>NC_139513.1:151236620-152436620 GCF_947247035.1 Vipera ursinii
TCAACTCCCAGAATTCTCTCAGCCAGGTTGAAAAACACTGCTCTAGGCAGAGAGAGAGAGAGAGAGAAACAGACAGGACAGACAGACAGAACAATTACTCTCCACATGGAGACTTTATAGAATTAAAGGTATATTTAGAATTAACCACTTTTGAGTTTAACTCCAATAGATTTTCCTTCCCCCACCCACCAAGTCAGCAATGCTGCCTTGTGCCCAACTTCAGCTGCATCATGCATTTTTACAGTAATTTAGCTTGTCTGTGTGTTGATCCAAGTATGTGTGCCACAATGCTTACTCCCAAGTAAGTAGACACACTATGCCTGCCCAAGTCTCCAAGGCTATACTTTCACTGCATTCACTGTGATCCTCTGCACTTACCGTGATGACTCACAGGTGGGTTTCCGGCGTCCCTGTGTGCATTTCTCCCAGACGCTGTTGGCCGTTTCATTCCCGATAGAGGTGAGCACCAAGGTGAGCTCCAGGGGCCAGTCATCCAGGTCAAGAGAGCGCACACGAGACAGATGGGTGCCCAGATTCCGGTGGATGCCGGAGCATTCAATGCAGATCAGCGCCCCCAAGTTCAGACTGGCCCAGGTTGGGTCTGCAGACAGGAAATTGGACGGGTTGGAGGGTGGGGCGAGGGAGGAGCAACCTCCCTCCCTCTTTAAAGCAAAGATCTGTTATTCCAAACCAGGGGTAGCCAACCTTGGCTCTTTTATGACTCATGGACTTCAACTCCCAGAATTCCTGAGCCAGCCAAGCTGGCTCAGGAATTCTGGGAGTTGAAGTCCATGAGTCATAAAAAAGCCGAGGTTGCCTACCCCTGTTCCAAACCCTTCTGATGTGCTAAATCCCATGCAACCCAAGTTAGGATGAGAGACTGTAACTAGCCAAGTGGGATTCCCAGTGTGCGGTAAAGGGAAAAGCCCAGCCTTTTGGGGAATAAGCCTTATTATCAGGGAATGCTTTCAGATTTGGGCTTGGAGGCCTTCCTTTCATAGAGGAAGGAAAAGGAAAGACAAATGAGGCAGAGAGAGAGAGAGATCACAAGCTGACCGACAAAAGGGAAGGGTGGAAAGGACTGCGCAGAGGGACTTCTTTCCTGAGCTCTTGAAGTCCTCCTCTCCAATCTTTTTAAAGAGGCCCAGTCTTGAAGCAGCTCCCTTTTCCTATGAAGAATCCATCTGTTCCCTTAAAAAGGAGTGCCAGCTGGGAAGCAAAGGAGCCAGAAGTTGCACAGGAGAAAGGTCCCTGAAATCTCCCCTGCTGAAGTTGGTATGCCAGACCTGTCTGCTGGGGAAGGGCAGACCATAGGGCGGAAACATCTGTGCCATGCTGTGCTGTGTCTAGTTAAAGAAATGGCTTATTTCTTTAGCTAGACATTATCATTTGATGTAATAATGGTCAGACTGAAGCTTCAAAAGAGACTTTTTTTTAAAAAAGGCCCGTCCCTGAAAGCTTAAAGGGGCAGGTGTCTTGCCTTTGTCTTTTTCCTTGATCTTTTCTTAAGATTTAAATACGTTATTGTATATCTTTCTAGTATAACACCTAGAAGATATGATGAAGTGCAACCAAAAATATAACATTGCTAATATAATAAAAATATATACAAAACAGTAATTAACTGAGTGACATTTGAAAAAACTAGAGATATACATAAAAATATAAAAAAAATTAATGCACGGTATTACTAAAGCTATCCGTGTAGACCGTCTATTATTCATCTTCTCAGCTTAGAGTGTGTGTGTGTGTGTGTGTGTGTGTGTGCGTCTGTGTATGACAGAGGAGGATGCTATGTTACTCCATTATTTTGTGTCTCTTGGGATTAAAAAGATTTAGTGAATGTTAAAGCACAGAGAACATTTCAAATCCTATTGTTTCATAAAGCAATTCAGATAGCCACCAATTCTGCTCAGTCCATCGCCTTAATAAGAGAAAGATAAGCATGCCATCCAAATCCTTCGGAACAAGAGATTAAAAATGCTTTTAACTGCGTCCAAAATATACTTTTTATGAAGATTGGAAGCAACAGTATTAGAAGCTGAATCAGAGTTAGTAATTAATGTCATATTGAGGTTTGTACAGGAAATGCACCGTCCCTATTGAGTTTATTTTTGGAAACAGGGCCACCATTTCCTATACAAGTTCAGCCAACATGCTCTAAAATAAGCCTGTACCCCTTCCTCTCTTTGGTACTCTCCAGCTTTGTTGGGACTACAGCTTCCATCGTCTCTAGCCATTCGTGCCCCTTGCTGTGGGGGATGGGAATTCAAGAGCACACCCGGATGAAAAAGTCTCAACCGCCACGTACTTACTTAATGCCCCACAATCCACACAACAAAGAATTTCCTTTGGCATTTCGGATAGCCTTGATTGCCACTGCTTCACTCTGGCTATCCATCCGGGCCTGTTGGGGAGATAGAAGGCGGAGAGAGATGCTGAAATGCCATTGTTTCCAGGGTTACCTCACAGATTGCCCTAATTCTAACTGAGGCCTTGCAAGACAGAGCAAGCTATTTCTTGAAAGCCATCTTCCAAACCTGTATGAAATTTTTTGGATTATGCTCCATTTCCAATTCTCAGATGCAACAGGATATTCCCTGAGGATGCTCTCCTTTCCCTACACTTTTTAATGTTTGATATGAAAAAAATAATAATGTTGTAAGCTCATTTTGAAATGAGACGGGGAGGAAATGAAACAAACAGGCAAATAAGTGACAATGAATCACAAAAGAGGGCTTTCTTTTCAGCAGGGCCTACTCTGTGGGAATATTCACAAAAGGAAACCCCATTTTTCTTCTCCAATAATCAATCAGTTTCCTTCCAGTTTTGCGTGTGTGATTGGCTTCTATTTTTCTTGCTTTTAAAAGTTTATGTGATTGCAGTGAACTTCAATACAACCATTGATTAACCATTAACCATTTGCAAATAATGCTCAAACTCTTCTTACCAAGATGACAGAATTAGGACTGGGCTAAATCACTTTTTGTGATAGAATTCAAGAAGGAAGGAAGGAAGGAAGGAAGGAAGGAAGGAAGGAAGGAAGGAAGGAAGGAAGGAAGGAAGGAAGGAAGGAAGGATTTTAATAGCATTACAAGGCCTTGCCGTATAGAAGCACTTTTACATTATGGTTTCCATACTTTCATCTTCAACTAAGGTTTTCTTACACTTGTGATACCTGCGTTCACTACTAAATCTACGAGATGCTCCCCACTACATATGTATTGCTTAAAGCACCCTTGTTAAGACAACCTTCACAGCAAGCTGAAGTGACCCTAAATGCTGACAGGAGAGGAATCAGCCAGAACCTGCGGCCCAGTAAACCAAACTCTTTATATGCACTGACCACATCTCAGAGACGGTATAACTGGCATGCCAAATCAGCAGGGATAAATAAGAAGGTCACCCAGATCAGTTTATCAAAAACATTCCAACCCCACTTTGTAATTTACACAGTATCTGCCTTTTTCTTTGCCTTGCCTTTGCAATATGGGTAAGCTTTGGTTCTGCCTTCGCTTAGGACTGCCCAACCATTGCCAGTCTACGTTGTTTTATTGTCTGCATGCTAATGAAATCATGCTATATCTTCAGTTGGTTCACTTGATTGCTTTAGGTGAGCCAGGTTTTGATTGGAACAATGGATTAGAGCCTGGCAAAAGGAGGACACATCCTCTTTTTTTATCCTCCATCCAGCAGGCACAGCCTTAAAATTAAATCTTGTCTGGTGTTTTGTGTCTTCTTCCAAATGTCATTGAAACTGGTTTTTTTTTTAATTTTCTATCCCTCCTGCTTAGACAGACTCAACCGCCTAGCTTTATGTTATTTATTTCCTGCTTCCAGCAACCATCTTCAATCTAGTCGCTTCAAATGTACTATCGCCGTAAACTGTAGATCCCTTGACCCGTTGTACATTTCTATAGGGAAATGTGGAAAATGTGTTGTGTTGTTGATTCTGTTTTATTGCTGTTCTTGAAGATAAAGACTTGTTGGAAAAATACAGGTAGTCTTCAACTTAGAACCATTTGTTTAGTGATCGTTCAAAGTTAAAATAAAGGCACGGAAAAAAGTGATTTATGACTGGTTTTCACACTTAATGACTGTTGCAGAATCCCCACGGGTCATGTGAACAAAATTCGGGCACTTGGCAACTGGTATCTATTTGTGACGGTCGCCCTATGCTGGGGTCACGTGATCACCATTTGTAACCTTCCCAGCCGGTTTCTGACAAGCAAAGTCAGTGGGGGAAGCCAAATTTGATTAACAACCACGGGATTCATTTAACAACTGCAGCGATTCGCTTAACCAAAAGGTCCTCAAATGGGCCCAAAACCCACTTAACAACTTGCTTTGCTTAGCAATGGAAATCTGGGGCTCCACTGTGGTCGTAAGTCGAGGACTACCTGTACTGCAATTGAAAAACCTGGTCTTTCTGGTGCTGAAAAAAGATAATTCCCTACAGGCCCTAAGAACACTTTTTGGGGGGCAGTTGTAATGTGCTGCAATTTTCGTTGCAGATGCCCAGAAAGTTAAGCCTTTAGTGGGTTCTCCTCCCCACCTCTCCCCACCCCAATACGTCCTCGTTTCCAATTGTCCATGCCCTCCTTTGGCTCCTCCGATAGTCTGGTAACCCTAACATAGATAGTGCATTTACAAATGGCCAGAATCACAACAGCTTTATAGGCAATCGATACTTAAAGGCAGACTTCCGTAGGGAAAGGGGACAGCCGGAAGCTGAAGGGCCAATACCTTGTTCTTGCTACTTTCACAGCACTGCAAGCTGGCCAGGATCTGGCTCTCGATCGCTTGGACCCAGGAATCTCTCTCCTCGAAGCTGTTGGCCTCAAAGTGCCAGGTCTGTCCTGTGCTGGAGACGATGATGAACTCAAAATTCTCTTCCTCTGTGGGTGTAAAAGAGCCGCGCTCAGGCACAATGAAATGATACCCCTTTCCCTGAAGTTCCAGTTGCCTTACAGTCACAAACTGGTATGGGGGCTGGAGAAGGGCATTTAGAAGTTAAATGGGGGGGAAACAAACAAAACTTATTTTTCCAGCACAGACGCTTGGGAAAAGTTGGAGGGACATGATCGATTAGTAGCAGGGACACAATTATTTATAGTTTACACAGGGCCAACATTTTAAATTCATAAACAGCAAAAAGCTGAAAGAGTTCTACATGGATGCTGTCCTTTCTGGGTGTGTGTGTGTGTGTGTGTGTGTGTGGAGAAGTCCCATTTATTCTACCAGCACTTCATCAACTCACAGGTTAGTTACTATTTTAAAGTTAATCATAGAGCACCTTTAATTTGCAGAGGACCAGGGAACCCTCCTATGTGTTTGCTCGCTACACTAGTGCAGGCTGAACTAGAGAGCGGAGTTAGTGTGTGGAAACACAACACAATCTATGTGGTTCTATAGGATGTTTCAACTCCTCTTTTTCCAGTCTCACTCTTTGTTTTGAACTTGGATGGAATATAGGGCCACTTGAGATCCAGCCAGAATGGCAAGTTCAGGAGGCAGGAAATGGGAAGCCGATGACAATCAATGATGGTCAGGCTAGCAATGAGGGCTCTGACAGGAAGCAGGGCTGTGGTGGGGAGCAGAATTTTCTGCAAGCAAGCCCAAGCCACAGGTGAGGTCGGGTGAGAGAGTGTGCTGATTGCATAAAAAGAAATTTTTGCAATATCAGCTTCCCTTCTCTTCATTTTGCAGAAGAATCAGGGCGGAGAAGTGGGAATTAGTCGGTTGGAGTGGCGAAGGATTACAATCCATCTGTGATAAAAGCGCTTAAGCATGCCTGAGATTGGGAAGCCAAAGCGCTTTTATGTCAGGGGGCTCACATTATGATTTACTCCCACCACTGTCTTTGGTTTGTAACACTTCAAAATCAAAGACTACGGTGGGGCAAAAATTCAAAGTATTTCTAATGCCAGACTGGAATATTGAAGGAGCAGGAGATCCAAGATTCAAATCTTCACTTAGCGATCCATGACCATTTCTTATGGGAAGAACAATTAAGTTAATTGGAATGGAGAGTCTGGGGGAAGGGCCATACCTGCATCAGCTTAAAGCAGAGGTCCCCAACCTTTTGGGCACCAGGGACCATTTCCGCAGAGAAAGGTTTTTCCACGGTTGCTGGCATGCCACAGACCGGGACCGGTCCACGGACTGGGGATTGGGGACCCCTGGCTTAAAGCACCAAGGGATCTCTGCCTCTTCCCACTCTTCAACAGGTCAAATGACTCTACCACCAACAGAACAGTCTGTAAAATGGCTCAGTTTTTGCTTACCTTGGGACTGCTACAAATTTACTATCTACCTGAGGGAGAAAACACTCCTGCAGAACAGCTAGGGATTTTCTAAGCCTATCTCGTTCATGGCTTTGGAAACAAGACGAAGGCAGAATTGTGGGGACATGGCAGTCTAAAGAACTCATAATCAATATCGTTAATAAACACAAATGGGGAAAAAGCTCTCTAGGACTCTGGACTGTTCTTTCTGTTCTTATTCGCCTTTCCAGGAGCCCGCTTGTGCACTGCCAAAAATTGTGGGACCCTATATTCTACAGCCAACAGTGTGAAATGCAAGCTTCTTGGGCCTGATTGTTATCAGCATACGTACAGAAAGTACACTGAGCTAGAACACAACCTTCTTGTATTGTTTTGGCTGCATACAGCAGGAGACCCTCCTAGTTCTGGAAAAGTTGGAAAAGGGAATCTACTGGTTTTTATGGCCCTGTTTTATTTGCACTTTGGGGGCCTCATCTGATTATTTAACTAATATTCCCCCCGAAGGAGTTCTGACTGAGTTTACGAATCAGTTCAAAAACTCCCCATTCTGAAAGAATTCTGGGAACTTAATTATTTTGGCGGAAAATGGAGGTTTGGGGGGGGGAAGGGGAAATTCGTACACCCCCCTTGTTGGCCTGGGAATGGTTAACCTAGAAGCAAGAAGGGATATATCTCTAGGGCATCAGGGACAGACATCGAAGCAGGGCGCACATCACACAGTAAGCACAACTGCATGCAATGGGTGCCGTGGCACAAAAAAAAAAAAAGAAGAGCCCACACCTGCCAACCGCCGCTCATTACCTGTTTTATAAATATTTCTTAAACTACCAAAGGTTTTTAATTTCCACATTTTACGCTTGGCTGCAGTGGGTCCGGAGGGGAAGCAGGAAGCGAGAGGCAGAGAAAGAGAAGGGAGGAAAAGAAGAAAGGGGAGAGAGTTCAGAGGAGGAGAAGGAAAATAATTTAAAAAAAAAACAAACAAAAAAAACAGAGGCTATCAGAACTCCCAGACCCCTGGATTCGGGCACCGGTGGGGGCGGTGGATGCGTGAAGCACTGCAAGGGACAGTGAGGGAGAAAGCTGTGGAGGGCACGGCCCCCCGTGTGGTGCAGACTCAGAGCGGAAGTGAAAGGCTTGGCAACAGCTGCTTAGTGCAGGCAGAGCTAAGAGAAAAGGGTGGGAGTGGGCATCTCCTCTGAGCACGGCCCAACCCTTTCTCAAAAGGAGAGGACCGTTCCTTTCCTTTCCAGGGGTGGCAACAGGCAGCACGGTCTCCTCCCCACGGCCTTGACCTGTACGCTCCTCACCGAATTCCCCTCCCTGAATCCCAGTCAGGTTGGCTAAAAACAGCCGTCCCTCCTTTCGGGTAAGCTCTGGGAGGCAGTTCTTTGAGTTTTGAGCCTCTGGCACCCCAGTCATCTCGGTTGTGCTTCAGTTCAGACAGCCATGATCACCGCTCGAGCATTCATCCTTTCCTGCGACTGACAGACGGGGATCCAGTGCCCAGAACTGTGGAAACGCTTAATCCTGAAGCAAAAAATGATCCTCCCGCTCTTTTTTTTTTTTGAAAGTGCTAACTACAGGTGGTCCTCGACTTACGACCACAATTGAGCCCCAAGTTTCTGTTACTAAGTGAGCCGTTCGTTACGTGAGTTTTGCCCCGTTTTACGACCTGTCTCGCCTCACTGGAGTTGGTAAGTTAGTAACACGGTTGTTAAGTGAATTTGGCTTGCCCGTTGTGACTTTGCTTGACAGAAGGTCGCAAAAGGGGATCGGATGTCCTTGGGACAGAGCAATGGGCATAAGTATCAACCAGTTGTCAAGCATTTGAATTTTGATCACACGATCACGGGGATGCTGCAATGGTCGTAACTGTGAAAAACGGTCATAAGTCATTTTTCCAGTGCTGCTGTAACTTTGAACGGTCACTAAATGAACTGTTGTAAGTTGAGGACTACTAGTGCCTACAGATAGTCCTCAACTTACAATCACTATTGGGACTGGCACTTCAGCTGCTAAGCAATGCAGTCATTAAATGAGTCGCAACTGATTTTACAACCTCTTTTACGACAGTTGCTAAGCGAATCCAGCTTCTCCATTGACCTTGCTTGTCAGAAGCCGGCTGGGGAGGTTGTGAATGGCAGTCACATGACCTGGGGACACTGCAACCATTGTAAACACACGCTGGTTGCCGACCGCTGAAATTGTGATCATGTGGCTATGAGTACACCGCAGTAGTCATTAAACCGAAGGACTGGTTGTGAGTCCCTTTCCCCCCCCCAGCATCACTATAAGTCTGAATGGTCGCTAAATGAATGGTCGTTAAGTCGAGGACTACCTGGCTTATACCTTGGCTAATTCAAGACACTCTTATCTGCCCAGTAGAAGAGAGTCTTTGCTCTTCTGTCACCCCAGGAGATACGTGATCTGGAATCTAGGACCCCAAAATGGCTCTGTTTCCTGTAAATCAGGGGTCTTCAAACTTGGCCCTTTTATGACTCGTGGACTTCAACTCCCAGAATTCCTCAGCCAGGCACGCTGGCTGAGGAATTCTGGGAGTTGAAGTCCACGAGTCATAAAAGGGCCAAGTTTGAAGACCCCTGCTGTAAACGGTAGCAGGGCCAATGTCCTGGCCGATGGGCTTTGTCAGCAGACATCTTAAAGACACACATTACGAATGGCAGCCAAGCCTTAATTGCCATCCGAGACAAAAGCCTTTTCTGCTTTAAAAACAGTTTTGCCATAGGCACATTAAAAAAAAGCAAATGGAGCTCTCAGGATCCCCAGCTGGCAGGGCCATTAGTCACATCACCCGAATGCTCTGATGGCTATAGACACACACCCCCCCGAGAGAGGAAGATCCCTCTAGAGACGCCCCTCAAGTTTTCACCGTCTACTTCCTTGGAAACCACGATGTTCTAACGTGCCCAGTAGACAACCCAAACTCTGGTTAAAAAAGCGGACTTATTTCATCTTTTAAGGATCATGAGCGACAGCAGAGGCCTCTTACCCTCCGCCTGCCCGGCTGATCCCTCAGTTTTGGATGGTGTGCTGAGCTTCTTCCGCCTGTGTTTCTTTCTGTCAATCATAGGAGATGGAGGCGGGTCTTTGCCACTGCTGCCAGGACTGGAGAGTCCTTCTGCAGCCATGGATACTTCTGCAGGAACAGGCAGAGAGAAACAGAGATAACGGGGTCTGCGGTCTCATCTTTCTCACTGGATCAGAGAGGACAGTCTTTCCTAGCGTCCTCCCTGCTCCTGGGGGCGGGTGTGTGTGTGTGTGTGTTCTTGTTGTGTTCTGAACTTACCAGCTTTGGAAGAAGATACTGAGCGTTGCAAACGCTCCGGTTTGCCTAAAAGCTTGACTGCTGGGTCAACTGGGGGATTCAGCAGTCCCGGACTAGGGCTAGCTATGGAGAAGAAGGAACAAGAACGTGAACTTGCTAGAATCTTTACAGCATGTGGCTGATGTGGTCTTGTTACAATATTTGATAAGTCTCTGATAAGTTCGATCTTAAGCCCCCTTGGACTGGAGGCCTTTTAAGATGGGAGAGGTTGAAAGCACATTGATTTGTGCTTTAGATTGTAAGCCGCCCTGAGTCTTCGGAGAAGGGCGGGATATAAATGGGATTTTTTAAAAAAATTGCAGCCAGATGTTCCCCGCACGAATGTAAAATAAGGCTTGTAATGGGATTCTAATTTCTTTAACCAGAGCTGAAGGGTGAGGAGGATGCTAGCAACCTGGAGGCAGTTATTCGAAGGGTGCTTTTATGGCGAACTTCAGAGGAATCTCATCCTACCACGATTCAGCCTGAAGCCATCTTCCAGTTTCCCAGTGACTATAGCAACACATCTGCCATTGGCTACCAGTCGGTGGAAGCACTCAGTGGAACGAAACTAAAGGATTAATTAGTTCCTTTAAGGATATTCTGAACAAACGTCTGTCGCTGCCATCTTGATAGTGTTGAGATAAACCAGCATTATCTCCTGTCACAGCCCCCCTCAATCCGTTTCCATCCATCTTTTAAGAATTAATTTTTATTTTTTTCAGGCTCATAATAAGACATTCTCATTGATTCTAAGCAGCACCTTTGTAAAACTCTGAGGATAAACAAAATACTCGCAGTGTTATCAATAACAATAATAGAGCAAATCAATAGGAAAGAGAGGGTAAAAAATGTAAATACCCACAATCAATAAAGCAAAAATTAAAATATTCTTCCTCATCAGAGGGAACAGGAAACAACATTCCAGTCTCACGGACCAGCCATGTTTTAATGGGCTTTCTAAAAGCCAGGAGGGAAGGGACCGTTATCTCTGAACAAAGCAGCCTGGACTGAGTCCACTGCTCAGTCTTATCCATGGCCAAACAGTCCCCAGTTTTACCACCCATGAACAAGACAGCAAAAACAGGGGGTCATTTGAGATGACTCTTCATTTTCCCAAACAATGTTCCAGCCTCTATTGAATGGGAAGGCTTCCTATAGATGTCACTATTGGATTATTATGCGGTGCACAGGTTCTGCACTGTAGCTAGCGGGTGGTAACACATGGCTTTCCAGCTTTATGAATTCAATTTGCTTACCTTAATAAATGTTGTAGTTGAAACAGGAAGCATTAGGAATTTTATGTCAAATTTGATTTTGGTTTGATGTTCAGCTAATTGTCCAGATTGAACATTAATCAGAATAACTGCCATTTGATTATAATTTTTTTCCATATAGCAGGAGAAATCTGCAATGATGGCCAAAGGCCAGGAAAGCCAATGGTTTTTGGATCATTCATTTGCCAAATTTGTGTGAAAGAAGAAACAGTCAAAATAGCTGTCCTTAGAGATGCCATTCCGCATCACATTTTCAGCAGAAAACACTTAAAGAAAAGTGTGGTGCTAACACTTGACAATCTGCCCAAATACATATGTAGCCTCAACAGATATGCACATAAATAGGTAGTTATACAAAGAGTGTGTAGATGGGATGCTTATTCATCTCTCTCTCTTTCCCCTTCCTCTTTGGTAGAGTTCTGCAATGCTTGAGGACACCCTCATTTAAAAACACCACCTGTTGTTCTTCATAAATTCTTTCTATCATACTCTTGTGGGCTGTCACCAAGTAAGGTTAAAGAAAAGTGTGACTACTAGCACATTGTAGTGCAAAAGGAGGAGAGGAGGAGAAAGTGTGGGGACTCTCCCTCCTTACTCTTTCACAGAAAACTGTAAATGAAGGCATCACCACGAATCACAGTGTGAATTAGCAAATGGTAATTATATACACACCTAGGCTGGCAAATAGCTTGTAGTATTCCTCCCTTGGCTGTTTTACCACGCTTTTAGTTCTCACTGTCACAGTAAGAGTGCCCTGCCACTCAGCTTGGCAGCCCTTTTCACTTTAGTGCTGCCAGCCAGCACCGGGGTCCTCTCTCCCTATGTCTGTTTTGCCTGAGGTAGTACAGCCCACTTACTACTGCTGTCCCCAACTCCAACGCTGCTCATGTCTTTCACCAGGCCATTGATACTGGAGGAGGCACCACAGGCAGAGATGGCTCTGGGTGGGCGTTTGCCAGGTACTTTCACGGTGGTGCGAAGGAGATCCATTTCTTTCCCGTGGGTTCCATGGATATAATCCTGGGGAGGCAGGAAGAAAACAGGTGGGGAGACTTAGGAAGTTGGAGACCACCCAAGCAATGGCCTTTGAAATGGTCTTACTTGGGAATTCTTAACCAGCCTGATTCCACGGTTCAACTGCGAAGGTGTCTAGAACCTATATTCCTTTTCGGGTCATGTCAGATGCTGTTCGCACCTAGTATTTAGGGCAATGTATCATGCACAAAAAATGACAAGCCCTAGAACAGGGGTAGGCCTGCCCTAGAACAACCCTTTCTTATCTCTGTGCATTTGGATGTGTTTGATTACAACTTCCACCCTTCCCAGCTATCCTGGAGTTTGACATCAGATGAAGTAGGTGGGAGAAAGTGGATCTGGGGAGAGGAGTTAAATCCAAACGACAACTTGCACATTTCAAGAATCAAAGATTTATTTATTTATTTATTTTTCTCTCTATCCCTCAATCCGTTTTGATCTAAGAGATCCATGAAATGAAGCGTGCGGTAATATATTTGAGGTTACTTTCCTCTAAAAGAGCTCTCGCCTTGGATAAACCTATCCCCCAATTCCCGTGGAATGCAAGGAGAATCCAAGCTGTGTAATACAACACCAATCCTTTATGACGAATAGAGTGTAATTATAACAAAATTAGGCTGGCCAGAGATTATGGGAACTGAAGTCCAACACTTCTAAAAGGTGGCTACACTGAGGACAAGGCTGCATTACTAGGTTTTAGCAGTAGTTCTTTTCCTGGCAGAAAAAGTAATGGGCATGGATGATACATGCTTCCTATAGCTGAAACTTCATTTCGAGGGTCGTGTTTTTCTCCCAAAGGCTCCTATCAAAATCCTACCAATTTGCTTAGTCTGTGAATCAGATCAGATCATCTAGGGACACATGACACACTCTGCTTTACTAACAAGGAACTTACATTAATGCTGGGATGATAGAAGAGAAGACCGTTACTGGACAGAGTGACATACTTTTTCTTCCACTCCTTGTTCAGAGAATTGCCACTTCGTTTCAGCAAGAAGCTCTACCAGGAGACACAATGGTCATTAGCCAAGCCACAGCTTCAGTTGTTTTGGTTACCCTAAAATCAAAGCTGCTGGGATGGCTTACACAGTACGAGAAAACACTAAGATTGAAACCCAAGCCAAAACACTGCAAATTAGCAACAGGTAAGGAAGGAAGGAAAGCCGCAACAATATTTGAAAAGCTGAAGCAAAGTTAGAAACAGAGGTTTTAGAACAGGGCTTTTCAACCAGTGGTACGGGTACCACCTGTGGTACATTGGCAGCTGGCAGGTGGTACGTGACCATCCTAGAAAAGTGGTAGCGGGAGAGGGGAATGAGCTGAACCAGTGGCAGCACCGCACAAGCCTGAGCGAGAGACGGCTGGAGCTGCAGGGCTGTCAGGGCTCAACGGAAGCGCCAGGATCCAAGTACCACCAGTACTTCTTCGGGGCTGTCAGGGCTCAGGGGAAGCGCCAGGATCAGCGCCAGGCACCAGCCGGAGTTTGGTGCTGATCCTGGGGCTTCTGCTGAGCCCAGAAGAAGCACTGATCAGCTGGAATGTTGCAGCATCTCCAGGGCCTTGTGATTTACATTCAGATGCTTGGCAACTGATTCATATTTATGACAGTCACAGTGTCCCAGGGTCATGTGAAGTGACCCAAACCTGCTGCAACCACCCAGCAGAGGGGTGGGGAATAAAAACCAAACACCCTTCCCACCCCCACCCCCCTGCCAATCCTCAACAGAAATGCTCACAACAATGAAAACCTCAGACAGAAGGAAGAGCGCCGCCGGGCGGGCAGGCAGGCGTCTTGTTCAGCTGTGGCTTGGGGGGGGCACTTTTTTCAGTGCCATTGTAACTTCGAACAGTTACTAAGCGAACTGTTGTAAGTCGAGGGCTACCTGTACTTTATCACTTTTTTTCCTTTTTTTTTTGGTTATCAAGTTTTTGACACCTTTTTTTTTGGTCATCAAGTTTTTGACACCTTGCTAGGCGACTGGTGGTGCTCGGTTGTTGCCATATCCTAAAAGTGGTACAATGGGTGAAAAGGTTGAAAAGCCCTGTTCTAGAAAACAGCTTTGACTGGGGAGACAGGAGGGAAGACACAAGGGTAGGCAAGAAAAATAAACATAAAATCTCCCAAAGCTTGGAGAAATGAAGCAACCTTTGGGTAACATTTCAGACTTAATGAAGATTGCTCTGTGCTTTCCTTTGCTATGGCAAAGCATTAAGAGGACTGACAAACAGTGCTCAAGCCAAACTGGAAGGTTTACCTGTTTGATGGGTATAGCTCTCCCACTGCCTGTGTTGTCACCTCGGCTATCCAGGCTCCGCTTCTCTGTGTCGCTCCCCCTGCGATTCTACAAGGACACAATTCAAATACCTTGGCTGACTTTATGAATTGTGCTGAACTCTGGCTTTATTTTAACCACGATTTACTGGACAAGGCATAGCGGCACAAATCAATATAGTGCCCAATATGCTGTGCTGGTACCCTTCATCGGGAGGCATATCTATACAAAAGAATTCAAACTGAAGCACTTTAAAAATGGGGCACGCATTGCAATGCAGTGGATATTTTTGAACTCTGGCTTACATTAGCCCTAGCCAATGGAGGGCACCAGGTTGGATTTTCCCTAGCTTAAAACAGCATTATCTTAACTCAGATATTTTATCAACCAGGGCACATGTGATTCTCTAGATGTTGGATCCGGAAGACGTCTCACTTCCTCTCAAATGTGAGCTGTACCTGAAAGTGAAGAGGACGATGGGAATTGAAAATGGTGCATATGTTGCCTACTTCTGAAACCTCAATGTGTAGGTTCCGATTGAAGTGCGTTTTTCTTTTCACTGGGCTTCAGAAAGACTTAATCCTAGGGGCATTATGTAATGGCTGTGGCCTTAGGATACCTTTTAGAGTGCAAACTTATGAATTGTTTTTATGGAAACTTCCTTTGATAAACGTTCCTTCTCTCCACCCCCCCAATGCTTTGGGGATAATATTTTCTTGTCTACCACTGACTTATATGAATTGCCGAAAATACTGTATACCCAACACTTTTCAATAGCTGTGCATTGCCGAGAGAGATTGATGGTAATGAGCAAGTTGCCATATCAGTAAAAAGATTTTTTTTTAATCTTCAGCATTCTTTCTTTCTTTCTTGAGACCTCCTAAGAAGAATCTGAGAAATGCCACATGTCCCAGGAACATTTTTAAAAAAAAGGATAGTGCTTTGACTAAATAATAAGCATCACAGATTCTAGTAAAGGAAACTGACCTCTAAAAGGCACCAGGCCTAGGAAGAGGCCAAGAAGCATTCAAGAAAGAGGCTTCAAGAATTTCGGATACCAGGAATGATGGAGACAACTTCACACCATACTTGATCACTAATCATTTTCCTAGGTTGTGTGCTACACATTGAACAATAATGTAGCCAGACGGGCTGGGCTTGTACAATACTCTAGGCCCCACACAAACCTTACCAAAATGAAAGCTGGTCAAGCTTAGCACTTTTGCAAACTGACCTTGCCTTGCAAACTCAGCTGCTGAGCTTGTCTATCCTTAGATCCTCTTTGAAAAGAGGGTTGGGAGACCACAGAATCCAGAAAAGAGCTATCAGGATTGGAAGCTGCCTTCTACAAGAATGCAGGCAGAGACAGCTTTATTCCCAAGTAAAAAAAAGGTAAAGGTTCCCCCGCACATGCGTGCTAGTCGTTTCCACCTCTAGGGGCCGGTGCTCGTCTCCGTTTCAAAGCCGAAGAGCCATCGCTTGTCCGAGGACATCTCCGTGGTCATGTGGATGGCATGACTAGATGCCAAAGGCGCACGGAACGCTGTTACCTTCCCACCGGAGTGGTCCCTATTTTTCTACTTGCATTTTTACGTGCTTTCGAACTGCTAGGTTGGCAGAAGCTGGGACGAGTAACAGGTGCTCACTCTGTTACGCGGCACTCGGGATTTGACCTGCCAAACTGCCGACCTTCTGATCGACAAGCTCAGCGTCCTAACCCACTGAGCCACCGCGTCCCTTTTATTCCCAGAGCCCTGCCTAAATGACTAGGAGAGGAAAGCAGCTCTTCTTCACCCTGGATAAATCAATGAACAGCTGAAATCTCGCCAAACTCCCTTAGAACGACTGTGTCTGGTTTGACCTGGTTAAGGTCATCCAGCCCTTGGCTTTCTCTCCTTATTCTTCCATTCTGATGAACGTCTGGGAGAAACTCACGGTGAACAGGCTGGTCCGGCGTTTGGTCCCTCGCTGCAGGGAGCTGGGTGTGCCAATTATAGCTGAAGCCTCACTGCGCAGCTCCCGGTGACTGATATTGGGTGTGGAAGGAAGGGATGAAGAGTAGTCGCTTGTATGGCCCCCATTACTTGCCTAGAAAAGAATCCAGAAAGACTTAGGCCTAAGGGAAGGAGGAGAGCTCCAGTGTGAGAGTGACCATCTTGATTTCTAGGTGTTCACACATAATTCCACTTTGTTTTAAATATGCGTGAGCATCCGCTCAGCTAATCATCAAATGTAACCTAGTGCAAGGCAGGTAGTCCTCGACGTACGACCGCCACGGGAGCCCAAGATTTCTGTTGTTAAGTGAGAGGTGTTTTGACCCATCTTACAACCTTTCTTGCCACAGTTGTAAAGTGAATCACCGCAGCTGATAGAGTTAGTAGCCCGGTTGTTAAGTGAATCGGGCTTCCCCATTGTCTCTGCTTGTCAAAAGGTTGCAAAAGGGGATCAGATGCCCTTGGGACACAGCAACGAAGGTAAGTATGCACCAGTTGCTAAGCACCTGGATTTGGCTCACGTGACCATGGGAGATGCTACAAAGGTCATAACTGTGAAAAATGGTCACAGGTCACTTTTTTCAGTGCCGCTGTAACTTTGAACGATCCACTAAATGAACTGTAGTAAGTCGAGGGCTACCGTACAGTCTAGGTCGTATTTTCACATTTCATTTGTCATTTGCCAAAGCTCAGCTGGTATGATCATGGGCTATCAAGATGTTTCCAAAAGATAGAGCTGCTTCCCAAAATATTTTCAGCCATTCTGCCTGCTGTCTGAGCTCAAGGATATTTGTGTTAAACACATGTAGCCAAACACTTCCTGCCATGGTCATCATTATTGTTATTCCTTCATGCCCTCAAACTAATGCCCTCTTGTCTGAGATGGTATAGGTTCTCCTGCTTGAGCAGGGGGCTGGACTAGAAGACCTCCAAGGTCCCTTCTAGCTCTATTCTATTCTATTCTGTTCTGTTCTGTTCCGTTCCGTTCTGTTCTATTCTGTTCTATTTTCTCTTTCTGTTCTGTTCTATTTTCTATTCTATTCTGTTCTGTTTTATTGTTCTGTTCTATTTTCTATTCTATTCTATTCTATTTTCTATTCTATTCTATTCTATTTTCTATTTTATTCTGTTCTATTTTCTATTCTATTCTGTTCTGTTCTATTGCTCTATTCTATTTTCTATTCTATTCTATTCTGTTCTATTTTCTATTCTATTCTATTTTATTCTATTTTCTATTTTGTTCTGTTCTATTTTCTGTTCTATTCTATTCTGTTCTGTTCTGTTGTTCTATTTCCTATTCTGTTCTGTTCTATTGTTTATTCTATTCTATTTTCTATTCTATTCTATTCTATTTTCTTTTGTTCTGTATTCTATTCTATTCTATTCTATTTTCTATTTTATTCTGTTCTATTTTCTATTTTATTCTGTTCTGTTCTATTGCTCTATTCTATTTTCTATTCTATTCTGTTCTATTTTCTATTCTATTCTATTTTATTCTATTTTCTATTTTGTTCTGTTCTATTTTCTGTTCTATTCTATTCTGTTCTGTTCTGTTGTTCTATTTCCTATTCTGTTCTGTTCTATTGTTTATTCTATTCTATTTTCTATTCTATTCTATTCTATTTTCTTTTGTTCTGTATTCTATTCTATTCTATTCTATTTTCTATTTTATTCTGTTCTATTTTCTATTTTATTCTGTTCTGTTCTATTGCTCTATTCTATTTTCTATTCTATTCTGTTCTATTTTCTATTCTATTCTATTTTATTCTATTTTCTATTTTGTTCTGTTCTATTTTCTGTTCTATTCTATTCTGTTCTGTTCTGTTGTTCTATTTCCTATTCTGTTCTGTTCTATTGTTTATTCTATTCTATTTTCTATTCTATTCTATTCTATTTTCTATTTTGTTCTCTATTCTATTCTATTCTATTCTATTCTACTCTATTCTATTCTATTCTATTCTATTCTATTCTATTCTATTCTATTCTATTCTAATCTATTCTATTCTATTCTATTCTATTCTATTCTATTCTATTCTATTCTATTCTATTCTATTCTATTCTATTCTATTCTATTCTATTCTATTCTATTCCATTCCATTTATTCCATATTCTATTCTATTCTATTCTATTCTATTCTATTCTATTCTATTCTATTCTATTCTATTCTATTCCATTCCATTCCATTCCACTCCACTCCACTCCACTCCACTCCATTATTTTGAAAGTGTTCCTGCCTGTTGCTGTGGGGCCAATGGAGCCCAGCAACAGGCTCTCCTTGCCCCATGGGAGAAAAGGCAGACCATGGCATCTGCTTTCATAGAATTGCCACTGAACCAAAGGCAAATATCTAAGATTGTCACATTAACTTTGCATAGAAACTGCTCGTTTGGGCTCTTCTTTACTATTATAATGTGTTTTTAAGATGTGCTGCCTTCTTGAGCGTTTGACAATTAGGCAGCCTTATAATAATATTGGATTGGAAAGCTATGGCTGCTTTAACAACACACGCATAACAATTATGACTGTCTTTAACCTTGCACAGAGTCGGGGGTTAGGGAAAATGGAAGCCATTTAAGGCATAGATTTTTCTTCTTTGGTCTTTCATCTGTTGGTATCTTTGGCTGTACAAGTTTCTATGGGAGTTTTTCTTTTTGTTGGGTTCTTCCAATGATGACGTAAAGCTAGAGATGCAATCCATCCCTTAAAAAAAACAACAACCTAGCAAGCCAAAAACAAAACTGGAAAGGTTAAGGGGAAAATACTCTTCCATTTTTTATCTTCCTTTCATTCATACCTCTTGGAGAGAGAAAAAAAGCCAGCGTTTTTTTCTCCCACTTCTATTTTCCTTCAAGTTTTCACATCTTTACATATTGCACAGATTTACCCTAGAACAACCCTTGATCAACACTACAACCTGGTTAACCCTGTTACTCTTCCCATCTGCCAGGCAGACAGTCAAAAGAAGTATTTCCATGGGAAGGCACATGAACTGCAAGATGTCAATTTTGATTTTTGCTTTTGTTTGTTTTATATTTTTTTACATTAATCCCCAAATTGATTTTTTTATCTGTTTTTTTAAAAAATATCATTCAGCATTTCTAGTTCAAACTTTACCTAACTGGTATTATGGCAGCTAAGTTTAAGGACACTTCTCACACCTAAGTAGCTATATCACATGATCCAAAATTCTTTGCAGTCCACGTGCGGTCTGTCTGTTGCAAAGCCACAATGCTTCACTCCAATTTGTTTCATTATTTTGCCGGCGCAACTGGCTGGCACTGCAACTGCACTACAGGCACGCACTGCTCCAATCAGTTGGTCCTTTTGCAGCCCCTTTTTACCTTTTGCACTGGCCCTACGTGAAAGTGATTTAAATCTCTGAGAAGAGAACCCTGTGTCTTTATTTACACCAAACCCGCTTCTTCCTTCTAAGATGCTAAGGACCTGGAACACTTATACCCTTCTGAAGCAACATGATTCCTGAAAGGAAGGAAAAGGCACAGCCTATGTTTGTACAAAGTAGATTCCACCCACCGGCGTAGAAACTGCTGAATGGCTGGGTGTGCTGGGCAAAGATTTGCAGGAGGCGAGGAGTTGCTGCTGTTTCTTCATGTTCACAATCTTCTGGGCAACTGGAATGGGGAGAGAAAGAGAGAGAGAGAGAGAGAGAGAGAGAGAGATGGAGATGTTGGAAAGTCAAATGGTGGCTCTTCAACTACCCCATCCATGAGTAATGGAGAGATCTGTCATAAGAGAATAGGGATTCTGCACAAACCATAATTGTTTCCCCCTTAAGAACCTGGTCACAAACTGAACACATTGTTGGTACTCAACCCACTCACTCTGTGAACCCAATCCAGCAATTATCACTTCAATGTGTTGTGATCTTGTACTAGAGGGAAGTATGTGAGAACACAGTCATACGCGTGGGACGGATCATATGTGTCCTTCTGTGAAAAGTCCCTGATGGGAAGATAATGCTCAGGTTAAAATAAAACACAGTGTGTCTATGTGAGTGATTAGCCTCACTCACATAGACACATTCTGAAGATGTTCTTCCCTGCAATCCTGGGTTATACCATAAATACGCAAGTCTCATATCCTTCGCAATATCAAGCTGACTGTCCTTGCGCTTTATAAACATTCTGAAACCAAAAACACTCGGGGAAACAGCAGAACTGCCATTGCAGGAATGAAACCCTACACAGGCCAGTAACTGATCTACAGTGTCTTATCTCTGCAACTGTCAGTCTGAAGCCCCCACCCGTACAGCATTAGCAGCTTGTCTCAATATTTTATGACAGGAGCGTTTCCTCTGAAAGTGATAGTTCTCAGGGGGCCGCTAGAGTACAAATTCAGCACAAGAGTAAGAAGAGAAGAAGGAGCAGCTCTAGGTCAGGTTCACAATCTCACAGTCTAGTTGTATCCTGTGTATTGAACTTTCCCCGGGCTTAGAAGGTAAGAAGCAATTCCTTGGAAATAACAAAACAAGCATCCTTTGGGGGGTGGGGGGGTGGGGGGGAGGAGTGGCATCCCAAACCCATCGTACAGACTTAAACTAATGGATGGCAGAAATTTAAGCACCAAGAGAAAAACCTAAAGAGGCAGAAAATGTGCAAGTACTGTTGGGCCGTGTGTGCCTTGTTAACGTGATCTATCACTTCTGCAGCAGACCATAGGACCCTGTCACATCAAGGGTAAAATATTAAAGACACATTATACTTTCCATACTCCTCGCAGAGTTTGTATGCTGGGAAGGAAGCTTTTTTCACATGCCCCTGTTTTTATTGCCAGGAAATACAACCTGGCCTCCTTCTCTTCTAGGAATAGCAATAGCACTTAGACTTATATACCGCTCCACAGTGCTTTACAGCCTTCTCTAAGCGGTTTACAGAGCCAGCCTATTGCCTCCCCCCCCAACAATCTGGGTCCTCGTTTTTACCCACCTCGGAAGGATGGAAAGGCGGAGTCAACCTTGAGCCGGTCAGGATCGAACTGGCGAACGGCTGGCAGCCAGCAGTCAGCAGAAGTCGCCTGCAGTACTGCATTCTAACCACTGCTATCTACTCAAAATACATTCTAGGAAGATATTCACCTTCACTGAAGACCCGGTCGACATTCAGCCCATAAGTGGCACAGGTCTCATAGTAGAGGCAACGGCGCATTTCTGTACACAGAGCCCGGGCTCGGGAATCTTCAATCACACGTGGATTGCTGGCACTGATTTTGTCTGAATGAAAAAAATAAATAAATAAATAAAAACAATCCCCCCCCCGTGTTTCAAGTGGAAAGAAATGCAGTGTAATCAACAGAGGTTTCTTCAAGTGATCTTGCAGAGTATGCGATAAAAATTTATTTCTCTGGTTTATTAACACATAAACCACATTGCCACGTTGACAAAAACACATTCTTGCGTTATTCTCATTCGGTCAGCTTTTAAAATACTGCTAGCTGGGGGTGCTCTAAAACCAGCGAAAGGACAGCATGCATTTGCTTTTCATGAATGAGATGCATATTTTGCCTGCTGGCCCATCCCTGCTATGAGTTTTCAAAGTATTCCGCCGGGCTATTGTTCTACTGCTCTCTGCTTCCCTCTTGGTTCCTGAACTCAGTGTGCCTCCATACTCCAGTCCAGCTCTTGTCAGCAGCACTTTGGCACAGGTGGACGTGTGACGTAGAAATAATAAACCTGTTTGGACTTAATTTTGCTTCTATGCAGTCTGCCTTGAAGGATCATACTGGCTTCTTTGGAAGGGATCCAAGTTAAAGCCTTTACAAGGCATTACCAAACCCACTTCAGTGTCTGGAAAATAGTAGGGCACTGGGTCACTGCTAAGTAGCTGCAGATGTCCTGAATGCTAAATGGAATCCCTAGATCAAAGTGAGGTCTATAATCCCACTACAGAACAGTCAGGAATCTACATACAGTATTCTATTACTGTACTAACATTCAGGAAATGGAGGTAGATCACTCCTTTTTATGAGTGGATTGTAGAGCAATCACCTAATAGAACCTCATAAACTACACAGGGATTTCCAGTGATCAAACATGAGTAAAGACCTTTGCGGTACAGAGCTATCCATAATTAGCACAAGGGGGAAACCAATATATATATATATATATATCAAAGTGTTTTAAAATAGAACTGTAAATTGATTAATTAAGAAAAGAATATTTAAATAATGCCGGAGAGCAGCTTCATCATTCTGGGGCACCCTGGCAGAAGACTATTTGTGCCTCTCCAGGAACGAGAGAATAATGCCAATTGTGAACGAGCAATACAAACAGAGCACTGCAGAGCACTTTACTCTAACGATTCATTCAGTGGAGCTCAGCTACACATCCAGTCCATTATGTGAGGCCTTCATTTCCCATGCTAATAGTACCTAATCTCTTGCCCTATCTTTCTACTAAATCATACTTTGCATTAATTCCATGTAGCATCTTGGATCCATTTTCACTGTTCTTTACACAGATCAGAACTCCATAACTCTTCCATAAAGGTAGGTGCTGAATGGATTGGGGGAGGAAATCATCCACTCTTTTTGTAACCCAAACAGTCAATGAAGAGCCAAAGGACGAACAATTGACTTAGTAATGAATAAAGCGGAAAACCAAGGCCACAGAATCTCTCTACCTGGAGATTTGACTTGTTTTCTTTCAACAACTCCCAGCTGGAATAAAGACAGCTTAAATGGAAGTGCTCTGCTTCCTTTAACCTCAATGTCTTCTGCAGCCCTCAGAGTCCACTTCCTAAAGAGAGGCACCACTCACCCTGAGTGCCCACCACTCACCCTGAGTGCCCACCAGGGCAAGAGCCATGTCGGAAACGGCACGGTAGTTGGTGAGAAGCCCGTAGAACTGAGTCAGCTCTTGGAAACTGGCCTCATTCTCCAGACTGAAGACAAAGATGACGGCATCGGCCCAATTGGCAAACTGTAAGGGGGAAGAAAAACAAATGGGAGAGATCAGTACCAGGCAGTTCCGTTAAAGCTGTCTTTATTCCTCACTCAGAATAGGTCTGGAAATGCGACAAGCTTGAGAAGCCCATACGTCGGAAACTTGACAGATGCTGAGTCCAAACTCTCCCCAACAAGAGAGATTATAAAAACAAAGATTTGAGTACTTTACATCAAGCCAAGCATTTATTCATTTTAATTCTGCCTTTATTATTTTCACAGATAACTCAAGGCAGCATACCTGCTACTCCTTCCTCTTCCCATTTTCCCCACAACAATAACCCTGTGAGATGAGTTGGACTGAGAGAGAATGACTGGCCCAAAATTTCACAGCCACCTTGCACCCCTAAAACGGGATTAGAACTCACAGTCTCTTATTTTATAGTCCAGCACTTTAAACCACTAGGACCAAATTGGTTATTTCTTTTGTTTCTGAAACTTTTATTTCTTGATTCCCACAATTAGTGCTGCAGGGAGTTAAATGACACTGATTTTATATACTGACATGCTTGTTTGTCCATAAGCTGGAGGGGAGATATCCAATTTTAAATTAAAAGGGAGTGCATGGTAAGAGGTTTGAAACCTTTCTTCTCCTTTTCTCCTTATTTGCAGTTGCCCAAGACGCTTTGCTCCTAGCCTGGCTGATTAATAAGAGTTGGGGTGATAAATGGGCTCCCCTCACTCTCACTCTCTTTTGGAAAGAAAACCAGACACACTTCTACCATATTTTCTTTTTACATGAACGAGCCAGACAACCGAACGGCAGACATAGCTGGTCCCATCAAGTCTGGTTGGGTCCGCAGAATTCCTCTTGCAATGACAAGAGCTTGTTTTCAATGCAAGCTAAACATGGGGTAGCCTTTTGATAGAACTGCCAGGATTTCAAGTGGGCTGTAATTTCCAGATTCTTCCATCTATGAATAATTTGAGTCTTTCCCAGACCATAGTAGTAAGCAAGCTGAGAGAAAGAACAGCTGCTTGAAACACACAGGCAGACAGTTACTGGGCTGAAAGTCTGATCTGTAGGGTGGAGGAGTGAATGTGCGTGTCCTCCTGTACCAGACACTTCAGCCCATGGCCCCCAACACCTCCAGCTTATCCCACCGAAATGCTTTGGAAAAGATAAGATAAGCTATGATGTAGATCAGAATTTTCCAAAGTGTGTGTTTCACAGAACCTAGGATTCTGCAAGAAATTGATGGGCTTCGATGAGAGACTAAGGGCTTTTCAGTCACTACATCTATGCCTCATGAAGAAGTTTGAAAAACCCTGATACAGAAAGGTCACACGTGAAGATCTATAAATCATTCCACAATTTTCCCACTTTTTGAAGGGGGAAAAATTCAAATGGGTCTGCATACCTCTAGAGGTCTCCATGCATGCAGAGTGGAGATATCTCAAAAGAAATTAATTTAGGGCAGCAGCAGTAAGCAAACTCCAGATGTTTCAGATTCCAATGTCTATCGACCTTAGCCAGTATGGTTAATGGCAAACTATTGGGAGTCCAAAACATCTGGAAGGTACCAGGAACTCTACTTCCAGTTAAGGCAAACCATGAGGCATACAGAATGCTATCCACTTAAGACCTTGTTATATCCCAGCACCGATTGCCTAAGGTTGCCTCTTCGTTCTCTTGAGAATAGGGCTGGTACTAAATAGAAAGTGTGGGCAGTCATTTCACTGACAGGTGACAACAAACATTTCAGGTCCAGATTCCATCACCAGGAGACTTAATGATTTTGTGAGATTTTGGACCATTGTAATTGTTTCGAATTAATTCTAATCTAATAATTGTAGGAGGTTGTGGCTTCATTCTAAGACTTGACAGATTATGTGGTGCCCACAGCCCTGCATTGTGACTCCCAGATTGGTAAGTACAGGTAGTTCTCGACTTACAATCAATACTGTATTAAGCCTGAAATTTCTCTAGCTAAGCAAGACTATTGTTAAGTGAATTGAACCCATTTAACAACCTTGTTTGCCACAGTTGTTAAGTGAATCACTGCAGTTGTTAAGTGAATCGTGCAGTCGTTAAGTAAATCTGGCTTCCTTCTCAGAAACTGGCTGGGAAGCTTACAAATGGGGATCACATGACTCCCAATGGCCAAATTTTGATCACGGGACCACAGGGGATGCTGCAACGACCGTAAGTGTGCAAACCCATCATTAGTCACCTTTTTTGTGCCGTTATAACTTTGAACAGTCACTAAATGAATGGTTGTAAATCAAGAGCTATCTGTATTTTGTTCAAATTTGCAGTTGAAATGTTTATGAGCAGTACTGAAAATTCCTTTTATAAAAAAATTATAAAAACTTCTCATGGTATTAAAGGGCTTCCCCCCCCCATCACTTAGAACAATTAATCAGTGGAAACAACTTGCCTCCAGAAGTTTTGAATGCTCCAACACTGGAGGTTTTTAAGAAGAGACTGGAGAGCCATTTGTCTGAAATGGTGTAGGGTTTCCTGTCTGAGCAGGGGATTGGACTAGATGACCTCCAAGGTCCCTTCCAACTCTGTTATTCTATTCTATTTTAAATATAACTGCTGAAATGGGGGAGAACTTTTTAAAGGTGAGGCGAAGCAGCCCACAGAAGACAGCTATCAATCTATTTCTATAGATGTGACCTTCCTGCATGCAACAGTTGTCCCTTCATTACAATTTGGATTGAGAAGAGTCTTCTTGCCCTAACTCAGGGGGTGATAGCTTGGGCACTGTGAGTTGCAGTTCATGGGGAAGATTGTGTTAACTACTAGCCAGCTAAAGGAGCTCATTTTACTCAAGATAGCTCATGGGACAACCCAGGTCTAAGTACGCACATTCTAACCTGGCCAACATAGCTGTAAACTTCAAACTAAATCTGTTTCCCCTCTTCAGAATTACAATTACCCTGGTCCCTGGGTGAGGGGGAAACATTGCTACAACAAAATAAGCTTGTTCCATAAATCAGCTCCTGCCATTTTAAAGCAGGCTCAGCTGCAACTGTTCACAAATTACTAAAGTGCTCTAGGATGGTCTCGGCCTACTGCAAACTTTAGGCCAGTGAGAGTCTTGTACCTTAGCATCTGGTGGCCCAGCTTCCTCTCGAATCAACAACAGATGGCTCTGTCCGTCCACCACCACCTCTTTCTTGAACTGGCCCCCTGAAAAATAGAAGGCGAAATATTTATGCCTACATTGATTTATTAGATTTACGTTAAATTTTTTTCCTTTGAGAGCTGCTCAGGGCAAGAGGCGTATAGCTCCGTCCTCAATTCCGCCCCCTCCCCTTCCCCGTCCCCAGCCAGGAAGGGGTGAGCTGATATAAATTACCCCAAATCACCCTCTGAGCCAATTATGGCTGAGAGTGAAAAGGAAGTTGGCTGTCCCCCTCTTTTTCTTTCCAACCTAATGAAATATTTGGAAGAAACTATGCAAAGAGATTCAGAACTCTTATGTGCCTCACTGCCTGCCTGCCTGCTTGCTTGCCAGCAGAAATTCTCTCCCCAAAAGAACAGAATGGAACCAAAGCCGAAGAAAGGGGGAAAGTCAGTAAAAGAAAGATCGAGTTTTTAAAAAAATGGGCCAGAATCAGGCAAAAGGTGTGGAGGAAAAAAAAATAAAATCAAATCCCTGGGAGCATCTATCTCTACGGAAGCATTTCAAACCCGCCTCCCTCCTGGTCATGTTACCCAGAGTTCTGCCTCTATTAAGTAGGTGGGAAAGAGTCCAGGTATCCTGCAGGCTTTCTCTAACTTTTTACATTCCATATTTAAATACAAGATATTTTTTTTCCCCATTCACACACTCCTTCTGTCCTCTTTGGGCTTCCCAGTGTTTGAGCTTTGTGAGGAAAAGAAAAATCCCAAGGGGCTGAATGAAGGCTTGGCCACAGAGAAGGACGCTTGTTTGGGGAGAGGTAATGGAACTCACCTTCTGCAGGTTCAAGGCCCAAGTAGGAGCCAGTCAAGTAGCGGTGAACCAGGGCGGATTTGCCACTCTTGATGGTACCAAGAACACCCTGTGGAGGTTGAAGAACACAAGTCACTTCATGATGAAGCTCACCGCCCTTGGCTTTTTGGAGTTGTTAAGGCAGCATTTTTTTCAACTTCCATGCTCTTCATTGAGTCATTGGAGGTCAACTGCTAGCCAGCATGGGTAGGGCCTGTAGCTATGCTGGTTGGGAGTGACAGGAGCTGCAGTCCAATTCCAGTGGGTGATCTGAGATCAAAGCAGGCTGCCTTAGGACCTGCTGTCCTCACCACCCAGGGGCTTTGCTCTTCACCCCCAAATTCATCCCCACGTCTGCAGTTCTCAAGAATAAGAAGTCCCGGACATGTGATAAAGGAAAGAAATACTGGAGTGGGATTCATACATTAATGCGGAAAATTCTAAAAGTGAATATAAAGATTAAAACAGAAACTTTCCTTCTGGGTCTAATGGAAAAAGACTTGGGGGGAAAAATTTGGAACTCTGATTTTATTTATGGTGATGGCAGCAAGACTGCTCCATGCACAAAAATGGAAGGATGTTTCGATTCCCACCATGGTTACAAAAGCTGATGAAATTAGCAGAGATGGCTAAATTGACTGTTTTGATAAAAGAAAGTAGTTTTGTTCCTACTAGGAAATGACTTCTGACTTTGTGCTTGAGGTGGGGAAAAATGACACTATGACCTTAGGTTTTAGACTGATTGGACTACTACTATATAAATGTAAAAAGTTGAGATTCAATTTTAATGCCTTATTTTACTGGAACAGAGGGAGTTGGAAGTCAACACCTTTTATTTCTTCCCTCCCCTTCTCCACACTTTTCTTTGTCCCCTTTCCCTATTGTTTTCCCTTACTATTTGCTTTTTCTATTTTCATAGTTTATGTTATAAATGAATAAAATTATAAAAGTGAAAAAAAAAAAGAGTGGGAAGTCCCAACAGGCAAATCTTTTCATTCTGGTCAGTGTTATTGTTGTTTAGATTTTTTAAAAAATTCTGCCTTTGTTATTTTTATAAATACTGTAACTCAAGGTGGCAAACATATCTCATACTCCTTCCTCTTCCTATTTGCCTCACAACAGCCATCCTTTGAGGTGAGGTAAGTTCAGAGAGAGTGACTGGCCCCAAATCACCCAGCCAGGCATTCACGTTAAGGCAGAATTAAAATTCACAGTTTTCTGGTTTCTATCCTGGTGCCTAAACCACTAGACTAGACCAACTGGCTGTTATTTATTATTGATATTCACAATATTTCCATTCCCATATGCACTGTACAGCATATTTTAATAAGCTGTGTGATGCAAGGATATTTGTGGAAAACTGTTGGAAGCCTAAGTTTCAGTCCTAACATGAATCCAGGATTGAATCAATTTGTAATCAAATCTGGAAAGATCCTGTTCTTCAATCCTTTCCTTTTGAGACGTGATAAGAAGCAGCACAGGAAAAAGAAAAGTCTAAAGAAGAAGCAATGCTTGCTACCCGCTCATCTGTCTACCCATTCCACAGGTCTGCAACCTGTGACTCCGGAGCCGCATGCGGCTCTTTCAACCGTCTCCTGCGGCTCCCAGTCCCCTGCCATGTGCAGTCCAAAAGAAAAAAAAAAGTGGGACTAAAAAAGTTCAACCAATCAATTCAAATATGCAGGGTAGGTGCATATCTGGCCTTGGCTACACTCTTCAGTCAAACCCTGTTCTGCGCATGTGCGCATGTATGCGCATGCGCACACATTTTTTTGCGGCTCCCAGTTTTTCCTTTTGTGAGGGATCCGGTTCCGAGTGGTTCTTTCACTGTTTCAGATTGCTGACCTCTGACCCATTCCATCATTCTTTTCTGAGGACAAACCAGCTACAAAAGTACTATTATGTATCAATTACTTCAGATTTAATTACAAGTAGCCCTCAGCTTGCGACCCCAACTAAGCCTAAAATTTCCATTGCTAAGCAAGACAGTTATTAAGTGAGTTATTTTACTACATTCCTTGTCATAGTTGTTAAGTGAATCACTGCAGTCGCTAAGTTAGCAACACGGTTGTTAAGTGAATCTGGCTTTCCCATTAACTTTGCTTTGTCAGAAGTCCATAAAAGGTGATCACATGACCCCAGGATACTGCAACCATCATAAATACATGCTATTTGCCAAGCATCCGAATTTTGATCATGTGACCATGGGGATGTTGCAACAGTCATGTGAAAAATAATCAAAGGTCACTTTTTTCAGTGCTGCTATATGTAACTTTGAACAGTCACAAAACGAATGGTGTAAGTCGAGGACAACCTGCATTAGAATCAGTGTTAGTTCAGCATTTATGTAATAGAGCAGAGGCCCCCAACCTGTGGTCCACGGCCCACTACTGGGTCATGGCCTGCTGGCTACCAGGTCACGGAATAGGCTGGTCAGTGTGCGCACTCACCCCCATTTGCGCTAGCACCGCTGCTGCGGTGAAAACAGGGCACAGAGTGCTAAAAACGACACCGTGTGACGAAAATGAGGCACCACACGGCGAAAATGCTAGTGGGTGTCATGCAGGCACTAGCACCGCCCCGTTTGCGTTGTGCATGCTCGCAGCCCTGTTTGTGTGTGTGTCTGCATGCGTGTGTGTGTGTAAAATGCTTCCCCCTCCCTTTCCCTGCAGTCCGCGAATTGAGAGAAAGGTTGGAGACCTCTGCGTTAGAGAATCAGCGTGATAGGCAGATAGATGACAGATACAGACAGATGATAGTTAGAGACAGAATTAGATAGATGATCAAGAGATATAGATAGTGCTTTGTGTCACTTCCTTAGCCAAGATTGGAGAATGTGTATCTCACTAGATGTCTGCTGAAATACAACTCCCAGCAGTCTTCACTATTGCCCTTGTTGTCCAGGTCTTCTGGGAGTTGTAGGTCAACTTCCAAAGAGAGTCCTATTTCTGAATTAAATCCATCAAGTTGAACGGTCATTTACCAAAACCTCAGAGGACAGATTCTTGTCCTGAAGAGCTGCAGTTTAAGGAATAAACATGTGGCACCACAAGTCAGATACCAGTTAGGAACAAAGGGGAACAAACTCACCAAGCGTAGCTCAGGGATAGAACGGCTAAGAGTCCATTCTTGGCTATTTGCCACAGCCTCTAAAAAAGAAAAGGAAGGGGGAAAAAGACATAGACATAGATTAATAATAAATAGTATGTATAATTCCACAGTTCCTACAACAGCTGTGTGAGGCAGCTGTGGTTGTTCCCACACTGCAGGTAGAAGAAGCTTCAGAAAATAGTGTTTGTCAGCACTCACCCAGCAAGTTCCCAATCACCGTAAAATGCAATTTTAATTTGAACTATGTTGGCTCCGCAGTTCACACTTGGGACACTGCGTTCCCATCAACACCCACCCAACGACAGGCTATTCCCTCTTGATCTCCACACAGAGTCAAATAACATCTTTACAGCTCTCTAAGAGCAGGCAGGAAACTCACGGCCAAATACTTGGTTGTGGGCTCAGTGTGATGGCAGGAATGCTAAAAAGAAATGCAGCAATGGGGTCCTTCTCCTCATGTCCCGTCAGCTGCTCTATGGGGACAACCCTTCAGCTCTCCCACGCACAACAGCCAGTTCTTTGTGCTGCTTTCGGTGGGCCAGGAAGGACAGGAAAGGCAGCTGCGACTGGGCGTGCAACCCCCTCCCAGTGTTCCTGGGACAAGCGTCAGAGAAAAAGGATGCACTCAACAGGGCATAAAGTGTCCTCTCAGGAAGAGGTTTGAGTGGCAGGGAATGCACAAAGTGAAGCTAGAGGCAGGTGTTTGTGTCGGTACCTTGGAAAAGCTGCTGAGAGACAAATCTGGACTATTACTTCCTTGTTGGTGGCCAAGGTTTTAGCTTTACCAAATTTCCAAAGCATTCAGTCACTTGAATGAACCTTTATTGTCAAAGTACAACCATGTATACACTGAGATTGGCTGAGCCTCCCTTCATGCCCCCACCCCCAACTCACACTGACAACAAACCCTCCATCTTATTACACCATGTGAGCTAATTGCACAACACACCGGCCTCACAAGTCAATCATGCATAAAGTTTATGTCAAAAGTTTGTCACTTGGGGGGTGGAAGGAAAGATCTTTGCCAATTCTGACATTTATGCAGAGCAAGAGATTGTATGTGGGGAGATAAAGAGGCAATAGATATAACAGCAAATCAAAGAGAAAAAATTGCCATACATAGAAGGGGGAACAATCACATAAATGCAGTGGTGGGATTCAGCCAGTTCGCACCACCTTGGCAGAACCAGTAGCTAATTTTTTTGTTGCCCAGGCCCAGAATCGGTTGTTCACATATTTGAATCCCACCACTGGATAAATGTCTAAATTTAACTAGATCTCAGTACTACATTTGTGTTCCTTAAATTGTTTAAGCTTGAAGAGGAAGTCTCTGAGCATACACAAACTATTTTTCCTCACTAAAACAAATCTGCAGAAGGATTAGGAGTCAGAAAACAGGCTCCCAAACAGAATTTTCTTCACCTTGATCACTCTTTTTAGAAATTAGTAACAGAAGGAAGGAAGAAAAAAAAAGCATGCAGACATTGGTTTGCCTATCAGCACTGAACATGTAGATTTGTGTTTTCTCATCTGTCAAGGTAAGCAATTTGATTCAGATAATTCAGACGTCAAATCCTATTAGCCATAGCCAACGTGGCTAATTGTAAAAGATGTAGAAATGATAGCGTTTAGAACATCTGGAGGGCAGTAGGCTTTATAGATTTAAAATACATGAACCAATGAGCAAAATCCCATCGCGTAACCATGGATGCTTGCGTGCGTCCATGCTATTTTCCAGATTCACTGAAACATCTGTGCAACATGGCTCTGCTATTTGCATATTCATGTAAGATCTCCAGCAATGGAAATAGACCAGCCTCACCCTGCCACTTGCAGACTTCTCTGCATGCAAAATACACTTTGAAGAGTCTACTGCAACCACTGAGGTCACTGAAGTTCACTTCCTAGCCATTTTTAAAAAACCAATTATAATTCTTGCCATCTTTCTGTCAGCTGGGGTTACGTGCAGTCTGGGCTAAGTGGTCATTTGTATTTATTTTCAGACCACACTGTCCTTATTTCTAAACATTAATGTGCCAAGGTTTGAGCAGGCTGGACACTATATTGGTGATTGAACCATGGTGCCACAGTGGTTAGAATGCAGTCCTGCACGCTACTGCTGCTGCCTGCCGGCTACCTGAAGTTCAGCAGTTCGATTCTGACCAGCTCAAGGATACTCAGCCGTCTGTCCTTCCCAGGTCGGTAAAATGCGGACCCCGACTGTTATTGGGGGCAATAGGCTGACTCTATTAGGGACGCGGTGGCTCAGTGGGTTAGGACGCTGAGCTTGTCAATCAGAAGGTCGGCAGTTTGGCGGGTCGAATCCCGAGTGCCGCGTAACAGAGTGAGCACCTGTTACTCGTCCCAGCTTCTGCCAACCTAGCAGTTCGAAAGCACGTAAAAATGCAAGTAGAAAAATAGGGACCACTACGGTGGGAAGGTAACAGCGTTCCGTACGCCTATGGCGTCTAGTCATGCCAGCCACATGACCACAGAGACATCCTCAGACAAGCGCTGGCTCTTCGGCTTTGAAACGGAGATGAGCACCGGCACCTAGAGTCGGAAATGACTAGCACGCATGTGCGGGGGAACCTTTACCTTTACCTTTTAGGCTGACTCTGTAAACTGCTTAGAGAAGGCTGTGAAGAGGTATATAAGTCTAAGTGCTATTGCTATTGCACTGGAGAAATGGGAACAGCAGAACCAGACTGTGATCCATGTTTGTCCAAGGCTGCTATGTGAATTCTCATGACAAGGTACTGAATGCCTAAATCATAAGAGGAAAAAGGTGAGATTGGCACCAAGTTGACTTCCAAGAATTAACTTCAACATGAGACCTGAAAACAGGACAAGTTCAAAGCAAGCCTGATCAAAAGGAAGTTGAGTTGTCGAGCAAAGGAAATCTCTTCCCTGCACACAGCACTATACACCTAACTACACAGAACATATACCTGATACTTTCCAAATTTCTGAGGTAACCTAGTGTGATTTAGATTAAAGCTGCAACAAGTATGAGTTCACTGAATGGATTGAATCAAATCTGAAATCTTATTCCAGCCTCCTTGTACAAAATATTGCTTCCAGTGAGATATTTCTGGCATTGAAATGGTTGTCTGTTGTCTGTGGTCTCCTGTGAAGATGTGTTTGGTTACTGTTATATTGGACATCTGAATGCTCACGAGGGACCTGCATTGACAAACTGACAACCTTAAAACCAGGATTCTGAGGGATACTTTCTAGGGGAATGGAAGTTGCTATGGTAATAGAAATGACTACAAGCCAGCACACATTCAAAACATGGCCACTTGTAGGGAATATTAGCACAATTTGTAACATATGAACCAGTTCTCCCCCTTCCAAACCGGTATGTCCTTACACACTGGGGTGGGAAAAGTAGTGAAGGCTTTCTTTTCCTTCAGTTTCTCTATATTCGAATCCTGGTTTTAAGGCTCTCTGACTGAACTGCCCTTACCTTGTGCATCTGAGCATCAAGGTAAATGCAGACGGCCATGCACAAAAACACAGCTAAAGCCTTTTCTTGCTCTCTCTCTGTGTTAACTTGAAACTGTTGCTTAGCAACAGCTCCCTGCATATCACCAAGGTAACTAAAGAGAAAAGGGGACAAGAGTGCAGACCCTGCTGGTCTTTTGCTACAGAACCCCAAAGGGCATCACTTACTGCTTATTCAGAAACAATGTAAACCCCCTCCAAATTTGACCTGTCTGCCTGACACCCACTGGCGGGTCAAGTGTCCATTTTTAACACCAATACCAACAATAAAAGTGCCTTTTTTCTTTTGCTAGCTTATTGACCTACCAAATTATTTGGCAGGTCCAGTGAAAGGAAAGCCCAATTAGCTTGTGTGCCTTGTTGATCTTGGCTGATCTAGACAGCTAAGCAGGGTTGACTCTGGTCAATACCTGGATGGGGCCATCCAGGACTGTGAGTGAGAGTCAGAAGTCAAAACAACATCCTGAAATAAGGCAACAGGAAGCCACTTCCATGTTTACCAAGAAAACTCCATGTATACAGTTCACCAAAAGTCAAGCTTACTCCAAGGTGACTTGATTTTGAAACAGGATATGGAATGTAATTCTACACCCAGGTTGGAGCATCTCACTCCCCCCAAATATGATGATAACACACAGCCACACCCTTCCTTAATGCAACCTTCCTACGCACGATGACCTGCACATTAGGGATTTGTATTTCCATTATTCCTAGCCATCAGTACCTATACTGTGGCTATAGCTTATGAGAGCCTAATACTTCTGGGAGCCCACATGTTTGGAGAAAACAACGTATACAGGAACTGACTGATGATTTAGAATCATTCTTGATCATAATTATTATTTATCTTCTAGCAGCCACACATGCCCATCTTTTGACAAGTGAAGATTTCCGCCCTACCAGTCACCTCTGAAAGCAAAAGTTGGAACTTAGTAACCCCAGTTTTGAGAATTCGATAGTCTTCCATTTTAATGGTGCTTCATTTTGTTAAAATATTTCTTTATTGAAAGTTTTACCAAGAACATCAAAACTAACACAAATTAATAAAGAGTAAACAGAGTGAGCGCCTGTTACTCGTCCCAGCTTCTGCCAACCTAGCAGTTCGAAAGCACGTAAAAATGCAAGTAGAAAAATAGGGACCACGACGGTGGGAAGGTAACAGCGTTCCGTGCACCTTTGGCATCTAGTCATGCCGGCCACATGACCACGGAGACGTCCTCGGACAAGCGCTGGCTCTTCGGCTTTGAAACAGAGATGAGCACCGGCCCCTAGAGTTGGAAATGACTAGCACGCATGTGCGGGGGAACCTTTACCTTTAAAAGCAGCAAAAAAAGGGAAACAGAAAGAAAAAAGGAACAAGTGCACAAAGAAAGAAAAAGAAACAGAAAAAAAGCTTCTGATTTCCTCTGCAGCAAATATAAGTGCAATTACAAAATTATCTCTTACTCTATGATTACAAAAGAGAACTCACTCTATTATCCAGATTTTTCTAACCATTAAACCTAAAAACCACATGTGCGTTTTTCCCCCCTGTTTTATGTGAAAAGTCTATAAGGGTTTCTCAGTCAGCCATAAATGTAGATGTTGGTTTTTTCCTCTAATCAAAGAGGTTGATTTAGGCATCCCCACATGTTCCATCATCTTGTTTATGTTGCTTCAAACCAGTAAATATCATTTGCATAATTCTTATTTGGTTTAAATGCTTTAAAGTACCCTGCTCCTACAATAAGTAAAAGGTAAAGGTTCCCCCACACATGCATGCTGGTCGTTTCCGACTCTAGGAGCCGGTGCTCATCTCCGTTTCAAAGCCGAAGAGCCAGCGCTTGTCCGAGGACGTCTCCGTGGTCATGTGGCCGGCATGACTAGACGTCAAAGGCGCACGGAACGCTGTTACCTTCCCACCGTAGTGGTCCCTATTTTTCTACTTGCATTTTTACGTGCTTTCGAACTGCTAGGTTGGCAGAAGCTGGGACGAGTAACAGGCGCTCACTCTGTTACGCGGCACTTGGGATTCGACCCACCAAACTGCCGACCTTCTGATCGACAAGCTCAGTGTCCTAACCCACTGAGCCACTGCGTAAAAAAAAAAAACTACTACTCAGGTTGAATACAGTTATTCTGTTGATGGGCCTGAGAGATAGATGAGGAACTAGGATAGATGAGGAACTAGAATTGAAACTGCTTGTAGCAACGTTAAGTGTGTGTACAAAGAAAGCACCCACCGTCACAGCTGTCCTAAAGTCCACACTTCTCTTACAAAGAAAAGTTCCTACTCAAGCACGAGTCTCTTCGGAGTGACTGCCAGGGGCTGACATTGTTCTCTCAGATTATGATGTAAGCAAAGAGCAGGCAGGATGGAGAGGGAACTGGCAGCTTTGTCCCTCCAGCAATCCCCCCACCCCACACACACTCTCAAAGTCACAATATTCTCTCTTCTGGGGATGCCATGTCAAAACCTGAACTTCAAACGTGCAAAGAGGTAGGCTGTGATGGGGACAACTCACATGGCAACCTCCCTCTCTCCCACCCTTTATTTCTTCCTTTTTTGGCTGTGAAAAGAATATTGCTCAGTAGCTTGCACAAAGCTGGAACACGGTTTATCATTTTAGATCACCATGACAATATATTTCTATGCAAAACCCATGCTTAGCTCCCCATGTTTTCCGGTCCAGGGCACCTCAAATGGCATTTCCACTAGTATGAACAAGAATAATTAAATGGAAGAGAAGTTAGTTGGTCTTCTATCTAGATAGCTACTGTATGCCCTAGCTGTGCAATGGGGTGGGCTCTCGTTTCTGCCCAAGCTCCTGCCCACCCAGCAGTTTGAAAGTGCGTAAATACGAGTAAACTAACTAGTGAAAATGTAACACCTTTTCTGTGTGCCTTTGGCGTACAGCCATGCTAGCCCTACAGCCCTGGAAAATGTCTTTGGACAACACTGGCTCCTTAAGACTACGAAGCGGAGATGAGCTATAGCTGGATGTGACTGGACAGGGAAGCTTTTACCTTTAACCTTTGCAGCGTTCAGTAGTTCTCTGTGCAAGGATACAGCTCTACTCTTTCAACCATACATATGGAGAATCAAGGACTGCGATTCCTATCAAGGACTGCGATTCCTATCAGGACACAGTGCAGAGTTCATTTCTATTGAGTTTTTGGGGGAGCCCTGTTCCCATTTTCCTTCCAAGTTCTGAGGCATCCACAGGGGTTTGCCAAATCCTTTACAGCAAAGGTGTCCAATCTGGGCAACTTTAAGACTGGTGGACTTCAATGCCCAGAATTCCCCAGCCAACCATGCTTCCTTACCTCCCTTAGTGCCGATCAGATATCCCACACGATTTCTTTATAAGTTTCTTTTCAAACAAACAAACAGTATATTGGCACTGCAATGCAAAGCACTATTTTCTCGCCTCTTATTTAACTGCAGTACTGATTTGGGATCCCACAAAGGCCCCCTTGGGTTGGGAAAGATTATTTGGTGGGGGTGGGGGCGGGTTGTACATCTTTTGGTAAATGTATAGGTAATCCTTGACTTACAACCAGTGGTGGGATTCAAATAGGTGAACAACTGGTTCTCTGTGTGGACGCCACTTCCGGAAGTCCATTCTGGGCCTAGGCAACAAAAAATAAGCTACCGGTTCTGCCGAAGTGGTGCAAACCAGCTGAATTCCACCACTGCTCACCATTCATTTAGTGACCATTCAAAGTTACAGTGGCACTGAAAAAAGAGACACATTTACGACTGTTACAGCATTCATCATGGTCAGGTGATCAAACTTTGGACATTTGGCAGCTGGCTCATATTGATGACCACTGCAGCGTCCCAGGGGATGACATCCTTCCTCCTTTTGTGACCTTCTGACCAGCAAGGTTAATGGGGAAGCTGGATTCACTTAACCACACCGTGTTAACCAACTTACCAGCTGCAGTGACTCACTTAACCACTATTACAAGGTTGTAAGGTTGGGGAAAACTTAACAACTGTATTGCTTAGCAACAGAAATGTTGGGCTCAGTTGTGGTCCTAAGCCAAGGACTATCCATATTGTTGTGACCATGGCGATCATTGCCGAGAAGAGACAATCTTCTCAGAACAGGCACTATGCTCAATACGTGCTCTCTCTAAACTCCAATGAACTTGTCTACCCACCACCTCACTCCAATAATGTAATGCAAGCCTGTAATGAGCCTGCTCTCTGCCACAGCTGGCCTTGCTGGCTAGCTGTTTTGATGTGGGCAAAGTCCACCAAGGGTCTGAGGGTTGGACCAGGAGGTAAACCCAATGAAAAGTACCGGGAGACCCACCAATACAGATAGCACAAAATTGTGCAGGAGATCGGTGGAAGAAAGAAGATCAAAGATCTCCCAGCCAGATGGTCATCAGGTAGATCCAGGCCACCTGCTTATTCTTATATATTCTTATGCTTATATTGTATTTTGGCATCGGGACATCAGCCGAGAAAGGGAACTATCCCCAAATGAATGCAAAATCATAGGTAAAGCCACAAAAATGAAGCTGCTTAACTGCTCTGACAAGGCTTGGCTGAAATAGCTTCTCACTGTACTGCCTTTTCAGTGAATTTTAAAAAGGTTAGAAAATAGGGTGGCGTTGCCTCTTTCAATCAGCTTTACATCTACCCTGACTGTACCCAAAACTGTTTTAGTTTTACAAATGCCCATTTTCTTTGTATATGCCTCCTTTGGCCTCAGAATTCCTCTTAGGCCTTATTTTCATTGACAAATATCCTCTCTTGTGAAAGCTATAGAAATACCCCAAGACTTTACGCTCTCTGAGGTGTAATCTCCAAATGACACTCCCAGTTGTGGGGAAACTGCCAAACTGCTCAGAGATAATTGGCAATTGCAACTCATTAATGCATCCCCACAGGACTTGAGATGGGGATTAATACTCCCAGACTGATGTTGAGACCCATATTTAGAGACCATCTTTTCTCCTTGCTTCCATTCTCTAAACACCCACCATCCAAACAAGCGAACAGCAAGGGGCAGCACCAACTGTCTCCCTCCAAACTATGGATTAGGCCCAGAGGAACAGGACAAGAAAGTGAGCAATTCAGATCCAGCACCTGTGGTGTATGACTGAGTGAAGGAAACTTTCTTTTGCAAAACAGAAATAAAAACGGGTCTTGCCTCAAAATCCTGCCTGCTGAGGCAGATGGCATAATCTTGCCTTATGACAGGGCTGTCAGATCTGTGCTGCAGAAATATAGACACTCACTAAATGGCAGCAAAGCACTGCTATAAAACTCAAATTCTGGGCATCTGGCACTCAACCAGAGTTTTGCAGCTCAGTTCTGGCAGCTGGGCTTCAGAGTTGGGTTGGTACCAGTTTGATGAGGATGTAACGCTTCTATCTCTGCTTACACTTTGGGGAAATCTTATTTTAGGGCCTTTTTTTAATCAAGAAAAACAAATCAGCTACCACTGAGACATCTCACAGATGACAGTCTTGATTTAAGCTGCCAGTTTAGTACCCCTCCCATTTGTTAATCACACACTTTAAACCAACAAGCAGACATCTAAACAAAGGAATGAAAGAGGACCCTTTGGGGATGGGGGAAATCTTGAGAACAAATTTCAGATCAGCGGTCATATGAATCTCACTAATAAAACAGCAGCAGGTGATCGCCCGCATATGCAGGGCTTCAATCTATTGCCATTAGGGGACTAATTATCCACTTATTTACTCTTGAGTTCCTACTAGCCAGTAGGAATGAAGTAGCTAGTTTCTAGTCCATCTTTCCCGGATTAGTGGCAGTTCCTGTACATTAAACAGCTTAAACAGAGCTATAAAACATATTGAATCATCGAAGTCTTGGCACTGTGTGTATGAATTGAAGAAGATGGCTGCCTATTCAACTGCTTGGCAGCTCTGCACAGCATGCCACAACCTTTCACTGCAGTCGCCTCAATGTTATTAAGAAAGCAATAGGTTATCATTGCTATGTTTTATGTCAGCAGATTCAACAAGTTAATAATCTAAAACAGCCCCCCCCCCATCTTTTGGGCACCAGGAACCGGTTCCAAGGAGAAAGGTTTTTCCATGGACCGGAGGGGGTGTGGTTTTGTGTGCTGCCTCCATCCTGCCTGCTTGTTTGTGCGGCCCAATTTCTGGCATGCTGCAGCCTGATACCGATCCACAGAGTAGGAGTTGGGGATCCCTGATCTAAAACATCAAGAAAGATTTTATCTGTGATTCTGAAAATCAAGTTCCAATATCAGTTGACACTCAAATTGTGGCACAACAGGAGAGTGGGTGTATGATATAAGCATTTCCAAAACTTCCTTTAATAACCCCTAGCAAGAATTTGCTGAGAAACAATAATGTATTATTTATTATTTATTCACCGCTCAGTTTATATACAATGCTTTGCTTTTATTTTTTTCCTCTTCCAAAAAAAAGTTAATTACCATTTAAAAAAGAAGATTAGACCCAAAGGAGATCAATGTTTTTAAGACTCTTTTCTTCTGAGTTCTTTACTTACTAATAGGTCCACCTATCCTCTTGCTTTTAATTAAATCTGTAGTATTCAACTCATGATGCGCCTGCTTAGTCTTGGGTTGCAACTCCCAGCATCCTCAGGAAGCTTTGTTAATTGTGAAGGATGCTGGGAATTATAGTTCAGTAACATCTGGAATGCTGCAACTTATTTAACCCTGTGCGTTTCATCTATTTTGGCTTAATGTGAAGTATTAATCCAGCCACCACAAATCTCCAGAGCCCATGCTGAAAATATCAACTCCATTTTGTTATTTGTTTAACAATTTGGGCAACCTGCCAAAATCTACAGATTCTGGGGGCCAAACAAGAATGTAAAGAAATAAAGATCAAACACATATTTTTTTTTTAAAAAAAACAATTCTATTTGTAAACCCAAGATGGCCATCAATTCTAATTAAAAGCAAGGTGGAGTTGGATTGTTTCAATGGCTTTGAGAAATGCCAAAAGAGGAGCATACAATTCATGTCCCCTTACCCTAAGTCAGAGGGGGGGACCCAGCAGCCCTCCTTGCAATGTTTTTACAGGACAGGTAGATTCAACCTCAGCCAGATTGTGCAGGTAAGCCAATTTTATGCTGCTTACATAATGCCTGGCGCTTTAAATTGCCATACTGTTTCATATTGGAAGACTGTGTAATCAAACTGAGCGCTGGTCAAAACTTGAGTTACTATCACCATAGGCATCCTGGTCCTTCTAGGATTGTTACTTGTCAACCTTTAATGCATTGGCTGCCAGTTGCCCTCCGGGTGAGATTCAAGGTGCTGGTAATGACCTATAAAGCCCTAGATGGCATGGGTCCGGATTACCTATGGCAGCACCTGCTGCTGGCATCAACTTCCCTCCGTCCAGTGCGCTCCCATAGAGAGGGCCTCCTCAGGGTGCCTCCCATCAGAGAATGCCGACTGATGGCCCCCAGGGGGAGGGTGTTCTCTGTGGGTGCGCCAGACCTGTGGAACCGCTTGCCGGTTGAGCTCTGGGTGGCTCCCGACCTTCGCTCCTTCCGGTGCGATTTAAAAACTTATTTATTTGAACAATCTGGCCTGGTCTGATGGGTTTGGGGTTGGATTTAGTTTTAACACAGTTTTATTATTGTATTATATTGGGCATAATTATTTAATTCTTTTTAACTCTTTTTAACTTTTGTATTTATATTTTGATATTTATTGCCCTGTACACTGCCCTGAGTCCTTCGGGAGAAGGGCGGTATAAAAATTTAATAAATAATAATAATAATAATAACAGTCAGGAAATAGAGACCCAAAGATTCTAGGAATGTTATTTTCCTATTGTACAGTAAATATAAATAGTTTTGGTTACAGAGTTAGAATTTAGTAGTGCAAAACTAGTTTCTAAAGAATCCTGTTTGGAAGTCTCAACTGTGTACTAGAAAGTCCTTCTGCCTAAGTCTCAGTGGGCAAATTATGACTGAGTGCCAAAGGCCAGCACATATTTCTTTATATATGAATTTCAGGGAGTGTGTAGGGCAACAGCAACTTAACCAAGGCAAAAGTGTATCCAGTAGAGCAGGGGTCCCCAAATCCCTGGTCCACAAACGGTTCCGGTCTGTGGCCTGTTGGGAATCGGGCCATGCAAAGTGGCGGGCATGTGCATGAAGCTTCATTTGCGCATGTGAAACTCTAGGAGGTTGTGTGCACGAAACTATCGCTGCCCCCCCTCCCACCGCAGCCACACCAGAAAGGATGGGGAACGTTGCAGTAGGGGTAGTCTGCCCGACTTAACAACCATTTGTTTAGTGATCATCTGAAGCGACAATGCCGCTTATAACTATTACATCATCCCCACAGTCGCACAATCAAAAAATTCGGCACTTGGCAACCAGCATGTATTTGCGACAATTGCAGTGTCCCAGGGTAAGGCGACCTTCCCAGTCAGTTTCTGACAAGCAAAGTCAAAGGGGGGGGGGGGAAACCCAGATTTATTTAATAACCGCATTATTCACTTAAGAACTGCAGGATTTGCTTAACGGCCCTGACAAAGAAAGGTCATACAAACGTGCACAAGTCACTTAACAACTGCCTTGTTTAGAAATGGAAATTCTGGTCCCAACTGTGGTCCCAAGTTGAGGGATACCTGTAAAACCAAAGCTTGGGTTTCCAGAACGGCCAAGGGTTTTTTTTTGACAAGCCTCTGAAATACCATGAAAAAGGGGACCACCCACTCCTTCAGAAGAGCTAGCTGATGTGGTGGGAACTATCACAGAGATTGCTCTGGGGAGATGCCCCCTGTGTGTGTGTGTGTGTGTGTGTGTGTGTGTGTGTTTAAATAAGCACTCCTTCTTTACCCAGACTGTATTCTCAGGTGCCCAGAGACACTCCCAGTTCAGTAAGTTACTTCCCTGATTTTGGGGTTCAGTAAAGGATTGCTGAGCTTATGCCATGCCATGCCACCATTGAAATCCCAACAGATCTTCTCCGTAAGATCCGCTCAGGACCCGAACCCTTGTTCTCTGTGCCCTCTGGCTCACAAGACACTCTGGGGAGCCAAGCGCATTCCACAGCCCTTCCCATCGGCTTGATGTGCAAGTTTCAGTCGATTATGCAGGATGATTAGAGCTGACAGCTGCTAGTTGCCAGTTTGTAAAGGCTTAGAAGTATGATTGGGTGCCAGAGAGCTCAAAACAAAGCGTATTTCTAATAGATTCTTCCCCTCCCCCTGCTTTTTCTTCTTCCTAAGCTTGCTGCATACTGATTCTCTGGGGCCGATTTCTTTTTTCTTTCCCCCCCCACCCCCGCTGTCAATCAGCGAGGATCAAAAAGAAAACTGAAGAAGTCATTTTACACCCTTATAATTCATCCTGATGAACACATCTGCTCAGACAGAGGCTTATAGCTAGGGAGAAAATGGGGGGTTGGAGGAGGGAAGGGATGGAGCCAAGCCATCAAAAGCAGTCTGCCACATGTGTCCAGGGAATATTATTTCTACAACAGATCTCAGTCTCTTATTTCTTCACTTGGTCTATGTCCCTTTGTCTTGCTAAAGCCATATGGTTGCCATAAAGTATGGCTAAGCATTAGCTGGAAAACAGGAGCAGTGGATGATAGAACCATGTCATGTTTAATACTGCCATTGGAATTCAGATATTGTACCCAGGCTTCTGTTTGAAGGATGGAAGCCTATTGTCCTTATGTGGTTGTAGCTTCCTAAGAGATACAAGCAGTGGAGAATAAGGAGCCGAAACACAACAGAGGACGTTTTACAGGGGTGGGTGACTGCCAAGTAATGCAGGCCAATATGAAAAATAAATACATGAGAGTCAACCTAAGCTGAAGAGATTGATTGTGAAGATCAGTGAGATTACTAAGTGGAAAATGTCCTAAAGAAGATTTTCAATACTACAAAAGGAAAAAAAATCCACCAATCTTTTTTTTTTAAAGAAAACAACTGCACATGCAACAACCATACAGATATAATTGATGCACTCTTAATTGGGGGCAGCGACTGGCTACATTCACCAATTTAATTCACCCCCACCAAAATATCACAAGTTTATTTCATCATAGTGTGAAATGCTCCTCGTTATCTTGAAATGGATTTTGTATTATTGAACTACAATAATATTAACCAGGGATATTCCATTTTACAAAATCAATAATTAACTTTTTAATAATTTGCTGTGCTACTCCAAAAAGCAATTGACGAGTTACTTAACAACCAAAAATAAAAGCAGAGAGGTAAGAGTTTCCGAAGACTGTGTAACCCAAGTCTCCAATGTCAAAACCTCCTGCTATAAGTTCAAATGAATGTCCTGTAGATTTTTGACAAATTTCAGATTAAGAGGTTCATGACATCACAGTGATATAGGTTTATGATGTAACAAATGAATCTGCTTACATCAGGTAAAGTAGCTGTATTAAGCAGAATGTTCTCAAAGCTGGTACAATTTCCTTGGTCCGCTTCACTTTTTATCTGGATCAAATTAACTGCAGTTTTGTAGAGCCTTATTGGGAACTAAGTTCCCACTGAACTCTGTCTATATGCTACCAAAACCTTTCTCTGTAACCTTTAACTGGGCAAAACAGTGCATCATAGAACAAAACATTTTCATCCAATATAACTCAAATAGGGAAATTTACAGAATGCATCCAGGATCCATTGGAATTGAAATTTGGCAAATTTTATAAAATGTCAATGACATAAAAATTATCATAAAGTATTTTATGACATACTATAAAATGTTATAAAATGTTTCCTGTGGTCAACTCCTTGAGTGTAGTATATGGCTTAACATGGTCTACTTTCAAGGCAGAGATATCTCTTAATATCTCCTTGAATTTTTAATATTAGTACCTTAGAAGCTTTGCCATTTTGGCATTGAGGAATATGGTAAGGAAATAACTCTGGAATAATGACCCAACAGCATATTACTAAAATGCTCCTGTCTTTTTGTTTGTGACCTTCAATTGGGTGAAATTATTGAATCAAGGCAACTAAAATGGGCTACTTTACAGAATGCTGGAAACCATGACTCCTGTGGGAATGAAATTTGGGTAAGTTTTGGCTGCTTCAGTGCTACTGCACCTTCTGTTTACACTTTCTAGAAAGCCACTGATTATGTGGCACAAGGACAATGGGAGGGCCATATCCCTGCCCCTCTCCTCCCCACCAGCCCCTGTAACCAAACCAAAGCAAAGCAAGACCTGACAGGTGAGCAGCAATTGGCTCCTTTGGAACTGAGGCTGAAATTTGAAATCTTTTAACGGTGGTGGGCAGCAAGGAAAAGACAAGAGAATGACTTGGATGCCTGCTGGTGAAATAGGACTTACTGGGGGTGCCTGCAGTCAACGTATGAGCCTTCTTTCCCCCACTGGAAGGAGGAGACTCTTGGGAATATGCTGGGATGGGGACCAGTCTTTCCTTGCAGTCTTTGACTTCTTTTATTCCTGCTCCCCCCCAGGCAGTGTCATGAGTCAACCGAGGAAGAAGAGGAGTGGTTTCTGAGGTTGCCTGCCAGCTTGCCATAAGCAACGTCAATGGGGAAGCTGACAGGAAGACAGAAATCATTTTGCTCCCACTGCTGTGCCCAACCAGCTGGCAACAAGGCCCGACAGGGGAATGGTGACTGGCTGCTTTGGAACAGAGGCTAACATTTGAAATCTCATAATTGGGGGGGGGGGTTATGTGGAAAGGACAAGGAAAGCAGATGCCTGTTTGAGGCCAGATTTTAGCATTTCAAGTCCACTTTCCAGAGGTGAAGGAGCCAGGCAAGACTATACAAATATTTGAAATACCAATCACATAAATTCAAATCTTAGCCTGCTTACTTGTAGACACATCTCTCTATCTGCAAAATGGAAATAAAGCATCTCAAATTGCAGGACCATTGTCAGTCTGATGAAAATGAAGTTTAGATATTTAACTAAAGCCATAGATGGGCTCACACATCACTCTAAACTGATGTTTATTAAATGTCATCGCAGTTACGCTAGGATTTCCCTCACCACATCTTAAACCATATGACTGAGAATACATCTCTAGATTCTTTTGTAAAACAGCCTCTTTTTTGGCTTTTTCAGACTCTCCTCTCCTCTTTTTCTTTCTGAAATTTAACCAGGAAGCAAATTGTTAGCAGGGTATACATCTTTGTTTAGTACAAACTTGCTTCTTACTAGTTTGGCAATACATCCAGAGGGGACAAGAGAATTTCAACTATGCTGCGCTCTCCAAGGTACTGAAAAGACTGTTGTTAATTGTTCAATATATATAGTCCAGTCCTAGCAAGTTGTAAGGCACACTTGATTCTTAGGACTTTGTCTTTTCTTATTCGTGCTAAAATGACTGGATATAATATATAATCATATACAATCATACAAATCAAATCCTTTTGTTTTTATTTTTGCAGATACTGTTTACACTGGAGTCTCCCGTATGTACATTATTTGCTGCTTCTGTTTAATTTTTGTAACTGTTTCACAAACTGTTTCTACATTTGGACAGATTAAATGATGCTTGGATAACTCTGCTACCTCCAGACCAACTTTATATAGTATTCTCCAATGACAAAGACAAGGCATCTGTTAAAAACATAGTATGGAAGATACCACAATACAGTCCATGGGGCTTTTTTCATGTATGGAACTTGGTATATGGATTGAGCACCCAACCAAAAATATCTTCCGTGGGGAACATTTATAGGGACATAAAGAAAGCATCCAATCTCATGCAGCTGAACACCTCATTAGGCGAGGTCTTGTAAGCAGCTTCCTATCTGGTTGTCTGCAACATATGGGTCCTTAAAGTCAGTTGTTATTTTCCACTTTAAGTGGTCCATTGTACACACTTACTGGGAAACTTATTTCCGAATAAAGATCTTTAGAATCAGGCTGTGTTTTCATAATAGACTTCTTATTGATAGAGAATGCAAGTATGATTGGAACAAAGCCATATCTTCCATTAAAAACAGCAAACTAGAAGAGAAGAAAGCTAGTACAGCATAATATCACTTTCCAAAATCTGTGTACTCCAAAAAGTTTACATTACAGGTAGTCCTTGACTTACAACAGTTCATTTAGTGATGGTTCAAAGTTAAAACAGCACTGCAAAAAGTGACTTACAAATATTTTTTACACTTAAAACTGTTGCAGCATCTCCGTGGTCACGTGTTCAAAATTCAGATGCTTGGCAACTGGTTCATATTTGTGACGGTTGCAGTGTCCTGGGGACACGTAACCTCCTTTTTGTGAGCTTCTGACAAGCAAAGTCAATGGGGAAGTCAGATTCACTTACCAACAGTGTTACTAACTTAACAAATCCAATGATTCACTAAAGAACTGTGGCAAGAAAAGTCATAAAATGGGGCAAAACCCACCAAACAAATGTTTTACTTAGCAACATAAATTTTGGACTCAATTGTGGTTGTAACTCAAGGAATACCTGTATGTATTCCCTCAAATATTTTTGAGTTTGGGCATCAGGGTTTCCCCTGCAGCACTTTTTGCATGGGATTCCTGTATGTTCGTGAGGTAAGATTCACTTGGACTTTACTTTGCTCATATTATATGTCTAGGGCAAAGATACGTATTTGTTCTTTCCTGAATAATGTTGCTGCCTTATATACTCAAAGAGATCTGCGCGGCCCTGAGATGAACTGGGGCCAGGAAGATCTAGGTTTGAGTCCACTCTCAGCTCTGGAAGTTCACTGTGACTGCCCACTGTAACTCTGCCCATCCCAGTTTACACAATTATATTTTAGTGAAATATTGGAAGAAAGAATGTGGCATGTGCTTCTTGAGCTCTTCAAGATTATAAGTCCATCCAACAAACCAATTAATTAGTAAAATGCTCCCCCCACGAGTTTAAAGCAGAAGTAAGGCCTTCAGAAATCTCTGAAAATTGTTACCAAATTGTAATTTTAAAGTGAAGAAAGAGAAAAGTTGTGAGACTACTAATATTTACTTTTAAATTAAATATATTTTAAATGAATATTTATGTTTACTTTAAAATAAGCAAAAAGTAATAGAAATACATATTTAATATACTACTTTTAATTTTAAAGAACCTTACATATTACTGAGAACAAATACAGCTTTTGTATTGAGCCAACTCATTTCAGAATGCAGAGGGATTGTTTTCAGCCGAGAAAAAAAAAGTACATTTCTGAGCTAAAATATGGTTCCATGTGCAGCACAAAGATATCTGAGGTTTTATATATAATGTGGTGATCCGTGTGTATGTGATTAGGCCATATGTTAATCCATGGCAGGTTTAACATTTTGGTTTGCTGAATAAAATGCAACTAGCGGTGGCTCAGTGGATTAGGACGCTGAGCTTGTCGATCAGAAGGTCGGCAGTTTGGCAGGTCAAATCCCGAGTGCCGCGTAACAGAGTGAGCGCCTGTTATTCGTCCCAGCTTCTGTCAACCTAGCAGTTCGAAAGCACGTAAAAATGTAAGTAGAAAAATAGGGACCACTACAGTGGGAAGGTAACAGCATTCCGTACGCCTTTGGCGTCTAGTCATGCTGGCCACATGACCACGGAGACGTCCTCGGAGAAGTGCTGGTTCTTCGGCTTTGAAACGGAGATGAGCACCGGCCCCTAGAGTCAGAAACGACTAGCACGCATGTGTGGGGGAACCTTTACCTTTAGCTGAATTCACATTATTCTAAACCAGTTGGACAATTGCTTAGTATTTAGAAGCTCCACTTCTGGTGTCGGAGCTAAGTTACACTATGTTAAGGCTAGTGATGCAAAATAAATGAGGTCAGAATTTGCATGTAGCTAAAGTTGGCATTTTATGTTCTTCTCTGGGATTTTCATTGCCCCACTCCCATTTTTTTGCTTTTTAATGAACTCTAATTTGGGTTTTACAGCATAACTTCCATATGTCTCCCAACTTAAAATGATAGGTTTTTCACCAAGTCTACTTGGAGACATCTCTGGGGTCTGCATGCAGTGCTGGCACCTCAAATTGCCCATTTCTCTGCTATCAACTATTGCTTTTTCCAAATGTCGGGTTCTCACATCATGCTAAGCCAGAAATAAGCAAACCAGTGTGACAAATCTTCTCAACAGGGTGTGCATCTGGGTGTGGGGAGGAGAATGGGGACAGCAGGAAGAAGACGACGTTAGTGATTATTTAATGAATCTGCTGGCGAAATGATCCACTGAGTATGAAACGTTCCTCACATAAAAGGAGCTATTCTGCTCATAGAAGGACCATTTAAAAACCACTGTCTTCTGTTTAAAAATAAGTTTTTCCCCACTTCAATAAACACAGTTCATAATTCTGAAAAACATATATCACACTTTGGAAAGGATCCTTTTCTCTCAAATCCTTTAATGCCGTGTACACATGCAAAATGAAGTCTGCATTTTCTCCACCACTCCCAAAGGATGCCTCCCCTAAGAACTCTTGTCTCCTTCCCCACTTCCCCCTCCATTTCACTGCCTGTTCCACCTGTAATGTGACCTTCACCTATGCACAGGTAGCCCTCGAGTTACGACCACAATTGAGTCCAAAATTTATGTTGCTATGTGAGAAATTTATTAAGTGAGTTTTGCCCCATTTTATGACTTTTCTGGCCCCATTCGTTAAGTGTATCCCTACGGTTCTTAAATTAGCAACCGGTGGATCTGGTTTCCCCATTGACTTTGCTTGTCAGTTGGTCGCAAAAGGGGATCACATGATTTCGGACACTGCAACCATCATAAATGTGAGTCAGTTGCCACGGGGAATGCTGCAACGAACGGTCAAAAGTGTGAAAAGTGATCATGTCACTTTTTTCAGTGCTGTTGTAACTTCGGACGGCCGCTAAATGGACTGTTGTAAGTCGAGGACTTCCTGTATTTCACTGTGACCTCCTCCCAAAATCTGGCTGCCTCCGACACTTCAGGCCAGTTTGCAAACAGATTTAGGGAAGTTGCCAGTCTGTCAGCTTCCATAAAGCTTTTAGCAAACATTGGTGGCATAGAGGTGACTTAGAAGAACTACACTTCATTCATTTCATAAACATTTTCCTGCTTGTAAAATGATCCTTATTCATCAGGAGTAATTATATTAGCTGTTTTCAAGCAACTGTGAAAATTGGTAATTGAGGGAAATTTCCAGCAGGGTTACAAATGACCGTAGGAATAGCTTCTTGCAGGATATCCTGTTGGGGTGCTAGCTCTACTGAAAATCTATGGCAAATTCCACAGTAACATTTGACACTACAATCTTCCCTGCCTTTATATCCCAATATAAAAGGTTGTCAGTTGTTTCTGATCAATGGTCAGGCTTCATTTTACATAAAAGACATATTGTGCTAGACTTTGAGAGCCATGAGAATTTTCCAACATCCCTGGAATTGGCAGAACCCTATTGTTAAAATGAAAAAAAAGTTTATTAACCCCTCTCAAAGGCCAAATTAGTTTATTCTAGGTCTCAATTTGTGGGGGGGGGAAGAACCCCCCCCCATAATTTTGCTGCCAAAATCGTTGTTTTATTGTGGGATTTTGACAGTGTAGATGGGAGGAGGAACCCTATGAGCCACAAAAATAAAGCTGTGGATCACATGAGACCAGTGGTGGGATTCAAATAGGTGAACAACCTGTTCTCTGTGTGGATGCCGCTTCCGGAAGTCTGTTCTGGGCCTGGGCAACAAAAAAATTAGTTACCGGTTCTGCTGAAGTGTTGTGAACCAGCTGGATCCTACCACTGCATGAAGCTCAAATGACCTGAACAATCCTCTCTCCAGATTAGCACACAAAGAAAGCAGTCTGGTATCATCTCAATTTGAATACAGGTAGTCCTCAACTTACAACCACAACTGAGCCCCAAAATTTCTGCTGTTAAGTGAGACATTTGTTATGCAAATTTTACCCCATTTTTATGACCTTTCTTGCCACAGTTGTTAAGTGAATCACTTCAGTTGATAAGTTAGTAACCCGGTTGTTAAGTGAATCTGGCTTCCCCATTGATTTTGCTCATCAGAAGATCGTAAAAGATGATCACATGACCTTGGGACACAGCAACAGTCATAAATATGAACCAGTTGCTAAGCATCTGAATTTTGATCACATGGTCGTGGGAATGCCGCCAAGGCCGTTAATTGTGAAAAGCGGTCATACGTCACATTTTTTTTCAGTGCCATTGAAACTTTGAACGGTCAGTAAATGAACTGTTGTTAAGTCAAGGCCCACCTGTAATTCCCACAATTTCTTGTGGTTGCCCAAGTTTCTGGAACTGACAGGAGTTGCAGTTTGAATTGCCTTCCCCTGTCTGGAGCCAAACCATGTCCTGGATCTTACTTTGGTGTTAAGGTTGTTCAACCATTCCAACTTTCAGAGATAGCTCCCCTGGGAAATGGCAGGTAGCTGAGAGAAGACGAATACACACCGGTCGACTGTGGGCTAATGATGCCGGTGAACGTCTCCTCACAAGGCAGCCTCTAGATCGTGAGGCACGATCAAGGCCTGTGTGTCGACAGAAGAGCAGCTGTTTACCTCCTCTAAAGAGAGCGGAGGGAAGAGATCTTCAAAGGCACAATTGTGGGTGATGACGCTCTTGGTTCAGAACTGAAAAATATCTGTCAGCTCCAAAGCTCTGAGTCACCCTCGAAGCAGCTCATTATGGTGTCAGGCCCTGCCAAACTCCGTGGAAGCGAGGGCACCAGGAGGAACGGGTGGAGGGTGGAACAGCAATGGGGGTGATCCACCAGCATTGTTCATCCCCTGTCCATCATTAACTCCTGTTTTTTTAAAAGCTGCTAAGGGAAACGGGTGGGAACGCCCCTGAGTGGGAGTTTAAGCAGAGAAATGCCAAGCAGCCCAAAACAGCACCCGACCAGAGGGGAGCAATTATGGAGTCAGCAAAAGAAGTTACTGTGCCTGATTCTCCTGCACATTGACTTGGAGCAAGGAGTTTGCTCCTCTTCCGGGTCAGGGAAGTGGTCAGAAACAGTTTGGGGGCATCAGTTTCTCTAAAAGCACTTGAAAATACTCGGCAGTCACTTCAAAGTGGTAAGAACAAAGAATGAAAATTGTGGCCTACTCTGAGTTGCCATGGAGCCTACAAAGGAAAAAAAAATACACACACACACACACACACACACACACACAAAAATGCTCCATCCCCAAACTATCTTTACTTCATTCTATGTACATGTGCATGTTTTAAAAAAAAATTTAAAAAACGCACTGTGCTTCCTACAAAACAGATCCAGAACAGAATCAAGCTAGGAATGGTAAAGCAGGGCTAGGTAGGAATTCCTGCAAAAGGGGAAATGATCCACCCCGTGATCTCTATAGAACGTTACCACTAAAAACAAACCAACCAGTTTTACTTTTACAGGCAGTGCTTTTTTTGTAAAAGAAAAAGGTGCCAGAACTCACACACGTCATACAACCCACCTTGCCTGCCCTACAAGGTTCCATCCCAAAAAAGGTGCCGGAACTCCGTTCTGAGCGTTCTATGACAAAAAAAGCCCTGTTTACAGGTAATCCTCAACTGACAATAGTTCATTTAGTGACCGTTCGAAGTTACAGTGGCACTGAAAAAGTGACTTACAACCATTTTTCACACTTACGGCCATTGCAGCATCCCCGTGGTCACGTGATCAAAATTCAGATGCTTGTCAACTGACTCATGTTTATGACCGTTGCAGTGTCCCGGGGTCGCATGATCCCTTTATGTGACTGTCTAGCAAGCAAAGTCAATGGGGAAGCCAGATTCACTTAACAACCAGGTTACTAACTTAACAGCTGCAGTGATTCACTTAACAAATATAGCATGAAAGGTCATAACATGGGGGGAAATTCACTTAACAAATGTCTCACTTAACAACATAAATTTTGGGCTCAATTGTGTTTGTATGTCGAGGACTACCTGTATACCAAGCTGAATCAGTAATGTATCTCCAACAGAACAGATCTTACAGAATCACAGATGTCCAGAGCTGTTCTTGAACTAACATAGAATATACTTTCTTATAAGAAAGTCCAGTAGCCTTGTGAAAAAGCATCTTTGGGATACACACATGCACAAGTATGACCTAAAATAACCGTCAAGGCCTTTTAAAATCACTGAGATGCTCAGGAATATAATGTTCATTCAAATCTCTCCATTCTCTTTCTTCTTGTCACATCCAAAGGCAAATTTTTCCCTCATTTTTTTTTTCTTTTTAATTCCCTCAGGTCAATGCTCTACTACACAGTGTTGGTTCCTAAAACGTTGTAAAAGGTCTAGTGAGACTATATTTTAACTAATTAGTTATAATGCCTTGAAGTAAAACTATTTAATTCTTCCAAATGCTGAAATATATATTGGATGGGGCTGATTAAAATGGCTCTAGTCAGCCTTCAAACCTTAACCTTTTTAATGAAGCTTCTCAAATTGTCCACAGAGAGAAAGTTGCCAGCTGCTACTTTTTTTTCTCTTCATGTTGTGTTCTACAACATAGACTTTTATCATTCTTATCAATTTAAGCAAATTTAAAATTAAGCAAATTTAAACATAAAATGAATCTATTTATTTATAGATCACTGCCCAACATATTCTGGAAAAAAGAAAGAAAAAGAAAACCCATTATGATCCAAGCAAAAGTCATAATAAATAGCAGGACTTTTTTTCTCATAGAACGCTCAGAATGGAGTTCCGGCACCTTTTTTGGATGGAACCTTGTAGGGTAGGCAAGGCGGGTTGTATGACATGTGTGAGTTCCGGCACTTTTTTCTTTTACAAAAAAAGCACTGATAAATAGTATTATATATGCCACTGCACAATAGTTTCAGACAAATTCAAGGGTCACATGCTTGAACAACATGCTCCACATAAACCTTTAAAGGATCTCCATCAACAGGCCATGCTTTGCTTAAAGCAGGAACATATACTTTTCTGGGCCAAGAACTGCAAATGTTCTTTTAATAGTATGTCTGTGATTGCTCTCAGAAAAGTAGGTGGGAGTCAAGACAAAAACTAAATTTGATTTCATTTGCATTTAAATTAAATTAAAATTACATCTAGTTAATGTGATTACATTCCCTGGTTAATTATTGTGCGTAACAGGTTTGCACTCTAAAAATGTATTCCAGAAAATACAAGGCTTGCCCAGAGGGAATGTGAAAAATGCGTCTTCCTCCCTTTATGTGGATTCTCCACCTCAAACTGCAATTTTAGTGCGCTATATAAAAAGAAAGTTGACTATGCACAACAAGGCAGACTGAGTAGTGCCGCCCGGATGCTTTACACATCTGTAAGGTGTGAAGTGCCCAGTTAAAAGCAAGTCAGGTTTGGACAATTTCTTGTGGAAAGTAAAAGGAAAATAAAGCTAACCCGAAGTGTTCTTTTTCTAACTCTCTGAGTAAGAGTTTTTTTTCATTATCAACATCTGTTTCTCTTTTAATAAACGTGTGTGGGGGGGTGTACATGTACCATGCTTGATTCTTTCCCCACTGTTCTTCCAGTGCCCCAGAACACTGCAAAAAAGGTAGAAAGACAATTGGTGGCCCAGGTGATCCCATGAGCTTCTCACTCAGCAGAGGTTTGAATCCTGATTTTCCCATTCATCACTCAAGCCATGCTTCAATGAAGAAGCTGCATCAATAGCTGCTTCCTGCCTATCCAACGCCCTTCACAACACAACACACTGTGAAAGCTGAAAAGGCTTAGAAACATTGAGAGGTTAAGGTGCCAGGCTAGAATCCAGGTGACTCTGAGTTCTAGTCCCACCTTAGGGCATGAAAGCCCAACTTGGTGACTTTGGGGCCAGTTCTTTTCTTGCGTGGAAAATAAAAGGAGCAAGATACATTCCCCACTTTGAATTATTTATGAAAACAAAATACAGGTGGGATGTAGATAAATAAAGAAATAAAAGTCTTCCTCATTCTACAGTCTTGCTTAATTGGATTTTTTGAGACGTAGCAATTGTGTGATTTTTTTTAATGTAAATATTAAACATAATTATACTCTGTGTTCAAGGAAGTCTTAACATAGCTGGCGCCTAGGAGATTCAAAAGCTCTTTTCTCAAAGCATCTCAGCTTTTAGCTGAGCCTGAATCCTGAAATAGCTTGCATAATAAAGAACATATATGATGTAGAAAAATATATTTAAAGAAATGTCTTTTATCGGTATTCCTCCCTGGGAATTTTAATGGCAACACCCACTATTCTCAGTAGCAAGATTTGAGGAAGGCATCATTGGACAAATCTTAAATATCCCTAATTGGAGAAGGCCATACTGCATTTACACTGGACTTATTTATTACAGTTAGTCCTCAACTTATAACCATTCATTTAACGGCCATTCGAAGTTACAACGGCACTGAAAAAAGTGGCTTAACATCATTTTTCACACTTATGACTATTGTAGCATAACCCTGGTCACATTGATCAAAATTCAGATGCTTGGCAATTGGTCTGTACAGGTAGTCCTCGACTTACGACTGCAATGGAGCCCAGAATCTCTGTTGCTAAGTGAGAAATTTCTTAAGTGAGTTTTGCCCCTTTTTACGTTTGTTAAGTGAATCACTGCAGTCATTTAGTCAAATGGTTGTTAAGTGAATCTGGCTTCCCCCATTGGCTTTGCTTGTCAGAAGGTCGCAAAAGGGGATCGCATGAGCCCCCAGGACACTGCAACAGTCATAAATATGAGTCAGTTGCCAAGCATCTGAATTTTGATCGCATGATCCTGGGGATGCTAAGACAGTTGTAAGTGTGAAAAATGGTCCTAAGTCACTTTTATCATTGCCGTTGTAACTTTGAAGGATCACTAAATGAACTCTTGTTAAGTTGAGGACTACCTGTATTTATGACAGTTGCCGTGTCATATGATCCCCTTTTGTGAACTTCTGACAAGCAAAGTCTGTGGAGAACAACAAATTCATTTAACAACCGTGCTACTAAACAACTGCAGTGATTCACCGTGGCAGGAAAAATCATAAAAGGGAGCAAAACTCACCTAACAACTGTCTCACTTAGCAGCATAAATGTTGGGTTCAACTGTGGTCCTAAAATGAGGACTACCTGTAGTGGTGTCTAATTGGCAGCTTATATGGCTGATATCCTACCCAGAGAGCAACTCTGCTGCTACTCAGCCACAAAATAAAAACACATCAACTTTTTAAATCTTATATTCAAGCATGGAGTATGCACAGGAATAAAGGAGTTGAACAAATGAGATTCTGAAGTTGTAAGAAGTGGAAAGATGCCTGTGGAAAGAGACCAGAAAGCAAAACTACAATGCAAGATTAGTGCAGGCCAGTACGAAACGTTTACTGAGAGAAGCTAAGGCTCATGATAACAGCTAAGAAACTTCCTAACATTCTTAGCAATAAATGAAAGCACAGAGAACGCGTTGTAGATAGATGGGCTTGCAAATAAATAGGAGCCTAGGTTGTGGCATCCATAGGGTGGTAAACCGGGCTGTTTCTCCAAGGTTGCCAGATGGGAGAGACGTGTTGATTGATGATTGATTGATAACGTGCTATCAAGTCTGCGACTGATTCTTAGTGAGCACAAATATGGATTTTTTTTCTCCGTGACAATTAGTCCCTAATCTGGTTGTCCAGGTCTTCCAATGGTTGCGCCCATCCCTGCTGTAATTGACTCCATCCACCTTGCTGTTGGTTGTTCTCTTCTTCTCTTCCACTGTTCTTAGGCTCAGAGCCTAAGAGTGAAATGGCAAATACGGGAAGACAGAGGAATTGCCCAGGGACAATGACAATTGTTAGGTAGCCGTTTTTCAGAAATGTATCCACTCATGCCCAATGAAGAGAGCCAGTGTGATACAGTGGTTACGGATTGGGCTAGAAAACAGGAGACTGTGAGTTCTAGTTCCACCTTAGGGACTAAGGCAGGTGGGTGATCTTGCATCTGTCACTCTCTCTCTCTCTCGCCCCTAGGAAGGAGGCAATGGCAAACCACTTCTGAAAAATCTTGCCAAGAAAATTGCAGGGACTTGTCCAGGCAGTCTCTGAGAATCAGACACAATTGAACGGGGAAAAAAAAGAATGCTCAGTCACCTGCATTCATTTTTTTACCTTTACTTTTAGATGGAAAACATAAAAGCGTATTAGTTAACTTTTATGCTCATTTAAATCTCTTATCAACACCTTGTTTTACTACTTGCCATGCTAAACAAAGAGTGGTGAAAATCTATTCACACACAAACACACATCACACACAAAGAGAGAGAGAGTCAGTACACATTTACAGTTGAAACAGGAAATTCTAATGAGGGTCAGGTCTTTGTTTTCAGTAATTCATCTTTAGCCAAATTAGATAAAATATAATATTTTCCCCCCCCCCCAGAAAAGAGAATCTGAGACTAAGGAAATATTGGGGTGCAAAATGGTTCTGAAGCAGTCGATAAGGCTATAACATGTGAACAAACAGGAATTCAAGAAACACTTTTGACTTAACTATGATCATAATCAAATTTTCATTAGAATCTCTAATCGAATAGTTTGATAGAAGCTACTGTGGATTTGTTAACCACATCTTGTTTTCACAGTCAATTTTGGCTTTTTTGAAACCATTATTTATGGCAACATTTATTGTCCTTTAAATTTTGGGCACATATGGACAAAGATAACCATGCTTAGAAAGTTCCTTGGGGAGAAATCACTGCAGTCTTTAAGATGGTTATGCCCACTTTACAAGAGAATGAGGAAAAATTACAGTCTGTAGCGTTTTCCTAAATTTGGGCAATATAAGCAAAGCAGCACATTGTTCTCTTCAAATGTTGGTTGTTTGACAAGACCCAGGGCATGGCCTGAGGGCATATGATACAGCCACCTTGCTGAAGCTAAGAATCTCCATGTCTAGTGAAAGTTTGATTGGGAAATTGCTTGAGGACTGCATAGAAGGAAAAGCCAAGCTTAAATTTACTAACACGTAGCAAAAGAGAACACCACAAAATAACAAATGTTTAAAAATAGCTTGGAATACATTTATGGGCTAACTATTTTTTTTAAAAACCTGCAAACTCAGAATTTTTGCAAAGCTTCAAGGAAAGAACATTGCCCTAACTCTTAATGTAACCTATATTGCCATGTTATTATGGTATTGAACTGGTACAATTTTCCACTCAAGACTTACAAACATGATCAGTGCTATGAAAGAGGATGTTTGGGTTTAACCAGATTTGAAATTGTATTTCAATGCTTGCTGTTTGGTCTGGCTAAAAGAGTGGGTTAATCTTCAGAATAAGAGGTTATTTGATTTAGAGGGCCATGAATTAAGATTTGGATGGCATGACTATTTATGGTATGATAAGATTAAAGTAAATGTCAATTTTAATAACCATTTTGTTAGACGTGCCATCCTAAGAGCTTGCAATAAATATAAAAGAAGGTTTTCTGTGAAGATGCCTCTCTGGGTGTCCTGCCAGGAAGTTTTTTTAAAGAAAGGTAATGGTACTTAAATGGACTCCAGAAGATGGTAGAGGACAGGAAGGCCTGGAGGAACATTGTCCATAGGGTTGCGATGGGTCGGACATGACTTCTCAACTAACAACAAACAATGGTACCGAAGCCAAACTGGTGGACTTATGGTCAAATAATATGTTTTAATTTTGGTAATCCTATCCTCAAATCTAAAGAGGAGTTAGAATTAGAAGGATATGTCTGCCATTGGTTTACATATTTACAATTGAAAGAAGATTTAAATCAGACAAAAAGAGTTATGGGTTTGACTTTGTGAAAAATGAATTGGGAATCCTATTGCATAGTAGTGATGAACACATTATTGCTAAGGTCTATAAATTGTTATTGAATTTGAATTTGGAGAATGAATATGTAAACCATTGCATGACTCAGTGGGCAAGAAACTTTGGATACAACATAATGCTTGAACAATGGGAGAATATGTGGGTGAAAGGTCTAAAATGTACACTAAATTATAATTTAAAAGAAAATTTTCATAAGATGTTGTATCATTGGTAAGTTGTCAAGATAAGTTGTCAAGAATGTATAAATGTATTTCAAATGAATGTTGGAAATTCAAATGTAAAGAAGGGACCTTTTATCACTAATGGGGGACATATGTTAGCAAAGAAATATTGGAGTAGGATTCACATCTTAATACAGAAAATATACAGACTATAAAGATAAAACCTGAAACTTTTCTTTTGGGTTGGTTTAATGGAAAAAGACTTGGAAAAAATTTGGAACTTTGATGTTCTATATGTTGACAGCAACAAGATTACTTTACGCACAAAAATGGAAGGACATTTCAATCCGCACAATGGACGAATGGCTGCAAAAGGTGATGGAGTTAGCAGAGATGGCCAAATTGACGGCTTTGATCAAAGAAAAAACTGCAGTTACTTTTGTTTCTTCTTGGAAACCACTTCTGGACTTTGTGCTTGAGGTAGAAAAAAATGAAACTTTGATTTTGGATTTTACCAATTAGACAGGTTTGTTGTTATAGAAATGCCTAGTTATGTAAAAGTAAAAAGTTGAGGTTTGGTGCTATTATTTTATTCTACTGCACGCCTTTTCTTTCTTTTTTCCCTTTGCCCTACACTCTTCCCTTTCCTTTTCCCTCCCTTATTTTCCTACTATTTTCTTTTTGTATATTATAAACTAATCAAATAAAAATAAAAAGAGGAACTGCAGAGCTGCTGCATCTTCTCTGGAAAAAAAAGACTTGTAAACATGATCAGTACTGAAGCTTATATTTTTTATTCTTCAGTTTGTAGGGACAAAAGCTATTTGGGTCATTCTGGGACTGAAAATATCCATAGCAAAGTGATTACCTGGTCACATGACCACCTCTTTATATCTTAGCATGTGACTGTAATTTTTGTTGAAACACGTGTGCTACTACCCTTTCTCCCCAAATGTTTAAAATGGTTCACACTGGTTATTCCCAGCTAACTTTACAACTCTGAAAGGCAGGGGTGTCAAACTGCCAGCCCGTGGGCCAGTTGCATCGTGCGGAGGCCGCGCCCATCCCAGCTCCGGCAAGGCAAAAAAAAGGTCACGATACATGGCGACACGTCACATGACACGGCAAGTTTGACACTCGTGCTGTAAGGAGAAACAAAAATGGTTATACAATTATTCTACATGGGAGCATGGAAGAGATTTAAAAGACAGTTCTGAAATCCCGGTGGGTCCCCATGCATCACAGAAAGGTATGAACCTGGCACTTGATGGGTATTGTGGAAACTATTTTTGTAAATAGCTCTCTTCAATTCTGGCCTGCTTTGGCCAAGCTTTGGAACAGGGCAAAAGTCCCTTCAAGTAAACATCAGGGAGCAGAACACTTAAGAAGTGATTATATTTGTTGGCAAAAGGAAAGTGTGTCTCATCAAATCAGATTCAAGAAGTGGAAATTGCCTGAGGAAGTCAAATCACTCAGAAGGCGTTCAGGAAATGGTATCTGGCTTTTTTCCTCAGTTGTGCATTGCTTGAACAAGGGCAGTGAGCAGGAAAGATGAGAGAACAGGGGCCACGCAACTGGAAAATTAAGCACTGAAGTGGATTCTGAATCCACTTTTCCCATTTAACCAGGCTAAATGGCAGAGGTTCAGCTTACTGTCTTCTTCTCTGGCATCGTCGCTCGTATTTTCATTTACTCGGCTCCATATTATGATTTCCTGAATTTATGAAGTCGAGAGATATCATCAGGGTTGCTTTCAGACTTTTAGCCAAAAGAGCACTGAAAATGCTATTCAGATGAACAGCAGAAAATTGGAAGAGAAGATAACTATATGTCTGTGTCTATATACTGTATACAGTACAAGATGCAGCTATCGAAGCTTCTTATACTGCTATATAGGAAAATCAACTTTCTAATCTTTATCATTATCCATGGCATGTTCTCAGCTGACTCTGTCAAGAATTGGGTTCCTTAATGCAGAGGTCCTCAACCTTTTGGGCACCAGGGACTGGTTCTGTGAAGAAAGGCTTTTCCATGGATCAGAGAATGTGTGGTTTTGTGTGCTACCTGCATCCCACAGATGGGGCTTTGCTTGTTTGTGCAGACCGGTTGCTGGCATGCCGTGGCCCGGTACCAGTCCATGGACTGGGGGTTGAGGACCCCTGCCTTAATGGACAGCTTCAGTTATAACATATGAACAGCAGTTAAAAAAAGACCATCAAGCTAAGCTTCCTGTTCCCAGGCAAGTTGTAATTGAAATTAAAAAAATAAATAAAGTAACATACAGAGGAAATTATTATATCCTGTTTGCCCATGAATAAAAAATGTGCCCTTTTCTGGACTGCTCCATTTAGCTATCCTGGCTAATATACTGAGACATCTCTACCAATTCATCTAAATTTATTTTTAAAAGCTATCTGATCTAATGGCCATTATTATACCTAGCAGGGGCAATTTTTTCCCCAAAGCACTACATTTTGTCTTTTCTGAATCTGAATTATGAGAATGAAGAAAAGTTTCCATAAAATTCATGGGAAAAGAATTTCCATATTTTTAATGCACAATAGAAATTTTTAGCAGTGGAAAGGAGATTATTAATGAGATGGCAGTAAGCCTGCAGAATACATTATACTATCAAGCGGACTAATTCTTAGTTTTTTCCAGTCACCTGAATTGACTAAAAATCAATTCAAGTTGTTATTAATTAACATACTGAACTCAACATAGACTGGCCATTAGGTGGTTCTAGGAAAACTTCAGGTAACCTGAAAATGGTCAGGGTCATTTAATTAGTTGAGTTGTGAAAGATACATGATTAGGCCAATGCTTAGATCCATGTAGTTCTTCAGTATTTTCATGTAGAACAACCTAAGTCCTAAGGTTTTATTTTGATCTATACAACCCTAAATGATTTGAGCTTTCTGTATAGGTAAAACTTCCTTCTCATGTATATTTGCTCCAGTCTTGAAAATAGAAAACGTGTAGATACACTACAAAGACAAATTTGCACCATGAGATGCTATCAATGGTTGCTTGGAATTATGAAAAAAAATTAGATGGTATATCAATCCAATGATGAGGCACAGGCAAATTCTTACACCTCAGATGGACTGGTATTACTTATTTGGCGTGATATAGTTACTATTGTAAATCATTTGTTATATTAATGTAAACCAGTGTAAGGTTATTAAATTATGCCATGTCCCTGGAATATATACAGTTGACACTCTCCACTACCCACTCCCCATACTCAATTCACACACAATTAAAGAAATATCCCAGGCCAGCCTTGACACATTCTTTCTACGTGGTCACATTCTTTCCACGTGGTCGAAATCTTCTCAAATACTCATTTGAGTCAAGTTGGAACTCTGATCAATTTGCAAATCATATATTTACAAAACTAGATTAATCTAACAAGAATTTTCAGCTTCTAGCTGGGTGAGTTTTCTCTGTTAGAATATCAGTTTAGGGCCAGCCTATGACTATTTTAAAGAAGAAATGTCTTACGTTGCTAGACGTTTCTTTGAGCAGAAAAAAGCAACCGGGCACACATTATGCCACATCTAAACACAGTACAGACTTACTTACTTACTTACTTACTTTACTTACTTACTTATTTAAAAGTTTTGCGCAGCTGCCCAGCTCTGGTGGGCTCACAACAACAATAAAGCTATAAAAGCCATATAACAAAAACTAAAAACCTGGCATCTCAACCAACCTCCAAGAATGCACCAACAATTCTCCCAGGGCTCCACCACCTGGCATGTCCTGGTAACTTTATTATTCTGCTGTATTTCACTGATGAGGTTTTCCTCCTTTCTTCTGGCCCCAACCCAAGTGGGGACTCAAGGTATATGAGTCCTGTTGGGCTTTATACAGCCCAACTACCTTGGTGGGCGGGCAGTCAGATGCCTGGATTGCCTAGAACAGTGTTTCTTGATTTTGCAGCTTGAAGTAGGGTGGACTTCAGTTCCCAGAATTCACCAGCTAGCAAGGTGGCTGAGGAATTCTGGGAGTTGAAGTCCACATATCTTCAAGTTGCTAAGATTGGAAAATGCTAGTTTAGAAGCTGAGGTAGAATAGATACCAGCTGTGTGGCAAGAACTTTTCACAATTACATAATTTTTTACCAACTCAAGGATGAATGGAAAGCACTAGAGCTCACTGGTGGTAAAAAGCAGAGCTTTTGCAAAGTCATCTTTCAGGGCAGTTTGTTTTTGTTTATCTGTAAGTTCTTGACTTTAGACAGAGATGACTCATCATTCAGTAGCCAGAGGCTGTTCTTTTGAGGGGGTTACAGTGAATGGGGAAAGTGATACTACGGTATATTGGTGGGGGACAAACCTTCAATGGAACACCTCTTTTATTTTTTAGGAGATGGTTTTATTTAAACAACTAGAATGCTTCCATCAAGAAATAGCATCTCAGCTAAATTCAACTGTCCAGTTTCTAAGCTCTGTACAAGAGACTGAAGGGTCTTCTCTGCATTGTAGCTTGTGGCTGACTTAAGAACTTCATTATAAAATGCCTGGCTGAAAATGCACATTCAAGCCCTCTCAGTGTGGTCAACCAACCCACCCACCAATTCATACTTTTTCCCCCATTCACACAGTGTTTCTCTCCCTCCCCCATCTTAAATTTCTTTGATATCTTAACAACTTTGGCAGGCATTTTACTTTCCATTGATTTCCTATTGGCCAGATGTTTGATTGATGTCCTCCAGGAAGCATAAAGCCTTCTACATTGTCCAGCACACAATGCCAACCAAGCCTACTTTGATTTGAACTCTGCCAAGAGGCTGCTGTATTTCTTTCCTATCTTGTAAACCAAGAGGTCAGGCGGGACCTAAGACAGCAAATTGCAAGATGGCTTGCCTGGCACAGTGCCTGCCTGCCACTCACACTAATTGCAAGCAAGGAAAGGAATCAGCTTGGGGTGGGGCCTGATAAAATAAAAGTAAAGGGAGGTAAGAAGATACTTCCAGTCAAGAGCCATTTCTTACATACCCTACAGATTTAAGGATTTTCAAGGAGCCTTCTCATATTTCTATAGAAGGACCCTGGGGGCCAACTGGCTGGTTCACAGAAAAGGTCATTGCAATTTGGAAACACAAAACCCAACGTTTAGCATATGCACACAGTTATCATGGAAAAGTTAGTCAAAAATCAGATAGTTTCAACTCCCCACCATCAGATTCAAGGTGCTGGTGATGACCTATAAAGCCCTAAATGGCATGGGTCCGGGTTATCTTAGGGAGCACCTGCTGCCAGCATCAGCCTCCCATCGTCCTGTGTGCTCCCACAGGGAGGGCCTCCTTAGGGTGCTGCCAGTCAGTGAGTGCCGGCGGGTGATCCCCAGGGGGAGAGCGTTCTCTGTGGGCGCGCCTGCCCTGTGGAACGAGCTGCCTGTGGAACTCCGGACCGCCCCCGACCTTCGTTCGTTTCGCCGGGACCTAAAAACCTGGTTGTTTGATTTATCTGGCCTGGACTGAGGGGTTTTAAGTTTTTAAATTTAAATTTTAAATTTGGGCTATTGTTATTTAATCCTATTTTAATTTAAACTTTATCTTAACCTTTGTACTGTTTTAACTGTTTTTACTTTGCCCTGTAAACCGCCCTGAGTCCTTCGGGAATAGGGCGGTATAGAAATCTAATTAATAATAATAATCATCATCATCACCAAAACAAAAATCCAGAACAGTCTTTCTCTGGAGACCACAGTTAGCACAGAGTCAATGACATGATGGGTGGGGAGAAGGGGAAGGGACACTTTTTAAACCCTGAAACTACGATTGGTCTATATAGGTGATTTCCCTATGCATCATGCTGGCTGAGTATATTGACACTCGCTCATCTCAGATGAAATTTGGGCTGCTTTAAATGCATAGACTACGACAAAAAATAAAAATAAAGTGCACCTCTAGGCATACAGCGTACAGAAAGTCCTTTGCCATTCTTGCTCTTCTCATTGTTCTTTGAGATTCTTAACATATGTTTTCCCCTCCCCCCACCAGCACTTATTTATGGTTATTTTGGCTGACCACACAGATTACCACCCAACTTCATAGATTAGGGTATCCCTTCTGTATCTGTTTCCTTCTAACAGAATGCCAATATTCCCTCATTTGGCCTCCCATAACAGCCATAAAAACATCTACTAGCAAGAATACAAAATGCATCTCCTTTGAAAGTACAGCTGGCATGCTGCTGATAAATGGAGCCATTCTCCCTGCATGTGTGGCTAACCACAGAGACCCTCACAGACATTTCCCTCCATTCTGTGATGCTCTGAATACCGAATGGATTCTGTTCAGAAACACCCCAGGACTTTAATGGGGATGTGGAAATGGATTTGATATTCACATTGCAATTACAGGATGCGAATGTTACGTCTTGTAGAATTCAGCCTTCTCCTGACGAAGCATTTGTGAGCACATAGGCCTTTTATTAACTGGCACAATCTATGTGCTTGTATATGCAATTAACAGATCTACCCATCTAAGCTTAAAAGGAACGCTGGATTCTGCCAGGGGTATACTCACATCTTTGCAGATTTCATTTTGCTGCTGCTACTTAGGAAGCAACAGAGATGTCTACCACATGTAAAGGCAAATAGGTTACCGCCACTGGAACTGCGATGAATGCAAAGATTTAGAATTCACAAATAAGATCAGTAAAGGAGACTATGTGTAGCTCAGGGTTGAAATGCTCACTGAGCATGGTGGTTTTATTTATTTTATTTTTTTATTTTATTAATATTTCTATACCGCCCTTCTCCCGAAGGACTCAGGGCGGTTCACAGGGCAAGAATAAAATACAAAGTTACAAAGTTACAAAGGTTTTCTCGCAGATGTTTCATTACCCAGCCAAGGTAACATGTTACCTAGGCTGGATAATGAAATGTCTGGAAGAAAACCACCAAGCTTAGAGAGGACCAAGGACCCCGCAGATAAGATCCTCCTTGTCTTATGGCTTAAGCTGTTGTTTCAATATCTATAATTGGTAAAATTGAATCTGCTACTGTCTAAAGCCAGGAACGTGGCTGAACTACAGGCTACTTTCATGACTTCCCTAACCCAGAGGTCCTCAAACTTTTGGGCACCAGGGACCGGTTCCGCGGAGAAAGGTTTTTCTGCGGACCGGAGAGTGCGTGGTTTTGTGGGCTGCCTGCATCCCACGGATGGGGCTTTGCTTGTTTGTGCAGACCGGTTCCTGGCATGCCACGGCCCGGTCCTGGTCCATGGCCTGGGGGTTGGGGACCCCTGCCCAAGCCTACATTTTTTGCCATTGTGAAGACCAGAGTCTAACTTCTGTAACCAAAGTCACATCCACATCCTGAGCTTGTTCTAATTTCTAGTGTATGATTTACTGCTTTCATCTCTCAGAAACAGAATCGATGCTGTTTGATGTAATATGCCAATAAAACTGTCAGATAAATGTAGCTGAATTGGGCCATTAACAAACTCCACTGGAAGCAATAGCAATAATTTGCCGGAGATTTAATTGTTGAAATAGGTCATAGAGGGGGCATATGCACTACCTATAAGCAAGACAGTCGTACTTTCAAACCCTGTGGTTAGGGGGTGTTGGTAAAGGAGAAACCATTCAAGAGTTACTTGCAAATGTCAGCTCTTTAGAAATTAAACCTCATACAAATCACCACCAGTTTAAAAACATCTTCACTGTTGGATTTACAAGACAGATATATTCTCATGAGATTCCTCAGACCCCAAAGGATATAGCTTATTTCTTAACAGAAGTCAAGAGTCAATATCTTCTTCCAAAACACCTCAAGATGATAATCTTGGAGGAAAGAGGCAGAGACAACAGTTGCCTACAAGAACCTCTAGTTTAATTTAATTTAATTTTATTAGATTTATATACCGCCCTTTCCCGAAGGACTCAGGGCGGTTTACAGGGCATTTTAAAATCACACCAATACAAAATACAAAAGTTAAAAGACAATTAAAAAGATTAAATTATCCCTGAAAATAAAACCCCAGTTAAAATTCTCAGCCTGGGACAGAGAGCTCAAAGAGCCAAGTTTTCAGGTCCCGGCGGAATGAACGCAGGTCAGGGGCAGTCCTGAGCTCCACGGGCAGCTGGTTCCAGAGGGCAGGCGCACCCACAGAGAAGGCCCTCCCCCTGGGTGTTATCCGCCGGCAATCTTTTACCGGCAGCACCCTGAGAAGACCCTCCCTGTGTGAGCGCAGTGGACAAAGGGAACTTGATGCTGGCAGCAGGTGTTCCCTCAAATATCCCGGAACCAAGCCATTTAGGGCTTTATAGGTCATCACCAGCACCTTGAATCTCACCCGGAGGGCAACCGGAAGCCAATGCAGCTCGCGGAGTAGAGGTGTTACATGGGAGTATCGGGAAACCCCCATCACAACTCGCGCGGCCGCATTCTGCACCAGTTGAAGCCTCCGAGTGGTCCTCAAGGGCAGCCCCATGTAGAGAGCGTTGCAGTAGTCTAAATGGGAGGTCACGAGCACATGAGTGACTGTGCGTAGGGCATCTTGGTCCAGGTAGGGTCGCAACTGGCGCACCAGGCGAACCTAGGCAAAAGCCCCCCTGGTCACGACTCCTATATGATCTTCAAAATTGAGCCGTGAGTCCAGGAGGACGCCTAAGTTGCGAGCCCTATCAACGGGGGGGGGAACACCTCACCCCCCATTGTTAAAGGTGGAATAGTTTGGTTAGCCCGAGATGCCGATACGCACAGCCACTCAGTCTTGGCAGGATTGAGACGAAGCCTGTTTCTCCCCATCCAGACCTGGACTGCCTCCAGGCAACGGGACATCACGGCGAGGGCATCGCTGGGTTGGTTTGGGGTGGAGAAAAAAAGTTGGGTATCATCAGCGTACTGATGATACCCCACCCTGAAACCACGAATGACCTCGCCCAGCGGCTTCATATAGATGTTGAACAGGAGGGGTGAGAGAACTGACCCCTGAGGAACTCCACAAACGAGAGGCCTCGGGGGGATCTCTGCCCTCCTCTCAACACCGACTGCGACCGGCCCAGGAGATAGGAGGAGAACCACCGTAAAACAGTGCCTCCCACTCCCAGCCCCCTGAGACGCCGCAGTAGGATACCATGGTTGATGGTATCGAAAGCCGCTGAGAGATCTAATAGGACTAGGACAGAGGAGCAACCCCTGTCCCGAGCCTGCCAGAGATCATTCACCAGCGCGACCAATGCCGTCTCCGTGCTGTGCCCGGGCCTGAAACTCGATTGGTATGGGTCCAGATAATCAGTTTCCTCCAGGAACAGAGGAAGCTGATGCACCACCACGCTCTCAACAACCTTCGCCAGAAAGCGAAGGTTGGAGACTGGACGATAGTTATTTAAAACAGCCGGGTCCAGGGCAGGCTTTTTGAGGAGGGGTCTCACCACTGCCTCCTTCAAAGCGGCGGGGAAGACACCCTCCTTCAAAGAAGCAGTTATTACTGCCTGGAACCAGCCTCGTGTCCCCTCCCGAGCCGCATAAACCAGCCAGGAGGGGCACGGATCCAACAAACAAGTGGTGGAGCTCAGCCTCCCCATGATCCTGTCCACATCATCAGGGGAAACAGGATCGAACTCAGTCCACATAACATGCTCAAGACCGTCCGATTCCTCCACGTCAGACTCCGCCCAGTCAGAGTCCAAACCGGCCCAGATCTGAGCGATTTTGTCCGTCAGATGATGACTAAACTCCTCGGCCCGTCCCTGCAAGGGATCCTCCCTCACCTCCTGGTTAAGAAGGGAGCGAGTCACCCTAAACAGGGCGGCTGGGCGATTATCTTTGGACGCGATGAGGGCGGCGAAGTAATTAGCCCTCGCTGTCCTCATCGCAGCAAGATAAGACCTTATAAAGGTTCTTAACTGCAATCGGTCAGATTCGGAACGGCTGGACCTCTAAGCCCGGAGAACAGAAAAAGTGTGAGAAACCTACGACAAACTCCACCCTAAGAAGAAAAGCTCAACTCACACTTTCAGGATTCTGTTGCTACAACCTATATGAGTACAAGCGGTCCTTGCTTACCAACCACTCATTCAGTGAAGTTATAACTGTGCTGAATGACTAATATTTACGACTGGTCTTTTAAGATTCCAGCCATCACAGTGTCCCCATAGTCATGGGATCATGCTCTTGGTGTTTGGCAACCAAGTCACAATTACAATGCCACAGCATCTTCCAATCACGTGATCACCATTTGTGGCTTTCCCTGCTGGCTTCTGACTATGCACAATCAACGGGGAAGCCACGAGGAGGCTCCTAAATGGTGATCATATAATGTCATGCTTAACAATGTTGTGCTAGTTGCTATCAGTACCAAACGGATGTGCTGGGAGTGCTGTAGCTAAGCAGCGTAAGTCCTATGTCATGCTTTATGACTACTGTATGTTGCTTAGTGACAAAAATTCCAGCCCCATTTTGTGATCTTTAACTTGTAAAGTATTGCTCCAGTCAGATTTTCAGAGTCTATTCCTACTTGGTGTACCCTGAAGGGCAGATACCTCCTTCAAGGGGGTTATTTCACTACTTGATATATACTGTATTCTCAATTCATGGTTGTGGTTGTTGCTATTATTATTATAAAATAGTATTACACCCTACTGCAAACTTTTCATACAGAAAAAAAGTTTCACTCATAGTTCCAGGTTCGAAGCAACACACATGCAACAATTATCTGCATACAACTATTCCCTATCCCAGGGGTAGGCAACCTTGGCTCTTTTATGACTCGTGGACTTCAACTCCCAGAATTCCTGAGCCAGCATGGCTCAGCTTGGAAACCTCTCCCTTTCCCCTCAGCGTGGCTGGCTCAGGAATTCTGGGAGTTGAAGTCCATGAGTCATGAAAGGGCCAAGGTTTCCTACCCCTGCCCTATCCCTTCACATTCCCCAAATTGAAAAGCTCCAGGATTTCTGAGTGAGAAAGGCCTGTTCTCCACACTAAATATGACTTTGCCTTGCACTGACTGTTGGCTCCTTTGATTTTTGTAAAAAAAAAAGAAAGAAAGAAAAAGTGGGATTAACAGCATTCTAAATGAAAAATGAATGAGATTTTGATGCACATTTTCGTATCATAACTCTTAATTTGTATTGCACTATTCCTGGGGGGAAAAAAAGGCTGACATGGTTGCGTAGATGCAAAAAACAAACCAGTAGCCAATTATCAGTTCAACAATAACAGGATTATAGTAAAGATAGTCTACTGTATAACAATTGAAAAAAATAATAATAAAGGGCTGCATTTAGTTGTACAATTAAATAAAAAAATCAGTCTGAAATGTGCTTTTCAGGCACACAAATGATGCAAAGTCCAGCTCTCTGGACAGCAATTATATTCCCCGAGAAGGCTAATTTAGGAAGAGAACAACAACCACAGCAACAACAAAAGCTTCACCCATCAGACTTGCCAGGAACTGCTTCCAACGTTTTTGATGGCTGTAGAGCAGACATGTCAAACACAAGGCCCAGGGGCCAGATCTGGCCTGCAAAGTGGTTTCATGCGGCCTGCGAAACCATCCTGGAAACAGTGAGGGAACAGCCCCCACTGCCTTGGCCCTGGCCCAGAGACCCTCCTTCCTCCAAAGACCCTCAGATCTGTCCCACTCCTGCCCAGGCCCCCATAGGCACCCTTGATGCGAATGATGTAGAGCTGGCCATGCCCACCCAGTAGGCCATACGCACTCTAGCCACGCCCACCCAGGCCACACCCACCCGCCCCCCTGAGGGCAAACGCAATGCTGATGCGGCCCTCAATGAAATTGAGTTTGACACCCCTGCTCTAGAGAAAGCACTTTCTCTGTATCTCCCATTTGGCAAATGCAAGGAGAGATAATGCAAGACAGGATAGAGACAAGTTTGCTCCAAGATTTTCTAGTTGCTGAACTTTGCTCTTGTCTCCATTCGATCCACCTGTGGCTACCTACCATCTTCTGAGTCATCCACCTAAAAGAAATTTATTTATTTTTATTTATTTATTTTATTACATTTATATACCGCCCTTTCCCGAAGGACTCAGGGCGGTTTACAGGGTGATTAAAAGCAAAAATACAAAAGTTAAAAAGAGATTAAAAAAATTATATTCGTCCCTGCATAAGTAAAACCCCAGTTAAAATTAAAATTAAAACTAAAATTAAAATTTTCAGCCTGGGCCAGAGAGCTCGAAGAGCCAGGTCTTCAGGTCCCAGCGGAATGAACGGAGGTTGGGGGCAGTCCTAAGCTCCACTGGCAGCTGGTTCCAAAGGGCAGGCGCACCCACTGAGAAGGCCCTATCCCTGGGTGTCGTCCGCCGGCAATCTCTTACCGGTGGCACCCTGAGAAGACCCTCCCTGTGGGAGCGCACTGGACGAAGGGAGCTTGATGCCGGCAGCAGGTGTTCCCTCAGATATTCCGGACCCAAGCCATTTAGGGCTTTATAGGTCATCACCAGCACCTTGAATCTCACCCGGAGGACAACTGGAAGCCAATGCAGCTCGCGGAGTAGAGGTGTTACATGGGAGTATCGGGAGACCCCCATCACAACTTGCGCAGCTGCATTCTGCACCAGCTGAAGCCTCCGAGTGCTCCTCAAGGGCAGCCCCATGTAGAGAGCGTTGCAGTAGTCTAAACGGGAGGTCACGAGCGCATGAGTGACTGTGCGTAGGGCATCTCGGTCCAGATAGGGTCGCAACTGGCGCACCAGGCGAACCTGGGCAAAAGCCCCCCTGGTCACGGCTCCTATATAGTCTTCAAAATTGAGTCGTGAATTCAGGAGGACGCCCAAGTTGCGAGCCCTATCAACGGGGGGTAACACCTCACCCCCCATCATTAGAGATGGAATAGTCTGGTTAACCCGAGATGCCGATATGCACAGCCACTCAGACTTGGCGGGATTGAGACGAAGCCTGTTTCTCCCCATCCAGTCCTGGACCGCCTCCAGGCAACAGGACATCACGGCGAGGGCATCATTGGGTTGGTTCGGGGTGGAAAGAAAAAGTTGAGTATCATCAGCGTACTGATGATACCCCACCCCGAAACCACGAATGATCTCACCCAGCGGCTTCATATAGATGTTGAACAGGAGGGGCGAGAGAACCGACCCCTGAGGAACTCCACAAATGAGAGGCCTCGGGGCGGATCTCTGCCCTCCCATCAACACCGACTGCGACCGGCCCAGGAGATAGGAGAACCACCGTAAAACGGTGCCTCCCACTCCCAACCCCCTGAGACGCCGCAGTAGGATACCATGGCCGATGGTATCAAAAGCCGCTGAGAGAGCTAATAGGACCAGGACAGAGGAACAACCCCTGTCCCGAGCCCGCCAGAGATCATTCACCAGCGCGACCAATGCCGTCTCCGTGCTGTATCCGGGCCTGAAACCCGATTGGTACGGGTCCAATCATTGCATGTCATGGCTGTATGTCATGGCTATATTCATTTTAGGTTATATTCTAACGTGATAAATAATTGTTTTGAGTCAGTCAGTTGCTTCACATTCTCATCCTTTTATAGAAAAATAAGACAAATGTAGGGTTTTTTTAAAAAAATTCTCATTTTGGAAAGAAGGACAAAATCTCCCTTATTATCTTAACATTTAAGGAGGTAGATTCGAAGACAGACTAAGGGAAACAATGTTTTCGGTACAGGAGTTGCAGCTGGTAAACTGTACAATTGGTGGAACACACGTTGTGTTGAAACAGCTTCCCCATTGTTTCCATGGATAAAGCAGATTTTGTTTTGATGAGTCCCACAGTACAACTAACCAAACAGCAAAACTACTTTATTACAGGGAAACTAGATTTAAAATATGTACAGATTTCTGGAAGAGCATATAACTGTAAAAAGATAAGGCTTACTGTACAGCCAAGTAAACCTGCGCAGGAGCTCACTGCTTAATAGCTATTCTCTTGCCATACATATTTCATCCTGGGAATGTGAAATCTGCAAGTTATTGGAAGGCAGAAGGATTAGGGATTTCAACTGCAAAATGCTTAGCCTTTGAACCAAATTCGTGAAAAGAACTGGTTCTTGGATTTCTTAAGAAATTCTGTAATAATTAACCTTCAAACTTCTTGTAATTTTGCAACAGATATAGCTTTAAATGATTTAAAAACTGGGATTATTAAGAAACCAAGTGGAGAACAGTCTTTTAGAAAGTTGACTATTTCTTGGCTATCAAATACACAAGAGAAAAAGAAAACAATAAAACCAGCATATTAATTTACTATGTAAGTTTTTTTTTTCTTGAAGCCTTCTCTAGCTGCATTGCTAGAAAACAGTAGTTTGAAGTAGGAAATATCTAAAAAGTCTTCAATATTCAGGAAAATCTACTTATTTGATAAAACTCCATATATATGGCCATTTAGCAACCTCACCACCAAAGAATAAGTTGAGCTTTGGGTCACCTGAAGTTGCTCACATGTGCTTTAATGACATCTCCCAACGACTATTACAACAAGTATCTAATGAACTGTTATGAAAGTTACCATTTCCTAAAACCTGGAACAAAACAGATAATCTGATTGCAATTTCTTTTCTTTAGAGTCACAAACACCTCACCGAACGGAAACCTGATAGTCTGGTAAAGACTAACCCACTTCACATATGAGCCTGATGAATTACATTTTACTTTAGCCCTGTGGTGGCGAACCTATGGCACGCATACCTCAGGTGGCATGCAGAGCCGTCTCTGTGGGCACACGAGCCCTTGGCCCAGTCCTAGGCCTTCAGCTGGGTTTTATAAAACCTTTTCACTTTAAGCCTCCGCTGCTGTGTGCAAAAAAAAGGTTTAATCGATCAATACATTTCAACTTCTCGCGGGGAAAAAAAATCATGCAAAGTTGGAATTGATTGATTGAACTTTTTAGTCCCACCCAGTCTGCCGTTACCACCGTAGCCACACCCACCCAATGGGCTACACCCACCCAATGGGCCACATCCACCCAATGGGCCACGCCCACCTGGCACCTGACAATACATAAGTGGGTTTTGGGTTGCAGTTTGGGCACTCGGTCTCTAAAAGGTTCGCCATCATTGCTTTAGCCCATACCTCATGGTCTACAATTTTCAGACTCTTTTCAGTCAGATGTCTATGAATTCTAGAAGTTGCATCCCAATACACCTAAAAAATCACTAGTTTATATTATTGTTGTTGTTACTCTTCGGTCACTGCGTCACGTCCAACTCTTCACAACCTCATGAACCACATAACCAGGCCAGGCCCCTCTGTCTTCTACTGCCTCCCGGAGTTTGCCCAAATTCGTATTCACTGCATCAATGACACTATGTAACCATCTCATCCTCTGCTGTCCCCTTCTCCTTTTGCCTTCAATCTTTCCCATCCTCAGGGTCTTCAGGGTCTATATTACAGAACCTATTGGTTTTTGGGTTTTTTTTACAACAAAACACCTACTAGGGTTAAAAGAAACAGAAGGCGGGTTACATCAGCTCTCCAAGAAAGAAATGGGTGGAAGCAAAGTTGCTTGGTTCTAATCTTCACTCTCCAGACAACCTCCAGATGACCTTCAGGAAATAGTGGCAAAGACTCTGTCTTGAGTCCACGCCTCAGTTTTTCTCTACATGAAATGAGGCAGCAAACATATGAGACAAATTTTTAATAAACATGGTCAATCTTGGTAAACGGCTCAGTGATTCTTACACAAGAAATGATGCGCCCAGATCATTGTCTGGGGCTGTAACAGCCTCCATTAATCCTAAGAAGCTTCTCTGGGACGAAAGCTTCAGAAAGAATTGGCTGCTCTGACAAGAGAAAGTGTCCCCTAGGCTGACAGTTTTAAAGCAAAAACAAGAAGAAGCAGCTGAAAAATGGGGGCTCCTTTCCTAAAACAGCAAGTATTTGGACACTGACTTTTCATCACAAAGGCAGGCTCGGTACTTAAGCTCACAATTTCCATGAAATTCCCAGCAGCTGCACAGCTCTGGGATGAATCTGGCTGCAATAGTCTAGCATCGTGATTAATCCCAGCTTGGCTAGTAATGGTCCTATAGGCTCTTTTGCACTTCAATTGACTTTTCTTTAAATCCTGGCGATGTGTATGCAAAATGAAGAATGCAAAAATATACAGTTCCCAGAAATTAAATTTGATTTATTTGCATTTACAATATTTGTATGTGGAAAAACATGGGATGGGGAAAGGGGACAACATAAATGGCAATAGCACTTAGACTTATATACCACACCATTGTGTTTTACAGCATGCTCTGGGTGGTTTACAGAGTCAGCTTATTGCCCCCAATAATCTGGGTCCTCATTTTACCAACCTCGGAAGGATGGAAGGCTGTGTCAACCTTCAGCCCATCAGGATCAGCTGCCAAAAAAGCCAACACAGTGCTAGGCTGCATTAACAGAGGGATAGAATCAAGATCACGTGAAGTACTAATACCACTTTACAATGCCTTGGTAAGGCCACACCTGGAATACTGCATCCAGTTTTGGTCACCACGATGTAAAAAAGATGTCGAGACTCTAGAAAGGGTACAGAGAAGAGCAACAAAGATGATTGGGGGACTGGAGGCTAAAACATATAGGGAACGGTTGCTGGAATTGGGTATGTGTAGTTAATGAAGAGAAGGGTGAGGGGTGACATGATAGCAGTGTTCCAATATCTCAGGGGCTGCCACAAAGAAGAGGGAGTCAAGCTATTCTCCACAGCACCTGAAAGTAGGACAAGAAGCAACAGATGGAAACTAGTCAAGGAGAGAAGCAACCTAGAACTAAGGAGAAACTTCCTGACAGAACAATTAACCAGTGGAACAACCTGCCTCCAGAAGTGGTGAATGCTCCAACACTGGAAGTTTTTAAGAAGAGACTGGACAGCCATTTGTCTTAAATGGTATAGGGTTTCCTGCCTGAGCAGGGGGTTGGACTAGATGACCTCCAAGGTCCCTTCCAACTTACTATTATTATTATTAAAAGGATCAAATTCCAGGCTGTGGGCAGTTAGGCTGCAATACTGCACTTTAACCACTGCGCCACCAGGACTCCTGGTACTCTTCGTCATGGAAAGCAGCTCAAAGAGCCTTACAATCATTAGCTCACCAAACTGAAGGTAGTTCACTGGAAGCTAAGTGGACTTCCTGCTTCTGCCTCCTACAGGTTGCAAAAATGGGAAGGGGGCATCTTAGCAAACACTTGATAGACCTGAATGCTTGTGTGGGAGACTGCATTGTGTTGGGTGAGTTACATGCCAATTCCTTGGGTTGTTGTTAGCCTCTTTTTCTCCCCCAACTGACTATCGATTATACTAAGAGCTGTCTAACGGAAGCATTAAAATACAAAGTAATTTCCTCCAAAATGGAAAACAGGTTGCACAGGATGAACAAGTCTTGCTGAAATGGGGTTCATACATTTTGGTAGGATGGGAGTGCCAAGTACAGAGCCTGTACCAAAAATATTAGAAGTTGGTTTTTTTTATAAGATATATAAAATAAATTTCTGGACAGTTTCAAACCTTACAAGAAACACATGGACAGTAGTAAGACTATCAGTTTTCCATCTATTGTTGTATATTAGATATTTAGGCTTCCACACTCCACAAGATTCTAATCAGTTTGACATATACAAAAACCTATTTAAAAAGTCATAAAACCCAACAGATAGCATTACTTGGAAGGAACTACCACCAACCTCTCTCTCCCAGTAGTAGAGGCCAAAAACAGACTGAAAGTATGGTCAGACCAAGCCAGGCCTTGGGAAAAGAGCCAGGTTTTCAATATGTTTTAAGTCAGTAAGGTGGAGGTCATGACTTGGATTCATTACAATAGAAAAATGAGAATTTCCAACATAATTCTACTCCCTTACTTCCACGATCAATTTTTAATCACAGCATATCTCTTCTGCCAATTTTGTTTTCTCTAAAAAAAACCCCGGGAAGTATAATTCACTAAGGATGCTGAAAATTTGTGAGTAGGCAATCTTACCTGCCATCATAGACCTACAAGTTACAGTACAGGGTTTCAATGAAAGGAACAACTTTTTTGACCATATTTAAATATGGTCACTTAACTATCATTTAAATATCACAAATATCATTATAAAAGTCGATCCCAAATTCTTTCCTCTGTCAAGAAATTGCTCAGGATAGGTAGTCCTCAACTTGCAACCACAATTGAGCCCCAAATTTACGTTGCTAAAATGAAACATTTGTTGAGTGAGTTTTGCCCCATTTTACAACTTTTCTTGCCACATTTGTTAAGTAAATCGTTGCAGTTGTTAAGTTAGTAACACAGCTGTCAAATGAATCTGGCTTCCCCGTTGACTTTGCTTCTCAGAAGGTCGCAAAAGGTGATCACCTGACACGCTGCAACAGTCATAAATGAGAACCAGTTGCCAAGCGTCCGAATGTGAATCACATGACCATGGGGAATGCTGCGATGGTCATAAGTGTGAAAAATGGCCAAGTTACTTTTTTCAGTGCCATTGTGACTTTGAATGGTCACTAAATGGTCACTAAAGGAGCCTTGGTGGAGCAGTGGGCTGATGCCTCCTTAAGTAACACCAGCTGCCTGCAATTAGTGCAAGTTCAAGTCCCACCAGGGTCAAGGTTGACTCAGCCTTCCATCTTTCCGAGGTAGGTAAAATGAGGACCCAGATTGTTGGGGGCAATTAAGCTGACTTTGTAATAATGCCGCTTTGGGGGGGGGCGCGAAATCCCTAAGCAGCCATATACATAAAATGAAGGCTATTGCTAAGCACATTTGATTTGTGCTTAAATTGTAAGCCGCCCTGAGTCTTCGGAGAAGGGCGGGATATAAATGGGATTAAAATAAATAAATAAATAAATAAATGTACTGTTGTAAATTGAGGATTACCTGTATTCTGACACCGCTTTCCATTTTCTCTTAGTTGCTAGAGGATTGTGTTGTAAAAAAAAAAAAGCCAAATCAGAGAAAAATGATCCCTTCCAAAAGGGAGAGGCAACCAGGTGTTTTTTTAGATATTTTTTAGATATCAACTCCTGTTAGGCTTGGCTAATGGCAAGAACCTTTGTAAAAATTATGGGGCCAAACTGAACAATAAAAGGTTGCCCAGGCCTGCTTTAAGAGCAGGATCAGCATTTTCCGTTAGCATTTCCTATCTTAGAGCAAAAGCTGTTATTATGAACATTCACAAAATCTATACTTCTTTTTTGGCAAGACGTCCAGGTGGGAATAGTACCTTGATCATGCAAATTTCAACACTGTCAGCTTTTCTTCCACCTCTTACCTGATGAGGTGAGATGAAGATCCTGAAAGGTGGGGTTGGGTGGGTTTTTTTGTGACTTCTGTTTTGTTAATAAAGGTCAAATTATAATTTGTGATAGATTTTAGTTTCTTTGTTGGCAGGACAGATGTTTCCTGCTACCAGTGCAGTGGGGACAGGGGGTTGCCTTAGTTCATCAGAGAGGAGCACTCATTCCATTTCTTACAATATACCCTTTAATCCAACTTTCCAATTCAATTAACATCTCACTTCCGAGAGCAACTGGAGTAGCAGCTCCTCTCTCTCTGTCCCTCCACCCCTCCTACAGTGAGAACAAAGCCAGAAGCAAATCTAAATAAATGCAGGACAAGGAGCTGTCCATCCCATAATCTAGTTTTTTTGAAGGCAGAAGGTACAAGAGAGAAAGAACTTTAGCGAGTGGGGCAATGCTTGGACATGGCTGGTAGTCGCGTGCGTGACACAGTCATGTCCCTAGTCCTCTTGTCTGTTGTGATTCTTGCCTCTCCTGTCTCTTCTCGTGTGTGTGTGTGTGTGTGTGTGTGTGTGTGTGTGTGTGTGTGTGTCCCAGAAGGTGTGTGAGAGGTTGGATTAAAAAGGTGATCCTGAGTAAAGATTGGAGGTGGAGCTGGAACACTTGAAAGAGGCAGTAATTCACTCTCTCCTTAAGAGGCCCTCTGTTGATTTGTATTTATTTGAATATGTTGCACAATCTCCAGCCTCTCTTAAGGGAAGGCTATTGAGATCACCGGTGGTATACAACTACCCAGTAAAGCACCCAAGAGGAAGCAGTTTGTCTGGATTATTTTCAGATCTGGGCATGGGATGGAAACAACATGGGTGGAATCATTGGACAATTTTTGTCGTGATAGGGATGAAAATAGTGCTTCCGTCCTGGCCATTTCACATCTCTCGGCAGCCTTTGACACCAGCCACTATGTTCGCCTTCTGGCCACTTTTCGGACTTGGGGACTGGAAGTGCTACCCAACTTGGTTCTGCCTTCAATGGGCGGTTCTAGTTGTTGGCGAAGAATGATGGGAGGGATCAGTCACATGGTTACTCGCTTATTTGTTATCGTAAGACCTGGCTCTTTTCTCCCTCGCTTTTCAACATTCACAGCATGTGATGTCACTGAGGAAGATCAATATGCTGATGACACCCAGCTTTATCTTGCTTTGCTAGGCCAGACTGAAGGTGTCTAGAAGCAGGGAGGAGCTAAACAGTGAAATGAGCAAATATGTGGTTGCAATGTTATAATGGCATGTGAGAATGACCTTGGCTTTTTTTCCGGGGAGGGGGCTGCCTAGAGGATGATCAGATAAAAGGAGGAGGTGCCCACAATTGAGTAACCGGGCAGAGAAAGGAACTTAGAAAAGCTCTACGTTTTACCAACTAATCAGGTGGTAAAAAAGAAACAGTGGGAAATTTGTACTTTCAGGCTTGAAAGCTAATGTAGCCTTATAATAAAATAGAATTAGCTTATCTTGTTATGTTTCCTGTCTGGTCTACTTGGGAGGCTGACGATTGCAAAGCTCAGTTTTGGAAAATGATTTACATTAGAATGAAACACATTTGAAAAAAAATCAAATTTCCATTTTGACCTGTCATATTGTTATTAAATTTCACTAAAACGTACGGTATGTTCTTTCAAAGGATACTGAACTAGTTTTGTATATGCTAATTGCCAAGTAATATTAAATGCTTCTTGCTGGAAAGGCTGTTTGATTTCCCTCCTTGGAAAAATGGTTAACCAATTTATAGGAACGTGCTTTGATGTCCAAAATATCTTAAAAGTAAATAAAATTCTAATTCTAGTTGGAAACTATTCCTGGACGATAACTTGCTAGATGGATCTGTACCTCAACCAAAATTTGAGCATTTTTATGCATAAAAATCTAACCATGAGCTATTCCAGTCTGAATAGATTATTAATTATTGTTTATAATTTCAGTGACTTACACTCTGTTCATCACGGTTCCTTATGTGCATTCTTTCCTTAACGCTTAACTGTGTTTCCTAGATTTTTAAAGCAACACAACATTTTATGGTTCATAAATAATTAAAGCAATATTGGAGAACTCCATGATTTTCCAATTCTCTTCCCTTGTCCACTCATTTGTAGTTTATTAATTGCATCCTCTTTTATTATTGTTGTTTTATTATTATTTATTACATTTTTATGCCTGCCCACTCCAAAAGATTCTGGGCGTCTACAAGTTCCAAATATATAATTAATATATGTAAAAAAACAGTTCTTTTCATGTTATTCCTTTTTTTATTCCTTCATTAAAACACTTCACTGAAAAAGCAGATATAGCTGGGACAAAACAGACTGAAGCTGCTGTTTGTTCCTCCAGGTTCCTTGATGCTTGCAATTTTGTCTCTGTGTGAGGAGACCCTGGCCTTTAAGGAATATGTTCATAACCAGGCAGACTTCCTGGCTACTGCTAAAGGTGTAAGAGAAGCCATGGCCAGGGGATTTTATCATGCTGGGCCCGACACAGTCATTCTAGCCCCATCTAGAATTAGAGACCCTTGCAGCAGTAATATATACCCCAATCATCTAGACTTGAGATGGGGAACTAAGGCCTAATTATGACTTGTGGACTTCAACTGGCTCAGGAATTCTGGGAGCTGATGTCCACCAGTCATAAAAGGGCCATAGTTCCCCACCCCTGCTAGACCATCTCAGTCTTTGAAGACCATTTGCTTCAACTGATCTGAATGCATCAGCCCTGTGGTTGGTGGATACATACCATCACGAGGAGCTCTCTCAGAGCTCTCTCCTTATTGGTTTCTATGTGCAATTCAATGTGCTGGTTTTAACCTTTAAAGCCTACGAAGCTGGTCCCAGAGCACCTGCTGGGACATCATCTCCACCCAATTTCAGCCCACCACAACCAGACATCCTGGGAGAAATTGCTTAGCACCCTCCAACTTTCATGAAGGAAATGAGATGGAGGTTTGCAGGCAGACCTTTTCTCCTCCCCGCTTTCCACCCCCCCCCCAAAGAAATTTGCCCTGCTTGTAATCTATTAGCTTTCTGCAAGTTATTAAAAACTGAGTTAGCAGTTTGAGGAAGGATACCCAAGCCAACACCAATGTCTCAAATGGCTATCCACCAGATAACTAAACTTTAGCTGCCCCCAATTCTAAGTTAATTGGCTATTCTGGTTTGGAATTATGTGGAATCACATTTGAGGGAACTAAGTAGCCTAACAGAATATTCCACGTATAAAAGCTTGCATTGATTTAGCCCAGTCCTTCTAGTCATCAGTTGATATGTTAGATGTTAATGTGGTCGTTTTCAGAATTATACTTTGAAATCGAAAGCTAACCTGTTTCTTCCAGGTGTTTTGCATTACCATTTCTAAATTCCACTGTCACTGCCCCTTGCTTGCCAGAGCTAATATAAACTGAAGCCCAAAACGCAGTCCGAGGGAATCGAAATCCAACTCTTGCTCTTTAATAAGGGAACATGACACATTAATGGATGCAAATATCTTCCTATATTACCTGCAAATACAGTAGCCTTCAACTTAACAACAGTTCATTTAGTGACTGTTCAAGGTTACAATGGCATTGAAAAAAGTGACCGTTGACCATTTTTCACACTTACGACCTTGGCAGTGTCCCTGTGGTCACATGATCAAAATTCAGATGCCTGGCAACCAGTTCATATTTATAATGGTTGCAGTGTCCTGCGGTCACGCGATCCGCTTTTTGCAACCTTCTAACAAGCAAAGCCAATGGGGAAATCCAGATCCACTTAACAACCATGTTACCAACAACTTAACAAAAGCAATGATCCACTTCACAACTGTGGCACGAAAAGTGGTAAAATGGGGCAAAGTTCCCTAAACAAGAGTTTCACTTTCACCACAGAAATTTTGGGCTCAATTGTGGTCGTAACCCAAGGACTAAATATTCATTTTACTAGCACGGATGATGTTACCTAGTTAGGGTAATGAAATGTTTGCAGAAACAACAACAACAATAACAACAACAAGCAAGCTCAGAGAGCACCAAGGACCCCTCATATTCATTTTTTTCGTAGGAAATCTTGTACTGTGTTTCAGTTTTAAACCAATCACAAACATGCCTAACAGGAAGTTGCTGTCCACCATGAATATCTTCATCTAGTATAATCTAGTCCAGTAGGGAGAAACTCTCTGGGAACTGAGAGGTCTTCTTCATCTCCAGATATTCAGTTTCTCTACCTGAAAATGCTGGGGACAGAATTTGGGACCTTCAGTATAGAAAGCATGCCACCTCCTGTTTAGCCATGCCTCCTTCAAAAAATCAGGGATAGGCAACCTTGGCTCTTTGATGACTCGTGGACTTCAACTCCCAGAATTCCTGAGCCAGCATAGCTGTCTCAGGAATTCTGGGAGCTGAAGTCCACGAGTCATCAAAGAGCCAAGGTTGCCTACCTCTTTTCCAAATGAATGAAAGAGCAGCAGGAAAAGATTGCAACTGGAGGATGTGACACAAATCGCAAAGAGCCTTGCAAAGGAATGGCCTCTTGCTTAATGGAGACTTCTCCAAAAATAATGAGACAATGTACATTGAGCTTCACAACTATGAGGACGACGTTTCCCGCCTAGCCTAACAAGAAAGCAGAGCACACCAGTGAGAGGCTGTCAAATTTCAAATTGAGTTCCATATAGATTTTAATGCCCATACAATCAAACAGAAGACTCATATGTTTCTGCTGGAAATCTCTCTTACCAAACAACAGTGCATCAGCACTACTGATATTTATATAACACGATATATAAACGTTCTTTTATTTGCTCGTTAATTAAGTTGAATGTCAGTAATTTCTCCCCAGTGTAAAACAGGAAAACCAAGGACTTGGATTACATTGACAGTCAAACACACTTTCTGGCATGTCCACGGAATCGTAATTTCTATAGATTTATGTTATACGTACACACCCTCACACCCCCCAACTCATTTTCTCACACAATTCTCATGAAGCAGCTTGTAGTAATCATCATCTTAATAATTTGGTTCTACTCAACAAGCGAAGGAACATTTGTTGCAGACATACTGTAGACTCCATATTGTGCTTGCCACTTCTGCCCTGGCAAAATTTGAATCTGTTTGGCGTGGGGAAAAAAATAATAATTCAGAAATAGCTTGCTAATGAAATCTACCCTTGGCAGAATGCTAAGATACAGAGCCGGATCCTAGATGGTCCCAGATTACCTGATAAAGGGAAGATTTTGAAAGGTCATATCCTTTAGAAAACTGTCAACTCTGGCTTGAGGAAAAGAAGCTTGTTTGCCTAAACAGTGCCCAGAGATTTCCTCCTGAAATTACCCAGGGCTTCACTCCGTCCTTTGTACCCCACACAGCCATTCCAAACTGGTGTGTGTGTGTGTGTGTGTGTGTGTGAGAGAAGGAGCCTGAGGTGACCCCTGCTCCATGTGCTTGTCTAATACAGACTGACTCAGTACATAAAATCTTAAGAATCCTTCACATCATCTAGATATTCCCATCAAAGGGGCTAATAATATTTTCTCCCCAGTTTCTCACCGGGATGGGGGGGGGTAGGGGGAGGAGACATGGAGGTCAACTGAAAGCCTCAGACCCAAACTAATTCAGTTGCAATAGCATTCAGCCGGGAGCAAGAGATCCCTTCTAACCTCAACACTTTCCCAATGTGAATATACGCCGTATATTGGTGGCCATGATCTACTATCACCTTGGCAACAAGGCTAGGCTGCCCAGAATTTCTTTCTAGAGAAACAGTAGGATCTTCTATAGGAAATCTAATGGAGGATCAGGTAAGACTAGAGGCTCCCCGGAGGCTCTACAAAGGAATCTATTATTAATAATGGAGGGGAGGGAACCCTAGGTTTCTACTACTGCAACTCTTTGCAAAAAAACCCCCCCAAAACAGCACACCAACCTGTTGCCTATATTGAATTATGACACCCAGAATCCCCCAGTAGCTGGAATTCTGCGAATGGTAATCCTAACATCTTAGAAGGCATCACAGACGGAGGAAACCTGCCTACTCTTTCCTCGCCAATATTCCCAACCAAGATTTGGGTATGTGGGTGTGGGTGTGTGTCTAACATCCCCCAAACGCAACATTAAACATTCTGAACCTCAAGAGCTCTTCATTATTTAGCCCATGTCATCTACACAATTCAAGCTCAGTAGATATGAGGTCACACCTATCCCACGCTCTCATCCAGAAAGCAGGGCCCAATACTTACTGGGTAATTCTCCCTTGGCCAGCTCAGCACTAAGCAGCTCTTTATGGCTTAGACTCCAGCCGGGCCCAGGGTGAGTGGGAGTGGAAGCTGGACTCTTGGTGAAGATGCCACTGATGAACTTGAGCATTTTTCGGTCACGGGTGGAGGCCCTTCCACCCTCCCGGCCTCTCTTCAGCCCTACGGCGGCTTCTGAGGAGCAAGAACCAGATGAGGCTAAGCTGACTGGGCCATGGTTGAGGTCACTGTTGTCCAGAGTCTTGCTTTTGTTTTTGTGAGGGGACAGTTTTGCCCTGGACCCTCCTCGGGGGACAGTCTCCCCACTCCCTTTGACGGCCACCTTCATGCGGCCCTTGACTTCACTCTCCGGCCACGACAGGCGATTTGGGGTACCCCCTTTGTGGCTCCCTTTGCTGGCCTTTGGCTCTGTACCCACCTTAGCCCCCGTGGTGGTCACTGTTTTGAAAGGCTTATTTGTGGCCAAGCGGAGGCGGCGATTTCCAGCAGCGGGGTGAGGAGAGGAGGCTCCCGAGTGAGAGAAGGAAGAAACACCCACACGGCTCACGGTCATTTCCATGGTCCCAGGCTCAGGACCACCCCAGCTAGCATGACTGACCAACATCCGGCGTCCAGGGGCAGCAGCACTGGAGGAGCAACTGGCAGTGGTTGGAGGGGGGATTGGCAATTCATCTCCAGGGACCTCCAAGGTTTCCGTCAACCCAGCCTTGGAGGGGATCATAGCCACTTCTGGTTTCGGCGGCACACTGGGCATGACTGGAACCAAAACGGCTTTGGGCTTTGGAGCTACAGCTGGAGCTGACGGGATAAAAGTGCCTTCAGGCTTAGAAAGGAGAGTGGAGGAAACCGAAGGGCCGACCATCACCTGTTTGGGAGGAGCAGATGAAAAGATAATGCCCACAGGGGGTTCTGGCTTTGGGGGGATGATGGGGGCTATAGAGGGAATTGCTGGCTCAGGTTTGGGTGGCAGAACTGGGGCTATGCACGGCATAGTTGCCTCGCGTTGGAAGGGCACCACCAGCTCAGGTTTAGGAGCCAGAGGTGGAGCGACATAGGGGGCCACTGGCTGAGATTTGGAGGTCAGCGCCATCTCGGGTTTGGGGGGCACTGCCGGTGCAACCGGCAGCACCAGTGGGTCGGGCTTGGGGGGCACAACTGGAGCCACTGAAGTTCCCAGCGCCTCAGACCTCGGCGTCACGGCTGGCGCATCCAAGCTGATGGCGGCTTTGCCTTTGGGGCCAGCTGCTGCTAATCCCAGATTTGGATCCCAAGGACTGCCTTGGCTGCTGCCGCTGCTGCTGGGTGGGCTCCAGAGAGATCCAGCTCGCCCAGGGCCATCTGGGGATGGGGATGGGCCAGGCGTCTCAGGGCAGCCTGGCGACAACTGCAATAGGTAGTCAGGAGTGCTGGCGCTGCTGGTGCTGATCCAGAGCGCATCCTGCCGGTGGAAGGTGCGCTCTTGCCTCTTGATCTTGGCCGCCTCCTCGGCTTCCTTGTGGCTCCTTAACCCGGAGGATTCGGCAACTGATGGAAAAGCCATAGGGCTGGAGGGGAGGCTGCTTGCTCTGCTCTCCGGCTGAGGAGCCCCATCATCATCAGCCCTTGCCTTCTCATCTTCTGGCGGCGGCAGCGGCGGCTGTTCCCCTTGCTGGAGCTGCTGAACCGATTCGAGCTTCACGAGGGTCAGGGAGATCAGGTAGGTCGTCCTCCGCTGCAGGGTTGCTCCTCTGCTCATGAGTGCCTGGGGGAACGGACGGCAGTGCCCACCACACCGTTAGCCAGCATCTGCCAGACCTTTCTCCTGCTGCTGCTGCTGCTGCTGCTGCTGCTGCTGCTTGGGTGGTTGCCACCCCCTCTGGATGGCAGCGGATGCCAGCCGCCAGCTGGAACCCTAACGCCTCCCCTGCTCTGTCCATGCACAAAGGGCAGCTCCGGAGGAATGCTGCAGCAGCCGGGGCATCTCTTCCAGACCTTACCCCCTACCTCTGCCGATCAGCTGCCGAAGGCCTGAAGGTGAGCATCTTCCGAGCAGCCCCCTTGCCAGCCGAAGAGTCCAAGCGCCAGAAGCTGGGCAAAGGGGGTGGGGTGCTTCGCCTTCGCCTCTTTCCAGGAAGAAATCGCCGCCACCGCCTGCCGGAGCCTGGCGTGGGATGCAGCGGCTTCCGAAGAGGCAAAAAAAAAAAAAAACAGCAGAAGGCAAAAAGGATGCCTGTTCCCGTGCAGAGAAGAAGGAGGATGTGGGGGGGGGAGATTAAAAATAAATAAATAAATAAATAAATAAATAAATAATAATCACAGCTTCGTTGCAAACAGGTCCCCTTTTGTGGTGCTGCGGCAACCTCGGTAGCCTCTCCGTGCAGACCTCCCAGCGCTGGCGAGTTGCCAGGATCTTTCACACTTCCCCTCCGGTCTTGTCATTTGCAGCGCTGCTCCGGTGCATCCTTTGCCCGACGCCCAGCCCTCTTCCTTCGGCCTCTCAGCTTGCTGTCATCCGCCCAAAGCTGAGCGGGAGGCCCGGTCGGACAGCTTCTTTTTCGGCTCCCCAACCACCCACCACCCCCCCCCCCAAAAAAAAAGATCACCCGCCTCTGCCGCAGCAATTCCCTCCTCCCGTTTCGTTTGGGAAGAGGGGTGGGTGGGGAGAGGGAGGGTGTCTCTGGGCCCCCTCCCCTCGGGTGGCTTCTACTTTTTTTCTAGCGCATCTTGGCTTTTTGCACGCGCTCCGTGCAGCTGCTTCTAAGCAGCGCGGCTAGCGGCGAGCAGAAATGCGGAGATCGCGGCGGTGGGTGGGTGGGGGGGAAAAACGCGTGGAAATGGTAAAAAAACCAAAAAAAAAGCAGAGTTATGTCAGCACTTAGCAACCAACCCCTTCGCTGAGGCTGAATCCCGGGAAAGAAAAAGCGAAAAAAAAAAACCAACCCAAAAAGAAAAAAGGACGAAGCTCTCTCCCTTGTATCCCGATCGCTCGCTGTTCCCCGACAGTCCGGAGTTGAGAGGAAAAAAAAAAAGAGTGGGAGGAGAAGGCAAAAGGATTGAAAATAAAAAAAATAAAAAAATAAAAAAGAGAGGGGAAGGCGGGAGAGACGAGATCTTGAGAGTTATCACCTTGAACATACACACACGCCAAGAAGTGAGGGCTTTTATTTTTTTTTTTATATTTATTTTTTTTTTTGCCGAGACACAAGGAAATCCCGGACTGGATCTCCCGCACGCCAGACCTTCCAAGCTATTTTCGCTTTACTCAGCCACGCTTCAGACATTACACGGGGCGGGGTTCTTATGCAAGAGAGGGCATGTCTGAACCTAACACGCCCTTCCGGTGCTGGCCAAAAGGAAAAGGGGGGGACAGGGGGAGAGGGGCGGCGGAGCGGTGAGCGCAGAGATGTTAACATCTTTTGAGGCAGAGCTAAATTATTTATTTATTTATTTATTAATGGGACTTCTATCCCGCCCTATCTCCCGAAGGACTCAGGGCGGCTAACAACAATAACGTACAATAAGTACAGAAATTAAGATAAAATTAAAATTTAAAGTCATCTGTGCAATAAATTAGCCCGGCTAATTGACTTCTTTCAGTTGGCCCCATTGCCAAGGTCGTCGGTCAAATCGCCTGCAAAGTGCTGGGAAGGCCCACATCTGGGGGTTTAGCCTCGGCTGCCTAATCCACTCGCGCCCCTTGCCTGCCGTGGGATCGGTGGGGTATAATTAGAGGAGGACGGGCTGCCGGTGTAGTTACAGGTGGCTGGGGAGCTCCGCCCGGCTTAGCTGCCCCAATCTCTGCCCTTTCTATTCGTTGCTCACAGAAGGGAGAAGCGGATGGCTCCATCAGGCAGGAGGGAGTCGGAGTCTCCATAAGGTGTCTGGAGCTGGTCGTCTGAAGTGAATGCCTTTTTAATGCAGTACTGATTTAGCCAGAATAAGTGTTTGGGTGTACTACAGAGAACATCAGCTTCGTGGATATAGCTCGGGGTGGGGGGGGGAGGGCGAGGATAGTGTGTTCTCATCCATTGGGTTAGCAGGGGATATAGTAGTAGTAGTAGTAGTAGTAGTAGCAGCAGCGCTAAATCAGGTCTGCAAAAATCTGAGTGACCACTACGTGATCATTGGCCGTTGGTCATTTGGCCAGATCCAGTAGTCTGTCAGGTGCAGAGAATTGGGACCCCATGTTAACTTCCAATTAGGCTGATTTATTGCTCATGCCTATGTACAAGAATCGAGTCAATAGTTAGGACTAAATTGGTACTAGATCGTGGAATTCAGGGGGAGCAGGACTTGTATTACTTGTGGGATTGTAACGACTCCAGGCTGATTCCTCTCTTGACTCAGCCCCCAGACTCTGCCTCTTTTTCTCCTACATAGCCCTAAGTCTAACCATTGGAAGATGGTGGCCATTTTTTTTGAATGCTCCACATTCAGCTCACCATGACCTAGAATGTTACCTCATTCAGGACATAAAGGCAAGTTGGAGTGTGATTCCATAGGCTGCCACACAATTTTCCTCAACTACTCTCTAAACTCTTGTTGGGTGGGTTTTCCCAATACACCGATCCATATATCATGTTTTATCAACAACACTGGGTAGCTCATGCGACACTAAGTCACAAATGGACAAATCACAGTTAATGTGTTGTGGCAATCCAGCCAGAAATTAATTGATGTCTCAATTGTATGAACCAAAGAATTGGGTTAATTCAGTTAACTGTGGTTTAAAGTGGTATGCAAACAAAACCCCAGATTTTATAAATCATACTAAGATATGTTTTGCTTCATTATTGTTGAATTAAAAATTGCTTTTTTTTAAAAAATATGACTTTTATTTATTGTTTATTAACCACTCAGAGTTACAGAGTTATAGCCCAAAGTTGTATGGGCAGCTGTATAAATTTTCCAACTAAATAAAAATAAACATTATTGGGCTTACTAGATACATGTTACATCTGTAAATGACTGCTGAATATTATGAAGGCTGGGTAGACAATATGTCAAGTGAAATCCACACCAATCACAACTAATTCTAACCTAAGCATAACCTGTGACTATTTCTATACACCTACAAAACAGTAGCAAGAAGTCCTTGTGGGTTGTATTTTCATAGCATATTGACTGGTTTCATGCAAAAAAGTTACATCACAAAAAAGTGAACATTATTTTAGCCTGGCATGTTTGCGTTTTGTGAACTGAGACACACAGAAATACAGTCTTGTACTTTGGAGAACGTATTTCAGAATCATACATCTGGGTATCCCCAGATGTTTGTAACACAGTCACTACAACCTAATTATTGGTCAGATAGTTTGATGGGTGTTAGTCCAAAAATATGTGAAGCAGCAGCATTTTGCCTATTCCTAGTCTAATCCAGTATTGACCTAGTTGTTCATTAAATGTTTACAATAATCATGGTTTATAATTAGACAGAATTTGCTATGTTCAATTAGCTGTAAGTTAAAAACCATTTTTGATAAGTCTCCGTGATTGAATCAGCATAATCTGCTACAGTCTATGGAAAAAACCTAACATGGCTTAATGTTGTATGGGACTCAGGCAATCATTAATGCTTCTTTAATTATAAACAAAACTGAAACGATAATAGAAATATCTTCTTTCATTATTTTATCATGACCATAAGTATATAAGTATATTACATATCGCCTCCTTCTCAACAGGTAGTTCAAAATTGTAAGAAGGTCAGGATAAGGAAAGTAGAAGTTTTGCAACCATAGATTTGGGGCAATTGACCCAGAGGGAAGTCAGCTTGCCATGATGCCCGCTTTGAGAACAAAGGGGTGTGGTACTGTGTCAGGAGTAAAAGAGCCATGTTTTTCAAAATAAGTACTAAGCAAGTAGACAAGCACATCCTTATCTCTCAAGCCCTGCTGATATATGTCCATCTCCAGAATTTCTCTATGTGTTCTTCCAACCAATAATGTGTTGCCAGAAAAAGGGGCCAATTAATGCTAATTGTATCTAAATATCCCAATTGACAGCACTATTGAAAATTATTCATACTGAAAAAGCAAGGATGCTCTACTCTGCACTGGCTGTTTCCTTTCCAAAGTGCTGAGAGAGCAATTCTAGCCAATTGTACTTACATCATAATCACTACAATTCTCTACATGGATTGCAAGTTATTTCACAGTGCTGATAGGAAGCTTTCACATGGATATGTATGTCCATATTCACATATTTGCTGCCACTGCAGGAAACACTTTCTTCCAGAAGGTTGCTTCCTGGAGCAGCTTTACACCTGGTGATATGGGCTTACTCTACTCTAGTTTAAACCATCATGGTGCTCCATTTGAGAAACTGATTATCTACATGCACATACTTGGCTGAAATCTGCTAGGGGTTATCTCTACATGGATAGAAATCCACTGCTCAGTTTGGGAGCAGGTGTGCCCCAATGTGGAATGGATTCACCAGTTATTACTGTACGCAAAGCCATTTGTATTCGAATGTCTAAATAACTAGTGTGCATTCCATGTGAAAACCTTGCTAGTTTCTGGGGGGTTTTTTTGCTTTCTTTTATTTTTGTGGAAGAGAATGGTGAGTGACCTAGGAAGCTAAAACAGCTTGGAAGTAAGAATTCCTTTAACAGTGATTCAAGGCCTAGGTTTATGGTAGTTAAGATCATATAATATGCTATCCTAAAAGCAAACCAATGACATTTAACTTAGCATCAAAAGATTAGATTCAGATTAACATTTTAAACCACAGTTCATTTAATGACACTGGATGTGTCCGGATCTTTTTGCCAGTCTGAAAAACAGCATGCTTTCATCTGGTATATTGTGAAATAGGAAGACTAAAATGTTAATTTTAAAAGAATGCCTTCCTATTTATATGAGGATCATTGTTAAATGGAATGCCACATTAGGGATTTTTGATATGCTGGATGTTATATTTTGATAAAAAGATTTTTTTTTATCAAACATTATTCTATTTTGCTCATCTATTCCAAATTTGTCACTCATATATCCTTGCCAAAGTGATGAGACATTCTATAGCTGGATTAAAACAGAAGAAAAAGGTAATAATTTGAATAGAAATGAATCGCTTCCCAACTATAGCAGTTTCTCCACCAGTTTGGGGAAGAAATGGAGGTAGTGACAAATTTTATTTTCTTGGGCTCCACGATCACCGCAGATGGGGACTGCAGCCAAGAAATTAAAAGATGCTTGCTCCTGGGGAGGAAAGCCATGGCAAATCTAGACAGCACACTAAAAAGCAGAGACATCACCCTGCCAGCAAAAGTGTGTATAGTCAAGGCTATGGTCTTCCCAGTTGCAATGTATGGCAGTGAAAGTTGGACCATAAGAAAGGCTGCATGCCAAAGAATTGAGGCCTTTGAACTATGGTGCTGGAGAAGACTCCTGCAAGTCCCTTGGACTGCAAGGCGATCAAACCAGTCAGTCCTAGAGGAGATCAACCCTGACTGCTCTTTAGAAGGCCAGATCCTGAAGTTGAAACTCAAATACTTTGGCCACCTGATGAGAAGGAAGGACTCACTGGAGAAGAGCCTAATGCTGGGAAAGATTGAGGGCAAGAGAAGAAAGGGACAACAGAGAATGAGGTGGCTGGATGGAGTCACTGAAGCAGTAGACATGAGCCTAAATGGACTCCAGAAGATGGTAGAGGACAGGAAGGCCTGGAGGAACGTTGTCCATGGGGTCGCGATGGGTCGGACATGACTTCACACTAACAACAACAACAACAAAACTACCATTGTGCTGATATAATGGCAATAAGTCACAGTTGTTATCTGCCACAACAATGCCTAGGAGAGGTCTTAAGATACTATAAATTGCTAGTGAGGAAATGACCTGTATATCTATATCTAAACTTATCTATCCTTGACTAAAGATGGGCTCTGGAAAGTAATTTGATCAGTCTAGTATCATTGTTTTTAAATATCCATTGAGACTATGACAGATAGAATTGGTCATAGCCTATATCTATATCATGCTTTGCAGTTCTTTGTTGACTAAAATAAGATTTCCATTGTCCACCATATTTTGCAGTGTTAATGGAAAAAGTCTGTTACACCAAAAAACAAAAAAACAAAACCCAACTTATAAACACTTGTGTTAGATCGCTGCTTATATCTTGGGCTTGGTGGGATATGTGGCTTGCAAGATAAATTAGAAATCCTAGCTTGCATTGGGGTAAAACTGGACTTTGATTGCACTTTGTATCCTGGCCCACATAGGCCAAAATTAAATACAGGTAGACCTTGGTTTACAATAGTTTGCTTAGTGACCATTCAATGTTACAATGGCACTAAAAAAAGTGACATGACCATTTTTCACAGGTGCCACATTTCCAGCATCCCTATGGTCACATGATCAAAATGCAGATGCTTGGCAACTGGTTCATATTTATGGCAGTTACTGTGTCCCAAGATCATGTGAACCCCTTTTGCAACCTTCTGACAAGCAAAGACAATGGGGAAGCCAGTTTCACTTAACAACCGGGTTACTAACTTATGAACTGCAGTGACTCACTTAACAACTGAGGCAAGAAAGGTTGTAAAATGAGGCAAAGTTCGCTTAACAAATGTCTCACTTAACAACAGAAATGTTGGGCTCAGTTGTGGTCGTAAGTCAAGGACTACTTGTATTCTTCCAGTTAACAGGGAATATTACATATGGCATAATGCCGAGGGCTGTTAATTCAATCCACTCTTTCCTTTTCTAATTAGGAAGTGTTATACGAAAATTCTGATTATCCAAGAGCATGATAGGTAGGCGGATGCCAATATTTATGGGCCCATCTGATACTGACCATACCATATGGCTTGGAATTTAAGAAGAACAAATGCTAAAGAGTATTATTGAAATTAAATATATATTGGGCATGAAACAAAGAGAATTGTTAAAAAATGGGTTAGATCTGAATAAAGCTGTTGTTATGGAGCAGAGTTGATGAATATACAGGAAAGAGAAGGTGTAAATTTAATTACAAATTAAAAAGCAAAAATGTACATGAGAGAGAGCATAAACTGATATAATTTAGGTCGCTATGAGTTCAGGTGAATCTAAGGATCCAGAGGTTGGTGAGTCCTTCGGGAGAAGGGCGGTATACAAATAATAATAATAATAATAATAATAATAATAATAATAATAATAATAATAATAATAATAATAATAATAATAGTTGCATTGTTTACAGCTCAGCGAATTGAGCTAATATGAGGACCAGAGATTGGAAATTGCAGAACATTTTGACTGCATGTAACCCAAGAGAAAAAAAAAATCTGTTATGTGATATAAATGGAGGCTAGAGAGTATAGAAAGAATGATTGGGATATTCAAAAGCTCCAGAATGAATAAAAATAGTGATTGATGAATATTTGCTTAGAAGAAAGTCTGTTAATTTCAAATATATGGTGTAAGCACAATTCTATTCAGGCAGACAGACTTGAGAAGAACTGAACATCACAAGGATGTTGAACAGCAATGAAGATGAGACAGACATTTTCTACTAGTGTGGAGAATAGGTTTTTAGAAAAATATATCTTTTAGAAAAAAGATTTGGAAAAAGCAAAAAATGAAACCTAGAGCAAAACTAGAATAAATATGGGGGGAAAAACCCTATGAGAAATAATTAGATTTTTAAAATATATTTATGGATAAATGTATATATAACCTGAATGATTTGCAGGGAATATTAGATAGATTGTCTGATGCAACAAGAAATACTTGAATACCAAGATAATTGTGTCAGGGAAAATGGAGCAACTAATAGTAAATTCTACATATATGGTAAAACTAGAGCTAGCAGATGCATTTGTGTATTATGTTTATCTGTGTTGGGAAGGGGGAAAAATGAAGACATTTTAAGACCCGCTAATGCTGCAAGAAAGATAATGTCTGATTTATTGTGAGAAATAAATTTTGTTGAAAAAGCAAAAATGACTTTGTAGCGGAGTGTTCTTCTGTCCATTTTATTATAAGGAGGTGAGAGTAGGGATGTGGCAAAAAAAGAATGTCAAAAATAAATAGATGATGAGTGAATGGAGACTGAATAGAAAAGTGAGTGGCCAGAATGAAAGGACTATGTTGAAGGGGCTTGATATACAGAGAGAATGAATGAGAAATCAAATTGCAAAACAAATTTATGAAGAGTGAGTGAATGAGTGGAGAGAAGGTGGAAGCCTGGGAAAATTGTGCTTGAAATGAATCGAAGAGACTCTCAAAGAAAAAGAAAGAGAAGAGAGAGAGAGAGAGAGAAATAAAGAACAAAAGGCAATATACAAAGCAAGCAGTGTTCGGTGTGACGGAAAGAGTTATAGTGAGCTATAAGGAGTGGTCTCAGTATAAATAATTATTTTCTTTAATTTTCTTACCTCCTGCCTGTAATTTATGTTGCCCACTATTTCTCACTCCTTTTCTGCAAATTGTGCAGCATCTCTATGAAATACAAGTAGTCTTCCTTTAGTGACTGTTCACAAATGGAGATGAAAAAGTAACTTGAAAACCAAGTTACTTTTTTTTTGATAGGTAGCCTTCAAAAAGGCTATCTTTTTGAATAATCTTTTTTACGGTCAGCGTAAAGCAAAGCCATAAGTTCATAAGCACAGTTGCAGTTTCACTTAGAAACCGCTTTGCTTAAGGACTGAGTTGCCTGTCCTCGTTGTGGTTGTTAAACGAGGACTACCTGCAGGGTGATGAAAATACAAATTAGGTCCTGTCTGCTCAACAAGCGGAGAAAGAAAGCTTAGATAATGAGAACATGTGCAGCACCACACTTTTAAATCCTGCCCCCATAGCAGGCAAGATTCAAATCTCATTTGAATTCAGGGCTGCAATCTGAAGATTCTTTCTGCTGCAAAAAAAAACAACTATACTGCCTTGAAGTTCCCATTACTTAATCCAGAGGTCTTCAAACTTGGCCCTTTTATGATTTGTGGACTTCAACTCCCAGAATTCCTCAGCCAGTGTGCATGGCTGAGGAATTCTGGGAGTTGAAGTCCACAAGTCATAAAAGGGCCAAGTTTGAAGACCCCTGACTTAATCCTTCTCCTTCCTATGTTTGCTCTGTTCCCTCTTCAAGACAGTGAGTGACAAACATATCTTGAGGGTACCCTTTGACAGTATTGGAAGAAGGGAGAAAACATAAAACATTCTCACAGCTAAGGGTGATTTAAGCAATATTTTACCCATGGGTTATGGTTAAACTGAAGGCAATGTCACGAGCCACGGTGTTGTCAGAACATGTTTCTGCCATGGTTAGATGCGAGGGGAGAAAGGCATTATGGAGTACACAGGCAGATAAGTATAACAACATTTAGCTGATGGAATATCAAGACGCCAACAATTTTTGAAAACTGCTCAGAGCCTAGGTCAAACCGCAAGAATTGTAGACTTAAATAGAAAGCTATCTGCCCCATGAATTCCACTCAGCTGATACAGGAATATTACTGTCTGGCTTGGTGTAGCAAGAAGTAAGCTAGCCCATGATTGCCATGGTTACACAATGCACAAGATGCTTGAGACCCACTGTCAGAATCACCAGCCAGATCCACATCTCAATAGATGGAAACTAATCCAAGAGAGAAGTAACCTAGAACTAAGGAGAAATTTCGTGACAGTGAGGACAATTAACCAGTGGAACAACCTGCCTCCAGAAACTGTGAATGCTCCAACACTGGAAGTCTTTAAGAAGAGATTGGACAGCCATTTGTCTGAAATGGTATAAGGTTTCCTGCCTGAGCAGGGGGTTGGACTAGATGACCTCCAAGGTCCCTTCCAACTCAGTTATTCTGTTATTCTTTGTACCTATTCAACTATGTGCAGATAACCATTAGGCCTGTGAAGATGAACTGATGAGAGAATGTTTGTTAAAGGGGCAAAGAAGCGCAGTTGTTCAAAGCCTACTCAATATCTTCTGGGTTCAGCTGCTTCAGACTTTCAATGAACAGCTGCAGGAGGCCACTTTGCTCTCACTTAGTGATCTACTCAGGTCTCATTGTCAAACATACTGCTGTCTCTTCACCCCTTATGCCATCCCAAGGAGCCCAACACTATTGGCTATGATAGAAACAGCCAGTACTAGGTATTTTTTCCCCCAAGCTACTCAATCTCTTCCTAGATTATATTCTAGTTTTTAAAAAATGAGCAGAACCACATGTGTAATTTTCACCCATGATTAGACACTTAGGAAAGTCACCCATTAAGCACGTCCTCTGTGTCACACCTTAGACCTCACTGCCTTTTGGAAAAGCTCCCCCTTTTTTCCTTTGTAGAAGAGAATGAACGGAGGGAAAAGTTAATGTGACACTTCAGACCCCATCCTTTCAATCTGTCATAAATAGCAATAGCACTTAGACTTATATACTGCTCCATAGTGCTTCACAGCCCTCTCTAAGTGGTTTACAGAGTCAGCCTATGGCCCCCAACAATCTGGATCCTCATTTTACTGCTTTCGGAGGGATGGAAGGCTGAGTCAACCTTGAGCTGGTCAGGATCAAACTCTGTGGGGCAGAGTTTGCCTGCAATGTTGCATTCTAACTACTGCACCACCCCCACAACACTAGGGTGTTCTACTTTTGTTGTTCTGCCACAGATTTGTAATTAGTTCAAATCAATTGGTGCAAAATCAGTGTTCTGCTACTCATTGCCTCTTGATCTTGGTTTTTCCTTTCGGCCCTCCAGGTCGGGCTCTGACTCTTTATATACCTAAATTAAACAAGTCAGTTCACTGACCCTTTCTCTTTCTCAAGCAACCAATTGCTCCATACGAACTACACTAGAATTAGCTTTAAGCAGCGCTTACTGTTTTACCACAAGTCAGATTTTTAGAAGCATTTTTTTGTGCTGCTAACTGGAACCTTTCAAAAGCCCATGTAGTTGTGATTACAGATGGAATTATTAAGAGCAGAAACCTGTTTCCTATTTTAAATCCTAAAAATGAATAAATAAATAACCCACACTGCAAAGAACATCCTGCCAATCATGCATTGTCCTGGACATTTCCACCACTTATATTCTTGTTAAATCCAGCCATCTTTCTAAACTGGAGAAGCTAACAAATATATGCATTAGATTTTTTAATAAAAATCCTAGATTTTGTTGTTATAGCAACCAAAGCTGTGAAAATGTAGGGAAACAGCAGGAATAATTAAACCGAACGGTGAAATCAACATTAATGGGAAGAGTAAAAGGTACTCACATCATCAAAGACAGAGACTGAATATATGGGGAGATGATATGTGGGAAGCCTGGAAAGACAGAGAATGTCCCCAAACAAAAGACAAAAATAGGCCTATCAAATAGATCTATTTAAATAATTAAATAGATTGTAGCACAGCTATCAAGCCAGCTACAAAAGCAAAGAATCTTGCGCCTTTACGTGACAAAAGAAATATAGCAACAGAAATACAGACCTTAGGAAGTCTGAAGAAGCCAACACCTCTTAGCCAGAGAACAGGTGACAGTGAAACTATGCTGGGTTGACTTAACCTGTAAAATCATAGTTTACTGTGATGTACTGGATAAACCACAATGCCTGTGCTCACACAGTAGGCAAGCCAATTCTTATTCCTAAACACATAGTTAGCATAATAAATTGAATCTATGATCTAATTCATACATCCTGCTAAGGAATTGTTTATTTAATTGAATAAATCATAGTTGGTTGGATCCACACAAGACTCCAGGAATAAACAAACCTTAAAACCAAGATGTCTGTGTTCATGTATGCCAAATTGCAACTTGATTTTTATGATCATTTAATGCAAAGTTAGCTGATATCATTGTCAGAGTTTGGGACTAATTTTAAATTTTAAATTAAATCACCATAAATCACCATAATTAAAATTTAAAATTATTCATTAAATTTTAAATTTTATTTTAATTATCTTAAATTTAAAATTTAAAATTTAAAATTTAAAATTTAAAATTTAAAATTTTATTTTAATTATCTTAATTTGTGGGCTTGTATTAATTTTAAATTTAAAATAATTTTAAATTTAAAATTTAAAATTTAAAATTTAAAATTTAAAATTTAAAATTTAAAATTTAAAATTTTAAATTTAAAATTTAAAATTTTATTTTAATTATCTTAATTTGTGGGCTTGTATTAATTTTAAATTTTAAATTTTTTTAATTTAATTTAATTTAATTTAAAATCCCTCAGTCCAGGCCAGACAATTCAAACAACCAGGTTTTTAAGTCCCGGCGAAACAAGCGAAGGTCGGGAACAGTCCGAAGTTCCATCAGCAGTTCGTTCCAAAGGGCGGGCGCACCCACAGAGAACGCCCTCTCTCTGGGAATCACCCACCAGCAATCTCTAACTGGCAGAACCCTGAGGAGGCCCTCCCTGTGGGCGCGCACAGGACGATAGGAAGCTGATGCTGGCAGCAGGTGCTCCCTAAGGTAATCCGGGCCCATGCCATTTAGGGCTTTATAGGTCATCACCAGCACCTTGAATCTCACCTAGAGGGCAACTGGAAGCAACTGAAATGCTTTCCCCTCGGCCCCATCCCTGTTACCTTTGCAACAAGCCTTCAAAGAGCTTGGCTGACAGACTTCCAGGCTGGGGAGAAGGTAAAGGGCAGGCTGAACAGAAGGGGGCTGAGCCAAAGACAGAGGCCACAGATATCCCACTGTACAGTAATGGAACAAATCCAATTTCAATTGCCTTAGTAACTCTTTTTATACACAGGTAACAAAATAAGCATTTCTCCTGCTTCTTTGGAGCTAAAGAAGCACCGGGGGAAGCCACTGTTGGTATTTATTGATTCCTACTTTCCATCATACAAGAGAATTCAGACCTCTTAACTCTCATCTAGTCAACCGTGTTCTTTTGACCAAAATCACAGGTATGTAGAGTGAGTGTAGTTACTAAGTAACCACATTGCTTGCTCACTATTAGGCAGCGGGAATAATTTGGTAGTGGTGGGGAGCACAGTAAAGTTAAGAAGACTTTGGGTTTCTCTTACCCAGATGTCCCAAGAACAAAAGCCATGGGCCTGGGCCATTGTTTCCAATCGTATCCCACTGTTGTTTCTCCTCTTGAGTTACTTATTCCTCTCTTGCACTTCAAGATCAACAAAGTACTTTATGCAGAACTAAGAAAAGTTGCTGTTGCGAAAGCTCAGGTCCTGTAAAGGTGGGACAAGTCAGGCAAGAATGCCAGAAAAAAGCCAAAGGAAATAGCCAAAGAAATGTAACTGCAAATGGTTATTTAGCAGACTTTATAAATGTGATAAACTACAAATAACAAAAATTTTAACAATGGCGTCCCTAGCTGCAGAAGTCTTTAAAACATTTGTTTAAAAACTCAGGAATCTTCCTCGCAGCCACATTATGGTGCACTCTTCTACTCCAGGGGTCTTCAAACATGGCCTTTTTATGACTTGTGGACTTCAACTCCCAGAATTCCTCAGCCAGCATGCCTGGCTGAGGAATTCTGGGGGTTGAAGTCCACAAGTCATAAAAGGGCCAAGTTTGAAGATCCCTGCTCCACTCCTTGACTCAACAGGAAAACGTGCCAATAAAAGTTGTGCTATCCTGACAACCATATTGTAATCAGCCTCAATTACAATGCTCAGTAACAAGGTGAGAGGGTCTATCCTTATGGCTTTATTGTGGGAGATTTTAAGGACAAAGATCAGTAGAGTCCCCTGGCTTTGCTTCCCCTCACAGCTGGTTTCAGCCGCCAGTAGGAAATCACTCTCCTTAAGTGCACAGGATAGCTTGGAAGAGTGTAACAAACTTTTAAGTTGTCCAGTTGACAGGATGTCCATGCAGGGATACTCTACACTCTTCTCCTGCCATTTGGGCTATTTCTGAAAATGCATCTAGCCTTCTCGAAGATCAGTAGACCTGTGTCTAAAAGTAGTCTTGCTGGCAGGTCAGTAGAGCAGATGAAGGGAATGGGATGAAGAGGGAGGAGCTCCCACAGGACATTGAGAAAGCTCCACCCCCTACAACCCGACCCATCCTCCATTCCACCAACTTGTCATTTGGGTCATTTTTTTTCCTGTTTACCATTCTTCCCAAAGATTGGTAAATAAGTTTATCATTCTTCTTGTTCTTTGGACTAGAATAATATTTTTTAGAATGGAATGGAATGGAATGGAATGGAATGGAATAGAATGGAATAGAATAGAATAGAATAGAATAGAATAGAATAGAATAGAATAGAATAGAATAGAATAGAATAGAATAGAATAGAATAGAATAGAATAGAATAGAATAGAATAGAAAATATGGAATGGAATGGAATGGAATGGAATGGAATGGAATGGAATGGAATGGAATGGAATAGAATAGAATAGAATAGAATAGAATAGAATAGAATAGAATAAATAGACTAATAGGAAAAACTGGCAGAACTATTGTCAATTTCATCCCAATTTAAAAATACCCCAAGTTAACAAGTGCTGTAGAAAAAGTTTAATAATACTAACTTAGGATAGAACCAGCAATTCATTTCTTTCCCAGTTTAAATTGTGTAGCAATTCATTTTTTCATTTATAAACATGTTCCCTGATCTTTTGAGTTGTTACTGAATGTATTTAATAACAGCTTTAGAAGTCCTCTCAAAGACCTGTATATACCATTGGATAGGTGAGGAAGCTGCATAATGATTGGGCAGTGTTTTGTAAAGCATAGGTCTTGCATTCCACATGAAGGTGTCTCTAGAGAGACCAGTGGGGTTTCTCCTGCAATTCAAACCAATCTAGCCTTAGGCAGTGCCTAAGAATGGGGGTGAAGGGAGGAGGCATGCCTGAAGTGTTCAATCAGCATATAGCAACTTAACATATGCCAATCCTTGACTTTGTCATTGCTATGTTCGTGCACAAGGTTCCACAAATTATTTGTATAAAAACGCATGTTAGGAGAAGATGGAAAGCACTGCTGGAGAAACTAAGGACTGTCTCCACAGCAGACTGGGTATGAAATAAAGGCTATATCGTGAAAATGTGCTCTCCAAAAACAGCTACTAGAGTAGAGTATCTCCCAAGTCATGGCCCACAAGTAGTACAAAGGTGAAAAGATTTATACGATCAGAAGAGTACAGCGGGCAGTGAAAAATAGCCTTGTTCCTGCCTTCTTCAATTAGTACAGTAACAGCAAGGAATCACACCAAGAAAGTGTAAAGAAAAAGGTAGTTTCTCTTTGCAGCCTCAAAATGTATATGTGCTCAGCACTATCATCACCTAGCAACAAGATGTAACTAAGGAAGTTTGTGAGAGCTTCAAGTTATATGCAGAAAAGATCTAGCATATTCATACTGTGCGTATTGATTTGAGTCTGCTCGCCTTCCCAAAGAACATTTTAAAACCCTTTTCATTTTACATTGAATATATTGATTTTATCTCCCAAGATCATAAACTATAAGATTCAGATTAGATTCACAAATCTAACTGACCCATCATTTGTTTCAGTCACAGTTTGCCATAGTGGCTGGATGCATACATTGGGTCAAGCCACTAACAAGTAATATTCTGCTTGGTCCAATATAAGGATCTGGGTTCAGATTATTCAGATATTCTGGTGACATTTCTCTAATATATTTATTCATGCATTTAAAGATACATATGCTACAATGGGCAGGTTTATTCAGTGTGCTAGATAATGGTCTGCTTAACCACATTTCAATAATTTAATCCAGTTGCTGGATTCATACAACATAACCATAAGCATTAACTGGGTTCAACACTGGAAAACCACATTTTACCTAAGGGAATGATAAGACTCAGACAATGGGTCAGGGTCCTAGATGAAAACACAAATGTCTTATAAATTATGTACCAATAGACATAGACTCACATAGACACAGCTAGTTTTTAAAGTACTACCTGCACTTTGGGGGGGAAAAGACTGATTTTCACTATGCCAAAATGTGGTTTGCTACTTGTGACTTAGCATGTGAATGCAATCACTGTTTGTTTTTATGCATTGTGTGGAAACAGCCAATTATAGTTTATTTAATCAATCATGACTGAATATGTCATGAACACAGCATTACCACTGAAACCCTTCAGCGAGCTGCAATACTCAGCCTCTTTTAGGGTCTGCAAAGCCCCCAAGTTGGTTAGCTGAATAAACCTTAACAACTGTTCTCCAAACATAGGCCTTGTGTGCTTCAAAGAATCAGGAAAATATATTCTGTCTGCTAACACATCAGGCTCAGGAATAGGGAAATAAATATTTCAGTGCACCATTGACCACCCACCAGCTCTTCTGGGCTTTCATTGTTGTAAACAGAAATATTACTTTTTTCCACTTTACACGACATCACAAGTCAGAAATAAATCAGCTCAGCAGCTGAACATGGATGATAGTGTGAGAATGCAGAGGTGTAGAGCTGATTCTGGAATGGTGTAAATAGCTCAATGTGTATTTTCCATGTGCTACAGCTGCAGTATGAGCTGCTGAAATTTCTAAGAAGCTCTCTCCAAGTGCATTTTTCTAACCAAACTGGAAGAATTCCACAGAGAACATTACAGCATTAGGTAGGTTAAGTAAAGCATATTTCACAAAATGAGACTGCACAGATTGCCCAACAGTTAGACTTTGCCATTTGAATAGTTAGTGCCAAAACTGATTTTTTTTACTTTCTCATCAGACATGTATATGTAATAAAATGCACAAAAATTGTTTTGTCAGGCAATGTTTCTAGCAAAAGTATCAATGAATCATTCAAATCAACTCTCCTTATAGGATCACGTACAAGTAGGTCTTTTAGAATGGGATATTTTTTTTGCTTCATATACACTGGAAACATCCTTGGAATTTGATGTTTACAATTGATCTATTGATATCCAGCTTTCTGACTAGCTGCAGTCGAGCAAATTTTGAATCTGCCTTCTGAAAGTTTTCCTCAATAATATTGACAGATATCATAGACACCAATTTTCTTCTAAAAATGATTGACAGTGTAATGCAATGTGCCAAACAGGTGCACACATAGTGCATCATGGCCAGGGACTGAAATCTGCCACCCAAACATTTTTTTGCACACCACTCAAAATCCCTTTTCAAATGGTCCACTTCCTCTGCAAACTTTTTTTTAGCTATTGCTGTCTCCTAAAATTTCTTCTGTCCTTGGTTTTCCCCTGGCAAGGAGATATCCAAGGAGATATCCTTGCCAAGGCTTTTGCCTCTGGAGAGGACTGGAAGACTGGAAAAGACAAGGGAAAGAGAGATGCATAGGATCAGACCAGAAGCTTTATCCTCTGGTGGAGATATATGCTATAGGAGCCAACAGGTCACTGGATTCAGGAATCCTGTTCTGTGGATTGGGGATTCCTCCCATTGAAGCAATATATTAAAGTTCTTAAAGCAGGGGTCTTCAAACTTGGCCCTTTTGTGACTTGTGGACTTCAACTCCCAGAATTCCTCAGCCAGCGTGCCTGGCTGAGGAATTCTGGGAGTTGAAATCCACAAGTCAGAAAAGGGCCAAGTTTGAAGACCCCTGCTAAACCACAGTATGAAAGCATGCAGAACATATACCTATATTTGCTAAGCCTACCTTTCTAAATTCCATATCGATTACCAGTTCCTCTTATTTCGTGAAGCCTGAATGAAACAGATCATTGTCATCATCATCAATGGTGAGTTATGAAGTAACATTTAAGGGCTTTCGGAAAGAATTCTTTCAAGTGTGCAACTCATACTTAACCATTGAACTGCAGCATCTTTGACAATTTAAATTGATTCACTATAGGAAGAAAATGTTTTCACTAAGATTTTTTTTTCCTATTGGTACTTTTCCCAGATAGAGATCTATCAGGTAATATCATTGTTGAAAGAGATAGCATCTTTTTTTAAAACAACAACAACAAACAATTAATTTCTCCAGTGGTATGCATGTCTCTGTTTCCACAACATCCATAACTGAAGGCTTTTCTTCAAATCAGGAGTGGAGAAGGCACACCTCTTTGAAAACTGCCACCCTCACACAAGGTTGAGAATGGTTGTTACTACCGCCAGAGGCAGCAATGCAATCAAGAACAGATATAGTGGAGAGCAGTATGTGTGTGTGTGTGTGTGTGTGAAGTATTTCTACTTGGAGAAGAGAAAAACCTAGTCACTTTTCCCCCCTCTATATCAAATCTCTCAGTCTGCTGAGTAGGAGAAAAATCTACAGAGACAGGAACCACTTGGTAGGAAATGGCAGTGGAAGTTACTACCCTAGTTAGAAAAAGCAATCTCACGGAAGCACTATTTCTCCCAAAGAAAACTAAAGACTCCTGTTGTTAGGCAGATTCTGCTCTCCCTGGCAACCCAAACAGAAATGGTCACAGAGGCACTGGGCCCAGAACTGGATGGGAGAGGGAGGTCCTGCAGCAAACAAGTTGAAGTCTTGCAAGTCACCAACCTGTCTTAAGCACCTACTGTTGCTTGTCACCTTCTTGACACTTTCTCCCACTAATGGACCAATTGTTTCCTTGACTTTTTTTCTGGTTTTTTACATGTTGAAAGAAGGTGTGTGTGGGGGTGGTGGTGGTTATTTTTGACTTTTGTCACAAGCTTTAGTTTATTTTGAGCCTTAGCTTTCCTTACTTCATCTTTGCAGGCTTGGGCTATTTGCTGATATTCTGCCTTAGTTATGTTCCCCTCTTTCCACTTTTTATACTTGTCCTTTTTGTCTTTCAATTTATCAGAGAATTCTTTATGCAGCCAGATGGTTTCTTTTGAGAGCTGTTATATTTCTTCTTCGTTGGTATTGTGCTAGACTGGGCTTTTATAATCCACTTTTCAAAATTGCCCAAGCTTCTTGAGTTATTTTCCTCTTGAGGATTCTCATCTATGGAATCCTTCCCAAGCTCTCTCTTGAGAGGTGCCCTCACAACACAACTGAGCTGGGATACTGTTAATTCATTCTGTGCTTGACTGGGTCTGCTTTGGGTTAAATTTAATATCTCAAGGTTAGCTGACTGAGTCAATGGATTCCATTTTGACGGATCCAACCAAATGCAGTGTGAGAATAAAACCCATAAAATTTCCCATCAATTTCTTTCATTGAAGCTTCAGGACAATGTGGCTCTTGCCAATTGTTTCTGAGATACTGAGACAAAAGCCACGTAAACACATTCTTGAGACTATAAACCATTTTCATGCCTTTTGGAGTACTTTCAGTATTTCCATGGTTTGTTGTAGGCATATCCAGAATGTGACACCTAACTGAACCTTGAAAATCTTCGGTGGTGACAAGTACTGGGAGAGCTTGTTATCCTTGTTAGAACTGCCATCTGTACTCAGTGAAAGCTTACTTGTCTTTTTCAAATCGAATCACCAGAACTTTCTGATAACTGCTTTTGAATGATATTTTAATTGTGTTTTTCCAATGCAGTTGATACAATGACTGGGTGGTTTTTCTTTTTGTTTTTCATCTTCCTGCATGATCTTTTAGCTCAGACATGTCAAACACAAGGCCCGGGGGCCAGATCCGGCCCGCGAAGTGGTTTCATGCGGCCCGCGAAGCCATCCTGGAAACAGTGAGGGAATGGCCCCCACTGCCTTGGCCCTGGCCCAGAGACCCTCCTCCTGCCAGAGACCCTCAGATCTGTCCCACTCCTGCCCAGGCGCCCATAGGCACCCTTGATGCGAACGATTTAGAGCTGGCCATGCCCACCAAGTAGGCCACGCCCACCCAGTAGGCCACACCCACCCAGGCCACACCTACCCAGCCCCCTGAGGGCAACCGCAATGCTGATGTGGCCCTCAATGAAATTGAGTTTGACACCCCTGTTTTAGCTTTTTCACTCTCTGGCAACATTCTGCCTACCAGTTTACTGAAACTGCCATTCACCCAAAACAGTAAACTCTCTGCAGGATATCCAAATGAAAAATCAAGAAGTAATTCTGCATTCCCTGCTCTGTGTGTCGTTGGATTGGGTGGAGCGCACCCCAAATCACCTGTCCCCGGATGGGTTTTAGTCTTCTAAGTTTCTGCATTTATTCTATACTCGTTGGTAACTTGTGCCTTCTCTCCTTTTTTTCTAGCGAGATCCATGCAACTGCAGTCCCAGCAGCTCTTTCTGAAAAGCCAGAAGTGATAAGTGGTGAGTGCTTGGGTGTTTTTTTTTACTGCAAACCCATATCAGGGAATACCTTTGGCTGGTCAGGTGTGTTCAGCACACTGGAATGGCTGATACAGGCCCACAAAGCCTTGCAAACAAAATCTCAGCAGCAGGTGCACAGTTCTAGCTGCTCCACGTTCTTTCTTTGATGCCATGGCCAGCTGGCAGGGGTTGCCTGAAAGGGGACGGACTGGCACCAGCATTTCACTCTAAGGGCTGCTAGGCTTCTGAAAACTGGCCTTTGTTCCAGGGGAGGCATTGGGATGAGCAGGCTGTGGAAGCGGGGGGGGGGGAGGCAGGAGGAGCGGGATGACGTGGCTGCTTATTGTCCACCAATCCAGAGACATCCAAGTATATGACTCTAAACTACTTAGTACCCTTCAGATCAGCAAGTTAATAATTCATGTTTCAGCAAAACTGGAACGTGGATTTACCTACTAAACACATGTATATTCCTATATCTTCTATTAACTGATGTCTGGATTTACAATGAGCTAAACGTACTGTATCTCAATGACCTGCTTTCAGCATCAGGCATTAGATACAGAATGAGAACGAGGAAGAAAGAGCGCCTCTAACTTTGTGGTAAGTGCTGTTTCCTTACCAATTAATATTCATGTGCTCCAGCAGAAATTAGAAGCCAGGGATTATAAAGGCTATACTTTATAGCTCTTTAAAAAAAGAAACTGCTACAGTATTCAGAGCCACGCGATAGACTAAGCAATATTATGGTTTTGTTTGGTTTTGGCTTAGCGTGTTATGCTAAATTGATTGGGATTGATCTAATAACCCCTAGTGAAACATGCCATAGTGTTGTACAGTGTGTGAACCCCATCAGTAATTATAGATAAATGAACAAATGTTACATTTTAATTCAGTGCTCAAACTAAATTAAACTCAAACCATGCTTTGTGAGCTTCTTTAGTCCTGGTAGTCTTCGAGATTCAGTCTAAAGTTTTGATAGAATAGAGTGGAGTGGAGTGGAGTGGAGTGGAGTGGAGTGGAGTGGAGTGGAGTGGAGTGGAGTGGAGTGGAGTGGAGTAGAGTAGAGTAGAGTAGAGTAGAGTAGAGTAGAGTAGAATAGAATAGAATAGAATAGAATAGAATAGAATAGAATAGAATAGAATAGAATAACAGAGCTGGAAGAGATCTTGGAGGTCTTCTAGTCCAGCCCCCTACTTAAGCAGGAGAACCTATATCAACTCAGACAAGTGACTGTCTAGCCTCTTCTTAAAAATCTCCAGTGATGGAGTGCCCACAATTTCTGGAGGCAAGCTGCTCCACTGGTTAATTGTCCTCACTGTCAAGAAGTTTCTCATTTCTAGGTTGCTTCTCTCTTTGATCAGTTTCCAACCATTGTTTCTTGTCCTGCCTTCTGGTGCTTTGGAGAATAATGCGACACCCTCTTCTTTGTGGCAGCCCCTCAAATACTGGAATACCACTATCGTGTCTCCCCTATTTCTTCTTTTCTTTAGACTAGCCAAACCCAAGTCCTGCAGCCGTTCTTCGTATGTTTTAGTCTCCAGGCCTCTGATGGTCACCTACAAAGCCTTACATGGCCAAGGCCAATTTATTTGCAGGATCATCTATCCTCATTTGATTTGACAGAGTGAGCATGTGCTCTGGGTCCATTCCATGAAACGGATCATCTAGTGGGAGCTTGTACTTCTCTGTAAGAAGACCGACCATCCCTCATTCCATAAGATCTGGGTAGCCTTCCAGAAAGCTTTGAAGATGTGGCTTTTCCCTCAGCTTTGAGGCCAGGCATCACATCCATAGGATTTTGATTGCACTGTAATTTGTAATGTTGTTTTCAAGGGGAAGTCTGACACTGACAATACATAATAATAGCTGATAATTAATGAGTATAGGGAAGTTTAATGCTGCCTAGATGTACCATTGGGTTGTAGAAACCAACCGGACTTAAGCATTGTGCTAAGCCATAATATTTTAATTTTGGCTTACCATGGTGAACCCAGTTAACCGTGGTTTTATTCAGCACCTGAGCACCATATTTGAACCACTCACTGGATGGCTTCACCTGATGTGCTAGGCTACAAGCTGGTTGGCTAGTAGTATATGGCTCAGTGTGCTGAGTGAATCCCAATTTATTAATTCAAATCATAGCTCAGTTAAGTGTGGATAAGCATGATGTATGAACATAACATTTCTCTGGAACTTTATAATAATCATTGCTGGCTGCGATAACCGTAGCATTTGGCTGTATGTATTCTGTCTCATTTCAAAATTAATTATTCCTTTATCTACAATCTAAAAAATCCCAATTTTTAACAGGAGTGATGACAAAAGGACAAAACAAAAATGTCCCTCTCCTCCCCTCAAAACCTCAATATTTGAAATTCTTTTGAGAGTTTAGCTATTGCAATTGGTAATTTAGAATACACAGGGAACTTCAGTTAATTAGGGCTCTCTTCTGAGTGCATCTGCACATAAACAACAGTTAAAAATTCTTGTGACAAATCTGCATACTTCTGGATTTTCAGCAGCACATCTTTACTGAGCAATGCAGGAGGAAAATTTTGGAGGGATAAGCAGCATTGATAAAATAATACATACATCCTCTCTACTGTACTTTGCCTTCTTTTCCTCAGGCATTTCCCCCTTGTTGGGGTTTCCAGGTTGTGTTCTTAATGGATGGTGGAAAAACAGGTAAGGAAAGATAATAGTAAATCCAATTCTGCCCTGCACATCATATTTCAGGATGACTTCTTTGTGCTCAGACCTATGCTAAACAGGTCATAAAGGTGTGTGTGTGTGTGTGAGAGAGAGAGAGAGACAGAAGACAGACAGACAGACAGATGAGGTCACCCCAAATTATGAATTGCCTGTTTTGATTTCTTGTATGAATAATTTCTTTGCAGAAATCCCACTCTTATATGTGAATGAAGTCACTATGCCTTATTTAGTGGATCATGCTCAAAAACATCCTGGGTGTTAGGGAATCAGTTTGAGATTTCAGGAGGTGTGTGTAACTAGAGGCAGGGAATACTAGGTTAGCCCTTGTGTGTGAATTAGGCCATACGCTGTGAATGCTATCCTTTGATCCAGTACTTTTTTTGTAAAAGAAAAAGGTGTCAGAACTTACACATGTCATACAACCCGCCTTGCCTACCCTACAAGGTTCCATCCAAAAAAGGTGCCAGAATTCCCTTCTGAGCGTTCTATGAAGAAAAAAAAGCCCTGCTTTGATCCTACTTAAAGAAATAGTGAAACTAGAGGCTACTAATATTCCTTCACAGGACCAGCACAGCTGGAATCGAACTCTGAGGGAATCTGAACAACTTGATACGGTACTCACTATGCAACTTGTCTACAAGGGATCCTTTGACCCATCTTACCCAGGAGAGAGTTTGTCACCCAAAACAAGGTCACCAGGTGACTATCCATGAATGTCAAAGGCCCCAACGCAGTATAAATAGCAGAATAGCCATCTATCCCCAGCACCTCAACATACGGCCAGTCTATCCACCACCTTCTTTCATACATTCACCTTCCAATCCCACAACTCTTCCACTCTTACTCAGTGGATCATACTCTCTCCCACACCCCCTCCAAACCAGCCAGACACATCCTCCCATCCCATCTTTCATCTGAAAAGGAGTGAATGGTTCTGGCTTCTTTCCAACACCTTTTCTCTAACATCCAAGTCTCCAGCCCAATCAGCCACAATTCTCCCACAAATCCTTGGAGACACAGATTATATAATCCCAGAGCTGCTGCAAAACACCAATGTAACAGGCATGGCAGATTCCTATCCACTCCAATGTCAGGTTCATGAACTACTAGGGCAAGGAAGAAGATGGGAAAAGTGGGCACTGCTCCAAATGGTTGGTCACACAGCAGCCATAAAGCACAAGTTAGTTTTCTCCCAGGGCCACAGGCCTAGAACATAGAACATCATCAGAGTTGGAAGGGATCATGAAGGTCTTCTAGTCCAACTCCCTGCTCAAAGTTGTTCCAACTTCCATTGCAGTTTCAAACCTGGAAGCCCAAGAACTTCCATCACCACGAGAATGGACTTTCCCAGGTCTCTGCCATCACTGAAGCTTACTGAATGTTGGTGGCTGTTTTATCTGAGATCCGACAAAATCCACTCAGATTTCAATATTCTCACATTATACACTGAACAACGGTGGGCAACCTCGTGTGATTTCAGCCACTTAGTCATTTTCACATTGTTTTTGATTTTCATTTCGTAGGCTGCTACAGCTGCACATGCTATTGCCCTGGTTCTTATGTTGCCATCACCATCTCTCTACTGACAGCCAATGGAGTCGTGGTGGCGCAGTGATTAGAATGCAGTATCGCAGGCTGATTCTGCCCACTGCCAGCAGTTCGATTCTCACCGGCTCAAGGTTGACTCAACCTTCCATCCTTCCAAGGTTGGTAAAATGAGGACCCAGATTGTTTGGGGGGGAGGGGTGCAATATGCTGACGTACACTGCTTAGAGAGTACTGTGAAGCGGTATATAAGTCTAAGTGCTGTTGCTATTGCTATCTACTATTTTAGCATGAAACATAAACTGTGGTTTTTAAATCATGATGAATTGGCTTAACATGATATGTGTTATGTACTGAGCTCTTGAGGAATACCACGTGGGTTGCTGGAGCAGCTAACGGCTCTCCAGCAACCCAGATTACAAGTCTCCTGTGCTGCAATTGGCTATCTCCAGGCAGCAATGGTTGATTCAAACCTATTGGCTGCCACCTAGGGGCTAGACTATATATTGCGGCTAGTTGCAGCCATTTCCCCAGTACAGTTTCTGCACAAAATAAACTATGAGTTACCCTGTACTCAGTTATGTGTCTTCATTTCTGCGCCAAAGAACCCGCTATTTAACAATATGAACTCAGGGCTCACTTTAAAGCAGCTGTCAAAGATAGAAGACCCAGACTTGCTGCTATCAGATTCCAAAGAGCAACCTCAGTAAATTGAACTGCAAAAGCATCCTGCAAGGTTCAAGTTCTGGCAGTAATCTGAAGGAATAAAAGGGAACTCTGAACAGGACAGCTACCATTCTCCAAGGATATAAAATCATGAGTGTGGAAAGCCCCCTTTGCTTTGTATTTTAGTGTTATGAGACGATCATGTATATGTTAGCAGCTCTGGCTCTGGAATATAAAACAGCCGGTTTAGCAGCCTGCTCCATCTCACCCTATTTATTTAAAAAAAAAGCATGCAAGGGAGAAGCAGTGCACAGAGGAGAATTAAGCCTTCCCTCCTGCTACTTTTTTTCTTATAAACTGAAGCTTCCCTGCTGATTTTCAGCTGCCACAATTCAGCTTCCTCAATCATGGTTGCTGCAGAACCTCTCATCCTATTCTGGAGAACATGAAGCAGCCCTTCAGTTCTGTGATTATGGCTTGTTGACTTGGCTTGCTCTATTCTCATTTGAGAGAATCACTTCCATTCTGATAAGGATCCAGGCAATGAGCATTGCTTGTATCCCACAGTACCGCAAGTTCTGGAAAACCTCTGAAAACAAAGCTAGTTTTTTTGGGAAAAGATGCCTGCAAACAACTATCAAACATGAGAGACAAACATTTAAGCAACTATTAGATTAGCACATTGCTTTCTTTCTTAATATGGTTAATATAGCCTTGTTAAATGGTCATTTTCTAAGTCTTAATATAGGATTGTATTAGTGAGCTTGTCTGTGTGAATGCTGTGCCATCTTAAGCACTCTGTAATCTTCTGATATAATGCTTGTTTATTTCAACCTGTAATAAAATAGTGCTGTATTAAACATAATGTTCTATAAACATGTTCTGTAAAAAGATGGAAAATATTGGAAAATGATTTAAGACTCCAAAATACTGGTCTGATGGTTTGCTTTAAATATTTTTTTCAGTATAATGACAGTTAAGCTAAGGAAGTAGCTAAAACAGAAACTCACAAGGGATTTTTCTAAAAATAGAGCATTCGTATTACAGATTGTTGTGGTTGAGTTACTTCTGATACTTTGTGACCTGATAGACATCATTTAGTCAGTTATTGGCCAGTAACTGCTTCTTTTAACTATATTCTGCTTATATCATTGGTAGTAATTGTTGTGTAACCGGTTCTTTGCAGGCATTGAGCGAGACGGAAGGTTCAAAACAGCAACAGGCTTTATTGAAGGTCAATCATAACTGAAGCAACAAGGGAGCTGCTGCGCAGTTATTTATATGGGTGGCCGAAAGACGACAACCAATAGGTTTGAAGCATAGGTTTCCAACTCAAAGACCCACTTAGCTGGCTGGAGACAACCAGTCTGAGCCGGCTAGCAACTGTTACATACACATGAACTAGCACTTAGCAATTGAATGCAAGCAATTAGCAAGCAGTGCAACAAGAGCAACACTTACAACATATACAAAAGGCCAATACATTACATCCCTTCCCCCTGGATGGAACACACAATTATTTGGTTACAAAATCTTGAAGATATTTGGGGGGCCTTCGGGCTCGTTCAGAGTGTCGAGGGGTTGCTGGAATCTCCCGGTCTATCGGTTCATCTGCCGTGCTTGGTAGACCTGGGCTCCGTGGTTCAGTGGAGTCAAATCAATTCGAGTCCCTTTGGCTGGCCTGTCCCAGTCAGCCTAGCCCAAAGTCTAACGGTGCCACTAAATCGGCATGTCTGCTGCTGGGTCCGGTCCCCGTTCTCTGTCATACAAAATGTCTCAGAGTGTCCAAACTGCTCTGCTGAAGTGTGAGGTTGTGAGCTCCCGGTCTGCTTCCCTTGGAAGTCCTGAGCCAACAACTGTTCCGCTAGTTGCCGGCGCAACTGATCAACATGTCAGCGAATGACTCGCCCATCTTCCAGGACCACCTTGTAGGAGAATGGTCCTGACACTTTAACAACTTTCGCTGGTACCCACAACTGCTCTTGCCCATAGTTCCAAGTCCAAACCAGGTCCCCCACCTGTGAATGACTAGGTGCCTTTGGGCGTGCCATGTCAGAGGCTACTCTATCTGGGTGCAGACTGTCCAGTTTTGTTATTAGTCTCTTGCCCCAACGCAGTTCTGCGGGGCTCTTGCCTGTAGCTGTACAAGGTGTTGTATGCTGGCATAACAAGAAGTCGGCCAGCCTGTGGTGCCAGTCCCCTGTAGTAATACATTTGAGGGACTCTTTGGTTGTGCAAACCATCCGTTCTGCTTGCCTGTTTGATGATGGGTGAAAGGGAGCCAATGTGGCATGCCTAATGAGATTGGCCCTGAGGAAGACCTGGAATTCTGATGTGGTAAACTGGGCTCCATTGTCGGAGACTAAGACATCCGGAAGCCCATGCATTGCAAACAGTGACCGCAACACCTGGATGGTCCTTGCAGTAGTCATATTGGGAATTGGAACCACCTCCAACCATTTAGAGTTGCTATTGACCACTATTAAAAACAATTGTCCCTGAAAGGGCCCTGCAAAATCTATGTGGATCCTTGACCACGGTGTGTGCATTTCCTACCATCAGTGCAGCATCTCTGATCTGGACTGTTGACATGTGTAACACCTGTGTACTTGGGCCTTGATAGCTTTAGCTAGCCCTGGCCACCAGAGGTAGCTCCTTGCCAGTGCCTTCATCTGGATACTGCCCGGATGGCCTTCATGCAGAGACTGGAGAACTCTGGGCCTGAGTGAACTGAGGACTACGACCCTGCTGCCCCAAAGGACACAACCCTTGTGAGCCAAAAGCTCATTTTTTCGATTGAAAAAACTCTGGAACTCGGGCCCCCTGCTATTTTCCAGCCACCCTGTGTGAATCCAAGCCAACTCGCTGCTTAGGATTTTGTTGGCTGCCATTTCTGCAGCAACATCTCCCACATGTAGGGGAAACTCTGGCAAGTCTTGAATTGCTAAAATGCGTGCAGCTGGACCTGGATCGGGCTCCACGTATGGCAATGGCAATCTGCTAAGGCCGTCTGCGTGGCCCATCTCTTTGCCAGGTTTGTGAACCAGCCTGTAGTCATAGGCTGAAAGGAAGATGGATCACCTCAACATTTGTGGCGACAAAATTTGAGGTGTCTGCTTGTCTGTTGTAAACAAGCCTAGCAAGGACTTGTGGTCAGTAAAGACTGTGAACTTCCTCCCATATAGTCATGGAACTTCTTAACCCTGGCCACGATGGCCAAGGCCTCTTTGTTGATTTGCGCATAGTTGCGCTCCACTGAGGACAAGGTCCTTGAGTAATAGGCGATGGGTGACTGCCTCCCATCCACCGACAAGTGACTCAGCACAGCTCCAATCCCATATGGGGACACATCACACGTGATGCAAACTGGCAGCTTTTCATTAAAGTACATGAGGACTGAGTTCGAGGACAACAACGCCTTGACTGCCTGAAAACTCCTTTCGTGGAGCTTGGGCCACTGCCATGGGGAGTTTTTGTCTAAGAGCTGGTGTAGCGGCTCTGCCACTGTGCCTTGTTGGGGAGGAATGAATGATAAAAATTCAGGAGGCCCAAGAAGGCTAGAAGCTCTCCCTTGGACCTAGGGCTTGGTGCCAGCTGAATTGCTTTCAGCTTTGACTCTGCAGGATGGATGCCCTTGGCATCGATTCTAAATCCAAGGAATTCTGTGGATGGAACCCCAATCTTACATTTGTCTCTCCTTAATCTAAGTCCCATGGCATGGAACCACTGAAGGACAGCTCTAAGCCGTTCAGCCAGAACTTCTGTGGACTCCCCGGTGATGAGTACATCATCAAAGTAGAGGCAGACCACCGAAATACCCTTGAGCGTGTGCTCCATGATCCCCTGAAAAATCCCTGGGACTATACACTTACCCTGAATTGAAGGCGCTTTACCTTGAAGGCCCCCCTGTGCATAACAATCGTTTGTGCAGCTGCCATGGCCTCATCCACCAGCAGCTGTTGATAGGCCTGTGCTAAATCTAATTTAGCGAACACACGGCCACCTTGCAATGACGCCAGAATATGGCTAATGACTGGAATGGGGTACACGTGTTGCTGTAGTGCCCGGTTAATGGTACACTTGTAGTCAGCACATATTCGTACCTCTCCATTGGCCTTGAGTGGCATTATAAAGGGGGTCTCCAACTACTCACTGTCTACAGGCTCTAAAACCCCCTAACAAGCTTGTCCAGCTCTGCATCGATTTTGTGCTTTAACGCAAATGGCACACGGTGGGGCTTAACCCGAATTGGCGCGACCTGGGGATTAAATTTAAAAGCTATTGGAGTGCCCTTGTACTCTCCCAAACTTGGGCCGAAAATATCTGTGAATTCCTTGCAGACAGAAGGGAAATCTGTTGTTTGAGTCTGGTGAATGCCGGTGACCTGAATGCCCAATGCATCGAACCAATCGAACCCTAAATTTGCAATTTGACGCGGGTTGCCCAGCATCAGGAAGCCTGAAAGCTATGGTTCATAATTAGAGGGTCCAAGCCAACTGAAATAAAGGAAAGCTTAAGTTAATAGAAGAAAATAAAAAATCCAGACCGAGGTTTCTATTTAAAGTAGGCCAGCTTCATGGCAAAGCACCCAGTCTGGAATGCAGCAAGGTACCGTACTTGAAAAATTGATCCCAAGAACTTGGTCTGAACACTTTCAAAAGAAAAAATAATGTCCTGACGTGTAGGACCCCAAATGAATTCCAAAAAGGCTCGGATATTAGTCAAAAAAGCTTTAATTGCTTTCAGGTATTTGCTGAGCTCCTTTGGAGAAGTAGAATTATTATTACTATTATTTCCCTGTTATTTGCCAGTGGTATTCCTATTTTCTCACACACTGGGTTAAGAGGAAGGGTGCATGTAAAGGCAACTACCAACCCCAGTTGATAGGTGGCAGCAGGAAGAATAAATCAGCTGCACTATGGCAGGCATGGTCAAGGAAGAAGCAGGTCCAGAAGAGTTTTGTCAGAAGAGGTAGAGATTTCCATCCTTCACCCTACAAACCTAGCCTCTTGTTACTACATAGGAATATATGTATATGTATATTGTAAGACATTTAAAATAAAAAAAAACTAACACAAACTAACAGAAAGTAAGGAAGAAAAAAGAAAATTTAAGAATTCAAAGAAAATACAAAAAGTGCAAGGAAAGGGGGGAAAATGAACAAAAATAGAAGAGAGAAAAAAAATTATAAAGAAATGGCTTCCAATTTTCTTCACAGCAGCTATAAGCTACAAATATGTTTTAGCCCCTCTCTCTAAGTTACCTCCTATTGCTCTTCTTTCTGTAACCTATCCAGTCTAATCATCAAAACCATAGATCACAAATACATGTTTTCCATTTTTGTGCAAAAAAAAGTCCTTAAGAGGCTTCCAGTCACCAATAAATGTAGTCAAGCAAAGAAGTCCCTTGATCCATTTCAGCCAACTTAGACTTCACCAACCCTTCCCCCATAGTGAGTAGTGCATATAGTAATCTCATTGTGGTAATTCTTGCTACAAAGGAATCCTCAACAATATTCCCAAGCACAATTCGAAGGCATCAATGTCTTCTTCATTCAGCCTTCCTGATGATAGGAATGTTCATAGCCATCTGTTACAACATGAAAAACTTTATCTCTGAGAATACTTTTTTTTGACAGTGTGATGTCTCTGCACTTTAACATTTTGTTAGTTTTAGACTCTTTCCTAAATAACAGATATTTCTTCATTTCACGTCTTGTATCACCGTCCCTGTATATTTTGGAGCTAAGATAAACACACTGCTTCTACTGCTGCTTCTCATCCACTTATTTGGAATGGGATGGCATAGCTTGCCGATGTCTTAGGGGTTTTTTTTGGGGGGGGGAGCATAATGAGCTGCAGACCAGCTTTTGCACTTCCTCCCCACACCTTCAACAAGTGGCTCTTGAAGTCTTCCTCACTTCCAGCCACCAAACTGAATCATCAGCATTATTTGAGATTGCCGATGTTTCGGCCAGCAATTTTAATTCCAGTCTCTGTTTCTTCTAATCTAACACACAGACACAGATGATCCATTTTTACTTGTTTCTAGTACTGACGGATCTACCAGTTTTGAGGGATATTCTTATATCTTATCTCTTCCATCATTATCAGACATACTACAATCCTAATGGCAAGCTGGCTCCCTTAAGATTTGCTGATGCTTTATTTCGGAGCTCAACAACATTTTTAGATTTTCAGGTTGCATGCAGGTTTTTTTTAAACTAAACAAGAGCATATCTCCAGTCACATGACTATGTCACCATGATGGGTGGGACTAACATGGGGGGGTTGGTACAGAGAGAATTGGCAGGACTTTAAAGATAAAAAGAATGTCCCTTATTGAGTCAAAATGCAAATAATCATACTGCTGAAATCAGTAGTTAGAGTAGACTATTGGAATCAGAATGCTGAGGTGCTCTAAGGACTGCAAAAATACACAGCCCATGCTCCCTGCGTTACTGGTTTCTATCTCACTTCAAGTCAAATAAAATATGCAAGTAAACATTCCTTTATTTAGGTAGAGATATTCCATTTGTGTACACACAGTGTCATGGAAAGTGTACAGATCATACTAAAGCCAGAAGGAAATGCCGCCAAGTTCTATTACTGGCAGCTCATCTATTTAATAGAAAGAAGAAAATATCTGTGCTTAACTGTGAAAAATCCTTGCAAACTGACTTAGCTAGGGAGTAGATCCACAAAAAACACCAGCCTTTCCTCCATTGTCCCAGCTGATTTGGGAAAGGGACACGTTCTTCATGGGTGGCTGAAATTAAGGCAGTAACAGGAGGCATGGGATCTCCAAGTGAGTGCCAGCAAAGATAGAAACAAAGCTAGTGGGGTTTACTGCTAATTTTTGCAGGCATTTTGCCTGCACTTTCCATGATATTTCTTTCACAACATAAAGTTCCTTTCTCTTTAATCTGACAGAGCCCTATTCCTACTGGGAGGTTGATGCAAATTATTCCTTTATTCCTTCACCTTTTCCTCAACCAAACCAAACACCCATCTCCTTTTTACTTTTCTCTGGATGTCCTATTTATAGGCACATCCCTCCCTCCCTCATCTCTTGAACATTGACACTTAGAGGGAGCTGGTACAATGGAATTAGCAGGCAGTGGAACTTAGTACAAAATAGCAACATCACTCCTGTTTCCCCAAAGGCCTAGGCTGTATGCCAATCAATAAGACATTAATAATATGGCATGTTTGCTTGTTCCCCAAGCCAATTTCTCAGTTTGGGTGGGGAAGGGCATTTTGCTCTGAAAAATAATAAAGATTTTGCAAATGGGAATTCCAAAGTGTACGTTACCAGCAAATCATACAAATAAATCAGATATTCATGCAGAGTAAAATAACAGTCTGTTGGTGTGTGTGTGTGTGTGTGTGTGTGTGTGTAATAGAATAAGATGTAAATATTGCAATAAGAGGATAGGAGATGCCAGAAAACCTATTCATGTGCATTTAAAATAAAAGAGAAGAAATTGGGGAAACCTTAAGCTTGGTAACAAAATGTTCAAAACACAGAAATCCTATTCTACCTGTGTTGGGAGTCCTGCATTACCTTTTTGATATCCATGTCAATAAGGGTTAGAACAGTCTTTTGCTAAACAGTTCACTTCTATGTTGGCAGCACAACGATTTCACCCTGTCTGTAGGATAGCAATTGCTGCATCCTCCAGAACTAGCACATCATTCTCATCATGCAGCAAGCAAAGCTTTACCTAATCTCAGCCAAATCTTCTGTCACAAACACTGAAAGAGATCGCCCTGATTTGGATCCAGTTTTAATGCAAAATACAATTAAAATGAAGGATCTTTTTAGCACTTATAACACTTCTCATCCCAATTAGTCAAATTAAAAGTAGTGCTCAAAATCCAGATGCCCCCAGAAATAAAATCTGCCCACTTTAAATAATTTTGTTATTAAACATGGGTTCCTTTCTACCTGGCTGTTCTATAGCTGAACCTCTCAAGTGTCTCTTTTGAAATGGAGCTATTTTCTATTTTTCTAATTCCTTGAAAGTAAGGCATTTGAAATGTAAAGGTAAAGGCTTCTCTTGTCTAGTCATGTCTGACTCTAGGTGGTGGAGTTTATCTCCATTTCTTAGCCAAGGCAGCCAATATGGAAGCCAACTTTCCATGGTCATGAAGCCGCCATGATTACATGCCGAAGCGCACAGAAAGTCATACCTATTTATCTACTAGCATTTGCATGATTAGAAATTTCTAGGTGGGCAGGAGCTGAGGCAAGAAACAGGAGCTCACCCTGTCAGCGATGCTCGGGTCTCAAACCAGGCAGTCAGCTTTCCAGCTGCCAAGCTCAGCGTCTTTAACCGCTGAGTTATTGTGCCCCCTCCCACATTTGAATTGTACAGCTATGTACATTTTGAAATACATTTGAAATGTAGTTCCACTGAATTTTTGATTCCAGTACTGATTAAAAGAAAACAGAAATGTTATAATAGTATATGATGATGAAACTCAGCTACAATACAGGGATATATATACACAGTGGTGGGATTCAGCTGGTTCGCACCACTTCAGCAGAACCGGTAGCTAATTTTTTTGTCGCCCAGACTCAGAATGGACTTCCGGAAGCGGCATCCACACAGAGAACCGGTTGTTCACATATTTGAATCCCACCAATGGATACATAGTATTTATGTTCTGTTTCTCTCAGGCAGAAGTAGGCAAGTGGCACCCACCAGAAATTTTGGGTTAGATCTCCATAAATCCCAGTCAGCATGGCCACAATTTAGAGTTTATGGGATGTTGTCATGCAAAGCAACTTGGATTTATCAGGTTACCCATACGCGCTTTGAGAACATAATGTAGATATATTCCTTTATGAGGATGAAAGCTTGTTCTCCGAGCTAGTGGGTTGGTTTCCGAACATTTTGTTACCCAGGCTGGGTAACATCTTCCGCAGAGTTTAGGGGATGTCAGTGTCAGTGTTCTTCCTTCAGGTGTGGATGTGTCAAGTGAGGGTTTTGTGATGGGTCTTGTGATGGGTCAGGTATGAGTCATCAGTATGGGTCTCGTGATGGGGAGGTTACCTCAGGTCAGGGTCATTGGGAGGTGAACTGCTGGTGGGTGGAGGAGGGGCTTCCGTGGGTTGGTTGAGGGTCAGTGTTGTCTCTGGTGGGCTGTGCGGTTGATTTAGATCCTGAGGGGTTTGTAGGCTGGTTATAGGTCAATGTGTCTGTTCCTTTACGCCCATTACATTATATTCCATTACATTATATATACATTATACATTATATTCCTTTATGCCCCTTACACAATTGCTGGGATTACACACAAAACACACAAAACAATCCAGATTTTAGCCATGGAATAAGCGATAGAGGCTTGATTCATACCATAATGGCTGGTTGATACATTAAATCAAAAACTCCTATTATCTATGACATGTCATCTATTATATGTCAGGTAGGCTTCATACTAAATATGCTTTGCTGATTACAGGATCAAATCCAAATGACGGAGGAAAAGAAGAAACAGCCAGCCAAACATGGATTTCTTTACAATAAGCAAAACTACTCTTAGTTTCATTCTGAGGAAAATGAGAAACTAAGAGTAATTTTGCTTCTTCCAGACACTCGCATCTATGTTTGTCTGGCTGCATGCAATCCAGATCCAACATCAAGAAAACCTGAGTGCTGAAAAGTAGATACAGGTAGTCCTCGACTTACGACTACAATTGAGCCCAACATTTCTGTTGTTAAATGAGACAGTTATTGAGTTTTGCCCCGGTTTACAACTTTTCTCGCCACAGTTGTTAAGTGAATCCCAGCAGTTGTTAAGTTAGTAAGACGGTTGTAAAGGGAATCAGGCTTCCCTGTTGGCTTTGTTTGTCAGACGGTCGCAAAAGCAATCGTCATAAATATGAACCAAAACTAGGAAATATTTAATATTTATTGACAAAACCTATTCCAGCTCTGCAACCACAGCTTTCTACAGATTATCAAAATCCAAGTCATGTGAAAGATAGAAAACTAGGGGAAGCTGACTAAAAGAGTGTTCCTTCTCCCATTTCTATCTCATATCCCAGAAAGGGGAGAGTAGTTCAGGGTTTTTTTTTTCTTATCCCCCCCCCCCCGCCAAGCATGGATCTCCTGCAGTAACTAGTATTGTGCCATATCAGGAAGAGGAGGAGGCTTGAAGAATGGCAACTTTTACTGCAATGATAGTGGTGCTGGAGTTTCCATAGCGACCCACCCACATTGTCCCTGGTTCCTGCTGGCTTTATCTTCTATTTCCACTCCCACTAAAGTCCTGAAGAAGGGTCTCCCTGTAAAGAAATATCCTGGGCAAAATTAGGCATCAACAATAGCAACAGGTTTGAGGGCCAGAAGGTGTTTAGAAGATATGTGGGGGAAAAAAGCTGTTTATTTCAGCATTGTGCTTGATGAAACACACAGGCATGTGCATATAGACTGAGTGGACAGAACTGCAGCCTTGTTCTTATTGGACATGTATGTGAATGAAATAAATCCTCTAAACTTTACAGCTCTCTCTATATTCTGTTGCTAGCTTTTTCTGCACTCGTCCATGTGTCCCCTCAACCAATGTCCTCCTTTGACTCATCACCAGCCCACAGTTGAGGCAGTTTAATAATAATAATAATAATAATAATAATAATAATAATAATAATAATAATAATAATAACAACAACAACAACAACAATAATAATAAGAAGGGCAGTATACAAATAAAATAATAATAATAATAATAATAATAATAATAATAACAACAACAACAACAACAATAATTATTATTATTATTATTATTATTATTATTATTATTATTATTATTATTATTATTATTATTATTATTATTATTATTATTATTATTATTATTTTATTTGTATACTGCCCTTCTCCCAAAGGACTCAGGGCAGTGAACAGGGCAATACATGTTAAAAAACAAGAATACAAAAGTTAAAAGAGATTAAACAAGATGCCCAAAAACTATAACAATAAGTTAAAATACATAAAAACAATAAAACCCAAACCCATCACCCATCAGGCCAGGCCCGCTTGTTCGAACAGGTAGGTCTTTAGATCACGAGGTTATCTCTCTCTGTTCCAGTTTTAAAATAACCATTACCCCATTCTTTTAAAGCTAAGGCATAAGGCTAGAACCAGAAGAACTCTGAGTTCTAGTTCTGCCTTACCCATGAAAACTAACTGGATGACTTTGGGCCAGTCATTCTCTCTCAGCCTGGCCCGCCTCACAGGGTTGCTGCTGTTGTGAGGAAAATAGGAGGAGGAAGGACTACAGGTAGTCCTCAACTTACAACAGTTCATTTAGTGACTGTTCAAAGTTACAAAAGCACTGAAAAATGTGACTTATGACCGTTTTTCACAGTTATGACTTTTGCATAACTTTTGCATAATTTTGTGATCAAAATTCAGATGCTTGGCAACTGTTCATATTTCTGACTGTGCCCCCAGGTCTTGTGATCACCTTTGGCGACCTTCTCACGAGCAAAGTCAATGGGGAAGCCAGATTCAGTTAACAACCGGGTTACTAACTCATCAACTGCAGTGATTCGCTCAACAAATTTGGCCAGGAAAGTCGTAAAATGGAGCAAAACATAACAAGTGTCTCACTTAACAGCAGCAAATTTTGGACTCAATTGTGGTCGTACGTTGAGGACTACCTGTATTAAGTGTGGCCGCCGCTTTGACCTATTTATACAAGTAGTCAAGGCAGGTTATAAATAAAACAAAAGGAAATGCAGCCACCTCTCCCGATATCTGGGGAGCTGCCAGCAGGAGAGGGGATTAACCCAGCTGCATTCCGTTCTCATGGCCGCACTCAGATTCTTCTGGGAATTTGGGAGGGGTTCTGAGATGATGTAATGGGCTGTGAGAATAACCTTGGGAAACAGGAGGAAGAGCCCCAGCCAAGGCAACAAACAGACTAGAGGTATCTCAGCCCGGAGGCAGAATGGGGGCGGAGACAGCATTTCAGAAGAGACTCTCCCTAGCTTTCTGGAAAATAAAGGCAAGGGAAGAGGCAAGATTCTGTCACTGTAACCTGTAAAGATGTTATTAGCACTCCTGGTCTTGGTTTCCTGTCTGGATTACCTCACATGGCTGACAGCCACATTCCAGCCTGTCAGATCTCACACAGCTTGGAACAGGGCAAATAATTTCCTCAGTTTCTCCTCCACAGCAAAGAGCCTTTCCCATAGCTAGCGCTTCATGTTCATCCTCTACTATGGTTCTGAAATTCCCCATGTGTATGAGAAACTGTCCGTGTTGCACAAATGCTATTGAGATCATAAACGTGTCTTTTGATGCGGCTACTATTACTTGGGAAGCTTTCATTCTTCCTTTACGGACACAAGTTACAGGTCATAATAAAAGTTTTCTTCTTGATTTGCTCCTCCAAGGTAAGGAACCGTTCATTACATACAACATCGACTAGATCTTGCCGGCCAGCAATTACAATTTGTAGATAGATAATTAAGGGTACTGGGCACAGGTAATGAGAATTCCTCTACTTTATTTATTTATTTATTTATTTATTTATTTATTTATTTATTTATTTATTTATTTTTCTTTGGCTCCAGAGACCCTCCATTAATCTATAGTTTTAGTATTATGAATTTTTATAGAGCTATCTTAGCATTTTGATTTTTTAGTATTGTGTTAGCAATCCTAGCTTTTAGTTATCTTTTATCTCGTCAGTGTTATTATTGAAACGGAAGTAATTCTTCCTGGTTGTATTTTATGTTGATCTATGGCCAGAGTTGAAGATTTGATCTGAATATATTAGACAGATATGGATATACGGTATACATGAAATAACACACTCTCACATGTAACATATTATCATGTGTATATATGTGAAGAATTACAACAGAGTTTTACTATCCTTTGGATCCTAGGATCCAAGTGAAGTTAAGTTTCTAAAAAGATTGCTTCTTTTTGTTCTCCCTGACAACCACTATTTTTAAAATTAATTTTAATTGCTCTTCAATTAATAACAAAAATCAAAAGAAATATGACAAGGAGAAAAAATACCCATAGTATGATAAATCATTATAATGGTAAACATTTACAATTCTACATTTATCTAATGTAGGTTCGCCTGGTGCGCCAGTTGTGTCCCTATCTAAGCCGGGATGATTTATGCACAGTCACTCACGCGCTCGTGACCTCTCGTCTAGACTACTGCAACGCTCTCTACATGGGGCTTCCCTTGAGGACCACCCGGAGGCTCCAACTGGTACAGAATGCAGCCGCGAGAGTTGTGTTGGGAGTCTCCCGATACTCCCATGTCACACCTCTGCTCCGTGAGCTGCATTGGTTGCCAGTTGTCTTCCGGGTGAGATTCAAGGTACTAGTAATGGTGTTTAAAGCCCTACATGGCAGGGGTCCGGAGTACCTTAGGGAACACCTGCTGCCGGCGTCTACTTCCCTCCGCCCTGTGCGTTCCCACAGAGAGGGCCTCCTCAGGGTGCCACCGGTCAGAGAATGTCGACTGGTGGCCCCCAGGGGGAGATCCTTCTCTGTGGGCGCCCCGGAGCTATGGAACCAGTTACCGGTTGAGCTCCGGACGGCGCCCGATCTTCGCTCCTTTTGCCGCGATCTAAAAACATACTTGTTCGAGCAAGCCGGCCTGGCCTGAGGGGGGATTGGTGGGGTTTTTATTGTCATTTTATTGGGGTTTTTATCATGTATTAACTGTATTTTTAATGGGCATGTATTTAATTACTTTTTAACTTTTGTAATTCTGTGTTTTATTCTTGCCCTGTACACCGCCCTGAGTCCTTCGGGAGAAGGGCGGTATAGAAATATTAATAAATTAAATTAAATTAAATTAATGCAAACATTATTCAAGTATGTATATATTTGTAATGCGTTTATGATAATTATATGTGCATTAGAAATATATACATACCTGAATAATATTTTAACCGACTGTATTTTGTATAAATGATTACCATATTTCATTATACTTGCCTATACAAAGTCTTCATCTATAGGCAATCCATTCCTAGGTGGGAGGTGCAACCAGGGCTTCTATCCATTGAGTAAAAGGGGCCATACTTTTATCTTTCCAATGCTGCAACTTCAGTCTTTTGCCTATAGTAAGGGCATGGAAAATCCATTTATATTATCTGGTTGTCAAATTCCATGTAGTGGTATGTAGTTCAAGAGAATATTATCCTTCAAAAACACTGGAAAATAATGATTTTGCTTTTGGAACACTTTGGGGTGTATAGTATAGATTTTGGTCTGCTAATCATAAAAATTGCCTGTAATTTAAACTATCGTGTACCTTTTTATGGAAATCTTCTGTTTTTACACAATGGCAATGCACACCCTTCAGTACCTGTTGGCTATGCTGAACACATGAAAGAAACATACAAAAACATTGAACTGTTGAAGTACATCCAGTACAACTGAAAATATCTGTAGAGATCTAAAAGCAGTGGCTCTGCTGTGTGGAATGCAGCTCTGAATATATACCAAATATATCTGTTACATATGCAAATGGGACAGCCATTTGCAAGAGAGTCACATCACATCAAAAAGAAATGGCTATTCCAAAAGAATTTGGTTCCAGGACAGAAAACATGGCAATGAGTGGACAAAGTCATTTTTTGCTCTGCTTGTCACAAAGGTGCTTTTTCAAAAGGCAACTGGACTTTCTTTGTTTTGCTTGAAGATGTTTTGCTTCCCCATCCACAGTGGCGTAGCATCTGGGGGGGGGACGCTCGCACTCGCAGCTCTTTGCCCCTGCCTGGCTCACTCACTCTCTCTCACTGCAGTGCTGGCTGTGCGAATCTGATCCGAGCCGCCGGGTCGACGCCCACTGTGGAGGGGGGGTGCTAGGCGTGCGGTGCGGTTAGGGGGCGCAAATTACTTGCCTTGCCCCGGGTGCTAACAACCAACGCTACGCCATTGCCCATCCAAGAAGATTCTTCAGTTTAGAACTGTAGACGACCATGACCTGGATAACTAAGAATCTCAATAGACATTTTGCTCTACTTCAAATGAAACTCAAAACTGATGAAAAAAATTGTGAAAGTGATGATCCACACGGAAGGTGAAGTTTTTCATTATTTGAGACAGAAGTTTCCAAGAATAATTGATGCCAAGATTAAGAAAGGCATTTTTGTTGTCCACCAATCAGATATGTCATCGATGAAAAGTAGTTCAAAGATCTGTTAGTGGGGCCAGACAAAAACACCTGGAAAGCATTCAAGGATGCAATTGTAAATTTTCTTGGCAATTACAGAGCACCAAACTACATTCACCTTTTTTTCAAAAACAAAACTTTTAAGTAAAATGTTAGCTTTTGGTGTACAGTTATATAATCCACTACATTCTCCCCAAACGTAATAAATGTAGAACATTGTCAAAACATGTTTTAAAGAGGTATTATCCTTATTACATCTCCAACAAAATGTTATTTTTGACAGTCCTTTTGTATACAAGTGTAATGGAGTCCAGTATGTTCTGAATATTATTTTTTGTTATATAAATAATAATTTGAGGTCCATTAACATTGTTGCTCTCCCTAGCAACCAATTTAAGACAATTTTTTGGGCAGAGAACTTTTAAATAAGTCAAAATTACCTAAAGTTAGCCTCACACTGAGTAATATAATCCCCTCCACCATATTGCAGAATATTCCATTCTGTACCATTCAGAGCATCTTTTCCTCACTCTAAAAAATAGCTTTTCAGGATGTCTAAGCATATACTTGGGATGTGTGGGAGGTGGGGTGTAGTGTATGCAGGTTCTGAATACACGTGAGGGGTCAGTGAATTAAGGAGGCGCAGAGCTGGACAGCTCCACGCAGGAAGAGCAAGCAGGAACAGCGTTCGGCGGCGGGAAGCCAGAACAAAGAGACAGCGTTCGGTGGGAGAGCCAGATTTAAAGGGATTGGCTGACCAGCCGACAGGATGCTTGGATTTTAACCCTTGGGCCAGGCAGTTACCTGGCCAGGTATAAATGAGGGCTGAAATCCTTTGTTCCCCAGTTCAGCCATGTCCCTCAATAAAGCAACGTAACTCCTGAACCTGTGTCATCTCTGATTCTTGAACCCAACTTAACATGGGGAGGTATTAGAAAAGGATAAATGGAACTTTTCTTTTTGTCCGTTTAAGTTCTGAGCCAATTATTGGACTCACACATCATGACATACTGTGGTTTATTTTGTTTTGACTTAGAGTGTTGGGCAAACACAGCCATTATGGTTTATAAAAGTTCAAGATACAAAATCTGCCACTAAAGCTTACTCACAAATCAGGATTAAAAGAAGCAAGCCATTGTGTAGCACAATTTACACATATTCAGGAGGTTAAAAAAAGATTAGGAAGCAGAGCATACATTATTAATACTGATGGAGGGTGGGGAAGAGTGATGAGTCTGGTGCATGATTAAAAGAAAAACCTAGAATTTTGTAAATCAAAAAAGCCATGGCTGTATAGGTAACAGCCTACAGATAGTCCTCAACGTATGACCACAACTGAGCCCAAAATTTCTGTTGCTAAGTGAGACATTTGTTAAGTGGATTTTGCCCTATTTTACAAGCTTTCTTGCTGCAGTTGTTAAGTGAATCACTTCAATTGTTAAATTAGTAACACAATTCTTAAGTGAATCTGGTTTTCCCATTGACTTTGCTTGTCAGATTGTCAGGTTACAAAAGGGGATCACATGACCCTGGGACACTGTACCCGTCATAACTATGAGTCAGTGGCTAATTGTCTAAATTTTGATCATGTGACTATGAGGATGCTGCAGTGGTTGTGTGAAAAACAGTCACAAGTCATTTTTTTCAGTGGCGTAACTACAAATGATCACTAAATGAATTGTTGTAAGTTGAGGACTTATGTTCTCTATGGCCTGGCAGCCAAATATTTACAGGATCACCTTTACTGCCCAAATTCAGCCTGGCCTGTCTCTAGAAGGTCTGCTTAGAGTCTCCACATTACCTGAGGTGAGAAGAGTGACGGTACAGAGGCATGCCTACTCAACTGAGGCACACACACACACACACACACACACTCACACAAACACATCCATTATGGAACTCTTTGCTTCTTGCAGTCTGCCTACTTACTACCTCTGTTCCCTTTCATTAAGACTTTAAAAACAATATTGTCTTGCTGAACTTTGGATTTAAATGATAAACCTAGGTTGGTATCATCATCATGTTTGTTATTTTATATTATGTAAACTTGTTATGTAAACCGCTCTTGAGTCTTTAAAAGAGGGTGGTATACAGATGATTGTGTATTAAACAATACAAAAATGTATTGTGCCTGTTGGTTCAAAAGAGCAATCGTAGAAGTTGATAAGGATTCACAATCCATTGTGCTATGGCTGAATCGATGGTGACAGTTACAGTTCTTTCTTGCACTGGAATCATAGGAAATGATGGGGAGTGTGAGCAAGACTGGTGTTAGGACTGCTAACTGAAGGGAAGCTCCACTTGATTTTCTTGATTGACTAAGTTGAGCAAATTATTCAAACTTGATTTTGTGATCTTCCATTTCAAGTTCTCGGGTCAAGGCAAACTAACAAGGCAATAGTGATACCAAGGCTGGAAAACCCATTAAATAAAACATTACTGACAGCCAGCTTGGTGCAGTGGTTAGAGCACCAGGTGAGAAACTGGGAGACTTGTGAATTCCAATCCCAGCCATTCACTCTCTCTCTCAGCCCTAAGAAGGGCGAAATGGCAAATTACTTCTGAAAAACCTTGCCAAGGAAACTGCAATGACTTGTCCAGGCAGTCTCTGAGAATTGAACATGACTGAACAGAAAGGAAAAAAAAAGAGAACCATGCTAAAAAGTGAGGCAAGAGGGTAAAAGAGAGCATAGATCCCACACAGGTTACACAAAATATCCTGCATTTTTATTCCACATTAATGAATTCAGAAAGCAGCCATTCTAGTTTTCCTACTTCTTACTGACTCACATATGGATTCTCATCTCTTCGGCATATTATTTTTCAATGATATGCAGTCATATCATAGTGAAAAGTCACTATTCAAGAGCATTATATCTGAAGTGCTCATTTGAATGTGATGATCTTTCCCATCCTTAAATTATTAAGGCATCGTCTCATCTCCACCCCCTGCCTATTAGAATTTTCAAACACAAAGGCATTAAAAGAATGTGCAAAGCCAAATATGAATACTAAAATGAAACTCAGAAGTTACTTCATGGTAATGAACTTCCCATAGAAGACATTTATGTATCTTCTCATCTGGTTAAAAATAAGCAGAATTATGGCTGAGAAAATGGTTTGTCTAATATTGCCTAGTGAATTCATGGCTGTAGTGTATTTTGAAGTGGCTATGACAAGCTAAAATCAGGGTTTACTGTACTTGCTGAATCTCATCTTGCATATCAGTTTACTATGTAGCTTGGGTTACTGTTGCTGTCCTAAATCCTTCAACTCTGTTATGTATTTTAATGATGGAATAAATAAAATAAATCTAAATTCTATATTTAAAAAAATTAATAACCATAAATCAATTTTCCCTATGGCAGGCATCAATAAATTCTAGCCAGGATTGTGGGGGAGGGGGGAGGGGGTGTCAGTAAAATGAAGCTATCTTTTAAGGACCTTCCAAAAGTGAAGAGGGAGGGAGTTTTATGGATATTTGCATATGGAAATGGTAAAACTGAACTATCTAACAAAAGTATTTCAAAGATGTCAAAATAATGTAAATAATAAGATAACGTAAGTAAAAATACTGTATAAGTAGCCCTTGACTTACAACAGCTTACTTAATGACCGTTCAAAGTTACGGCAGCACTGAAAAAAGTGACTTATGACCGTTTTCCACACTTATGACTGCTGCAGGCGTCTCCATGGTCACACTTGGCAACTGATTTATATTTATATTCATATTTGCAATGCTCCAGGGTCATGGGATCACCTTTTGCAACGTTCTGACAAGCAAAGTTAATAGGGAAACCAAATTCACTTAACTGCATTACTAACTTAACAACTGTGGTGATTCACTTAACAATTAACAAGGTCGTAAAGTGGGGCCGAATTCACTTAACATCTGTCTCACTTAGCAACATAAATTTTGGCCCCCATTGAGGTCATAACCTGAGGACTACCAGTAGTCCCATATTATAAAACGTCCTCTACAGCAGTGTTTCCCAACCTGATTGGACTTCCAGAATTCTCAACCATGGATCTACACCTGAAAAGCTTGGAGAGCAGTTCCAGAGACGATCTAAGACTTTTTGAGATGTGAGGTGGAAAATTCAAACAACATCCCTAACAAAATAACAAATTATGTAATGGGCAAATTATTTGTTGCCCTTAATGGGACCCCTAGATTAGCCCCCAGCAGCAGATTGCCTCATCCCTGCCTTCTGCCCTGCTTAAAGCAGTCTCATCTTACCTGCTCCCCCTTAGCAAAAAAATCCATATATTTTTTTACACTGAAAAGCAGCTGAGAATTCACTGTCTTCCCTGCTCTCCTCCATCCCCCCTCCTCCCTTGGAGCGGTTCTAGGGGGCTGGTTTCCCCATCCGCCTGTCAGCTTTTGACAGGTAAGGAAGCAAGTTGTGTGGGATGGGACTCTCAGTCACGCTCTGCCACACACCTCCCTTCCCTCCCTACCATGCATCGCAACAAAGCACAGCCCTCGCCCCCGCACACACGAGACAAGGACGTCCTTAAAGGGGCTGGAATGTTGTGGGGAAAGTTTGTGTGTCTGATACACTCCTGCACAAGACGCCCCAAGCAACAAATGGGCATTTCACACCTTCCTCAGCCAAGTTCTCCAAGCGTACTTGAGACCTTCCGTCTTCCATGAAGTCACAAAGTCTTGTTTATGACATCACCAACTATTATGATGGCCAAGAAGAAACGCATTCTGCATGACTACCTAATAATAGAAAGCAAGGCGGGATTTACAAGCATAATGTGCTTTATAATCCTCTTTAAGGTTTTCGTGTTACACACTGGGGATGTGACACCAACTTGTCTCTCCCAAGTTGGTAAATGTAATGCCAACCGCTACATCCTATTAAAAATGTCAGTTATACTTCTGCTGTGTGGTATGACCTTTTCAAAAATGTTATATTGGGGGGGGTGCTCTTTTTTTAAAGACCCGGCACTTTCTGCAACATTTTCTGCAAGCAGGATATTGTGTCGATCAGCTTCGATTAATATTCGTTGTCCAAAAGTCACAAGGAAAATAATTTGACATCTTAACTAAGAATATGCAATGTGATGACTCTGGACAACTCCTTTGAGGCTCTCTGCCTATTTTTCTTTTCTTAAGTTCATTTGAATTAAGCAAAAAATAACTAGAAAGCAGGTGAACTGCAGACAAAATTCCAAGATCTAGCTAGCATGATGAATATTTACAAGAATATATTTGGACACCACGTTACAGTAAGTGGTACTAAGATGAAAAATTACAGACCTAGATGGCTTTTGGTCAAAATACTTTGAAAATGTGCCTTCTGCTAAGAAACACACAGGAGAGAAACAGATTCTTAAAGAAAATCCTTGGGAAATGAGAAAAGTTGTAGGAGATGGTCAGCTCTTTTCCTTCCAGCAAATCTCTATTTTATGACTGCTATGCTGATCAGCAGCCATTTTGTTAATAGGCAAAGTTTCCTGTGTCAGCCATTTTATGAGAAAGCCAACAACTTATTCCAAATGTGAGAAACAGCAAAAAAACAAACACAAAAAACCCCACCCTTGCTTTAATTATTTCTGTTAACAGACCCACTCAGATTTTTTTTCTCTTTTGTTGTCATTTGTAATGCTAGAATAATTTAAGATTTTGATACAACCATCTTTCTTCAGACAATACTAGTGGAAGCCTATCTAATTCCAATCAGGATCACAATACAGGTGAAACGATGCTTGCTTGTTTTAAACGTATTTCCTTTTCCAATGGTTTTCCCAATCTAAAGTACCCCCTTCTGAAACTGCTATCAGCATTTGAGATAGCATGTTTGCAGTATATTCCCAATGGTATATTTGATATATTCCACCTTTACAGTTAATAGCTTATAGAGAGATGGAATAAGAATTGGCCGTTTCTCTTCCTGAGTGATGGCCTTAACTATAAAACCTCAATTACCTGCTGATATTTAAGGGAGAAAATTATTTGCAAAGTTCCTGAATTCCTGGCAAAATATATTAAAATAATTCTGAAGGACCTGTACTGGGGGGAAAAAAACAGCACTGAAGTTTCAGCTTTCTCAAGAGAGATTACATTAGGAACATGCAAGATTTTGGTAGCTGGAATCCCAATTCTTCCGGGAGAAGTGAGGGCTTCAGTGGCTAGACCGCTGGTGTAAATAAGCAAGCCAGGGATTTTTAAATTTTCATTTTCCAGGGTTTGGGGAAAATTGTCCTTAAAAAAACCCCAACTGTTAAGCTTTTCAGCAATTCTAATCAGAAAAGGCAGGGGCACAAAAAGAGGCATGGGTTGCTCGATTTTGAGTTAAGGAACGCTTGCTGTTGAATGTAGAGCCCTCTTCAGACACAAAGTAGAATAGAATAAAACCTAGGCAATGACTGGGTTCAAATACTGCATTAAAATAGTGCTTGTTTAACTACAACTTAATAAATAAACCACAGTGAATAAGTTCACATAACATGCTAAGCCCCTCACTAATTATACTATAGTCTAGTCCAGGGGTAGGCAACCTCGGCTCTTTTATGACTCGTGGACTTCAACTCAGGAATTCTGGGAGTTGAAGTCCATGAGTCATAAAAGAGCCAAGGTTGCCTACCCCTGGCTCTAGTCTATGGTCAGTATGATTGCTCTAGTCTACTACAAATACCAGAAAGCTTGCCCTTTTGCCTTTCCATTGTTAGCAGAGAGCAGTACATTCTGCTTGGCGTACTTCACACTCTAGCTTCAGACTCTTGGTATTAGTTTTCGAATCTGGAAATAATTATACATCCTCAGGTATGGCTAGCCAGAGCCAGGATGCTGCAGTTTAAAGGTTTTCCCAGATGTGCAACCCAAGGGCAGAATTTAGGTGAAATCTACAATTTAGAAGGCTTGGCGTTCTCTCTGTTTGAACTCATTGATTTTGCTGTTGGATTTTAGAGATATTAATCTGGACTATATTATTCTGTCTCCAGATTTTTTTTTCTTTCTATCTTTTCCGCAGACTGGCATTTCTCTACCCACCCTACTCCCTATCTCACTGGCACATTTGAGGGTAGCAGAAGAGATGAATCACAGGAGGGCACAAAGCCCACACAGCAGGCCTCAGGATTCAACCAGGCAAGCCAGATTTGCAACTCCATCTGGCAAACCAGGACTGCAAATGAATTTTTTTTAAAAAATGAAGCACATCAGATTTCAAATTTGGGAATGGAAGAATGGCTTGTCTTAAGTTCTCTTCCCATGTCACCTCTAAGTAGGAGATAGGAGAGAATATATCCAGATATCCTGCTCCTCTATTTCCCCCAAAATCTCAGTGATAAATGAGCTGAGTTATCCAGATTTACACACCTGCCCTCAGCAGGTACAGCACAATAACCACCACTGAGTCTACCAGATCCAAGAAATTAAGGACAATTTTGTAATGCTATTTATAATGGGCAAGGCCAGGTTGAACACAGGAGAATGACGAATAAGCACAAATGTGTATTCATATTGTATAGAACAAGAGAGGGTGATGGAAGCTGCACTGAGAATAACTGATTAAAATTAAATAAATTAGTCTGTACTTTTTTTACTTTGGATCATTTATATTGTGTATATGAAAACAGAGATTTCCCCCTACTCCATAACTGGAAGATTCAACTGCTGTTTTAAGATGTGCCTGTGGAAAATGTAACAATATTCAAATGACTATGTGTGTACATGAGAGAGATATGTCTACTTATCTTCAAGGTCAACATTATGCCAGCTGACAGAAGACCAACAGACTGACTTTATGCATCACACTATTCTTGATTTGCTTAATCATTATTTACTGATTAAACCAGTACTTGCTGGATTCACACAGCATGCCAAACTATAAAACATGGTTCATAAACCACAGTGGCTGCAAGGCACAAATTGCATTATGGATTAGCAGAATGGATGAGTCCAGACATAGCTTCCTCATGAAAATTCGCTTATAACTATTCAATATACACCTGAATGGCAGACTGGTCAGACTGAAAAATATGGTGAGATTAAGACAAAAGGACAGGCAAGGCCAAGACAAAAAAATGTGTTAATTTAAAATTATTGTAAACAAAGTGTTATGGCTTGGCTTGCTATATCAATCTAGCAATTCTGGTTTATTCAGTATTCTTGATTGTGAAGATAAGTAGGTGGCCTATTTAATTAAAATTATATAGCAAACAGTGTGACTTCCCATATATTTAATCATTTTTCCTTTTACCACATGGAAAAGAAAAATGGATAGCATTTTGGAGGAGTTTTTTTGGGACACACCCAAGTTTATGGGAGACATTATGTGATCCTATTTTGCACATCTTCCTAGAACATTGGAAACTGCTTTATGCATGACTATTTATCTAACCTGGCATGATTTTAACCAACAACAGTTTTCAAAGGTTCCACCTGAACAGAAATACTTCCTATTACCAGCAAACAGAATTTTCTGAAAAAGGATGCCAAATGCTACACTTAGAATCATCTGTATATAAATCAGCTTTATTAGGGCAACAAAATGGCAAGATGGGGAAACAAAACAAAACAAAATATATGCCTCATATGATGCTCTGCCAAACTCACTCAGAGAGAACAACCTGAATCTGTTTCCAAAGATTAGAGATTTTCGTGTCATAATTCCGTTTTAAAAGCTAAGATTGTGTTGTAGACAGTTGTGGAGTTTTTTGCCTAGTCGAAGTCAAAACCTGTGCTTTTGGGGGGAAACAGTAGACTTGTAATAAAGGTATTTAATGTTTCATATAAATCTCTCCCTAATCAAGATTCTTTCCACTGTCATGTTGAGGGTACTACTGTACTCAAGCTATGGCTGAATCACCTCAGAGAAAGGTGCCACATATCATTCTTAGCAACCCTCCATCCTTCCCACGCTGTCCGGTTGTCATGGCAGCAGAACATTAGGTTGCTATGTGGGAGATGGCAGCAATTGTCTAGAGCAGCAGATGCAGCATGACTGGGATGGTAGAAGGGGGAAAAAAAGAGGTAGGGTGGCAGTTATGTATTCTTTATGGTGGAAGCCAAGGCTAAGTGGATGATCCGCTGGACATAAGAAGTTGGTGTAAGAAAAGTGCAAGGCTAGGTAGCAAGCCAAATCTTTCAGTAGCCTTGCTTTTCCATGGGAGATGAGAGGAATGGTGTAACAGAAAACTGGTAAAACAAGTGTGCCAGCCAGGAGTTGGAAGAACAGCTGGAGGCTGAGAGGTGGAGGGAAATGACAGCTGCATATGGGAGACAGTAGTCTTGACTCACACAGTGAGTCATGGGGTTGGGAAAGGAACAAGATGAGAAGGAATATGAGATGCTGAAGAATTAGAAACAAATTAACATCGGATATAACTACCGGTAGTCCTCGATTACACAATAAGGACCAGAAAATTCACTGGTAAGCGGTGCAATTGTTAAGCAAGGCAACATGCGATCACACCCAATTTTACAACCTCTTTTGCTGCAATGGTTCAGTAAATTGTATTGTCATTAAGCGAATCACATGGTTACTCATTGATGGAAGCCATCTGGGAAGGTTACAAATGGCAATGACATGGCCTTAAGAACCTGCAACAATCATAAAATACACGCTGGTTGCCAAGTGCCTGAACTATCATCATGTGACTGTGGGACACTGATGATCGTAAAGGCAGGTCCCTTTGTTCAGTCCTGTTATAAGTTGAGAACTACCAGTATGTTAAAAAGACAGCTGACCAGTGGAGGCGCAGGAGATTTAGAGCTGGGAAATTAGAGGTGAGTATCAGGTGCATGAATACCAATCTTGGATAAATTATACACCTCCTCTCATTCAAATAATTTTCAAAAGCTTATTACACAGCAGTGATCTCCAACCTAATGTCATCCAGATATGATGTATTACAGCTTCCACGAATTTTAATGAATACTGCTCTGCTGGCTAGGAAATATGGGAATTGGGGTCCAGAAAATCTTGAGAGAGCTGTCTAGAGAACACTGTTGCTCACCGAAACCTGGTAAAGTGTGACCAAGCCGATTAATAAGGAGCCAGCCCACAGGAAAGAATTCAGATTTACCATTTGAATCAGTGCTTCTGCGTTGTCAGCTTCTTCAGATCATGGAAATTGAAACAGTAGCCCTCTGCAATGATATTATATAGTGCACATTAATTTAAAGTTGATTTTTTTCCCTTTATGTCCTCTATCTTCCTGACCTTGATAGCACGTTCTCTTTGTCACTTTTTCTACACCTTTCCTCCTCTGCTTTACATAACTCTGCTATTTGTCTCCTCCTGCTACCTGTCTCCCCAAGTTTCTTTCAGCATGCCTAAAAACTATAGGTTACCCCCCTTTCAGTTTCTCCTCCTGACCATGTCTTTAGAGCAGCCTTTTCTGAACCAACCCAAGAAATGCACACATTTGTCTTGCCTGTGCTGCAAAGCTACAAAGCCACAGGTCAGTGGCAGGGCGTGTGCTTTGTATATTGTGCTTAATGTCTCCTCTGAAATCCCGTAGGCCCTCTGTCAGTGAGAGAGAGAAAAAATCCTTTACAATCTGACATCTTCCAAATACACTGGGATTTCAACATCAAGAACTTGAAGGTAGTGACTCTGGCCAAAGACTTTGCAGTGACAGCCATAGGATAGGTCTTTCTTGTTGAAAGAGAGTTGCCAGCAAAATGAAGCTAAGACCCAAACTAAAGGCAACCTTGAGCAGAACCAATTGCTTAGTTGAAACAGTAAAGTCCAGAAAACAGATTTCTTGCAAGGCTTAAAATTTCTGAAAAGCCATGACTCTAGTAGAGTACAGTCATGGTCAAGTCACCATAGTACAATCTTGTGAAAACATCCTAAAACTTCTGGTACTTGAAACATCATTTTTAAATGATTAGTACCAAACCTTAAGGAACCCACTATGTAAGAATGGATGTTTGTTGAAGATTAATCAGTGGAGATGCCTAAGGAGAGAATCCTATTAAAACGATGAGGAAAGGTGTAGTAAACCTGACAGAGATACAATCCAAACTTTCCCCTCTAGCTTCGGCTTTCTGTTGTTCACCTGGGCTACATCTGGAAACTGGTTACAGAAATAAGGTATCTTAAACTGATTCAGATCATTGGCTTATCCAACCCAGTTCCATGGCAATCCAAGATGAAGCCGAGGGAGATCTATCTTAGTCCTGCTTTGGGATGCTTTTTGCAGAAGAAACCAAAGACCAAAACTGGGACCATATACATGTGAAGCAATTAACTACAACTTTAATGAGTAGGGATGGCTTTAGCATCTTGTGGGTGCTTCCTGTTCCACTTATCTGGCCCTGTGTCAGGCTTGTCAGATGTCTCTGATTTTATTGTGAATGTTCTTAATTCTGGAATGTGGCATTTCCATTGAACATATGTGCTTGATTCCAGAACACTCTCGCTCCCTAAAATTCAGTCCAGCAAATATTCAACTTCAGGATGTCCCCTTTCAATTAAAAAACAAAGTAAAATAAAATAACATCACAGTTCAGTGCCCACCAAAGCTGCAGATTTCTTTTGTTTTTCAGTAAACTGAAATGTGTTTAATGAAGATCAAGGAAAGGGTTCTAGCTTAGCCTCCTGTTTCCATGTCTTTTATTACGGTTAAGCCAGCTCTGACAGTCGTTCTCTTCTGTATTAACTTGAGGACAAAATTCAGGAACCTAAGTCGTATTGGAAACAGTTGACCTCCAATTTACATAATAGCAATAGCACTTAAGACTTATATACCGCTTCACAGTGCTTTACTGCCCTCTCTAGACAGTTTACAATGTCAACATAGTGCCCCCAACAATCTGGGCCTTCATTTTACTGGCCTCAGAAGGGTGAAAGGCAACCTTTTACTACGTTCTAATCACTGTGTCACTACAGCTCCCAAAAGCTATCCAGTCACCACAGCTATGGGGTTAATGGAATTGCCCCTGCCCTCCCCATTTCTTACTTAAAAATAGGCAGCATGGATTATTGCCTAGAGCTAGGATGTGACTTTCATATAGAATTTTTGCATCCACTCTTCAAGCAATCCCAGACATGGAAAGTATATGAATTACTATGGCTGGCTGGAAATGAAAAGAAGAAAAAAAGTATGGCAATTAATACCCAGAATAGTGGCTGCCAGTAAGAATACAAATAATTCAAATGATATCTAGGATCTCCTATCATTCCAGAAAAGTAGAATAAGAATTGATGTCCCTTAGGGTAAATACCCTAAGGGAATTATTGATGGTATTTTTTGATCCTGGTGTGAAACCTGTGCCTTCTTGGAAGATTCAGTACACATGTCGTTGGTTTCTCCCATTGGGAAACAGTGCCAACAAAGAGGTGGAGATTATTGTATTTAGAAAGATGTGTCTCCAGTAAGCATTCTAAAACATCCCTGGGAATCTGGACTTGAGAGAAATAAAGATAAATAGCTGGAGGCCTGAAGAGGAGAGTAGGAATTCTAATATGATGCATAACTTTAAGCCCTTTTTTTGGTATTGGAGCTGGCTGTTGACTCCTAGTGACTGCTTAGTCCAGGGGTAGGCAACCTCGGCTCTTTTATGACTCATGGACTTCATAGCTGACTCAGGAATTCTGGGAGTTGAAGTCCATGAGTCATAATAGAGCCGAGGTTGCCTACCCCTCGCTTAGTTTAATGTTCTTAGCAAGATTTTTGGAGTTATTTGTCTTTGTTTTTTCCCTAGGGTTGAAAGAGAAAGAGACTGGCCCAAGCACACCCAGCTGGTTTTGTGCCTAAGGCAGGACTAGAACTCAGTCTCCTGGTTTGCAGCCTGATGTCACCAACTGTTTCTCTTTAAGAAAATACACCCAGTATGTTCCAAGCAGAAACACCAATAGACAACCTACATTTCTCAGTGTTCCAAATTTATACAGATCACCCAGTTCTGCTTTTGGCAGAGATTAGCAACAAGGAAATTGACATTAAAAAAAACCAACGTGAAAGATGTAAAGCTAAAGTAAATCTGGATTACAAATATAATATCCAGCTGTTCAAAACGACCATGTGCTTATCTGGATGTTCAGTAACCTGCCACGAATCCTTCTTCACTAAAAGGTAAAGGTAAAGGTTTCCCCACACATGAGTGCTAGTCGTTTCCAACTCTAGTCATTTCAAAGCCGAAGAGCCAGCGCTTGTCCGAGGACATATCCGTGGTCATGTGGCCGGCATGACTAGACGCCAAAGGCGCACGGAACGCTGTTACCTTCCCACCGTAGTGGTCCCTATTTTTCTACTTGCATTTTTACTTGCTTTTGAACTGCTAGGTTGGCAGAAGCTGGGACGAGTAACAGGCGCTCACTCTGTTACGCGGCATTCGGGATTCGACCCGCCAAACTGCCGACCTTCTGATCGAAAAGCTCAGTGTCCTAATCCACTGAGCCACCGCGTCCCTCCCCCTTCTTCACTAGTGGATTCCAAATAGTTGGCACACATTAAATAAGGATAAAAATACAATGAGAACACCAGTGATATAAAGCATGGCCATAATTAGAAAGCAAACAAACAAAAAATAGCCTAAACCCATTATTTCCCCTTTCCCAGTTGTTCTGGAAAAGAGATGATTTTCCTACTATGACAGGTAAAGGAGAAAGGTAGCAAATAAATTGCTCAATTTGGAAGGGGGGGGGAAAGAGAGAGAGACAGAGAGAGTGGGAGGGAGGGAGGGAGGGAGGGAGGGAGGGAGGGAGGGAGAACTTGTCAAATCAGTAGTACAAGATGCAGAAGGCTGTGTCTGGCAGGAAAACCACAGTGCTCAGCAATTCAAAAACGGAGGCCTTGTGGTACTCTATTTGCCGTACCCCTAAGTGCACAATAGTCAGCAAGCCACTTCCTGCTATTTTTCCCCCCAGATAGAAGAAAATCATGTGCTTAATGATCAGTCAAAGAAAACAGGTTTTCTTCTTTATGTTAAACAGGAAGGAAGAATTCCTGGAATGGCTCTGAAAGTTGAATAAGCAAGCCGCTACCATGGATGTTTGCCAATTTTTCCTCTGGCATTATTCCTGTACCTTTAGAAGAAATCTGCTTGCAAGAAGAAGGAAACTCTCGTCAGTTTTGATCCCTGTGGAAGGGGATCAGAACTTTCCCTGTTTAATCTGTGTCCATTGGAATGAAAGAGCACTATAGATGGCAAGCAAAATGTTGTCAATCTTCAGGCTTTAAATGTTAATACAGGTAGTCCTCAACTTACAACCACAACTGAACCCAAAATTTCAGTTGCTAAGCAAGACATTTCTTAAGTGAGCTTTGCCCCATTTTCTTTTTTTCTTGCCACAGTTGTTAGGTAATCACTGCTGCTCTTAAGTTAGTAATACGGTTGTTAAGTGAATCTGGCTTCCCCACTGACTTTCCTTGTAAAAAGGTCGGAAAAGAGGATCATGTGACCTTGGGACACTGCAATCATCAAAAATATGAGCCTGCTGCCAAGCATCTGAATTTTGGTCACATGACCGTGGGGATGCTGTAATGGTTGTAAGTGTGAAAAATGGTCATACTCATAAGTGACTTTTTCCAGTGGTTGTAAGTTTGAAAGGTCACTAAACAAACTGTTGTAAGTCAAGGACTACCTATAATTTGGAGGCATGAATTACAAGGATGTTGCTTTGATTGTTTTTACAGCGACTTGATGTCCTATCAAATGATAATCCTTCATCATGGGAGATACTGATTTCAGATTGTTTTTAAAAGCTCAAGAGAAAAGCCAGCCTGGTGTTTTGATTTGCTTTTCTCTATTTAGTTGGCAATATGCATTCAGTCAGCTAGCAGCTGGCAATATCATAATATAACACAACCACTGCAGGGACAGGAAGTAGTCACTGGATCTGAAGCTCTGTTTAATAGTGCTTCTATGTAGACTATTTCTCCATTTGCATCAATAAGCCGAGGCAGGATCAGGATCTTTTCTCCAGTCCACATTTTCCAGCTTTCCACTTTCCACTTGTTTAAAGGAATAAGACAAGGAATAAAATAGCCGAGCAGTATTTACTTTGATTCCAGATCCTTATCTTTCCTGGTAATATGGTATATTTCTCTCCACATCATCAAAGCCTGTAACAGCTCAAAATAGATACCTTTGTCCTTAGAGACCCCGGGACTTTACAGCAGCATATAATGATAACTTTATTGTCACTTTGAATGTACACCAATCGGCATGCATCAAAATGAAATTTCGTTGCATACAGCTCTCAAAGGGTCACCACCTCCGATATATACTCCTTGTTCGGGGTCCGCTCAAATTTCACATTGTCCATTTTAGTCTCTAGGGAGTGAACGATGGCAAACAGGACAGATGCAAATGGGGCTCCATGTGGATTAGCCCTCAAATTCGCTCGTATTCTGACAACCTCGCCTTCTTTCCTTCATCTAGAAACTCTAGAAACCAACTAGTTAAAAGTGCCCCTGGTTTGTGTATGATGGTTGCTATCTTAAAAAGAACTTTTCCGGATCCCAAACCTCTGTCCAGGAAATTCTGTAGGTAAACTATAATCATTAAATTTATTTATGGGGCTGTGATATACTTTGGATGTCATCAAGGGGAGTGACATATGTTTCTATTTAGGAATAAGATTTTCTGCAAGTGTTAAAGACTCGCTCATTGAATAACCATAGGAGACTGCACCTTCCAGATATGCCGAAAAACAATCTCAATCAATCCACAGGCCAAACCCAATCTTGAATCAAATAAATATATTTGAATCAACATTCTTATACTTTTACTTTACTTCTTAAGGCACTGATTTTAACTTTAAAAAAAACAAAAAACAAAAGGTATATTTCAGCAAAGTGAAATAATAGATGCCATTATTTTTCTTAAGTATTCATTTAAGTTTTTAAAAAGAGAAATATAATTTACTGCACAAATATTTACATTACAAAATATTTCAATGGGATCATCTCCCACAATCAAATGTTGCAGAACTGCTCAGTTTTATTTTAAACCATTTCAAATATCACCTGCTAAATATCAAGATAATGACATTCAGCAACAGCTTTAAAACATACTAAAATACATTTTAAAAGTTGTTTATGCATAATATGTTTTTTAAAAGGCACAATTAAGAATCGGCTCAAAACCACATTGCTAACAATGGTCAAATTCATCAAAGTGCAATATGAATACAATCAGAAAAGATGTTTCATTTCTTAGGCTGAATGTTATTAGCTGCTAATTTTGTATATTTGGAAGTCCTTTGATGTATAAAAGCAGGCCATTTGAGTTTTCAGCTCTGCTCAACTGATCATCACTACTGGAAAAATAACCAAGAAAGTTAGCTTGCTCACAGAATGCTTTCACCTGCCAAGAAATTCCTGCTACATACAAATTTCCAGGTACATTACTATGCACTGAGCAAATCATTTCTGGGCTGACATTACAGGCTACCTCAGAGTTGACCAAATGTTGGGAATGTAGCACTATGAATAATTGCCAAAAAGCTGAAGACCAAAAGCCCTTGCTTCTCCAAGCTATATCTATTGGATGAATGATACCAATTAAAAATCCCACAATGCCCTTGTTTTCTTGTGTGAGTGCTAGATGACAGAACCTGTGGCCATCTAGATATTGCTGAACCATCATTCTTCATCATTGGCCATATTGGTCGTGATTGCTTAGTGTTCAGTTTCAGCTATATCTGAATTCTGCAGGTTTTTATTCTGGCATTAGAGCAATTCTCTGAGTGCCTTGTGGATATAACTTATATTTAATTTACTCTGGTTTCTAGATGCTGGGGGTGTACAAAACCTTTCTCATGTTAAATGGTTTTTGTTATGTACTGGGTTTTGGTGATACACCACGTGGGTTGCTGGAGTAGCTAACGGCTCTCCAGCAACCCAGACTAACTGTCTCTTGTCTTTCAATTGGCTAGCCCCAGGTGGCAAGTGTTGGTTCAAACCTATTGGCTGCTGCCTAGGGGCTAGACTATATATTGCGGCTGGTTGCAGCCCATGCTTCAGTACAGTTCTAGCAAAAAATAAAGTATGAGTTATCTTGTACTCAGCCTCGTGTCATCATTCCTGCACCGAAGAGCCCACTATTTAACAGTTTTCACATAAAACAGCTTATTTGGAGTATTCTAAACAGACCCAACAGGCCCCAAATAGAGAGTGGTTCAAGGATTGAAAAACTTCCAAACTGCCCAATACAATCCATTTCTAACTGAGAAATTTCTTCCAGAAGCCTGGAATCCAACATTTGATTTCACGACTACCCTGTGTTTCCTCAACGGTAAGGCCTAGCTTGAAAATAAGCCCTAGCTTGATTTTGGGGGGTGGGCCTAATATAAGCCCTACCCCAAAAATAAGCCCTTGTTTGGGGGCGAGGCCCACACCTAAAAAACAAGCTAGGGCGGGGGTGCGGGGTATCACTTTTTCAGTGCCACTGTAATGAAATGAACAGTTGTAAGTCAAGGAGTACCTGCACTTTTTGTACATAATTTTGGCAGGATGGCATCCATCTCCTTGAAAGTCAGAGTCAGAGACTGCTTGCATTCAGGGAAGCAGTCACTGGGCATTTGGTGAGGAAGTTGCTAGAAGGAACAGAGGGGGAAAATACAAATAAAGCACAGAAACACTACATAATCAGAGTCAACAAAAAGCTGTGGTTGTGGGAGAGTTAGTGGGCCAAACTGGTGACTATGATTCATGCTGTTTTTTAGAAGCTGCTCAAATGTGAAGAATCCAAGACCAACACAGTTAACCATTCAAATCTGCAATTGCAGCACTGCAAGGTGTAAAAAATATGTGAACCGTCTACTTGAGTTACTTCCTTGTGGTTACTTTTGTGCCACATATTCGATCATGCTTTATTCTTTGTACTGTTTTTACTGCATCCTGGCACCTGGAGGGGCGGGAAAGGTCTATTGATATGTCTTATGCATGAAAAGGGCCTCAGTGAAATGATGACATATTCTCATTTCCTTTTTTCTTCGACTCTGTTTCCATATTCTCTAGTTTGATGTGTAGAATTTGCAGTAACAGATCAATAGTACAACACACTTCTGCAAAATTATCTTCCTTCCTTTAGAGTGTGTGTTAGCAAACTGCATCTGTCTATCAACTGCTTGATTTGGTATGAACAATAACATGTTGGCATGCAAGCTAGTCCCTGGAGTGGATATCCTAGCTTTCATAAAATAGCCTGAGCATATTTAGCACAAATCTGGATTATGGTTGGGTTTATAACATGCTGCCCAAAATGTGCTGAAGCCGATTGGTACTTTAATTACCTTTACTAGGATTTGCTATATGTTAGGATACTGAATTTAGTAGCTGGAACAATAAAGTGTACAATAAGCCAGAACACACACTTGTAGTTGATTAGTTAGTGCTGACTCTTGCATGATGCAATCTACACTATGATGGGTTGCTGTAAATGTAATGGGGGAGTTTCCCTTTTTTCCCCGCTCTTTTCTTCTGCGTGTTCTGTATACTGTTTAGATTTACCTCATCCTATTCCTGTGTTCCTGACTATCTTACGTTCTTCCTTTTCTAGATGATGGCAAAAACTGCTGTAAATTTGAATATTCAACATATTTATATTTGTATAAAAGACACTACGTTTGTTTCAGTGTCTCCACCTTCATCTGGACAGCTGCGGTGCAATTCCTTGACACTATATGTGATACAGGTATGACTAACTACACCGCTTCTAACTACATTTTCAAATGTATTATGGAAAAATTTCCTCAGACCAAAGCCATGATGGCTACTAGACACCACTATCAAGGGGCCCATCAGGTGACAGCCACAGGATATAGAATACTGGAGGAGCCAATGGCAAACAGCATCAGTTAATAGATTAAATTAAAGAAAAATAGATATGTTGTTTGCGAAACAGATAGGAAGGAGTACAGTGTAATAGTTTTGCATGAAAGTAGTCTGATCTTGTGGGGTAGAATTGATAAATATCCAAGGAAATGAAGATATTGACTTAATTGTGGGTGGAAGTGCTCAAATATATATGTCAGAAAGTATGAATTGGTGTCATCTAAGTTGTAATGGGTGCATATGAAAGTAGGAATCCAGGATTGGTGCCAGTTGCAAATTAAACTCTAGTAAATGGTGCTAATGTAAGAATCAGGGATGAGTTTTGGAAAAACAACGGAACATTCTTAAAGCACGTAATTCAGCAGGGGAAAAAAGGATATCAATGGATGGGTGAGAATGCAAAGAGAAGGTGCACCCAAAGTGATTGGCCATTCAGAGGCCAGAATGAGTGAGAATGGTGAGTATGGTGAGTATTTGCTTCAAAAAGTTCTGTGTGTTCTAAAAACAGGATTTAACCATAAGACTATTCATACATACTGTACCCACGTCAAAGGAATGAATATTAATCTAAAAGGATGAGTGCTTTATTGTTTGGGATGAAAGCCTATGAAGTAGTGAATAGTAATGAGAGATTCTGAATGTAGGACAAACCAAGCTTTAGTTGTGTCAAGAGTAGATCTTGGGGAATGATGAGGGGAACAGGAGGGGGAAAAAAACCCTGGAAATAAAATAACTGCAGGAAGAGAGAAAAAATGTTTTTTTAAAAAAACATTAAAAGATAAAACAATCTCCTAATAGAATAAAAGGAAATAGGGTATGTAAACCAGCTGAAAATTAACCCTGTTATAGAGTTCCACAAATATATTTAATATATTCAAAGTACAATATTTTGGTAATGGGGATTATTAAATTAATGGGAAGTACAGTAGTTAATATAAATGTAAAGTCATATTAGGGAAGTAGGAAAAGGACTTTAAAGGAATGAAGTAGAAGAGGTAAATGACAAAAATAACATATCGGAGAACATCTGTCGCAAAAATACTGGAAGGATGAGCGAAAGATACTGTATAATGTGTACAAGAAGAAAAGATACAGAAAATGTAGACAAAAAGGCAAAGTTAATGTTGAAAGAGGCAGAAAAATGCATGGTTCATTTTTATAGTAATAAAAAAATGATTTGGAAATAGGTAAAAAATGGCTGGCAGGGTAAGAACCAGTAGTTTTCCATCCTCTGGAAAATTATTATGTCATGCTGGGTCAGATGCCTTCCAACCCATCAACAGAAAAGCCAAATATCCATTGACCTGGAAAGCTAGGAGGAAAAAGCCTAGAATTTCAATCCTGAAATGTTGTCAGTCTTTTGAGGTACAGTATGCCAAGGGACGCGGTGGCTCAGTGGGTTAGGACGCTGAGCTTGTCGATCAGAAGGTCGGCAGTTTGGCGGGTCGAATCCTGAGTGCCGCGTAACAGAGTGAGTGCCTGTTACTCGTCCCAGCTTCTGTCAACCTAGCAGTTCGAAAGCACGTAAAAATGCAAGTAGAAAAATAGGGACCACTACGGTGGGAAGGTAACAGCGTTCCATGAGCCTTTGGCGTCTAGTCATGCCGGCCACATGACCACGGAGACGTCCTCGGACAAGTGCTGGCTCTTCGGCTTTGAAACGGAGATGAGCACCGGCCCCTAGAGTCGGAAACAACTAGGATGCACGTGCGGGGGAACCTTTACCTTTACCTTATGCCAAGTCTAGAAAGACATATCACAGCGATTGCACAAATGCTACTTTACTGTTATAGGGTGTTGTAAGAGAATCTTGAAAACCTATCCAAATTGCTCTGTGTCTTAACTTATACTAAACAAAATCACGGAAAAATGATTATGAGTTTCTTTCCTGAGCTTCTTTCTATCTCTGGACTAGATAATTTCTTTTCTAAGTCCCTCCTGAATGGCTTGCTCTTACCTTAGCAGCTCTCTCATACTTTCCTCAAGGTCAGCTTTAAACTCCTTTACTAATAGAGTCAGTCCTTATTTAATGAGCATTCGTTCAGGGACCATTCAGAGTTACATTGGCACTGAATGAATGGTAGTCCTCAACTTACAACCACAACTGAGCCCAGAATTTCTTTTTGCTAAGTGAAACATTAGTTAGGTGAATTTTGCCCCATTTTACAACTTTTCTTGCCGCAGTTCTTAAGTGAATCACTCCAGTTGATAAATTAGTAGCATGGTTGTTAAGTGAAACTGATTTTCCCCCAGGTCTCAAAAAGTGATCACATGACCCCTGGACCCTGCAACTGTCATAAATATGAGTCAGTTGCCAAGCATCTGAATTTTGATCATGTGACCATGGGGATGCTGCCAAAGGTCATAAATGTGAAAAACGGTCATAACTCGCTTTTTTCACTGACATTGTAACTTCAAACAGAGACTAAATGAACTGTTATCAGTCAAGGACTACTTGTACTTGCAATGGGTCCTTGTAGTTCTTGCCATTGCAGCATCCCTGCAGTCAGATGACAGTGATCCAAGTACTTGGTGACTGGCTCACAATTACAATGTGATTGCTATTTGCAACCTCCACTGCTGGTTTCCAATAATCCAGGGGTGTCAAACTGCCGGCCCGCGGGTCAGACGCGTCATCCGGAAGCCACGCCCACCCCATTGCCAGCAATGGTAAAACAGTCCTGATATGTCTCGCAACATGTCTGCAATAATGCAGTATGGCGGCGCCTGGAATGGCTGCGGCTGCATTGGCTCTTGAAGGCGAATAGTTTTGGGAGGGATAGTAAGGGCTATAGGCCACATGATCAGGAAGATTTTAATGTGTTTGAGCAACATGGTGGAACTAAGGTAACATACGACATACGACCGACAATCTTTGCTGGCATGGCGAGTTTCTAGTTGTTTTGGAACTGTTGGTGAGACCGTTAAAAGTCGTTGGCGCTGTTTGAATTTGTTCTACCAGCAGCAAGATCTGACTGCTGGCCTAGTGATGGATTGTATTGCAAATCAGGGCTGTTTCTGGAGGAGGCAGAGGAGGAGAGGACCTGGAGGTTATGGAGCGAAGGAACTGGATGAGGCTGTCGGCAGGCCCAGAGGAAGAGAGAGAGGCTTTTGGAGGAGTTGGTGGCGGCGGCAGCGTGCTCCAGGGGCAAAAAGAAGCAAGGCCTCTTTAAGGAAAAGGTGGAAGAGTCAGGATCAGAAAAAGGAAAGAAGGCGAGGTTGTCAGAATACAAGCTAACTTGAGGGCTAATCCACATGGAGCCCCATTTCCATCTGTCCTGTTTGCCATCGTTCACTCCCTAGAGACTAAAATGGACAATGTGAAATTTGAGCGGGCCATGAACAAGGAGTATATATCGGAGGTGGTGACCCTTTGAGAGCTGTATGCAACGAAATTTCATTTTGATGTATGCCGATTGGTGTACATTCAAAGTGACAATAAAGTTATCATTATCAATAAGCAGTCAGTGGGGAAGCTGATCAGAGGTTACAAATGGTGACCATGTGATGTCATGCTTAATGACATTGTGGGATTCACTTTAACAATGGCAACAATACAGTCAAGTCATATTGCACTTTATGATCATGTCACTTAGGGATGGAAATTCCAATCCCAATTACTATTGTTAACCAAGAACTACTTGTATAGACCTACATATCGGCTTAGATTTCAGTGTACGATGGTGGGTAATTCTGTGTGTACATAATTCTTGTCTGTAATAAAGAACCTAATTTAGCACAATCATTTCTGAAAGCCTTCTGCCAAGTCAGATGATTACAAGAGGATTAAAATTTATTGGCAAGCTTGGCATGAAGCTTTGCAAAGTCTAAACAAGGAGTCTCCATCAGGAATGGAATAAAAACAATGAAACAATTTGGAACGAAACTAAAGTGAGGAAATGCTAGAAGGAAAATATTAAAGATCTGTGTAAGACATGTTATATGTCAGACATATTGCCGAGTTTAAAAAAGAAATGAATGCTATAAATGTGCCGAAGAAGATAATTGATGAAGTCATACATGCTCTGAGGATTTTGAAAAATAGTAAGGCTGCAGGTGTAGACATTGTAACTGCAGAAATGTTAAAGATGGATGTTAGTGTTTCTAAAGTGGTAGTGCAATTTGTTTAATATGTGTGAAGGCTGCATCTGTGTCTAAGGTTGAGAGGGATGCCATTATTGTTCCCCTAGAATAGATAAAAGGGAAAAGAGGCAAGAATGAATGCAAAAACATTAACATTAATATTCAAACCAGATTTTTGCTTTTCAGCAATTAATGAGCAGGAAAAGAAAATTCATGCTGCTAAATTAAAAGAAGCATTATAACAAAGTGAATAGATTGAATTATTAAATGGGCAAAACAAAGATATGCAGAGGTGTGGTAGATGAGATTGAATAAGTTCGTTTTAGTTATTCATTCACTCAGCTTATTATTTCTTACTCCATTTCTGTATTCTACATGATACTGCTCCCTCCATAGGGAAAGAGGACAATGGGGTATGTATCTTTATCTGTTACATCCTATTCCAGCAAGTCCAGATTAAACGGAGCTGGGCAGCTTCCAGCAATTACTGTTAAAAATACTGATAGGGCATTTATCTGACTCAGATATCATCAGCTTCCCCCGATAAATATTTGCGGTATCAGCATAGCCTTGTTGGGACAGCAATGATTTAAATGTGCTCTGGCTAGCTCAGAGCAAAGGCCAAGGCATACTGTGCAAAACAAGTCCAATCAACTACTAGCCAAATATCATAAGCAGGACATTCCATAGGCCTAACAACTAGTGTTGAGAAATTTATTGACTCTGATGTTGCAGGTAACAGATAGCCAACAATTATAGTTAGACTCTTCCCTTAACATATTCTGGATTCCTCTATTCATTTTGTAAAAGTACCTTGGGTTGGTTGTTACTACACCTTCCAAAAGGAATCCCATTATTTAACCATACCATTACCCTGAATGAGGAAATTCTTCCTTTTATTTGTTACATACTCCCATCTGTTGACCTCACATTCCAGAACCGGAACTTATTTGATATTTATGGCCTGTTTGCCTTGGATGAAAATGAGTGTCTTGCCACTGATATTAAGAGGGAGCTATCTACTTTCTGGGCCATTTTTCTCCACAGTGAACCCTTATGGAAGGAGGATCCCCAATATTGCTTTTAGGATGGGGGGGCCTCTTTCAGATAACATTTTAAATATCTGAAGATCGGCAGATTTCTCAAGGGAAGTGAAAATGGCACCAAGCAAGGGCTGCTGTGCATAGATAAAGTTTGCACTTTGTTCTTGCACTTCACAGACTTTGGAGGGTGGGTGGGAAAAGAATTAGGATGAAACCTTATTTCCCCATCTCTGACACTTCTTAGAGCTCTGTGCTGCAGGCAAGGGAATAGCGCTCTCTCGCTCTCTGTGTAGCACTGCTGAAGAGAAAAGACGTTTTGTTGCAAAGGCAGCCTAACCTCGCGTGGCTGCGGAAGACAGCTTCCTACATTCTTTTATGTACACGCAGAGAATAATAACCACATGCAAAGGAGAACAGGGCTCCCATGCCCGTCGGGTAGAGCTCAGCGTATCACCACGTTCAAATTCTTCATCCTGGCAACACTGTGAGACAACCACCAGGGTAAGGGGACACTTGGGTCCACTCTCAGTTGTGGAAGTTCAGCAGATGATTTGAGGGCAGACACAATTGCTCGGTCCTGCCTGAGGATTGCTTGGGGTCAGGTGGGGGGGGGGGATCCTCAAAGGAAGTTCAGTAGTGCAGGATATGTTTGGAAGAAAGATTAGATGTAAATCTAATAAATGAATATCGATTTAGTTTACATGAAAATGTAAATTAAATCCTCTTTTTTCCCCAGCCTCTAGTGATTGGTATTTCTGATTGCAATGTAAATTATAAATAGAGGGTGGGCATCTCTCTTACTTTTGGGGTGGGCAACTGCGGTATAACAGTCTGCAAAGATGCAGGTGACCATTAGGTGGCAGGGAAAAGATGGAGAAAACTCTTTGCTGCTCTCTAGTGGTTGCCCTGATACGATAAGACAATTGTGCACTTAGTACACAGGACAATGGGGCTTCAGATAATCCTCGAATTTCAACCACTTGTTTAGGGACCATTCAAAGTTACAACAGCATGAAAAAAGTGACTTATGACTGTTTTTCACAAGTATGGCCATTGCAGCATCCCCATGGTCATGTGATCAAACTTCGGCTCATATTAATGATGGTTATGGGATCTGGAGGTCATGTGTTCACATTTTCCAAACTTCTGACAAGCAAAGTCAATGGGGAAGCCAGATTCACTTAACAGCCATGTTACTAACTTGACAACTGTAGTGATTTATTTAACAAATGTGGCATGAAAGGTGGTGAAATTTAACAACCGTCTCACTAAGCCACGTTACGTGACGTATCGCGACTCTTTTTGCATTGCCGGCAATAGGGTGAGCGCAGCTTCGGTATGATGAAGCCAGTCCACGGGCCAGCAGTTTGACACCCCTACACTAAGCAATGGAAATGTTGGGCTCAGCTGTCATAAGTCGAGAACCACTTGTATTCTGTTCATTAAAAATTTTACATTTTTAGTAGGATTGTTGTTAGTATAAGCCATGCTGAATAAAAACACCTAAGATCCATTTTGCTGAAGTATGTATGTATAGTGCAATTAGATTGGGGATCTATAGGAGGCAGTCTGGAGATTATGGCCTTAAAAGTACTGAGGCTGCCTGGATGACAAAACGAACAAGGGACATTTTCACATTGCTAACTCTTTCACTCACCAATTCCTCTAGCCCACAGGTCTGCAACCCGCGGCTCCGGAGCCACATGCGGCTCTTTCAGCCCTCTGAAAGCGGCTCCCAGTCCTCTGCCATGTGCAGTCCAAAAAAAAAAAGTGGGACTAAAAAAGTTCAACCAATCAATTCAAATATGCAGGGTAGGTGCATATCTCGCCTTGGCTTCACTCTTCAGTCAAACCCTGTTCTGCGCATGTACGCACATGCGCACACATTTTTTGCGGCTCCCAGTTTTTCCTTTTGTGAGGGAACCGGTTCCGAGTGGCTCTTTCACTGTTTCAGGTTGATGACCCCTGCTCTAGACTCTAGAGCAGTGTATCTCAGTGTTGACAACTTTAAGATGGGTGACTTCAACTCCAGAATTCCCCTGCTAGCAAATCTGGCTGAAAAATTCTGGGAGTTGAAGTCCAGGCATCTTAAAGTGGTTGAGGTTGAGAAACACTGCTTAACTTTTTCTTCTGAGCACACTGCTGCAACTATTTGTAGCTTTCTTTTTTGGCTGCGCTGTCTGATGGCAACACACACCGGACTGTCAACATAAATCATCACCATAAGCAAAGCTAAACCCCTCAAGGAGATGCTCTGTAATTTCAACTAGAGTGTATTTTTTGTTGCTTCTAAGAAAATTATAAACTGGAACAAAGCCACAAATACCTAGTTTTGAACAGGAGGAAGTGAAGCTGAATGAGATCACTGTTGGTTACTTCAGAAGTGTTACGGAAGCGAAGGAGTGCTGAGAATTGGTAGAGGAAGATAAGTAAGATATGTATGTAGTCTAAATCTGGCCCGTGCTGCTTCTTCTTCTTCTTCTTTTGATAATACAGTGACTATTTCAGAAATTTGTAAATGTATATGACTGAATTTCTCATGTCATCGATTATTTTGTGAGTCTCGTCCTCGGCTATTAGAGAAACAGAGATAACGAGATATAGTGTAACTTGATTTCAAATGTTGTATTCATTTATTCTGTTAACAGTTGTTTTCCATTTGTGCAAAAGCTTTTAATATGGCTAATACGCTTCAAAAACCTTTCTCTATTATTTTATAATATACTTATCAGGAGCTGAAAGTATAGCTTAGTAGCAGAATGAGTTGCAGGCTGTGCACCACAAGGGACTTTGATAGTCATCTGCATGGTTTCACTTAATCTCCTTGATTCTGAAGAAGTGGCTGTGGCTTGGGTCAGCAATATTTATTTATTTATTTATTTATTTATTTATTTTATTACATTTATATACCGCCCTTTCCCGGAGGACTCAGGGCGATTTACAGGGTAAATAAAAACCAAAATACAAAAGTTAAAAACCAAGTTAAAAAAATTACATTTATCCCTGTATAAGTAAAAGTAAAACCCCAGTTAAAATAAAATTAATCCTCAGCCTGGGCCAGAGAGCTCGAAGAGCCAGGTCTTCAGGCCCCGGTGGAATGAATGGAGGTCGGGGGCAGTCCTCAGCTCCACTGGGAGCTGGTTCCAAAGGGCAGGCGCCCCCACTGAGAAGGCCCTATCCCTGGGTGTCGTCCACCGGCAATCTCTTACCGGTGGCATCCTGAGAAGACCCTCCCTGTGGGAGCGCACTTGACGAAGGGAACTTGAGTTCTACCACGTATAAACTGGCCCCATGCCCTCCTTGACTCCATCAGGAAGTGAGTGAGAGCTTATCTAGCTGGCTCAAGAGAGATTGGCAGCAGCACTTTATTGGGAGAGAGGTAGTGATGCTGGCCACCGTAAGAGAAGTAGAGGTTTCTCCTGTTTTCGACAGGCCTTCCCTAGAACCAACCACACTGGACAATTATTGCCTAGTTTCCAAAATACCCTTTTTGGAGAAAGGTTTGGAGCGCCCAGGTTCCTTAGAGGAAAAATATTACCTAGACCAGGGGTAGGCAACCTTGGCTCTTTTATGACTCGTGGACTTCAACTCCCAGAATTCCTGAGCCAGCTGGCTCAGGAATTCTGGGAGTTGAAGTCCACGAGTCATAAAAGAGCCAAAGTTGCCTACCCCTGACCTAGACCCTTTTCAATTACATTTCAGGGCTGGCTGTGGGACATAAATTTTGCACCGATTGCGTTTTGTGCTGGTAGGTGATCTAGACATCAGACACAGGTAGAGAAACAGCATCACTCCCAATCTTTTTAGACCTTCCACTGCTATACAATACCATCATTCATGCTACCTTTCTGGATTGCCCATTGGACTGCCCATAAGGATTAAGAGTTGGGGACATTTTGTTTTCTGCTTTAGGCTAAGCTGGCAGCGCAGTGGAAGGTTTGGCCTAGTTATTGGAGGTTATAAGGATCCAGATGGAGAGAAGCTGGGCTACTGCAAATCATTCTACATGGAGCTGCCCTTGAGGCTAGGTCCCTTAGGAAATCAGTTCAGCATGCAGCAGTCTAATTAGTTATGCACCTAAATGTTCCAATGTGACTGCTACTATGTCAGTTTTAAAGCCCTGTATAGCTCAGGGCTTTGATCCTATGAGGCCACCTTGTCTGGACTGAATGCGCCCTTTCAGTGACATTTGGAACAGAGGCCTCGCTGAGAGTTTCTTCCACAAGAAAGTGCTATGTACAGGGAGTTCCCCTTTCCATGGAAAAATTTGTTCCCTAGCATCTGGACTTCTCCTACATTCCAAAAAAAAAGAGCTGTAAATATATTGGCTCTTGGGGAAAGCATCTGAGCACATGGAGAAATAGCTTTCTCCCCTACTAGAACAGTGAATAGAGTTATATTAATAAATACGTCAACAAATTAATAGTGAATAGAACAGAAGAGAATAATGCATCTATGTTACCGTGATTTTACAAGTTTACTTTTCTGCAGTCACTTTTGATGTTTGATATTAAGTGGTAGACATATTCAGTGCTTTTGAGAACTGAGTTGGATAAAAGCTGCAAGAAATAGAGCAAAATATAACAAATACAAAATATAACAAACCCCGCTCTCCCTAGTGAGTGAGAAGCGTAATATACATACATACATACACACACACACACACACACACACACACAGAGAGAGAGAGAGAGAGAGAGAGAGAGAGTTTATGTTAAAGAGAATCTACCCATTGGGCCTCCATATCTTGATGACGATGCTCAGGTTTCCTTCGGCATGGGAAATTATAGAAATGGTTGCAAAATCTCATTGCTTCTCAGTTATCACTTTGGGGGCACCTGTCCTCAGAGAGCTACGGTATATGATGCAATCTCTTCCAATATTTGGGGAAAAGGTTTCAATGGTTAAAATCACTGTTATTTGGGGATACCTATAAATTTTTATGATATATTGCTTTATTAGGTTATTTTATAATTTCATTTTGTTGTAAACCACAGGGTTTTTTTAGGAGCACAACAGTAAAGTCATTCAGCCAACCGTTTTGCATACATGTAAGCCACACTGATGCTGGAGAGAAAAAAATGGATTTTGGAAAAAAAACCTATTCCAGAATTACTTCATAGAAAAGATTCTCTTTTGAAAGATCCTCTGATTTAAAAAAGGCAACCAGGGACAGGTTGCAATTTTGCCCATTTGCTGGGAACATTTGAACAGCAAAACAGGCCAATACACAGATCACAATTTTCTCCACAAGAGGTATACCATATTTTTAAAAATATGGTTATTATTTATAAATGGCTCTTTATATTTTTATAGTAATTTTATTAAACATTACAATTAAAAACTAAGCTAATACAAACTTAAAAGAAAAAGAAGAAAAAATTAGAAGTGCAAGGGAAAAGGTAAACAAAGAAAAGAAAGAAAAAATCAGAGTATACTAAAGAAAAAGAAAAGAAATATACTGTATGAAGAAATGGCTTCCCCCTTCATCACAACTTTAAAAATGTTAATAACGTATCGCCTTTTAAAATACAGCCAATGGTCTCTTTTCCCCATATCCCATCTGTTATCTATAAAAAAAATCCATAAAGCCTTGTCGTTCAGTCCTATTCAGCAAAAAGTCCATTGAGTCTTAACAGAGAAAACACTATTTTAACCTTGATCAAATAAACCAAGTTTGCATTGCTTCCTTTTACTTTTAACAGTCTTGATCTTTAGTTCATTCAAATAATGTCCTAGAGTTTAACTTAATTTCATTTTTCTTTGTCCCTTATCAAAAAATTCTTCGAAGCTTTAACAAGCCACTTTTGTAAATCCAATGTAGGAAAGTTATCCAAGTCACTCTTTTGGTTTGTTATTTATATATCCCTTTAAACAGTGGTGGGATTCAAATATGTGAACAACCGGTTCTCTCTGTGGATGCCACTTCCGGAAGTCCATTCTGGGCCTGGGCAACAAAAAATTAGCTATCAGTTCTGCCTAACTGGCTGAATCCTACCACTGCCTTTAAATTATTAGAACATCCACCAGTTTGTTTTGTATATCCATTGTAAGCTCTTTTTCCATATTATTCTTGTAGCTTGTCATTTTTAGATCCATTTTCAAATCAATCTCAGTCTTGTCTGATAAACTTGTTCCTGTTCCATACCATCTTTTAAACACAGTTGATCCATAGACCCTAATTCTCTTAAAGTTAACTTCTGGGTCCATTGTTTAAAAATATCTTTCAACGTGCAATGTTTAAATGTTTTGCTCCATTGTGTATATGGAGCTGTAAGTCAAATTTAAGTGCTCTTCTCCTTTATTTGTAATCTTTAATTCCTTCTGGTTCTCTCTAGTGTCCAACCTTCAAATCTCATCCTATCATTTTTTGGGGAAAGATACTTACAAATAATTCCAACATCTTAATCCATTTGGATGGTTAGTCTGTTTGTAACATTCAAAAATAATAATCCTTTTGCTGTTTATTCCAAAAGAATTTTAAGCCCTTAAATTTATGTATATTTTTATATCCCACCCTTACTATTTTTAAATAAATAACACAAGATAATAAAGATATTGAATACTCCTTCCTATTTTCCCCACAACAACCACCTTAAACTTACACTTGGGCTTAACCATGCCTTTTTTTTAAGAAGATGGAAACAAACCAAGCTCCAGGAAAGGCATTCATTGTTAAAGTTCATCGCCTAGCCCTAGCCCAATGTAATATGAAGCTGACCAGAAGCTTCAGGCTGCCACCTCAAATATAAGATGAACCTATGCCTCCAACACAATCTAAATAAGCAGTAGTTAGCAAGTAAAGCTTTTTTATAGCACAGTTTAGCACTATCATTTGCTATTTACTTCTGCTGTAAATAAAGACCAAGGGACCATCCATACAAACAGATTCATATATCCCCACAATACCATAGATCTACAACAGTTCCCAAGGTTAATTGGCCACCATGTTGTCTCTGGAATGTCAGAGCCAGGCAGATTCCCATTGACTGGAATTTCCTACCTCATCCTACCTTCCGCCCTGGAGATCTACTTCCTCCATGGGGCTTTGGTGTCTTCCCCCGATACTTCCCCACTGAACAAGAAAACTCCAATAAAGGCAAAAATGCTTTTCATCATTCCTTTAACGTGACAAGTTAATATGATATGGCACTGATGCCTCCCAAAGAAATGCCTTTTCTTCGCAGGTTGTTAAAAAGAAGGGGCTTTTACTCTTAAATGCTCCATAACTGTTACTACAGGTCAGAATCATTTCCACTTTTTAAAACCCCATGTGATCTTTTATATTGCAGGTTCCTTCCCCCTAAATTCTGCAGGAGGCCTTTTCTGGGGCCTTATAGCATTTAGTAGAGTGAATCAGTTCAAATCTGCCCTCTTGGTAGCTTCAGAGAAAGTCCTAACCCAGCCAGATGACACCCCCACCTCCCACCCTCCATCCTATGGCAAGTCCAAGTCACCTACCTCGTAGGATGCTCAGTGACAACTTGAAGTTGTTTTTCAGCCGAGGGTCATCAACCAGCTCCACCAGATGAAAAAGTTTGTTGAGCTGCACTTTGATCCCCTCGTACCTTTGGGCCTCAGCCCGGATAGCTGCAGAGATCAGCTGCCTTTGCAAATTCATGGTGTATCTGTTGTTGGCAGAAGTGACTCAGGATCTCAGCCCATGGTGCAACCTCCTGTCTTTTCTTCACCAGGGAAGTTAAGCAGGCCCCAGTCAACCTTAAAGTGCCCACTTCACTCTCATGAACCTGATCGGGGTTTTTCCCCCCCACACTCTCTCTGTCGGTTGCACTTCCTGAGAAGAACGTCACATTTCAAAGCCACTGCGCTTTGAATCACCCCATCCCTATCTGATTTTGACACCAGGCAAGGGCGTAGCTATGTTAAAAAGAAAGAAAGAAAAAAAAAAGCATAGCACAGCCAGTGTCTTCTCAGCCAAGGCCGCTAATCATCCTCTAGGATCCCAGGCTACATACTCCAGAGCAGGCAGGACAGGATTCACAGGTGCTGGAACTCTGGTTCCCAAAAGCTATAATTACTGCGAAGTATTTTTGGCAGCTACATCTAGATAAACAGAGAACCATGTGGAGGCACACAGCTACCCTCACCACCCAACAAGTTAGACACACCCATGGACGTATCTTGCCCATGAGGTATAGTCTGCCCCCACTGGAAGCAGTAAGGAGAAACCAGAGCCAACTAAGAAGACTTAAAAGACAATAAGAGTAAACATGTCAGAACTATATAAAATTATGTAAACAGTAGAGCAGGTAATACTGCTGGGGAAAAGTTTTCCCTGCCTCACTGGCAAGGTCAGAACCTTAACTCACCCCCTGAAACTAAATGCAGGGAAGTTTTAAGATCAAAAGGAGGAATTTTTTTTTTAAAATAGCACACAATTAAACTGTGAAATTTGCAATCAGCAGTTGTGATAATGGCAGCCAGTTTGGATGGATTTAAAAAAGAGGCCAGTACTAGACAGGCTTATGGAGTATCAGGCTATTAATAGTTCCTTATAGTGATTTCCTATAATTTCCTACTTTCTGAAACCTGCCTTAAAAACAGGTTTCCAGGAGATGAAGATGGAAGGGAAGTTTTCAGCCTCCAATGAATGGGTATATTTCCCAAAGGTATCCATTTGGCCAGATTGTCACATCGATTGCTGGATTCAATGGGACTTTGGCCCAATCCAGCATGGCTTTGGGGTACTGTGGGAAGCTCAAAGGACAATATAAGAAAATGGAGTTTCCCTAGAGAAGACATCCTGTGTGACTATGCAGAAGAACATCTCATATTTGCTGCGGTGCCTACAATGTCCTTCAATGTGTATAATAATAATAATAATAATAATAATAATAATAATAATAATAATAATAATAATAATAATAATAATAATAATAATAATAATAATAATAATAATTTTATTTAAATACCGCCCTTCTCCCGAAGGACTCAGGGCGGTGAACAGGGCAAACATATAAAAATACAAGAATACAAACGTTAAAAGAGATTAAACAGGTGCTCAGAGCTAAGAACAATGAATTAAAATACATTAAAACAATATTAAAATCTAAACCCATCACCCATCAGGCCAGGCCGGCTTGTTCGAACAAGTAGGTCTTCAGATCGTGTCGGAAGGAGCGAAGGTCGGGCGCGATCCGGAGCTCAACCGGCAAACGGTTCCACAATTCCGGTGCGCCCACAGAGAAGGACCTCCCCCTGGGGGCCACCAGGTGGCATTCTCTGACTGGTGGCACCCTGAGGAGGCCCTCTCTGTGGGAGCGCACAGGGCGGAGGGAAGTTGATGCCGGCAGCAGGTGATCCCTAAGGTACTCTGGACCCATGCCATGTATGGCTTTAAAAACCATTACCATCACCTTGAATCTCACCTGGAAGACAACTGGAAGCCAATGCACCTCACGGAGCAGAGGTGTAACATGGGAGTATCGGGAGACTCCCAACACAACTCTCGCGGCTGCATTCTGTACCAGTTGGAGCCTCTGAGTGGTCCTCAAGGAATAGAGGAAGACCTCATGCTGGTGAAAGAAAATGCTAGCAATGTGGCCTAATTCTAGGCAAATGTCATTTAATGTTAACCCTAATTTTTTTACATACCTTTTTCACATGCTATATTTCTATGCAGAATCCAATCTGGGTCAGTCGCTGGGACCAAAGATTTAATCTTCCAAGCTTTCAGATTCCTGCTGGACCCCATCTTCAGAGAACTTCTCTCTAGCAGAGTGTGTACTTTGGACTATTCTCTGTGCATGGTATTTATATGGTGGCTATTGTGGGTGGCTTTTCCGATATCGATTGGGGTGTTGATGGCTGGCTATTAAGTCATTGGCTGCTGTTTCCTTGTACTACCAAGCCCCTTGCCTCCTAAACACTTGATAAACTGGTGGTAAATCAACACTCCTATTGACTGACAAGGGGCCCGTTTCCAAGGCTTCAATCACTCCCCTGGCTGTTTTTGTGCCTGCTCGTCCAACAATCTTAGTAGCTGTAAAATTGAATATATGTCCCTGTTTACTGCAAATGTGAGGCTACCAATGAATTCAGGTCTTGTCATCTAACTGTTCTCTTGTGTTCTTGCAATCTGGTGGTTAGCTTCTTCCCCATCTGTCCTACATCAGGGCTTTTCAACCTTTTCACCCACTGTACCATTTTTAGGATATGGCAACATCCGAGTACCACCAGTTGCCTAGCAAGGTGTCAAAAACTTGATGACCAAAAAAAAAGAAGGAAAAAAGTGATGAAGTACAGGTAGTTCTCGACTTACAACTGTTCACTTAGTGACTGTTCAAAGTTACAATGGCACTGAAAAAAGTGCCCCCCAAGCCACAGCCGAGCAAGACACCTGCCTGCCCACCCGGTGGCGCTCTTTCTCCTGTCTGAGGTTTTCATTGTTGTGAGCATTTCTGTTGAGGATTGACAGTGGGGATGGGGAGAGGGGTGTTTGGTTTTTATTCCCCCCACCTAATGGGTGGTTGCAGCAGGTTTTGGTGACTTCACATGACCCTGGGACACTGACTGTCATAAATATGAATCAGTTGCCAAGCATCTGAATGTAAATCACAAGACTCTGGAGATGCTGCAACATTCAAGCTGATTGGCACTTCTTCTGGGCTCAGCAGAAGCACCAGGATCAGTGCCGAGCTCCAGCTGGAGCCTGGTGCTGATCCTGGTGCTTCCACTGAGCCCTGACAGCCCTAAAGAAGCACTGATCCTGATGCTTTCGCTGAGCCCTGACAGCCCTGCAGCTCCAGTCATCTCTCACTCAGGTTTGTGTGGTGCTGCCACTGGTTCAGCTCATTCCCCTCCCCCGCTACCACTTTTCTAGGATGGTCGCGTACCACCTGCCAGGTGCCAATGTACCACAGGTGATACCTGTACCACTGGTTGAAAAGCCCTGTCCTACATAATCACAGGGGCAATCCATGCAAGGGATCCGATAGATTGCATTGGAAGTATCTCCCACCTCCAAGCAACGCATAATTTGTCCTCGTATGGCATCGTATATTTATATGACCTATTTGATACCTATTTTACTTGTTCAGTGTTGAATGTTATATGTCTATAATCTGAAGGTACTCCCAACACGAATAAAGAAAGTACAGTATTTTAAGGAAAGCTCATCTGACCAATGCAAAGGTAAAAGGTGAATTATCAGGTGTAGACAGAACCATTTTTTGTGGAAAATTTCATGCCCAAAGGATTGCAAGTTCAAATTTGGAGTTCAAATCAAGATTGGGCAGGATTGCTTTCTATTTTTATTATTCTTGGAGTAATGGAGACAGGGGCGAGAATAGACCACTGGCTATATTCCTTGTGCTCTTCTACTAGTTGCACACAGGAAATACAAGTCAACTCTGTATCCACAATGACTGTGCCTGTTGTAGGAATGACTGTGCTTATAGGACAAGGATGGCTATCTGAAAATTTATTCATTTATTTGTTAAATTTATCAAGAACTCAGCCACAGAGCAGTTTTGCCAGATGCGTGAGCTTGTCCTTTGGAGGACATGTTAGAAATTAGGCATGAGCTTTGATGGCCTGCTCCTGCTTTAGGGTCCTTGAAAATATTAACAGCCATAGCTTTTCGCATTGTGCCATCCCCGCTTGATCTATCTGTGTGTCAGGTAAAAATGTATCTGTCATAAACATTTATTTATTCTTTAGTTTATATGCTGGCTATTTCACTGTCCAAAGTAAGCTTGGGTAGCTTATATAGTCATATAATTTTAACAGAACCAGGCCTTGAGAAAGCATGATAATGACCTGCTGTCAACTAAGGACAGGGAAGCTAGGTGTAAATAATCTCCTTGTTTTCAATCTTCTTTGCTCTTCGTCATTAAAATTAGCTAACTTAGGGAGGTATCGTTTCGACCGTTTGCTTCAGTGTAAATGTCAAGGGACACCTTTTCCTGAAGCCAGCTTTCAGTTCCGAGTTTATCCCTAGAGCCAAAGTGTGAGCCAGCAACAAACAAACTGGTATGGCTGGACAGCTGCCCAGGAAGGTGTGAAAAGCCCAGAGCTTAGCTTTAAAAAATGCCAATTCCATCCCACGTCCTCTGCTGCTCTTCCGATGCCCGGGAGATCGGTGTCATTGATGAAAAAAATAGGCCTTTTAAGCAGATGGCAGGGGGTGAGCTGCAGCTTTTCCAAGATCCGCAAAACCTAAGAATTGTCCTCGTAAATAGCATATGAAGAGGTTGTGGTTTTTTTTTTTTCCTTCTATATCAGGTCAAGTGACTCTTTTATCAAATACTTCCAGTGGGTTTCCCCAATTGCAGTTTGGAGACGTTTGTTATCCCTTTAAATCTACCATTGCAGTAGGTGACAAGACAGAGCTGTGTCATTAATTTTCTGGGCCGAAGGAGAAGATAAGAAAGCGGTGTTTTGACTGGGCTATTGTTACAGCAGGTAAGAAAGGAGATATCGTGGATTTTTGTTTTTCAGTCGTACAGGGAAATTTAATGTTGCAAAACAGATATTCAGGGGTGCTACCTGGTAATCATAAACATATTCCAAGCAAGACGACCTTTGAATTGACCATGGCACCTATTGATATGAAACAGTGCTACTAGAGAATAGTTCTGTCTAGAGTCTAGACAGATAAGACCGAGAACAAATACCTGTTAAGCCAGTCTTGCCAATGAACCATATACACACACCTTGTTCTGAGTAAGGTTTTATACTCCGGATTTGACAAGGTTGCATCCAAACTTAGATTACAAATTACTTTGCAATTCAAATGTACTAAGCCAGCCTTACTGCTCATATTGGCGAGTAGGTCCCCCAAGCTTCTGCCCTCAAACCCTGCTGTGCTGAGGCCACCAATGTTGCCCCATTTCCTGCAAAAAGAAGAGCAACAATAAAAACAGAATAATAAAACAATAAAACAATAAAAACAGTTGGAAGGGACTTTGGATATCTTCTAGCTCAGGGGCAGGCAACCTCGGCTTTTTTATGACTCATGGACTTCAACTCCCAGAATTCCTGAGTCAGCTGACTCAGGAATTCTGGGAGTTGAAGTCCATGAGTCATAAAAAAGCCGAGGTTGCCTACCCCTGTTCTAGCTAGTCCAACTTCCTGCTCAAGCAGGAGACACTGGCTGAGGAATTCTGGGAGTTGAAGTCCACAAGTCATAAAAGGGCCAAGTTTGAAGAACCCTGCCCAATACCATGTCAGACAAATGACTGTCCAGTCTCTTCTTTAAAACCTGCTATGATGGTGCACCCACAACTTCTGAAAACAAGCTATTTCACTGATTAATTGTTCTCACTGTCATTGAGCCTCAATGATTCTCTTTCTGGTGCTTGTTGTAGTGCTATCTGCATTACTGTCTGTTAAGGAGGATTCAGACAATCATCTTTGCTTTATTCATTTTACCAGCAACATTTTTTTTTCTTATTCGGCTTTGCTAATAGATGGCAGGGAGGAGAGGCTGGCTCCTTAGTGCAGCTGTATTGTGCTAGTAATTGCCATATTTTCTTCAGGACTGTTAGATACTGCTGAGGTAGTACAATCAGCCTCCCTTCACAGCTGGGAGAAAGGCAGAGACTGAAAAGGAAGCTTAGGCCTTGCTAGAACCCCAAATTACATGGAAAGATTTATCTTTTAATCCCAAAGGTGCTATTTCAAAAGTTAACTGGATTTGGTTTTTCCTTGAAGACATTTTGCTTCTCATCCAAGAAGCCTCTTCAGTTCTGAGCAAATGGTGGAGAATGGAAGGATTTACATTTCTTGCAATCATCTGGTCTTTAGCACTCTTTCTGAGAGTCATTGAGGATGCTTAGAGGTTTATCTGTGCCCTCAGGGTCACCTGAATCGTTTAATGTAGGTCTTTGGGTGGGGTTTTACAAAGGCCAGTCAAAAAAATGCAATAAAATGGAAGTTAGAGAAGAGATAGGAAGTGTGGCATCATCCCCATGCTTCCTGTGCTGTCCCGGTGGATTTATAGATCAAGTAGGCAAAATGCAGAAGTGCTATATAAAGCCAGTGATGGCAGGACACTGCAAATGGGCATGAATGTGAGCCAGTTGCTAAGTGCCCAAATTGATAAGCCAAATACTACTTTTAGTGTTTAGCTTTCCTAAAACAAAAATAGCAGTTGATTTTAAAAATGCAGAATTCATGAAAGGAGGGTATGGGAAATATAGCATCTCCACCCATTATCTATGGACCGCTTACGTGCGTCCAATTTATCTCTTACATGCTTCATACCAGGGATATGACTTACGGTGTACTCTGTTCTAAGCATTACCAATAGCATTGTATGAACATTAGGCCTGATGCATGACTTGACAATGATTCAGAAGCGTTTCAGGTTTAATGCAAGCACAACACTGCTCTGTTGTCTTTAAGCAGCCCTCCCTCTTTTTTTTCTTGGAAGCCTATAAAACAAAACAAAAAACAAAAAAACCCCACCCTTATTTATTTTATTTGTATCCTGCCTTTATTATTTTTACAAATATCTCAGAGCATCAAACATATCCAACACACCTTCCTCCTCCTATTTTCCCCACAACAACAACCCTGTGAGGTGGGTTGGGTTGAGAATGACTGGTCCAAAGTCACCCGGCCGGTTTTCATGGCAAAGGTAAGCCTTGAACTCACGCTCTCCAGCTTTCTAACCCCGGTGTCTTAACCAACAGACCAATCTGACTCTCTTTTCCTAGTCCTCCACAGAAGGCTGAAAAAGAGGGCAGGCTGCTTTGATGAATGGCATAGAACTAGGCCTGTGTGAGGCCCAAAGATCATCATCTGAATTGTTTTCAAAGTGACATCCCAGAGGTGCTTTTTCAAAAGGCAACTGGACTTTATTGTTTTTCCTTGAAAACGTTTCTCTTCTCTTCCAAGAAGCTTCTTCGGTTCTGACTCCATGGTGGAGAATGGAAGGATTTCTATTCTTTGCAGTCATCCGGTCGTTAGCACACTTTTAGCCATGACTTGGATGGCTGAGAATCTCCATAGACATTTGAAGTGGCCTCTTCCTCATGCCCAGTGACACTTGCTTATCCCCTTTTGGACAGTGACTTATCTCGTAAATAGAATCTACAGGAGCTATTTTGCCAAAAAAGAAAAGAAAAGAAAAGAAAAGCCTGTTACACTCAGAGGACCCACACAGCTATGTGCTTGTCATATGTTCATGATTGTTGTTGTGTTTTTTTTCATTCAACCTGCTCTCCCGAAGTCAAACAGAATGCTTGGAACTGGTTTCCAGCAAAAGTATGTAGAAGCAGGGCTAATCCAGGGCATTATGATGCCCTGCCTCTCGCAAGTCTACAAAAACTGATGCTTCTGACCAAGAAATCTTACTTCAACAATGAGAAGCTGCATGTACACCAAAGTCTGTCTTCTAGTACCTTGGTGCCTTTTCTCCAAATACGGCAACTCTCTCACACAGCCTATTAATATCATTCCGTCCTGAATATAGGCAGTAAGACAGAGCAATGCCAGACTGCTCGAGGAGTGGACATTTATGCCTGTATTGTGAAGTTATCCATCTGCAGCAAACATTAAGTTAACCAGCACCTCCTTTCATGGAAAATCAATAGATGACCACTTTAAACTAAATAGCAATAGCACTTAGACTTATATACCGCTTCACAGTGCTTTACAGCCCTCTCTAAGTGGTTTACAGAGTCAGCCTATGGCCCCCAACAATCTGAGTCCTCATTTTACCCACCTCGGAAGGATGGAAGACTGAGTCAACTTTGAGCCCCGTCAGGATCTAACTCCTGGCTGTGGGCAGAGTTTGCCTGCAATACTGCATTCTAACCAACGTGCCACCATCTCTCTAAAGGAAGATAGATGTCTTCCTGAAGTCAAAAAAGGCTTTGTTTTAAAAAGCACAGGAATGATAATAGAAATGAAATGGATCATGCTTCTTAAATCTCTCTCCTCCTTCCCATTTTTCCCTTGGGCTGACAAGCCCTGGGTGTTGAACTACAAAAAAACTCTTTACAGTTGTCATCTCATAAGGTTTGGTATCTCCACTTTAAATCTAGCCTTCCAGATAGCCACTCCAGCTACTCCCTGGAACTCACTGGCAGGGTGAAAAAATGCAAGCTTTATTGATGGATGGTTAGCAAGGGACAGATCAGTATGCTACTCTGCAGCAGCTTAGACACAAGGTTGCTGCTCTTACAGTCCTAAGGGCTGAAAGGCCAAGACCTCGATCCAACCAATACACCCTGTAGTGTATGCCTTTAAAGCTTACACGGAAATGTCAGCACAGCAGAGGGCTGGACAGCTCCAGGCTATAACCGCTTTTGGCGGGAAAGCCTGAATAGAGCGAGTCGTTGACAGCCCCAGGGCATGGTCAGCTCTGGCGGGAAGCCAGGGTTTAAATCCATTGGCCACCTGCACTGGCGGGAAGCCCAGGTTTAAATCTATTGGTCACCATTCACCTGGGCAGGTATAAAGAGGCGCCAGGTAACCCCTTTGCCCCAGCTTCATTTCTGACTCAATAAAGATTCAATACCCGGCTCAAGTGTCTGCCTCTCCGTTCATCCACGCGACATTGCACACCCTGACTGATTTATTATAACACACACACAAATACATACATATATCTCCCTCTCTCCCTTGTGTTCTAGAAAAGCTGCTTTGATGTGAATGATGGAAGTTCAGTTTCCACCGGCTAGAATCATTCATTTTCTTACCCCTTCCTGCCCCCTGGAGGGCTGGAAGAGCTACAACATCAAATGACTGATTCCCCTGAAGCACAACACCAAAGCCTGGAATTACTGCATTATCCATTAAGAAAATATTTCCCAGCATTTCCAGTTCTTATCTAGAGTTTTGCCAAACCCAAAGGTGGTTACAGAAGTCATTTCAATAACATACTGTAAGAATCTGGGAAGGCAGACCAATGCTTTTCTCTCCTTTATCTCTTAGAAATGTGGTTAAAGCCCAACTTTTAAAAGAATAGGCATCTAGTTATCTGATTTTTATCCCACCTTTTGTTCAAAAGCTCAAAGCGGCATCGATAAAACTTTTGTCTAAAGCAACAATGCTATGAGGTGGGTTAGGCTGAGAGAGAGAGTGGCCAAAGACAGCAAGTGAGGATCACGCTTGTGGGTAACTTGGGAACCTGGATCTCTCAGATCCCATTCAGCACTATACAAAGAGGAGTGAAACAGACCATCCTAATCAGATGATTTCCCATTTTCCCAGCACTTTATTGCAATTATTTTGCCTCAACACTCCGGCATACTTCATCCGCACACACCAAATTATTTCCTTCCTAGTGAAGAAGAGAGGAGCGATCACTTGGTGCCCTACTTTCCATATCTTTTCTGCTGCTTTTATGTAAAAATGGCTTCCATTTGGAATAATCAAAGGCCACTTCCTATGGACTATCCATGCTAATCATCTACGGCACGGGTGGGGAACTACAGTCCCTTTATGACCTATGGACTTCAACTCCCAGAATGCTTGAGGTCACCCATGGGAGTTGAAGTCCACAGGTCATAAAGGGGCCGTAGTTCCCTTCTCCACCCCTGAACTATAGTATCGTTTCCAAAGGTTCTGCAAACTTCTGTGCCTTTTGATACAAAGAGATATGTGATAATTATGCGTCATCAACCCAATGTCAAATCTTAACCATTACATAACTTTTTCTTCAGGATATTCTGTCCCCAACTTGGTCCTGCATGTTTTCCATTGATGCACTTATTAATAAGTCAATCCATCTTTCTTGCAGCTGGTCATCTCGATCTTTCCACCTTTTCCTGGGCTATAGATTTCCCAAGGGAGATATTCTTTGCATAATGTGTCCAAAATATGATAATTTGAGCCTGGTGATGGTCAAATATGGTTCTTTTAGGCTTGTGCCTCGGCATACATATTTTCCAATGAGACAAACCGAGACAGGAAGATCATTTTATTACAATTTATCAGAATATTCAGACAAAAGGGATTTCTCTCATTCAAAGAGGGAACCCTGATTTTTTAGCTTACAACACCTTTTATAGTTAGCATAACAAAGAAACATCCAAGAGGAAAGTTGGTTGGACAAGATAATAGTAACCTCCCCTTTGCATAGGAAGTCAGTTACACGTGGTCAAGCATGTTGTGAATTTGCATCCCATAATATCACACATTAAAATGAGGTCTGACATCAGAAGAGGCATAAATTGTGAAGAAGGTGGTTGTTCAGAATTCACTAAAGAATAAACCAGACCCCACTTTGTACTAACAAACTTTTTCTTATCTTCAGATAATTTTCAGCCTGTTTATCTCTTCAATTTAGGAATGTTAAAAGCTATTCCTAAATTCCTGTCTGTATTGTACCTGAACAGAGAAAATAATCAGTTTGAAGATTTATCTTTTTCATTTTAGGAATGTTAAAAAAACCTAACCAATCCATACAACTATCCTATATTCCAATCTGTAATGAATCAACATTATTTTAAGGGAGAGAAAGTGCATCAAATTAAAATACAAAATAGCTGTGTTAGTTAACAAATTACAAAATCCATGTCATTTGTCCCTCACTGTGTCTCAGGTGAAAATTCTGGGTCGATTAGTTCAATGATCCATTGATTTGTTCTCTTGGCTGTCCAGGGTATACTTGAGTCTTCTCCAACACCAAAGTTCAAATGTCAATACTCTTTCTGTCTTGCCTCTTCTAAGCCAGGGCTTTTCAACCTTTTCACCCATTTTTAGGATATGGCAGCATCCGAGTACCACCAGTCACCTAGCAAGGTGTCAAAAACTTGATGACCAAAAAAACAAGAAGGAAAAAAGTGATGAAGTACAGGTAGTCCTCGACTTACAACTGTTCACTTAGTGACTGTTCAAAGTTACAATGGCACTGAAAAAGTGCCCCCCAAGCCACAGCCGAGCAAGACACCTGCCTGCCCACCCGGCGGCGCTCTTCCTCCTGTTTGAGGTTTTCATTGTGAGCATTTCTGTTGAGGATTGGCAGCGGGGGTGGGGTGGAGGTGTTTGGTTTTTATTCCCCGTCTAATGGGTGGTTGCAGCAGGTTTCGGTGACTTCACATGACCCTGGGACACTGTGACCGTCATAAATATGAATCCGTTGCCAAGCATCTGAATGTAAATCACAAGACTCTGGAGATGCTGCAACATTCCAGCTGATTGGCGCTTCTTCTAGGCTCAGCAGAAGCACCAGGATCAGCACCAAGCTCCAGCTGGAGCCTAGTGCTGATCCTGAACCCTGGCAGCCCTAAAGAAGTGCTGATCCTGGTGCTTTCACTGAGCCCTGACAGCCCTGCAGCTCCAGCCATCTCTCACTCAGGCTTGTGTGGTGCTGCCACTGGTTCAGCTCATTCCCCTCCCCCGCTATCACTTTTCTAGGATGGTCGCGTACCACCTGCCAGGTGCCAATGTACCACAGGTGGTACCCGTACCACTGCTTGAAAAGCCCTGTTCTAAGCCCAGCCTTCACTTCCATAGAATGTCACAGGGAACACCACTGCCCACACAGTTCTGATCGTTGTAGATATAAAAACATCATGGTGTCTGAACATCTTTTCCAAGGTCTTCGTTGCTATTTTACCAAGTGCTGGTTTGTGACATACCGGTATTTCTCGACTGTTGGTTCCTTTACTGTTGATAATTAATCAACACTTAATTAATCAACAGTCTGTTCCCTGTTAATTCAAGGCTGGTTACTACACTTATTGTGATTGGTTTATTCTTAATCTTAGACCTATTTTTTTCACTGTGCTCCTTGATTTTCATTACTAGACCTTCCAGATCATTTGCATTTTCACTTATCAGAGTAATATTATCAGCATAACACAGGCTATTGGTGTTTCTTCCTCAAGTTTTAAAGCCACATTCATCTTCTTCCAGTCCAGCTTCCCTCAATAGGTATTCAGTATAACACAGCATAACACAGGCTATTGGTGTTTCTTCCTCAAGTTTTAAAGCCACATTCATCTTCTTCCAGTCCAGCTTCCCTCAATAGGTATTCAGTATATCGGCTGAATAAATAAGGGAGACTGTACAGCTTGTCTCACTCCTGCAACTTGGAGTTAATCTGTTTTGCCATGTTCTATCTGGACTGTGGTTTCCTGACCTACAGTGTGTGTAGTTTTTATATGAGGACAATGAGGTGTTCCGGGATTCCTACTTCCCTAAGCACACACCACACAGCTTTAATATAGTTGACATAACCAATGAAGCATGTATTGAATTCTTTGGGGAATTATTTGGATTTCTCAATTATCTAGCAAAAATCAGCAATAATGTCTCTTGTTCTTCAGCTTTTTTCTAGAGCCAGTTTGAGTATGTGACATCTCTCTTTTCATGTAGGACTCCAATCTGCATTAGATGATCCTCTATATTATTTTGCTAGAATGGGAACCAAGGCTATCATGTAATAGTTTGCACCATCTTCAGTTCAGATAGGCCTCATCTTAGAACCATTCATTTAGTGACTGATCAAAGTTACAACAGCACTAAAAAAAGTGACTTATGACTGTTTTTCACAATCACAGCAGCATCCCCATGGTCACATGATCAAAATTTGGATGCTTGGCAATTGGCTCACATTTATGACGGTTGCAGTGTCCCAGAGTCATGTGATCGCCATTTTTTACCTTCTGACAAGCAGTCAATGGGGAAGCCAGATTCACTTAGCAACTATGTTGCTAACTTAACAACTGTAGTGATTCACTTAACGACTATGTCAGGAAAGATCGTAAAATGGGATAAAACTCACTTAACTGTCTTGCTTAGCGACAGAAATTTGGGGCTCAATTGTGGTTGTAAGTCAAGGATTACCTGTAGTGTGCTATAGACTGACCTCTTCCAGCCTGTTGGCTATTCTGTTGATTTGCAGGTTTGCTGGCCTAGTTTGAGTAGAATTTTTACTGGTTCCATTGCTTGCCAAATTTCTCTGGCTATTCCCAAACTTGGTAACGACTAAACCAGGGCTTTTCAACCAGTGGTACGGGTACCACCTGTGGTACATTGGCGGCTGGCAGGTGGTACGCAACCATCCTAGAAAAGTGGTAGTGGAGGAGGGGAATGAGCTGAATAGGTGGCAGCCTGAGCGAGAGATGGCTGGAGCTGCAGTGCTGTCAGGGCTCAGCGGAAGCGCCAGGATCAGCGCCAGGCTCCAGCTGGAGTTCGGCGCTGATCCTGGCACTTCTGAGCCCAGAAGAAGTGCTGATCAGCTGGAATGTTGCAGCATCTCCAGGGTCTTGTGATTTACATTCAGATGCTTGGCAACTGATTCATATTTATGATGGTCATTGTGTCCCAGGGTCACGTGAAGTGACCAAAACCTGCTGCAACCACCTGGGGGGGAAGGAATAAAAACCAAACACCTCCCACCCCCCACCCCCACTGCCAATCCTCAACAGAAATGCTCACGAGTACCTTTGACAGGAGGAAGACCACTACCAAGTGGGCAGGCAGGTGTCTTGCTTGGCTGTGGATTGGGGGGGTCCTTTTTCCAGTGCCATTATAACTTCAAACAGTCACCAAGTGAACTGTTGTAAGTCGAGGACTACCTGTACTTCATCACTTTTTTCCTTTTTTTTTGGTTATCAGGTTTTTGACACCTTGCTAGGCAACTGGTGGTACTCGGATGTTGCCATATCCTAGAAGTGGTACAATGGGTGAAAAGGTTGAAAAGCCCTAGACTAAACTACTGATCTAATATCAAGTATTGTTATGTATTAAAATGGTTACTTTAACTACTGACCACTAGGAGGCACTATACTTTCATTCTTGTTGTCCTAGCGGCCAGTACTAGTGACAGGAAACCATTACGCAGTGTCATATAATTTCCCCAGAGACGCAGAAGGAAGAGGACTGGGGAGGTCTTGGGATTTTTAATATGGGGCCCGAAACAAGTTAATATGAATAGTTATCTGTAGTTTGAGTGTGTAAAAAAAAGGGGGAGGGAAGAAGGGAGAGAGTCATCTACAGGTTGTACTAGAGATTCTTGTGAGTACAATTGGGAAAAAAACATCAAAATTCATGATCGTGTGACTGAGGGATATCACAACAGCCATAAATGCAGGCCGGCTGCCTTCTCCTGCGCAATAGGAAATGCTTTTGGCATTGTCATTAAAGTCGTCATCTGTCTCCAGAACATTCCTATATCACTGCTGCCCGAGGTAGGTGCCCATTGGGCAGCTGGGATAACTTTCATGCCTTGAGTGACCCTGCTGAATTATATACGTTGGCAGACTTTCCCAGAATTCCTCACTCACTTTTTCTCACACTCCTCACCCACTCCCATTATAATGAGATAGCGTGGCAGGATTTGATAGCAGGATTGAAATATATAAACTAATTAATTCTTGCCTTTTGTTCATCTCTCTCTTTCTCTCTCTCCTGTTTTATCTTTTTTTTACCTGCTTTTTATCTCATTTTTACCCGTTAGCTGTTTTGATGTTTGCTTAAAACATCAAACTGTATCTTGGATAACTGAACTGAGTGGCCTGTGATCCGGGCACACGTTTACTCTGATCTGGACACAAAACACTGAACATACAATAATAGGGCCGGAAAGGACCTTGGAGGTCTTCTAGTCCAACCCCTTGCTCGAAGCAGGAGACCTTATACCATCCAGGTCAAATGGCTGCTCAGTCTATTTTTGAAAACCTCCAGGGATTGAGCTTCCAGAACCCAAGAAGGGAAGCTATTCCACTGATTAATTGTTCTCACTGTCAGAAAATTTCTGAGAGTGTGCTGGGTAAAAACTAAACTGGATATTATCCACAGTAGTTTCCCAACAAGCTGGGAAAAATCCGGGAGCAGTAAAAAAAAACACAAACCCTGGGTTCCCTGTAAGTTGTCACTGCGTTTTTCTGGTGAATTCACTTCTAATTGCCATTTTCCATTGCTGCCTCCTACAAGTTGTGATCTGGCACCCCCAGCTTCTCACAGCCCAATCGTTCCCATTCTATTTCGAAAAAGGAGAGAGAGAAAAAGGTCAAAAGGAAACACTTTTCCTTTAGGGTAGCTAGAAAAATACACAGAAGAAAGATGTGCGGGCAAAATGTGTGGGTTTCTTTCTTTAAGATCTTCATACAAAATGTAGCTCAGCAATAACGAGTTAAAGATATTGTTGCTTCTAAGAGTGGCCTTAGTACTGAAAATAGAACAGCCTAAGATATTTGCCGCTCCAGGGAAGGGATAAGATGGCGTTTGTCTGTCCCACCTTTCAGGACCAAAACCACCTAGAGCAGCAGCAGTAGAATTTGATTTCAGGAGTTCGAAAGCACGTAAAAAATGCAAGTAGAAAAATAGGGACCACTATGGTGGGAAGGTAACAGCGTTCTGTGCGCCTTTGGCGTCTAGTCATGCCGGCCACATGACCACGGAGACGTCCTCGGACAAGCGCTGGCTCTTCAGCTTTGAAACGGAGATGAGCACCGACCCCTAGAGTCGGAAACGACTAGCACGCATGTGCGGGGGAACCTTTACCTTTACCTTTAAGATATTTGCCACTCAAGGGAAGGGATAAGATGGCGTTTGTCTGTCCCACCTTTCAGGACCAAAACCACTTAGAGCAGCAGCAGTAGAATTTGATTTCAGGAAGACAATTTACTCTGTTGTACCTGTGGGCATCCAGGGGACACAGAGACCTTTCAGAATTTCACTTTTTCTAATTGCCGAGTTGTATGTAGAGGAGACAGTCTGTGGCTCCCCTCTATAGGCTGCCTTGCTTCTAAAAACAGGAAGTTCCTTTATGGACAGACAGACCAATGCGTCTAGTTTGGTCCTGCTTTATTGGCAGTAGACCAAAAAAAGCCTCCCAAATAGAATTGCTTCTGGCTCATGCCTGATGATCAGGCTGGGATCTTTTACATGGCTTCCAAAAAATATTCAACCCCAGCACTCCTTAATCAATCAGCATTAGAACGTAAGAGCAGTCCTGCTGGATCATATTCGCAGCACATCTAACCCGGCATTTTGTGTCACCCCGTAGCCAAACCGAAAAAAGAAAGCAATAAATCTCTCTGTCATCCCTTCCTTATTTGAGGGCAGCAAACTCCAAAATTAAACGCATTCTATTAAGGTTAGCAAGCTTATATACACATCGGCACATAATAATGCACCCTCGTATTGTACAAAGAAATACTTCCCATTGTTGGTCCTCATCTCTCTGAGTTTAGTTTTAATGGATGATCATGAGTTCTGTTGTGAAAGATGAAGAAAAACCTACATATCTCACACTGTCCTGATTTGCCTTCAAATAAGAAGCCTTGGATGTTGTGCTTCTAATAATACTTAGTTTTTGTTTAAAAGAAGATTTGTCCAGTTCATCTGTAGTGGTAATACTTATTTAATGTTATAATTGATATTTGTGGCTGTATTTTCACTTTCCTAATATTTCCAAGGCCCAATACAGCTTTTTTTTTAAAAAAAAAAAACAATAGCCTGATGTTATATTGGAATTTTCATTGAGTTGTCCTCTGTTGAATTGCAATCTTGATAGAAAACTTTAATACCATCAACAAAACTAAACACCTCAGTGTTCACCTTTAATATATAATTTGTGAAACATTTAAAACATAGGTATCCAACCTTTCGGCTTACTTGGGCCGCATTGAGTGAAGTGGAATTCTCTTGGGCTGCATATAAAATATATAATTTATTTATTTTTTATTCCCATTTATATCCTGCCCTTCTCCGAAGACTCAGGGCAGCTTACAATTTAAAGCACAAATCAAATGTGCTTAGCAGTACCCTTCATTCTATGTATATGCCTGCTTATTAGGGCTTTCGCGCGCCCCCAAGCGGCATTATTACAAAGTCAGCTTATTGCCCCCAACAATCTGGGTCCTCATTTTACCTGCCTCGGAAGGATGGAAGGCTGAGTCAACCTTGAGCCTGGTGGGATGCGAACCTGCACTAGTTGCAGGCAGTTGGTGTTACTTAAGAAGGCGTTAGCCCACTGCTCCACCAAGGCTCTTAATTAATGTATGTAAAGAATAAACTTCCTTTATTTTTTTATAAATCTTGTGGGGCCACATTACTAGTTGTCTAGGGCCACATGCAGCCCACAGCCTGTGAGTTGCTTTAGAAGTATTAGTTCCAACCTCAATCCCTGGGAAAGCCACTTTAAATTCCTCTCCATTTTCAAAAAAATTCCATTTATTCCTACTCTGTTCTTTTTCCTTAGGATTGCTCAGCCATTCCTGAATTCTTCTTTTAGAAAGGAAACAGGTGCCCTTCATCTGAGGAAGAATCTGATGCGACAATACTGGCAACTGTTGCAATATTAAGAAGGCAGGGCAGTGCTGGGGGGGGGGGGGAACGACCCTGAAAGCTAAGTCATTTTTTTCAAAATTGTGCTTGGACTTTTTTAGCTTTGCTAACAGGCGGACACATTGATAAAATTGCTGAGGAACAGATGTTCTTTCCAAAACCAAAGAATGCTGAGACTGGAGAGAATTTTCTTAGAATGGAATGGCCAGATGCAAAAGGATAGACGTCTCATGTTTTTAATCACAGTGAAGCAAGGGGAATTTCAGAAATCTGCTACATTTATGCACTTCCCAGAGTCCCTGCAGTATTTCAAATGAAAGCTGGTCAAACTAACCAGCAATACTAGCCAAAGAGATAAATAGGCATCCACCATGCCAAGGCTATACGTGAACTAGGACGGTCAGTTTTTCAGTTCTCCAATATTGTGTGCTTTAAAATGTTTCTTTGTTACAGGAATCAGCAGATAAGCACGCTTATCTCCTACTCCAAAAAGCTTCACTTGCTGATTTCTGCAAGTCATGCTGTTGTTAAAGATACAGTGGATTTATTTATTTGTTTGCTTTTGCTGCTCATTTGGTAATCAAAAGCATGCACCAGAAGCCTGAGAAATATTTTTATCCTAGCATTCTGAAACATCAAAAATACAAAGAGAGAAATTTCAGCCAGTTCTGTAAAATGGGCCCAAAGCCTATCCTACTTTGCCTCTGATTACCCCAACAAAGATATCTGCTTGAATCTTGTTACCGTAAATGGTCTGGACAAAGAATACCACGCTTTTTTAAAACTTCCAAATGTCCTCCTGTTGTCTTCCTCTCAGTGAGATTAAGATGCTTCTTCTTACATCCTTCCTCTCAAAATTGTATGTATCCTTCATCTCAAAAAATATGCCATTCTTTGTCAAGGTGGTACCCAGGAATCTTGCACTATAGTAATAATTTTCCAGTTGCTGAACCTAGACTTAGAGTTTCTACATGAATAGAAACTGTGGTATTACTTAGTAATATCCTTTTCCATAGCCAAAGTCCTTTGAAAATGTTTACTTACCACTGAACAAAAGTTACCAGTATATTTATTAAAAATATCATTTTTGCAGATCCAATCTAATTCATTTATAATGTTAAATAAGACAGAAGAATTAGTGGTGACTATTCTTCTTTTCTTGGACTAATTCCAGATAGATGGTTCAAAACCCAAGCAGTAAAGACATTTTGCAGCATTGCATAAATTCCTTCTTAGCATTCTTAAAAATAGAAACTAAAAGGAAATAGTGAGGAGAAAACACAGGCTAGTTTCAAGTAGGTATTTATAATTTCTATGTCACCCAAACCTGGAAGGGCACCTGCTTTCTTAGCCACAAGTTGTCGGTGTTCAGGAAAGTATGAACACAACTGTTAGTTGCGCTCCAAATTCAACAACTGTCCTTCCTCAGCTCTGCCTGTATGGAAAGAAACACTATAATAGTTGAAAAAGTTCCCATAAAAAATTTCTTTAACCCACAATACCATCTGGTGTGCATAGTATGTACTCAGTATTGCTTGGTGTTGCTCTGTTTCCACTTGGAAGACTGTTTCCTCTCTATCTTCCTTCTGTTTGTTTCACAATAGCAAGCTAGACAACAAGGCTTGGCACGCTGAAGGCAAAGCAAACTTTTGGTAATCTTCCAGCAGGTGGCATCTATGAACAACCCGGTTTTAATGCAAAGAACTCATACTGAAGAATTACCAAGCCAGTATCTTTAAAGAATCATGTTGTTCCCTTGTGTTACCTGAGAACAGCTGAGCAACAAAGATCGGGCAGGCAAATCATAAGCTATACAAATGAGTGTGATGCTACGTACTCGTTTCAGTATAAAAATCAGGAGCCACCCTCTTCTTTTTATATGGATGGGTAAGTTTCACATTTAAACCCAGAGAATTATGACTGCCATTTGATCTCTACACTTATCTATATTAATACTGCAAATAAAAAAGGTTACAGACCATACAGCAAAGACTATCAGACAGTTGTTTAAACTAATTAATGAAGTCTAATAGACAGTGGTTAAAACACATACAAAAACCAGCTTGTATCCTTTAGCTCTTGCAACACATTCATGTGTTAAAGTTAGAAACTAACATTGGCTGTGATGCTTTTATTAGGATGTTTTCATTATCTATAAGGATGTGCATTGTATTTCACTAAATCCTGGAATCCAAGATCTGTCAGTACTCCTTTGGGATTCTCTCCAAAATGACATATCTGGGCCATCTCAAAACTTTGTAATTTGACACATTAGCATTCACAGAAAGTTAATCTACAAAAAAGAAAAAAAAATCTCTGCTACTTTTTTCTATGTATGGGAAATAGCAAAATGGGGGAAATTATGGCACTGATAGGTCTACCTTAGCATCTCATAAGTCAACTCACCAAGAGTTCTCCATTCATAGCTTCTGAAGAACATTGAAGTGGCTGGTTTACTCAAATTGGCTTGGGCGTACTGTATGCGATTTCTGCCATCTGAAGAGGATTGCTGAAGAGCTTGATGAAGGTGTTGTGTTGTATAGCTTCCTAATTCTTATATCTGCGACTGTTTTTTCCAGACAACCATTGCTTTTGTTTCCCCAGTACTTTCTCTAAATTTTTGTCTTTTGAATTGTAGCATATTCCATCCTCTAAAACAATAACACTAATTATTATTAGGTCTTACTAGACTTTAGATTGCATAGGTAATCTCATTTCTCTTCCCTCTGGCCTCTTTATATAGTTAAGACATAGACACCCAGATCATCATATTCCATTTCCAAAAATGGGAGTAAGCTGCTGTAGTTGTCTTAATTGTGCAAATGCATTTCTGACCAGTGTTTAAAAAGATACCAGTGTTCCTTGCTGAATTCAGGAACGTACACAACCAGAAAATGGCTATGGGAAAGCTAATGTTACTACCAGTGTGCAAGATTGCTTATTTGTTTGATAGAAAGTGCTTATCATGTCAAACACAAGGCCCGGGGGGCTGGATCCGGCCCGCGAAGTGGTTTCATGTGGCCCGCGAAGCCATCCTGGAAACAGTGAGGGAACGGCCCTCACTGTCTTGGCCCTGGCCCAGAGACCCTCCTTCCGCCAGAGACCCTCAGATCTGTCCCACTCCTGCCCAGGCCCCCATAGGCACCCTTGATGCCACCTACCCAGTAGGCCATACGCACTCTAGCCACGCCCACCCAGTAGGCCACGCCCACCCTGGCCATACCCACCCGGCCCCCTGAGGGCAACCGCAATGCTGATGTGGCCCTCAATGAAATTGTGTTTGACACCCCTGGCTTATCACATCAAAGGTAGGTTTATGGAACTATTTTTATTATCCTACAACTAGCCCAAAAAACTCTGAATCTCTGCCTGAAATTGGACAGGATGTATCTTCACAGAAAAGGCAACATGTGCTTTTAACTGGCATCTCATTTTTGCAAACAAACATGTTTTTGGCCCTTTCCTTTTATAAAAAAAAATTAAGAGAGCTAAGCAATATTACTGTAATTATTTATCTGAAATTTCTCAGGATTCAGCTCTTTAACGAGATGCATTGCGCTTATAAATTTAGTCAGTTCTATTAAAAATACAATTTATAGATTTTTCCACAAAAGTCTATGAAAGAAAGGAAAAGTAATACTTCCAATCTTGTTACGGACCTGGTCCCATGACAAATCAAGCAGTTTCCAAGTGGATATCAGTCAGGGCTGTTTTCTGCCTTGTCAACTTGATAAACAATTTTAATCTTGTTATCAGCAAACACCGTTGGTTCCTGATAGGTAACAGTACTAAGAAAAGAGAATTGTATTTTTCTAATTACAGTATCAAATTTCCCAGGACCTCTTGAAAATACACTAGAAAAATCCTACAGTAAGCAAAGTATTTTGGTGATAATCTCTGACTGGCTACTCTACAGTTCTACTTTGCTCCTTTAAAATGAACATTTGAGGAAAAATGAGATAAATTGAAATGACAGTGTAAACAGTATTCCCCAGACCTGTGTTGAAATGTTTTTTTTAATGGCAAATTAGAATACAGTAAGTACATGAAGATATTACTATGTCATTTGGGAAAACATTTCTAGCACTTTGTTTCCAGTAGCATTCATGATTTCAGAAGTTCCATTACACTGTCCAAGAAGAAACCTTTGAGGTTCTAGCAAAGAGCAAACCCCGTCTGAAAAAAGAAAAAGTAATTGGCTTAATTTCATTATTCTATTTAATACTGAACTGGGATAGAGTGGGCCAATGACTTTCTAACCAAAAATGAACATTCTTAAGCAGAGAGTGGAATATTAAATTTCAGAGAGTCCTTGATGCAATTCTAAATCCTTTTGTGGAGCCACTATCTTTTAGATACGTTGTTCATGTGCAAAATTAGGTTAACGTTAGACCTATCTTACAGCGCTATTGTACTGATTACAAAGCAAAAAGCAATTATTAAGAGGGGGTGAACTCTTTATATAGAATAGAGCACAGGTGTCAAACTCGCCATGTCACGTAACGTGTTAATGACGTATAGTGACTTTTTTTGCATTGCCGGAGCTGGGGTGGGCACAGCCTCCGTATGATGCAACCAGCCCATGGCAATTTGACACCCCTGGATAGAGAAACAAATGATACATACGTTTGGTAATATGCATAAAAAAGCAATAAATCGAACAATAAGGGACATTTAATTAGATATGAGAATTAAACAATAGAAAACATTGATCCTGGATAACATTCTCCAAATGGCAAATATGTGGGTTACAACCCCCTATTTTCCAGTCAAGTTTGTATATTGCTTAATTCTGTATTCAAGGACTTCCAGAATACGCTGCTTGCTGTTCAATTTCTGAAGAGATTAGTACTTTCATGTGAAAGAAAAAAAATGGTTTGGACTAAAAGGAAACATGTATTCCTCAGTTTCGAAAGGATGCCATGCTAAATGCTAATATCTCTGATTAAAAAGCTAATACTGAAGTCTAATATTCCGGGTAACAAAAAGGTGCCTGTGCAACAGCCAGAAACAGGATTAAAAGTTTAGAAATCATGATGTGATCACCGAATGCAAATGAGACTTAGCAGTATCTTCAATCACAGTAAGTAAACAGGAAGTGTGATATACCGTGCTTCAATTTATATTGTATATATTCCAAACCACTCCCGGATTACATTCAGAAATAATAGAACAACTCCAGAGCCTTTTTGGTTGTGACTCTGACTCTGGAATAACTCCCACCCCCACCCGCCGCCCCAATATTAGAATGTCCTTTCCTTATATAACAACAGCAAAAGTTGCAAAATGATTGGAGGCAACTGTTTGAGGTTACAAGACGTTATATATTGGCCTGGGATGCTATTTTAAGAGTTTCATTTTAGGAAGGAAGGAAGGGAGGGAGGGAGGGAGGCAGGGAGGGAGGAGATGGATAGATGTTGAGAGCTGTAGATAAGATAATCTTTATTGTCATTTTTTTTTTACTGTGGGCACAACGGCACACATCAAAAATGAAATTTAGCTGCCCGCTCTCGAAGTGAAACACATACATGACACACACCAAAAACATACTCTAAACAACCTATGTATAGACCCACACCCCTACATATACACAACAATAAAATAACAGGGAGGGAGGCAATTGCTTGATCTGCCAAGATAACCGACTGCCTTTGAACTTGACTGTTACATTCAGGATGCGCAGAAGGAAAGGGCTTAGCCATCATGCCTTCCTCCCAGCACCAGCCCCAAAATTCCGATAATTATCCGCTAGGTGTCAGGTGGGAGAGGCAGTCAGGCTGCCCAGCAACAGGAGGCAAGTAGCCAATCACCTCCCCCTCCCCAGAAGAAGGCCGTTTCCTTGCTGGTTCTGTGCAGCCAGCAGGAACTGGCTGTCGTCAGGCAAACCACCTCTGTGTAGTAAGAAATTAGACTTGCAGTGCAGGAGGAAAGACAACGACAGCCGGCAGATTTGAATGCAAGAAAGCTGTAAATGCAGACCCTCCGCTCTGTGGCTCGGTCTTACTACGCTAATAATAAATAAACCTTTATTGTCAAAGTACCACACGTGTACATTGAGATTAGCTGAGCCTCCCCCTGTGTTCCCTTCCCCCAACACAGGGACAACAAACCCTCCATCCTACCACACCGTGTGAACCAACACCACCACACACCGGCCTCCCAAGTCAATTCTGCATAAGTTCACAGAGATTATGTCCCATTCAAAAGCCTAACAGCCCCCAGGATAAAAGCTGTTTTTCAGTCTGTTGGTACGGCTGGCTATACTCCTGTATCTCCTACCGGATGGTAGGAGAGTAAAGAGATACCGTCCAGGCTGTGAGTCATCCTGCATGAAATCCAAGGGGCAGTTAATGTGAACAATGTAACAGGTTATTCAGGTGAGGTAGTGGAATAGTGCTGCAGCTGCCTAGGAATAAGTTATATTTGATGAGACTTGGCTTTTTTTTTTTAGCAGATAGGAATGGGGTTGCTCTGCAGATCTCATCAGGAACAGCCAAACGTAAGCAGGTGGGGACGCCCTTTCCTCTTTTTTCCCCTCCTTATTAAATCTATCACCTTCCTTCTCGGAGGCCAGAACTAAGCCAGAAGGATTAGTTTTCAAGACGCAGGAGTGAATCTCATAACGTGCTAGTAACAACAAAAGGAAGCATCGATCTGAGCCAGAGGCATAATATACTTTTACCTACTGAACCAGTAGCATCCAGATCGCAGCCTTAACGGCCGGTTTTCTTGCAAGCTTTCAGATCCATACGCTTGCATGTCAGCATGGTGGTATAGGAGAGGATGCTCGTTGTTACTGTGTATCTCAAGGGTACCTCTTACATTTGAGCACACTTTAAATTGGGAAGAAATGGCAGAAATTTGGGGGGGGGAAATGTTTCAGACCTCATATAAAAATAGCACCTTTCACCACACTTGGACAAAAAGATGCTTTAAGTTTTTGTTTTAACTACGATGATGTAATTAAAAGAGAAGATTACACACAGTGAGATAGATATTTGGGTTGCCTAGACCCTAAAAATATTTTTAATTTTTAGGGTTTAGGCAACCCAAATAACTTATCTCACTGCGTGCAATCACAGATATCACATAACTGGTCTTAGGTGAGAGCTTTTTAAAATTTAAGCCCACAAAATGGTGTGTTCGACACTCTTTCCTGATTTCCATGTAGAGGTTGAAATTTGGAAATTCTGCAACTGTAAATATAGTTCATAGCAGAGAAAAATTGGACAACTTGATTAAGAAGTGACACAGATAAATTAGTTATATTGAATAGAACAGGTTGTCATAACGGGAAGAAAAGCTACAATTGCTCAAATTACTTTTCTATGCTTTTAATGTAACTACTGTGTTTACTGATATCTAGTCATACTAGAAATGCTCCATTTGGTTAATGTTCTGTCCTAATCAAGCATGCAGACTAAGATTAGGCTGCAACAATTTATTACATATGAAAGCAAAAATCTGCAGGCAGCACAAGCATTTGTACAATTGCGTGCACAGTTAGCAAAGTCCCAAACAGTGGCACAAACAAGACTGCCTACAGCAGGTCTATGTCCATAACAGTAGCATTGTCAAAACAGTCAAGGAGCTCATGGGATAGTTATTCGCTGGTCAGAGTAGCAGAGCCTCTGGATATACTGGTAGTCCTTGACTTACAACAGTTCATTTAGTGACCGTTCAAAGCGTCGTGGAAAAACCCAATGGAAAAGACAAGAGACAGCAATACAAAACAATAATTCTTACTTTAAGATTCAGAGGTTTATTTTGCTAATCATTTGGAACCTAGCATTATAACATAACATCACTTACGTTAACAACCCATTGCAATGAGGACCATATGATATAGCAAACTCCAATAGGACAGCTATAGGCCAATGGCAAATCAATCAGGTCCAGTCCCAACCTTTATACCCTTTCTTGTTGGGTATAATACCCAACCAGTGATGGTCCACTGACTTTTTACTGATTCCTGCTGACCTTCTGCTGAACATAAAAGGTAAAGGTAAAGGTTCCCCCGCACGTGCATCCTAGTCGTTTCCGACTCTAGGGGCCGGTGCTCATCTCCGTTTCAAAGCCGAAGAGCCAGCACTTGTCCGAGGACGTCTCCGTGGTTATGTGGCCGGCATGACTAGACGCCAAAGGCTCATGGAACGCTGTTACCTTCCCACCATAGTGGTCCCTATTTTTCTACTTGCATTTTTACGTGCTTTCGAACTGCTAGGTTGACAGAAGCTGGGACGAGTAACAGGCGCTCACTCTGCTACGCGGCACTCGGGATTCAACCCGCCAAACTGCCGACCTACTGATCGACAAGCTCAGCGTCCTAACCCACTGAGCCACCACGTCCCTTTCTGCTGAACATAACTTTCCACATATATCCATGTACATTGGAACCCGCATCCATCAGCTACTTTCAGTTCCTCTTTTCCCACGGTTATAATACTCATGTTCCAAATATAGATAGAACTATCTACTTTGCAATTTCATATTGCACAAAGCTCAGCAGATTACAAATAATACGTCCGTATTGCGAAACAGTATAGAGTTTGAGTTAAAAGCTTTGTTTTAAATCACTTCTGTGGGGCCTATCCCAGGTGTGCTCCAGCCTCATCTTGTTATATGAGGAGGGGACTATATTTTCATCTCGTACAGAAGTTACAACAGCACTGAAAAAAGTGACTTATGACCGTTTTTTATACTTACAACTGTTGTAGCATCCAAATGGTCATGTAATCAAAATTCAGAGGCTTGGCAACTGGCATGAAATTATTGACGGTTGCAGTGTCCCGGGTCCTGTGATCACCCTTTGCAATCTTCTGACAAGCAATGTCAATGGGGAAGCCAAATTCACCGAATAACCATGTTACTAAATTTAGAACTACAGTGGTTCACTTAACAACCGTGGCAAGAGAGGTCTTAAAATGGAGCAAAATTCACTTAACAACTGTCTCACTCAACAAGAGAAAATTTGGGCTCTATTGTGATCGTAAATGAAGGGCTACTTGTACTAATTCTGAAGAATGAGCACACTCAAGAGCCAGGGTGAAATGGCCATCTTCGGTGGAGAGGTACTGGCTAGCTGGGACCCTGATTTAGGGCAGCCACCAGGTAAGAACCAATAAAGGGATAATGGCACTCTTGCCAGGAACGGAAGTGTGCCAAGAGCCACTATTTTGTTCTCTGTGGTACACAGTGTATCCTGTGGTTGCCTGGGATTAGTTCCTTTGTCATCAGACTGTCTAACCAGCTGCTTTGAAAGATCTGTGGCAGAATCTGCTTCAGGTACTTGATTCTTCCTGATTCCCAAGGCTATCATTCACCCAGTATGTCTGAGGCAGGCTCTTCAGTGTCAGATTCCTCAGAAACCAAGTCAGGCATGTCACTATTCCCCCTCCCGATTCCCCCAGGGCCCCCCCTTCTTTCCTGACCAAGAACCTGGGCTTCAAGGGAGAGCGCCAAAGAAAGAGTTGCATCAGCCACGGGGCATAGACTTGTTCCACGTTTTCACACAAGGACTTCTCCGGTCTGTGATTATTAGCCCTACCAGGTAGTCCAAATAAGAAGCCCAACCAGGATTACTAGCTCTGTTTTTATGGTTGATTACGTTTAACAGAATCCTGCAAGACTGAAAGAATTTCTCCTCTCCTGTCCATTCACTCTCTGGAAAACTAGGGAGGGCCCCTTCTTGAAACATTTCCCATGCCATCCCTCCTTTTGTGGGCTGAGACATCTTTGACGTGCCGGTTGTCCAGTCTGCAGCATTTTCTCCTGTCTCCCAGAGTCATTCTCACATACCATTACAGTAGTCCTTCCAACCTATGAAGTACCCAATGTAGGCAGTCCCAATGATGGAAGGTCTAGAACAGTGGTGGCGAACCTAGGGCACGTGTGCCAAGGGCGGCACTCAGAGCCCTCTCTGTGGGCACGCATGCCATCGCCCCAGCCCCGCCTCTCCCTGCGACCCCCTCCTCACCAGCATCCCCCCCCCCGGAGAATCATCTCCAAGCAGCCAAGGACATGGCAGCCAGGCAGCGGGGTCAAGACACTGCACTCACGCCCCATCACACGCAGATGATGCTGCAGGGCACAGGCAGATGGCATGGTTGCCATGGCACTGCTGGGCTGCCTGGGCAATCTGCGGTGGGCCTGTGGGCAGGTGGGGGGCAGGGGTGGGACAGGGGCGGTTTTTGGGCAGAGTCTCTAAAAGGTTCGCCATCACTGGTCTAGAATGTATATCAACTCGTATTTGAGTGCCTCCAGGATTAACACAGGTGGCACAAGTTGTGTAGCATGAGGCCATGGGCTCAAGGTAGCCACAAGAGTAATGAAATCAGAAATCTACCTTCAGCATCAAAAGCAGCTTGATCCTGTACACAGTGTTGATTACAGCTTCTATAGCAGGGGTCTTCAAACTTGGTCCTTTTATGACTTGTAGACTTCAACTCCCAAAATTCCTCAGCCATGCGTGCCAGGCTGAGGAATTCTGGGAGTTGAAGTCCACAAGTCATAAAAGGGCCAAGTTTGAAGACACCGGCTCAAAAGGAAACAATGATCTACTTTTAACAAAGGCCACTGCATTTTCATAGGCATTGTCAACATCCACACCAAGTGCCCCATTACCAGGGAAGCCCCAGACTGCCAGTGCTAATCAACAAAGCATTTGCAGACTTCTTGGCATTTTGGATCTGGATCTGGTGGCTTGTAATTCCTGTTTCTGGCCGGAATAGGGAATGCTAGTTGTTGTAAAGGGAAACATTGGGTTGGAAATCAACATTTGCCAAGAAGAGTGCCATATGACTGAACACATACTGGGCATTGTTATAACCTATGCAAAAATCAGTAGCTGCACTCAATTGTCCTATTGGTAGTTTCTCAAGAATCTCTATATACATCTATAAAATGGAAGATGGAGTGCCAATAGCTGGATACCCAGATTTCACAAACAAAATCTGCCTAAATCAGGTAAGTAAACGGTGGGCTGCAATTCATGCGGGCAAAAAATGTTCTGTAAAAAGAGCTGGGCCATCTCCTGGACTGAGCAAAACACAAAATGTGCCCAAGTAACGTTCAGAGCTTCTGGTGTTTTGAAGGACCCTAAAAACTTGGGCTCTTCACTCAGGCTTTTGGTGAGGGTGACTGAAGTTCCCTTTTCATTTGTTGCCATCCAAATTAGTAATCTCTGCAATCTTTCTATTTCTTTTTAAAATGTTTTTAACTGTTTTATAAAATGTAAAGTGCCCAGAATCAATGCGGCATATAAATTTAATAGATAATCTTTTAAAATTGGCATTTAGTGTTTTATCTATAGAATTCTGGAATCTGGGCAGATGTATGTGGAGGAGAAGATGGAGAAGAGTGGGGTTACACAGGAAAATGCATCGAAAATAAGAGCCAGAACTCCAGTCACCATATTAACCACTAATTAACCTAGCACAGGAGCTAGAAATGACTGATGTTAAGTTATTATGAAGTGAAGCCTATCCGTTTAAATTATGGGAGGGCAATTTGAGACTCTCAGGCTAATGTTGGGTACCATCTGAAAGAGTTCTGTTCAGACTGTTGTTAAAAACTGTCTGGCTTTTCCCTACCTTGTGGGGGGGGGAGAGAGAGAGAGAGAGAGAGAGAGAGGGAGGGAGGGAGGGAGGGAGGGAGGGAGGGAGGGAGGGAGGGAGAGAGAGAGAGAGAGAGAGAGAGAGAGAGAGAGAGAGAGAGAGAGAGAGAGGAATATCACAGAAAAAAACCCTGGTATCAGAGGGACATCAGTTGTCCCACTCCCTTTGGGTTTTGACACTACCTATTATAGACTTTGATCATATCCACTATATATAGTAGTTCCCAAGAGATTGCTCTGCGATCAAAAGAAAAAGGGATATAAAGTGGGGGGTGTAGGCAATGTTTAAGCAGTATTAGATTAAGCTTTTAAGGGTTAACCTAACATGAATTAAAGGGACGAGGTGGCTCAGTGGGTTAGGACGCTGAGCTTGTCGATCAGAAGGTCGGCAGTTTGGCGGGTTGAATCCTGAGTGCCGCGTAACAGAGTGAGCGCCTGTTACTCGTCCCAGCTTCTGCCAACCTAGCAGTTCAAAAGCACCTAAAAATGCAAGTAGAAAAATAGGGACCAGTACGGTGGGAAGGTAACAGCGTTCCGTGCGCCTTTGGCGTCTAGTCATGCCGGCCACATGACTACAGAGACGTCCTCGGACAAGCGCTGGCTCTTCGGCTTTGAAACGGAGATGAGTACCGGCCCCTAGAGTTGGAACCGACTAGCATGCATGTGTGGGGGAACCTTTACATTTACCTTTTTAATATGAATTAAAAGTAACACATTTGGAGCATTTTCAAAATTCACGATGCACTGTGTATTTGAGGAAGCAAAATAAAAGGCTGATGTAAGAAACAATAATTCTATTTGAATATGTGTGATTGATTAATGAGAGCAATCAAGTGTGCTGTAGCAGTTAAGGTGAAGGACTAAAAGTGGGACTACTGGGAGCCTAATTTAACACAGAAAATCTCTGGGTGACTCTGGGCCTATAGTTGTGTCTCAGCTCAATCTATCTCACAGGATTGTTGTTGCGGAGGCGGGGGGGGAGGAGGGAGATAGCACATATGTGCTGCTTTGAACGCATGAAAAGTGGGCCATAAATCATCTAAAAAGAGTGATTTCTTGTCCTCTTTCATTTCAAGAATATTATTGCAACAATTGGGTTTTTTAGTCTAATACAGTACCAGAAAACCTACTGCTATTAAAATAAACTGTTGGAATGAAAAATGAGATACATCTGAGTGGGAGGTGAGTTTCTTCCCTAAGGAGCCTCACTCTGCTGCAGTGAATTCAGGGATTAGTGAAATGAGGCGCTGAAAGGATATTTTACTGATGACACAATAAACAACTAATAAACCTAGTTATTTTGCCTATTCTTATATATTTGGTAGCAGGTGGAAATAAATATTCTCTCTATATATCTATGTGTATGTTCATGCGTGTGTGTATGCATAATCTCAGAAATGAATGCTAACCATTTATATAAGTTGTTAAAAAATGAAAAGCTGCACTTCAGCATATTACTGAGGAATGAGCCAAATTCATTTCTTAATTCTGGCTGAAAATCTCATCATTTTCAATGGGCCTAAACCTATCCTGAATACTAACTTAGAATAGAATAGAGCTGGAAGGGACCTTGGAGGTCTTCTAGTCCAGCCCCCTGCTCAAGCAGAAGAATCTTTACCATCTCAGACAAGTGACTGTCTAGCCTCTTTTTAAAAATCACCAGTGATGGAGCGCCCAGGATTTCTGGAGGCAACCTGTTCCACTGGTTAATTGTCCTCAATGTCAGGAAGTTTCTCCTTAATTCCAGGTTGCTTCTCTCTTTGATCAGTTTCCAACCATTGTTTCTCATCCTGCCCTCTGGTGCTTTGGTGAATAACGTGACTCCCTCTTCTTTGTGGCAGCCCCTCAAATTCTGGAATACTGCTATCATGTCTCCCCTACTTCTTCTTTTCTTTAGACTAGCCAAACCCAAGTCCTGCAGCCATTCTTTGTATGTTTCAGTCTCCAGGCCTTTGATCATCTTAGTTGCTCTTCTCTGAATTTATGGTAACGAAAACTGGCTGCAGTATTCCAGGTGTGGTCTTACTAGGGTTTTATAAAGCAGTACTTGCATTGATTCTATGCCTGTTTATACAACCCAGGATTATATTAGTTTTTTTGGTGGCGGCTGCACACTGCTGGCTCATGGTTAAGTGACCATCCACTAGGACTCCTGGGTCCTTCTCACAGTTACTGTTTTTAAGCTAGGTCTTGCCCAATCTGTACTTGTACCTTTGATTTTACCTGCCTAAATGTAAAACTTTGCTTTTCTCCACATTGAAACTCATTTTTTGTTGGATAGGGTCCATTGTTCAAGTTTGTCAAGATCTTTTTGGATCCTGAGTTTGTCTTCTGGTTGTTGGCCACTCCTGCCAGTTTGGTGTCATCTGAAAATTTGATGAGTTCCCTTCAATTCCCTCACCTAAATCATTGATGAAGATATTGAAGAGTACTGGGCCTGAGAGGGAACCTTGTGATACACCATTGCTTACTTCTCTCCATGTGGATGTAGTGCCATTGAGTACTACTCACTGAGTACGGTTTGCCAGCCAGCTACAGATCCATCCGGTGGTGATGTTGTCTACTCCACCTTTTTCTAGCTTACCAAGGAGTAGGTTGTGGTCTACTTTACAAAATGCCTTACTGAAGTCTAAGTATACTATGTCCACAGTATTTCGTTGGTCTATTAGTTTAGTCACTTTGTCAAAGAATGAAATAAGGTTTGGCATGATGTTTTTAACAAACCCATGCTGGCTATTGGTTATAACTTTGTTTGCTTCTACTTTTCAGCAGATCTGCTTTTTGATTCTCTTTTCTAGGTTCTTCCCAGGTATTAATGTTAAACTGATTGGTCTGTAGTTTCCTGGGTCCATTTTTTCCCCTTTCTTGAAGATGAGAACCATATCAGCCCTTCTCCAATCCTCAGGTACTTCCCCGGTGCTCCAGGATTTTTGAAAGATGTGGCGCAATGGTTCTGAGATAACATCTGCCAGCTTGTTCTTTAGAACTCTGGGATGTAATCTGTCAGGTCCCTGTGATTTATATTTGTCAAGGTCGGATAGGTGCTCTGTTACCATTTTCTTGCTTATTTTAATTTTTGTTTCTAATTTGTCTTTTGCAGTGGGTTTTTTTTTGGTATGTTGGGCTACAGTTTCTTTTTGTGTGAAGACTGATGCAAAGTATGAGTTAAGCAGCTCTGCTTTCTCCCTGTTGCCTGTTATTTCTTTGCCATCTTCTCTCTTTAGTGGGCCTACAGTTTCCTTGACTTTTTGTTAATACGTTGGAAGAAACTTTTTTTATTATCCATTTCTTTTGCAAGTCTTTGTTCGTTCTGAGCCTTTGCTTTCCTGACTTCATCTTGGCATGCACAGCTGGCTGCTGATAATTAGCCTTAGTTATGTGCCCCTTTTTCCACTTTTTGTATTTGTCCTTTTTCAGTTTGTCAGAGAGATCTTTATGCAGCCATGCTGGTTTCTTGTTGAATTTCTTTACTTTTTCACTGGTATTGTGCTGGTCTGGGCTTTTATGATCACATTTTTCAGTTTCCCATGCTTCTTGGATTGTTTTCCCCTTTAGGGTTTTTATCCATGGGCTCTTTCCTAGGTTCTCTCTGAGTTTGTTAAAGTCGGCTCTTTTGAAATTTAAGACATTGGTTGGATTGTTTTCTATTGCTAATGTTTGTGTTATATTAAATTCCAGTATGATGTGGTCACTTTTGCCCAAGGTTCTGGCAACTTCATCTCCCTCTATCACTTCTTCTCTATTAATTATAATTAAGTCCAGTATAGCTTTTCGCCTAGTTCCCTCCTCCACCTTTTGGATGACAAAGTTGTCGGCTAGGTTGGTCAGGAATCTGTTTGATCTCCCGCTCACTGCAGTTTGTCTCCTAGTTGATATCTGGATAGTTGAAGTCTCCCATTACTACTGTGGTATGCTTCCTACATACATTTGTTAGCAAAGAGTTCATCTATTTCTTCTGATTGGCTGGTGGCCTGTAATATACACCTATGGTAATGTCACTTTTTTTCTCTTTTATATTGACCCATATACATTCTGGAGAGATTTTATCTTGGACCACGTGCCTTTCGGTAGATGTGTAGTGTTCTTACATATAGTACAACTCCTCTTCTTCTTTTTATAGACCTGTTTCTTTTGAACAATTTGTATTCATCAGTCCATTCCATTCATGGGTTTCATCCCACCAGGTTTTTGTAATGCTTATGTCATAACCTCCCTTGTGTACTATTGTTTCTAGTTCACCCTGTTTGTTCCCCAAGCTTTGAGCATTTTTTTATAAGCATTTAAGACTTTTATGCCTGTTCATGGGTACGTTTCCTGCATCTCTTGATTGTTGTTTGGGTTTTTCTTTTTTCTCATCTCTGCCTGCCTCATTGTTTGATTTGTTTTCTTGGGATTTATGATTGTTTTTGGGTTCTAGAGATTCTAAAGATCGGTCGCCTTCCCCCCTCAATTTTAGTTTAAAGCCCTCCTGATGAGTTGGGCCAATCTTTTTCTGAGTACATTTTTTCCTGTTTTCGTGAGGTGCAGCCCATCTCTTGCCAAGAGTCCTTACATTTACATAGTATGGTAGAATATCAACAATAGATTTTTAAAAAGATAACTGCTACAAAGTATCTCTACACTTACTGTAGGTCAACAGTATTATCCCAATACTGCAGAACGCTAATACAGTAGAATACCTTTCATTCTGGACATACTAGGGCTGGCTCAGGAATTCTGGGAGTTGAAGTCCATGAGTCATAAAAGAGCCGAGGTTGCCTACCCCTGTACTAGGGGATGGAGAGAAAATAGTTCATGACACAATTGCACTAAACTATTATTTTTCTCTGAGAACTTTCAGTAGACAATTTTCATGGGAAAAATCCATGCTAAATGTTTTGGGAATGGACCCTTAGGGTTGCAAACTGTGTAAAACTGTATCACACTTGTGGTTAGGACACTGTTGTCATTTTTACCAATTCTTGTTAAAGGAGGATATGGGAATTAGGACCACAAAAAACGAAGCAACGTTGTCATTCCGTACGTTGCAGGAATATCGGAAAAGCTCAGGAGTCTCTTCAGCCAACACAACACACGTGCATACTTCAAACCCAAGAATACACTAAGGCAGAAGCTTGTCCACCTCAAGGATAACATACCCAGACACAAACTGAGCAACACTGTATATGCAGTGAGCCATGTGCAGATCTGTACATTGGGGAAACAAAACCACCACTTCATAAATGCTTGGCAAAACATAGAACAAACCCATCAGGATAAGAATCAGCAGTACATCTACATTTAAAAGACAAAGTTCACTCTTCGGAAGACAGCAAAGTCCACAGTTTGGACAGAGAGGACCGCTGGTTTGAAGGAGGGGTCAAAGAGGCCATCTAGGTCAAAACTGAACAGCCCTCTCTCAACAGAGGGGGAGGGACATGACATCATCTATCTCGTGTCTACAACAGCCTTTTCAACAGTTCCAAGAAGGCTCCACACCCATCTGCACCACTCAGGTGAACCTGATGACACAGATAAGCCTCTCCTTTCGCCCCCCCCCCTTCCAGTCAGAGCTGAAGAAGCTTCTTGGATGAGAAGCGAAACATCTTCAAAGAAAAACAAGCCCAGCTGCCTCATGAAAAAGCATCTTTGGGATAAGTGGCTTACTCCCAAATCCACGCGCAATGGATTTTATTTTAAGTATCTGCGCACTCGCTTTCATTATCCTCAGCACTGAATTTATTCGAGGAATAAATTTATACAACTCCAGTCTTGTAACCGTATACACGAAACGCTCCCTTCTTTTCTGTAAGAACACCTGAAGCCCAATATCTGTTAAATGTTTACAACTCTCTATTGTTTATATTTTTTAAAAAAATATTAGCTCAAACATGTATTTCCAAAACTTCTTTAGAGTTTCTGATCAACCGACTTATTAAATAGAGTTTACTGAGATGATGACCTACTAAAACAGTAAATGACTTCGGGTTTTAAGGCATCACAAGCATCTTCGATTCTGCTGCAAAAGACGCCATGGGAACATTTCATCAACGTAGAAAATATTAATTCTTGCCCTGTACACCGCCCTGAGTCCTCTGGGAGAAGGGCGGTATAGAAATATTAATAAATTAAATTAATATTAATATTAATAATAATAATAATAATAATAATAAACCTTTATTGTCAAAGTACAACGTGTACATTGAGATTAGCTGAGCCTCCCCTCCCAACACACAGCATTACAAAGCAAAAAGATGCTACTTTCCCGTTTGAACGTGTGGATACCACCTAAGAAACAAAAAATAAACTCTTTCCCTATGCTATAAAACAAGGCGCGCTATAAAATTCCCCTTTCTCCATTAAAGGCAGCCCATCCTACTCAACAACCGCCCCGTGAAAAAAAAATGGCAGCTTGGAGCCGGAAGTAGCCGCGACGTCACCTCATTGTTTTTCAAAAGCTCTCTGAGCTACGCATCTTCCGTCTTTTTTTTTTTAAACTTCAGAACCCGGATGGAGACGACCGACTCCCCAGGGGCCGTAGTTGCGTCTTACTCCACGAGGGCGCATGCGCCTGGGGCGGATGAACGTAGTAGGCGTTCTAGCGAGAGAATGCGCCGAGCCGGCCGGGCTGCACTGAGTGTCGGCGCGCAAGCGCGGCGGAGGCAGGCCGGGATTTAAAGGGGTAGTGTCCGCGGGTGCTGCCCCTTGGGGGGGGGGGAGTCTGTTCGGCGTTTTCAGAGGCGAGCGGGCTTTGTTCCTCCGGTTTGGAAACATGGTTTGCGGGGGCTTCGCCTGCTCACGCAATGCTCTCTGCGCGCTCAACGTCGTTTACGTGGTGAGTATAGGACAACCGGACGGCTGGCTGTTTCGCTTCTTCCCGGACGTAGCTTGGAAAGAAGAAGAAAGAGCGTGGAGTTCCTATGGAGGGAAAGGCGTGGGGGGAGGGCGGGCGCTAGATCTAGGGGGGGGGTCGAAGGCTGGGCTGTGTGTGTGTGTGTGTGTGTGTGTGTGTGTGTTCGTGCGTGCGATGATGGGGGGGGAGAACCGTACCCATATTGGGGTTGCTGGGTGCCCCAGGAGGAGCTTAGATTTGGGGTGGGGGGGGCGAGAGGTATTGCCAGGTCTTTTTCTGACTGTATTCTTGAGGCTTGGGCGGGCGGGGGGCGGGGGTGGGGGGGTTTAGGGTTGGAAGGAAGGTGGCGGTAGTTTTTAGAGGAAAATAAGTAAGAGCTAGGCCAGGGGTCGGCAACCTTGGCTCTTTTATGACTCGCGGACTTCAACTCCCAGAATTCCTGAGCCAGCTATGCTGGCTCAGGAATTCTGGGAGTTGAAGTCCGCGAGTCATAAAAGAGCCAAGGTTGCCTACCCCTGAGCTAGGCGAAGGGATGACCTCACTGCTACTGTGGCAGTTGCCCCAATCTGGTGACCTTCGTTTGGGTTGGAAGGCAGGTAGTCCTCGACGTACGACCACAGCTGAGCCCAGAATTTACCTTGCTAAGGGAGAAAATTTGTGCCAGCGAATTTTGCCCCATTTTTGCAACTCTTCTTGCCACCTTTGTCAAGTGGATCGCTGCAGTTTGCTACATTAGCAACACGGTTGTTAAGGGAATCTGGCTTCCCCACTGAGTGTGCTTGTCCGAAGGCGCCTCAACTGTCAGAAATATGAACCGGTTGTCGAGCATCCAAATGGGAATTATGTGACCGTGGGGATGCTGCAATGGTCATAAGCGTGAAACATCATCATAAGTCACTTTCAGTGCTGTGGTAACTTTGGTCACTAAATGAACTGTTGTAAGTCGAGGACTACCTGTATAGTATAGTCTCCAGAATTTCTAACTAATATGGCTGGAAATGTTGAGGGTGGTTGTAGTCCTCTAGAGCAGAGGCCCCCAACCATTTGGGCACCAGGGACCGGTTCCATGGAGAGAGGTTTTTCCGCAGACCGGAGGGTGTGTTGTTTTGTGTGTTGCCTGCATCCCACAGATGGGGCTTTTCTTGTTTGTGCAGACCGGTTGCTGGCATGCCACGGACCAGTATTGGTCCACAGACTGGGGATTGAGGACCCCTGCTCTAGAGCAGAGTAGATGGAGGAAGACTAAGATTAATGGGTGAGAGAATGTATGGTAGGAAAGAGAGATTTGTTTTGTCTGTCTTTTTTGTGGGGCAGGAAATTATAGTACAGTGAGAAGAGAAGCTATAAATCCTGCATACTTTGTTTGCAAGCATTGTGGGGGAGGTGATGAGTGGGTAATGGGTTGGCCCCAGAAGAGTTGGACTAAAACATATGTCTTGTCAGGGTTGCATAGAAAGGGAAGCTTGTGATATTTATCAAAGAAAATTTGCCTCTGCAAGTTTGAAATCTTGCCTCAAATGTTCCCTTGACCACTGACAATGACTGAACCTTCGCTTCTTGTTTATTGACCTATGTTTTGTCAGATTTGGTAAATAAGTTACAAAGATTATCTGTCATTTGACTGGGTCCCTGGCTACGCTGCGGGAACATCTGGGAAAGGTTGGAAAAATAAGAATTAGCAATACATAGCTCAAAAAAGAGCAGAACAGAAAATGACTGGTTCAGCAGAACTTTAATAGTTTACCTTGTACAATGATAGAAAAATTGTGATTTTTTTTATAACTATATTTTCTATTTAAAAATGCAAGACTGGCATTAGGGATACATAGGTTCTAAGCCATCCTCAGCCACAGAAGTTCATTGGGTGACTGGGCCACTCACTCGCTTGCAATGCAACCTACCTCACGTGGTGATAGGGAAATTGGAAAATGGAGTGCTATGTGTGCTGCACAGAAGGTGGGTCATAAACCTAACAAACCAATAAATGAACTTTTCTCCTCCGTTTGAGAAAGACAAGAGGCCTAAAATAGATTAAGTATGGATAGTAAGAATTTGTTGGAATTAATATGTACTGCTGTAAGAAGTCTTACAGTGTTGGAATCCTGGGTGAAAGAACTTTTTAAAAGCCCTGAGACTGATGGTTTTAAATGATGTAAGTTGCATTCAGCATCAAAGGACAGAATCTTTATAACTGAGCAATCCTACTTAAAACTGTAAGATGTGGGGCAGATTCTATGTTGGGTAACCCGATTCCATTTTCACAGAATAGACGACTTGGCTACATTTTTCATGCAATTAGAAATTTTTGAAAGCAGAGCTACTGCTCTCAAAGCAGATTGCGTATATTTATTGCTTTAGGTATTTGCCACCTAGATAATGAAAAGTCATGGCCAGAACATTGGGTCTAACTATAATTAATGCTTCATTAAAAAACCATGGGATGGTATCTGCTTGACAATTTTTCTAAAGGTAATAGACAGAATAACAGAGTTGGAAGGGACATCGGGGGGGGGGTTCTTGTCTGCTCAAGGATGAGACCCTGGAGATACCATTCCAGAGAAATGATTGTCCAATCTCTTCCTTAAAACCTCCAGTGTTGGAGAACTCGGAACTTCTGGAGGCAAGCCACTCCACTGATTAATTGTTCTCACTGTCAGGAAATTTCTCTTTTGTTGTAATTTGGATCTCACTTTGATAAGTTTCCATCTGTTACTTCTTGTCCTGCCTTCAGGTGCTTTGGAGAATAGGTTGACCCCCTCTCCTTTGTGACATTCCATTAAATATTGGAAGACTGCTATTATATTGTATATTATATAATATACAATACAGTAAGATGCTGTTCAGTACTGATGCAGACGCATCTTGAACTTGCAAGACGGGGAAAAAAACAATGCTTGGTACACTATTTGAATAGGGAGTGACCTTGGCTAGAGGCTTTTTTCGGCATAAAGTTACACATTCTGATTAAGTGAGATAAAGCACAGCTCATAGATTTTGTTTATATGTGAGCCACCTTCCTGGATCACCCCTACCCAAATTGTCCACATGTTGTTTTTTTGAAATTTTAAAATATGCAAGTTCATTCACACAAAGACTGACCCATCTTAGTGGACAGGCCTAAAATATAATTATCAGAAAGTATGGTGAGTAGGAAATCTTTGAGATTATAGTGTGAGGGGAAGGGAGAGAATTAGATTTCTCTTCCCCAAAAATAGTTGTCATTCACAAGCCACAAACATCTTACTCAAGATGAAGGCATTTTCCTTTATGGGCATCTCTGCAGCCGATTTGTACAACTATACGCTCTCCCTCAATTACTTATTTCCTGCTGTCCAATGATAAAATTGAACTCCACCTCTCTGCTACCCAGAGAAAAAGCTAAAATAAAGAGAATGGGATTACTGTATTAAGGAAAAGTCAAAGAAGATGGCCCCACTGACTGCATTTGGACTGGTGGCTTCTGTTCCCACACTCATGACAAATACTGAGTAATAACCATCTTCATACACAGTTCAGAGGCATTTATTTATTTATTTTTTAATTCCATTTATATCCCACCCTTCTCCGAAGACTCAGGGCGGCTTACAAGCTTAGCAGTAGCCTTCATTCTATGTATATGCCTGCTTATTAGGGCTTTCACACACACCCCAAGCAGCATTATTACAAAGTCAGCTTAATTGCCCCCAACAATCTGGGTCCTCATTTAATACTTTTCAGTCAAATGAAGCTATTTGTAACCAACCACATACACACAGCTATGCTTGGGACAAGTTGATACATTGTAAAACTTCATCTAAGGGAGCATTCAGTGCCTTAGTTAAAGCTGGCCTCACCTAAGATTTTTGCAAATATTTTATCACAAAGGCTTTACATATTTCTGCATCAAAGTAAATGTGGTTGGTGTATTTCCCTGCACAGTTTGCTCGCTGCTTTAAGAAAGCAACTTCCTAGCATTTGTTGCTGCAGTCAAACCCACAAGTAGCAAGCAGATTTTCCTGTCATTTCCACAAATCAGATGAATAGATATAGTCAGTGCTTTTTTTGTAAAAGAAAAAGGTGCCGGAACTCACACGTGTCATCCAACCCGCCTTGCCTACCCTACAAGGTTCCATCCAAAAAAGGTGCCGGAACTCCATTCTGAGCATTCTATGACAAAAAAAGCCCTGGATATAGTAAGAAATGGTATAGATTATATAGAATGTCTAACCCACTTCAGATTTCCAGGGAAGAAATGGCAAACTGAAGATGGCTCCACTAAAAGCAGATCTGACAATTGCAGCAGGTTTAACAGCTGGCGAGTAGACCAGCAAGCTGTAATTGCTTTCCAGATGAGAAAACTTGAGATCACCAACAAGTGCTCTGGACAGTTGCCCCTTGCGAGGAGAATGCAAGATAGGAGTCACCAGCTGATTTAGAGTTTTGGGAGACTAAAGGGAATAGTCATCCTTTTGCTCAAAGCACAGTTGGTGCCTTCAAAAGGACACTGGGTTTTCATACTTCCTTTTCTAATCACTTAAAGAAATTACTTGTTAACACTTTTCAGTTATTGGAAATCTTTGGATTAACAGGTTTTACAGCTCTAGGTGAGTTTCCTTCAGTCCTTAGCAAAAGAAATTTTAAATATGAGTTTAAGGAATTTTTAAAATATATTTTTGGAATAAACAGCCAAAGGTGATTAGAAGTTTGATTTTGGAAAGTTATAAATGGACTAAAGATCCAGATGGATTTGAAATAGGATTTTGAAATTAATTATACGAATCCTTCCCCGGAGGAAAATGCTCTTGTTTTGAATTCTCTTAAAAAAACTTGATGGGTTCAGATGTTGAAGGTTGAACACTAGAGGAAATTAGAAGCAACTAAAAATTACAGTTAAAGGAGAAAAACATTTACATTTGACCTAATAACAATGAAGCAAAATATTTTAATATTGGAATATTAAAGGATATTTTTGAACAATAGAGTCAGAATGTTAATTTTAAGATAGTCTGCCTCTATAGATAGACTGAGTTTTATAGAGGTTATGAAAGAGGAACAAGTTTTACTGAACAGGATTAACACTGATCGGAAAGTGGATTTAAAAATGGCAGGTTGTAAGCATGATATAGAAAAAGATGCTGCACTGTCCATACAAAAAAAAATCCTTTCAGCTGATGTCTTAATAACTAAAACGGATATGCAAATAATAAACCAAGAGATATGCAAATAATAAACCCAGATAATTTTCTTATATTGAATTACGAAAGAGACTTTTGTGATATCTGGAATATTTGTCGCAAGGGACTTAATAACTAAAAGGGATATACAAATAATAAACCAAGAGAATGACCCAGATAATTTTTCCTATATTGAATTATGAAAGAGACTTTTGTAATATCTGGAATATTTGTCACAAGAGACAAGGAAAAAAATAAAAAGAAATCAAGTTCTAGGACATTAGGAACTAAAGACCAAGACTGTTAAAAGAAAAAGAAGGAATGTAAAATTAGTGTATTTGGTCAAGGTTAAAATGGACAGTTTTTGTCTCTGGTAACCTTTAACGCGGTGGCTCAGTGGGTTAGGACGCTGAGCTTGTCGATCAGAAGGTCGGCAGTTTGGCGGGTCGAATCTCGAGTGCCGCGTAACAGAGTTGAGCACCTGTTACTCGTCCCAGCTTCTGCCAACCTAGCAGTTTGAAAGCATGTAAAAAAATGCAAGTGGAAAAATAGGGACCACCACGGTGGGAAGGTAACAGCGTTTCGTGCGCCTTTGGCGTCTAGTCATGCCGGCCACATGACTACAGAGACGTCCTCGGACAAGCGCTGGCTCTTCGGCTTTGAAACGGAGATGAGTACCGGCCCCTAGAGTTGGAACCGACTAGCATGCATGTGTGGGGGAACCTTTACCTTTTACCTAACCTTTAATGGACTTGCTGATCAGGACAGAATGACAAGGTTCTAAGGATTTGTTTAAAGAGATATGTGATAAGGGAAGAAAAGATCATTTGTTGACTTTTAACCAAAGGTGATAAGATATTAAAATTGGTTATACCTCTGATGAAGGGGAGAAGTAATTTCTTTATGTATTGCTTTTTCTTCATTATTTTTTTCTTTCTGTTTGGTTTTTCTAATTTTATTTGTGCATTTTCTATTTTTCTTTAATTTTTCTCTAGTTTTTATCTTTTAATTGTAAGTTTTAATAAAATTACTGTATTAAAAAAAGAAAATCTAACACATTTCTTCCCCTCTGCTTCCTACTTAGTGCAGAAATTTCAGAGCTGTTACATTCTTCAAAAGATGGCTGTTTTAGTAATAGGTTGAAAATCTCCCACATTGAAAAGTTAGATACTGCTAAGATTCTTATGAGGTTCTATCAAAATTTGCTTGTCAATTGCCATAAGTTACCATAAGACTTAATACTACCTTCTAGGACTAGGTTGACATTTTGTGTATATAATTTATACAGCTACCCAATGTCACAGCAGTAACTCAGTTAATAGAGGATTAAAACCCACAACAGCAGTACAATAAATATATAAATAATCATTTCAAAAATGATACTATAACATGTGCAAGATTTAAAAATAATTCCACTATTCTGATTAAGTGGGTAAAGCACAATTTATACATTTTATTTTATATGTGAGCCTCTTTCCTGGATCATCTCTACTCAAATATCCACATATTTTTGAAATTTTAAAATATACAAGCTGATTTGCACAAAGACTGGCCCCTCTTAGTAGCCTGGCCTAAAATAGAATTATCGGACAGTTTGGTGGATAGGAAATCTTTGAGATCAAAGTTAGTCCTCAACTTATGACCACGATTGTGCCCAATATTTCTGTTGCCAAGTGAAACATTTGTGAAGTGATTTTGCTCCATTTTATGACCTTTCTTGCCCCAGTTGTTAAGTGAATCATTGGTTGTTAAGTGAATCTGGTTTCTCCATTGACTCTGCTTGTAAGAAAGTGGCAAAAAGTGATCACATGACCCTGGGACACTGCAGCCGTCATAACTACGAGTCAGTTGCCCGGCGTCTGAATTTTGATCACATGACTGTGGGGAATGCTGCAATGATCATGTGAAAAATGATTATAACCAGGGCTTTTTTTTTTGTCGTAGAATGCCCAGAACGGAGTTCCGGCACCTTTTTTGGATGGAACCTTGTAGGGTAGGCAAGGCAGGTTGTATGACATTTGTGAGTTCTGGCACCCTTTTTCTGTTACAAAAAAAGCACTGGCTATAATTCGCTTGTTTTCATTGCCATTGTACTTTTGAACAGTCACTAAATGAACAGTTGTAAGTCGAGGGCTACCTGTATAGTCTGTGGAGAACGGAGAGAGTTAAATTTCTCTTTCCCCAAATAGTTGCAGTTCGCAAGCTGCAAACCTCTTACTGAGGATGAAGGCATTGTTTTCCTTTTGGGGCATCCCTGCAGCTACATTGTACAACCGTACCCCCCTCTCCCTCTTACTGGTTATTGCATAATTACAATTAGTTGTTGCATTAATTCTGTGAAAGTCATTAGTCTTGCCAGGTAAGTCTTACAGGAAATGGCAACCACATGAGCTAATTCTACATTGTCTAAGGCTACGTTTACCGGTTGAGCTCCAGATGGCTCCCGACCTTCGCTCCTTCCGACGCGACCTAAAAACATATCTGTTTGAGCAATCCAGTCTGGTCTGACGGGTTCTGTTGTAATTATTGTTTTAAGGTAACTTATCTTCTGCATTTGGGCAAAATTAGGGTTTAATTTGTTTTCAATATCTGTATTTGTGCATTCTGATATTTATGTCACTGTTCACCGCCCTGAGTCCTTAGGGAAGGGCGGTATACAAATCAAATAAATAAATAAATAAATAGAAAGGTCTTACAAGTCTGAAAGTACAAATATCGCATTATCCCACTGTTAAAAAGTTTTGAGAAGTTAGGGGGAGTTCCTTCTGGATTTATTTGCCAATTATGTATCTGCAGGCTCTGTCCTCTCTTATCTGATTGCTCCCTAGATAGCATCTTTGCCCCCTCCCCACCTTATTCTCGCATACCATTGCGGGTAGTCCTTAATTTACAGGTTTTTGATTAGTGACCATTTGAAGTTACAATGGCACTGAAAAAAAAGTGACTTATGATCATTTTTCAGTGCCCCCCTGGTCATGTGATCAAAATTCAAACATTTGGCAACTGACTCATATTTATGACCATTGCAGTGTCCCGGGGTCACATGATTTCCCCCTTTGTAACCTCCTGACAAGCAAACTTAATGGGGAAGTCAGATTCGCTTAACAACCATGTTTTTAATTTAACAGCTGTGGCAAGAAAAGTTGTAAAATGGGGCAAAACTCACTTAACAAATTTCTCACATGGCAACATAAATGTTGGGCTCAATTGTGGTCGTAAGTCGAGGACTACCTGTACCTCACCCTTGTTCTCTATCGTTCATTATATTTCCAGCATTTTTTTTTCCAAAAAGTGACTACTCATTTTAGGTATCAAAACTGGAGCGGTACCCCAATGGTAAAGCATCTTGTACTAATTCTTTCTGAGTGCATAAAAGCCTGGGGCTAGGCCTTTAATGCTTTGTGAAAGTCCAGCAGAGTGGAGCCATCCATATCCTAGAGCAAAGGTCTCCAACCTTTTGGGCACAAGGGACCAGTTCCATGGAGAGAGTTTTTTCTGTGGACCGGATGGGGCGTGGTTTTGTGTGCTGCCTGCATCCCGCAGATGGGGCTTCACTTGCTTGTGTGGACCGGTTGCTGGCATGCCGCGGCCCGGTACTGGTCCACAGACCAGGCATTGGGGACCCCTGTCCTAGAGAGATACTGTTCCTTAGAACAGGCACTGAAACAGAGGAGACTCTTAGATCCCACAAGGTGACTCTGCCCGACAGAAGAGGCATGGAGCATGCCACTCCTGCTAGTTCTGGGAGGTGAGTGAGACAGGTGATTCCAAAATAACTTGGTGCTGTGCTGTGTAGGTGATAAAGTAAGTGATAGCCAGCACCTTGAATTGTATCCAGAAGTTTACTGAAAGTCATTGTGGCTCATGGAACAGAGGTCTTTCACGAGCATATTGTGATATCTCCCAAAAAGTCCATGGTGCTACATTCTGGACTAGTTGTGAAACATCTTCAAGAGCAGCCATACACAGAGTGCATTACAGTAAACCAACCAGGGGACAACTAAGGCATGAATCACTGTAAGTAGGGCATCTCAGTCCAGAAATGGGTGCAATTGACACACAAGGCAAAGAGTTGTGAAAAGGCCCTCCTAGTCAGAGAAGCCTCCTTCTCTTTTAGCAGAATCCTTGAATCCAGGAGGACCCCCAAATTGCAATTCCACTCAGAGCCAAAGATGGAAAATCTCAGGATCTGGAAGGTTAAGGTGCTAAACTGTAGCTGCTTGATCTTGCCAGGGTTGAACTGAAGCCTATTCTTGCTCAGACATGCCCCATGGATCCAGAACATTGGGAAAGAACCTTGACGGCGTCACTTGATCAGTCTGGAGCAGAGACATATGATTTGGTATCATCTGTATGACACAGTATAACCCTGTGTCGGCAGCTTCATGTAGATTGTAAACAGAAACCAGAGATGGTTAGAGCTCTGATGAACATCACAAAGCAAGGGCATCAGGCTCAATCTTCCCCAGCCCATCAGCACCAAGAGAAAGAAGGGAAAAAACCACGTTAACACTGTGCCTCTCACTTCCAGTCCTCTGAGCTGCTCCAGAAAGATGACTACAACCAATAGTATTGAAAGCTGATGAGAGATCAAGGAGGACCAGGATGGATGTACTGCTCCCATCTCAAGCACAGCAGAGGTCATTGACAAGCATAATCAAATCAGTGCCATCTCAAGGCTGTAACCAACCTAAAAGAGGGAGGTTAGAGACTGGATGGAAGACGGTCTGCTCTCTTCTGTGTTCAGTGAATGCTTTAAAAAAGTTAACGTGTCTCTTATGCTTCCTCACTTTAAGCAAAACCTGCTTGCTTCTTTTTTCTTCCTAGGCCTTGCTTGCCTAGGAAGACTAGATTAATAGATGGTTAATTCCCGAGTTGCCACTGCTCCTATTACCCTCACAGTCGCCTACACATTACTTTTAGTGTTCTAATTAGCAGTTTTAATTGATTTCAGTGGCTGTTATTTCTAAATTTTGTTGTTTTTAATTATGGAAGCTGCCCTGAGTAACTTAGGTGAGTTAGGCAGCAATATAAATTGAATTAAGTATAAGTTATTCAATAAGTTAAACAAAGAAAGTAAATAAACTTCAAATATTAGTCTATAATGTTTATACTTCAAATAGCAGTCTGTCATTTTGGAATATATTTTTGTGTGTTTAGCTCCTGCTCTTAATTATATCGAGTTTTACCAAACCTGCAATGTCAAAAATATTGAGAGAATTGCTAATAGTGAGAGAAAAATGGGATAACTTTCCAGCTCACAACGTGAATCAAATTTCACCCCTTTTTTAATAGCCTCACCTATTTCTTTGCAGAGGCGTTTCCGAATGTGAGTTCTAATCTAAGTACACTGTAATAATTATATAGCTCATAACTCTACAGAAGTGTTCTGATATCTGAGGGGCTGCTACAAAGAAGAGGGGGTCAACCTATTCTCCAAAGCACCCGAAGTCAGGACAAGAAGCAACGGGTGGAAACTAATTAAGGAGAGGATCCACCTAGAACTGAGAAGAAGAAAAAAATTCCTGACAGAACAATTTACCAGTCAAGCAACTTGCCTCCAGAAGTTGTGGGGGCTCCAACACTGGAGGTTTTTAAGGAGAGATTTGATAACCATTTGTCTGAAATGGGTTTCCTGCTTGAGCAGGGGGTTGGACTAGAAGACCTCCCAGGTCCCTTCCAACTCTGTTATTCTGTTATACTCCATCTTTATATCTAGATCGGGGGTAGGCAACCTTGGCTCTTTTACGACTCGTGGACTTCAACTCCCAGAATGCCTTGTCCTTGTTGTGGCAAGTGTGGACCTGTATGTCTGAGCCATATTTTCTCTTTGTATACACCTAAAAGACCTTACACTTGGCAACCTTGTTTGAGAAGTGCATTTGCCACATTTCCCTTCTGTGTCCTTTCCCCCTTGTTTGGACAACTTCTTGTGGTTAAAAACAAGTTTACCTAGTTTCTCAGTAGAAGCGAACCAAGACAGTAGAAGGCAATCAAGCTCAGAGAGCACCAAGGCCTACACAGTAAGATAGCTTACATTGGAAAGCATTTGAAATTGAGTACGAAGTATAGGCAATTGTCAGTTAACCCTAGTAATAGGGGCTGTAACTTCTATCGTTAAGCAACGTGGTTGTAAAGAGCTATATCACATGACCCACACCACTCCTTAATTGCTGCTGTTAAGTGAGGATTGCAAGTCGTTAAGCGAGTCCTGCTGGGTGGTTTGCAAGCAGGCAAGTAAGACGGGCATCTGGTGCTGAATGGGAAAAGGTGTGCAAGTGGCTTGTGCGACACTAGTGCAGTGGACTGCTGGCAGACTGGAGAGAGTGTGAGCAACTGATCAGAGCAATCTGTGAGTTTTCCTGCCGACTTCCTCATTGATTTTGCTTATGGGAAGCCAGCAGGGATTTCCTGAAATAGTGATCGTGTGACCGCAAGACGCTGCAACGTTGTAAGTCTGAGCTGGTTGCCAAGAAGCCAGATCACGATCACATGACACATTGTTATGAGAGCTGGAACTTCAAGAACCAGTTGTCTTCCCCCCCCCCATGCCTTCATAACTTTGAACAATTGCTGATCCAATGGTCAGTAAGTGAGGCTGTAATTCTCTTCTCTCTTTTGTGGAGAATAGCTGGATTTGGCACTCATTGGTTGATCCCTTTATAAATTGGAAAGTCTCTTACCCCTATACCCATGGATGGGTGTGGAGGAATCCTTCAGTCTTGGAAGTTAACACCAAGCAAGCTAAGATACTGGAAAAATTAAGCAATTAAGAATGTTCAAATAGTGTAAAACAACTAAGTGTTTTCTTCTCAGCTCTAAATCACTCAACAGCCTTTGTCTAGCTTTCCAATATTCTTTTGGAAACATTTTGAATAATTGAAACATAACACAGTTCGGTGAACATATAATTTTATGGGTATACGGATGTTAAGGCTGTCCAAATAAAGTAGGGGTGTGTGTGTGCGTGTGTGTAAAGATTGGTTAATGTGAGGAGTCACTCTCTTAATCACTTTGTTGTAATGGAAGAAACTCTACTTTTTTCTCTCTATCTGGGGTTAGCTTGATGTTCTTCAAAAAATACAGTGAGGACAATTAACCAGTGGAACAGCTTGCCTTCAGACCTTGTGTGGGTGCTCTATCACTGGAGGTTTTAAAGAAGAGGTTGGACAGTCACTTGTCTGAAATGGTATAGGTTCTCCTGGTTGAGCAGGGGGCTTGACTAGAAGACTTCCAAGGTCCCTTCCAGCTCTATTCTGATTAATTATATTCTGATTAATTAAATGTAAAATACAGCAGCAATAGAGGGGAGACAACGCGGTATCTAGTTTTGTCATGAAAGATTTTGAATGAACAATAAACTGAGAAAAACAAATCCCTGTTTTCATTTCAGATCTCTTTAGGACTCCTAGAATATTTGTGGCAATTTTGTAATACACTAAAACTATTTTATATGATGTGGCCAGTTTTTCCACAATCTGGTCGATGAGAAAGTCTGGTCATGATAATGATAACCGAGCAGACACGTTCAGGCCAGTTCACTGGAATTGGGTTAAATGGATTTATAATCCAAAGGAGGGTAGTTAGTAGTTGCAATGCTATGCTTGAGCTGAAATGAAGGCAGCAACTGCAGTACAATATGTAGCATTTGGGAATGGAAATAATGCACATTATTGAAGAGAAAAGAAAAGCTAAATAGATTGGAATTGTTTTCAGTGTTTCTGATTTTTGCATCTTCTTCCTAACCCAAATCTTCCTTGTTTTCCAGCTGGTTGGTCTACTGCTGATTGGAGTGGCTGCCTGGGGTAAAGAATTTGGAATTGTTCCCAGCCTGAACATCACCGGAGGGGTCATTGCTGTGGGTTTCTTCCTGCTTATCATCGCCATTGTGGGACTCATTGGTGCTATCAACCATCACCAAGTCATGCTTTTCTTTGTATCCTTCTGTGCTGTTGGCAAAGGAGAATTCATGGCCTGTCTCCCAAAGTCTACCTTGCAAAAATAGATACGTGAGAATTCCACCAGATGTGTCGTTGGCATGACTGGAGTTGAAATTGCCAGTTATAATATTGTGGACTGCCTACGGTGTTTCCCCAAAAGTAAGACCTACCCCCAAAATAAGCCCTAGCTTGATATTTGGGGGTGGACCTAATATAAGCCGTACCCCAAAAATAAGCCCAGGGAAACACGGTATGTAAAAAGCGAGAACTTGTGACTGTTTAGATCAGGGGTGTCAAACTGCCGGCCCGCGGGCTGGACGCATCATCCAGAAGCCGTGCCCACCCCATTGCCGGCAATGGCAAAACCGTCCCGATACGTTGCGCGACGTCCCATGATGTCGCGAGTTTGACATGTCTGGTTTAGATCTCGATGAGCTACAATTCCCATTGCACCACTACTATGCTAGATGAGAGTTTATTTAAGGGAGTGGCAGGGAGATAGATATGTTGATGAAATATATTTGTAGGTTTTTCTCACTTTCACTTGGGCGCTTGAGGCTACCAAATAGGTAATATTTTTCTTCTGCATTGAGAATAATAGCTAGCCTTTCCTTAAGTCCATGGCTCTGCTCCTGGAGCTTTCTTCTCTTTTTGTCACGTTACGGAAAATGTGAATGTTGATGAAAATGAGTAGTTAAAAAGTTCTGCCTTCAAGCAAGAATTAAAATTTGATGATGATCGAGTCCCTTCCAGCCCTCTGATCATTATAACATGAAGATAAATCCTGTACATATAAGTTGATGAATAAATCTGTGTCTGGGTACAACAGTAGAGCATTTACAGCAAAAAATGTATTATAAAACAATGTATGTAAACTTAGGGGGGGAAAGAGGCCACAAGTAAACCTTAATGTTTGAGGTTGCAGTTTTGCTGAGTGGTGTAGTTTTGTTTCTTTAAAAGACTGGGTTTTGTTTTTGTTTTTTTAAGAAAAGGACTTCAAAAGTCATTGAAGTATTTCGAGTATTTCGAGGTCGTAGCATTTGTCTGCAGAGCCTGGTTGTCAGCATTACTAAAACCACAAAAATCTGGGAAGAAGCCCTTTGAAACATTGTGGCTGGTTGTTGACCATTCAAAACCTGCTTCAGAAGCGTAACTCACCTTGTTTTATCCTAACAACCTCCCACACTTCCAACAGCCAATTTCTGGGGGGGGGGGTTGTGGATTTCTCAACAGAATTAGGCTGCTCGTGAATGAAGGAGAGGCAGCGTAAGTGGTATCAAGCAACTTCCTTATTTGCCCAGAAAACTTGAAATGAGAAATACTGATGTAAGGCAACAGGAAATGTTGCAGAGACATCGGCACTTTAAACCAAAAATAGTCACCTTTGAGTTCAGCTCAGCAAATAGTTAACCAATGAAGGGATAATCAAGAAAGGGTCCAGAAAAGCTGATGCCTTTTTTCTTTTGCAATAATGGTGGAGAGGAAAATGTCAGCTGCAAAGTCTGGATTGGCTTCTGGATTTTCTGGATTCTGATTGACACATGGGACCCGTGATTGATTTAAGAGTTTACTAATCAGTGGGTTAGGACGCTGAGCTTGTTGATCAGAAGGTCGGCAGTTTGGCGGGTCGAATCCCGAGTGCCGCGTAACAGAGTGAGCACCTGTTACTCGTCCCAGCTTCTGCCAACCTAGCAGTTCGAAAGCATGTAAAAATGCAAGTAGAAAAATAGGGACCACTACGGTGGGAAGGTAACAGCGTTCCGTGCGCCTTCGGTGTCTAGTCATGCCGGCCACATGACCATGGAGACGTCCTCGGACAAGCGCTGGCTCTTCGGCTTTGAAACGGAGATAAGCACTGGCCCCTAGAGTCGGAAACGACTAGCACGCATGTGCGGGGGAACCTTTACCTTTACCTTTACCTTTACCTTAATGAGTAGGGCAAAAATATCCTCTTGCTGCCAGCCTTAAGAAACTGCTGTCATTCAAATTAGCACTCTTAGCTGAACAGTAGGGGCGGTCCTCGGCTTACAACAGTTCATTTAGTGACCATCAAAGTGACAGTGGCACTGAAAAATGTGAATTACGACCATTTTGAACGTTTACGGCCTTTGCAGCATCCCCATGATCATGTGATCAAAATTTAGATGCTCGGCAACTGCTCATACTTACGACAGTTGCAGTGGCCTGAGGTCATGTGATTCCCTTTTACGACCTTCGGACAAGCAAAGTCAATGGGGGAAGCCAGATTCACCTAACTTGTCAACTGCAGTGATTGATTCACTTAACAACTGTGGCAAGAAAGGTCATAAGATGAGGCAAAACTCAAATGTCTCACTTAGCTACAGAAATTTTGGGCTCAGTTGTGGTCGTAAATTGAGGACTAAGTGTTTATGCTCATGAACAACAACTTTGATTGTTTAAAATATCTTGTGTACCTGGACTCCTAAGGTCAAACAACGGCATTCCTAATCTTTAAAAAAGTATTCCCAATTTTATAGCCTTCTTGGAAGAATCTATACTACTTTTGAGAATATTTTGCTTCCTGTTTATTTTCTTCATGTAAATATCATTTTATCTGTAACTCAAGTTTTATTTGCTGCTAAGAAGCTCTATATTTTCCCCGAGATGTTCCTTAATTGTGTCTTCAGTATATGATAATTCTAGGGCTAATCTTTGTTTTCCAGTTTGGAATTTCCTGTGCATGCCTGGCACTAAAGACACATAAGCAGGTAAGTCTGCCTTTCTGTCCGAGTTTCATTCAGTTTTTCTGGCATATTTAGTCTGCACCGAAGCAAATTTACTTTCAAAAAACGCCCTTCGTGTTTATTCCCATCGTTTAAACAAACAAAGGGACAAAAAATGGAGCAACTTGCAAGATATCCCAATCCCATGAGCCAGGCTGAGGTTTGTGACTTCCACCCAATTTGCTTTGATCTCTTAGACCTCTGATACAAATAGAGATGCTGAATGTGGAAGTTGTGATTTGGCAACTTTAAGGAAGGGAACTGTTAAAACCATTCCTTGTTGGGTCAACAAAAGTATAACCATAGGGTAAATTTCCTCTTTGTTTTCCAAGCTTAGTAACAGGAAGACTTTTTTCTTGGCCCAAGCAGCATGTTAATCTTGCATTTGTCTCTGTGTACTTGCGTGTGTGTGTATGTGCACGCTCAGCATGTCCTTCAGCCCAATTGTGTAGCTGTTTAATTGTCTACCCAGTTTAATGCACACACACACACACACACACACACACGCACACACACACACCACTGAGTTTCCAGCAAAGGTTCAAGTTGCTGAAAAGATCAGTAGATTAAACCTCATCCCGTCCTTTCCCAATAGTGTTGTTGCATGTTGCATTCACACGGTACCCTGAATCTAATACCTGGGTTGTGAAATATAGTAGTTCTATTCATGGAATGCGCTGTGGCCAAACAAATCACATTAAGCAGAAGATCAGATTGGTTTGTGTAACATGTTAAGGTAACGACTGACTTCCCAAAACATAATGAACAGTAAACTACTGAACCACATTTATTCTAACATGTGGGTGGAACAAATGCAGTCAGCGAGTGTGCTTACTTTCTTTACATTTAATTTTACTTTTGTTATTTGATCCAATTGGGTTTAGATTTTGCGCAAGCGTTCCATAACTTCCTGTTCTTCAGATGCATTAGACAGTTCCCGGAATTTCTTGTGCTATAACCACTTGGAAATTCTGGAGCTGTGCAATGTATCAGGAGGAAGACAGGTTGGAGAATATGCCTGATATGCTGTTTCACAAACATTTCCCTCAAGGTACCTAAGTCATATAGGTGGTCCTCAATTTACAACCATAATCGAGCCCAGAATTATGGTTGTAGGCCGTGCCAGTTGTTAAGCAGGTCACCATGTGACTGCCTGTTTTTGCGTCCTTTTTTTTTTACTTTGAATTCAGATCATACATAGTCCTGGGGAAGTCTGCTGTAAATTCAGTTGCTAAGGGACTGGTTGTAAATCGAGGACTACATGTAGAAGATCAAAATTTAGCTTCCTTGGCTATACGGACAAAAATTAAGAAGCCCTTATGTCACGTCACTGAAAATTCCATTTTATGACACTGGCTTTCCAAGTCTTTCTCTCTCTCTTCTTCCAGGAAAGTCTTTTGAGCAGTACATGGAAATTACTGAATGAAAACACCAGGATATCATTGGAAAACAGCTTAAATTGCTGTGGGTTATTCAACAACACTGAATCTGCTGAGCTATTTAAGAGCGATGTTGACAATTGCAGTGCAGTAAGTGTACACTCTGGGATTCTTTGCCTTATGGATGAGATATTTAACTTGTAAAAGATATATGCTCTAATTAAAGAGGTTTAACATGCTGGAAATGATAAGTAAGGATTAAGGTGCACTTGAGGCTTTGAGCATCCAAGGCTGATACAAATCAGCTGTAGCACCCAAGATAATTTTTCAAAATGAGGTTCCTACTCACTGGAATTTGGCCATATCTGTGGCTCAGTAGGGATGCGGTGGCTCAGTGGGTTAGGACGCTGAGCTTGTCGATCAGAAGATCGGCAGTTTGGCGGGTCGAATCCCGAGTGGAGACATTTGGAATTTTGAAAGTATGCCTCATATTCACTAATTTCTGCTAGTACAAAGTATATATTTATCAGAAAGACCTTCCTGCGGGCCCAAAAGTCTATAATAATGAGAACGAAGCATCGGCACTCATGGATGGATGCCAGATTCTGAATTCTCCTCCCCTGAACACATTGTATCATACACAATTCCCTCCCTTAATTACACGTCGTAAATCACATTCTCCAATTAGTTTAACATGCAAAGTTTCACTTCCTTTCTGTAGCAGGGCCATTCCTTATCTTATTAAAACAACCAAGTTAGCATTCTTCTCTCCCCCCCCCCCCAGGTTCATTGATTGAAAGCAAGGCAGTTTAAAGGAAAAGGCTGCCTCTCATATTGTCAGAGCAAAAACATCCAATGTTTGCAGCGTTGACATATGTAGCATGTGTATGTGTGTGTTATGTGTATGGGTAGATATATTCTCTCTCTTGAGAGCAGGCAACAGAATTTCATTTTTAATGTGTGCCAGTGTGCCTACAGTAAAAAACATGACTTAAATCTATTGCTGCATTAAAAGATGAAGCTGAAGGGTACTGCCTTCCTTTGCAACATGCTATCCTTCCTTTTTCAGGAGCTTTGTTTTCAAGTTAATTAGGACTAAGCAGCTTGTTGTCCAAGACATTACCTTCTAATCCATAAGAAATGGGTTTGTTCATGTAATTACTTTATTTATATACTGTCTATTCCCAAATACTCTGAGTGGTTAACAGTCCAATTATAAAAGCAAATGACATCCAGAAAGGGGAAAAAATAGTCCCAAATTATACATCAGCAAAAATAACAAAATCAGAAATATATATAGAAAAAAGAAAATAAAAATTCATGTAGTTGCAATCCTCACCTTATTCAGAACAGACAGGAGTTGTTGTGCTCCCCCAATTATAGTTACTCCATATCATTCACAAGTGCAACCAGTGCAGTTTCCATGCTGTACCCTGGCCTATAACCTGACTACCTAGAGTCTAAATAACATTTTCTCTAGATTCTTTGGATTTTCAGAGACACTATTTTCTCTAGAATCCTTCCTAGATTACAGATCTAAATTATCCAAATCCTTCAAATCAAGTGAAAGTTCTTTGAACAGAGGGCATACCGCACCCTTTTTTCCCCAAGGTTACAGGCATGGGGCCTCACTTGGAGAAGAATTTATTACTCTTCAGATCCAGCTTTCTGCCCCTTTATGGGATAGGCATCCAACTAAGAAGCGGTGAAGCTGACATCCCAGATATTTCCTCAAGGTTCAAAATGATCCCAGGTCATATGACAAGATAAAGTTCAGTCATCTCCATTCTCCTACTGAAATATAACTGCTCTGGAATCTGGTTGGCTATCTACAAAATACCATAAGAATTCCTCAGAGTAGCCATTGAAATGGTTGTGACTACTAAAAGGATCAAGTCAGATTTATTTTTATTTATTTTAAACACTCTGCAGCCTCCATTAGGCCCTTTGGTTAATAGGCCTTTCCCCACTGAGGTGGTGGTTCCATCGTAGAACTCCCCACCAATCAAACAGCAGGTTCTCCACAACAGGCAAAGGTCATGGGTCAGATCCTATTGAGACAAAGTACAAATCTAACGTGATTTTTTTTTCATATGCATTAGGCCCTGATACACGGGGTCAGGTCCATAATTGTCATGGCAGCCATTTACTCCTGACCCATACCATGAACCTTGTCAAGGAAAGGCAGGCTGAAATCTCCCAAAACTACCAGCTTGGGGGACTCTTACTTCATTTCCACCCCAGCAATGAGGTCTATTAGATCTGACATGGTTCCTGCTTTGTAGGAGGAGGAATGGTACAGGAGGAATAAACTCATTCAGCTTAAACAAGGATTGGTGCCTGGCTATTTGCAGAGTAATGTCACTTGATACTGCTAGAATCTACCTACCTTCCTGCATGTCAGGACTCTCGCTAGTTGCAAACTCAAAATCCAAGATTGGCAGCTTTCCAAGAGAAGAACACGACCTCCTCCTCCCACTTAGGTTTCAGTGATACAAACGAGAAGTGTCAGGCATCCTTTATTTATTAAACTAATTTATATATCTGCCCGACTCTCTCGTATACCAATTTTAATAGATATTAAATAATAATGGACACACCTGTCAATAGCAGCAGCCAGAGCCTGGGTTCCAGCAATCTGGCTTTTAGAATGAGAGTTGGAAGTTGGAAAAGGAAGAGTGATGACTGAAGATATCAAGCATTTCTTTCCTGAGTGTGGTTCATCTTCACCCTCTTGCCATACTCCCCTGTTGCCTGTCACAACTGTGATCTCATTTCTCCACAATACTCCCACACACAGTGATGATGATTAGGGGACTGGAGGCTAAAATATGATGCTGAACTGTTGCAGAAAAGGATATGTCTGGTGCCAGGGATAGGCAACCTTGGCTCTTTTATGACTCGTGGACTTCAACTCCCAGAATTCCTGAGCCAGCCATGCTGGCTCAGGAATTCTGGGAGTTGAAGCCCACGAGTCATAAAAGAACCAAGGTTGCCTACCCCTGGTCTAGGCTAACGAAGAGAAGAAGCAGGAGTGACATAACAGCAGTCTTCCAATATCTAAGGGGCTGTCTCAAAGAAGAAGGGTCAGCCTATTCTCCAAAGAACCTTAGGGCAGAATAAGAAGTAACAGATGGAATCTTGTCAAGGAGAGGACAAACCTATAGTTAAGGAGAAATTTCCTGACAGTGAGAACAATTAATCAGTGGAGCAGCTTGTCTCCAGAAGTTGTAGATGCTCCATCACAGAGGGTTTTCAAGAAGAGATTGGACAGCCATTTGGCCAGAATGGTATAGGGCTCAGGTCTGCAACCCGCGGCTCCAGAGCCGCATGCGGTTCTTTCAGCCGTCTCCTGCGGCTCCCTGTCCTCTTCCATGTGCGGTTCAAAAAAAAAAGTGGGACTAAAAAAGTTCAACCAATCAATTCAAATATGTAGGGTAAGTGCATATCTCGCCTTGGCTCCACTCTTCAGTCAAACCCTGTTCTGCACATGCGCGCATGTACGCGCATGTGCACACATTTTTTGCGGCTCCCAGTTTTTCCTTTTGTGAGGGAACCGGTTCCGAGTGGCTCTTTCACTGTTTCAGGTTGCTGACCCCTGGTATAGGGTCTCCAACATGAGCAGGATGTTGGACCAGAAGGCTTTCAAAATCCCTCTTATACTGTTACCTTTACATTAACCCTGGCTTATATCCCCTGATGCAAAAAAAAAAAAAAAAACCTCTGCCATCTATCACAGAACCATAATCAACCACAGTAACTGTGAGCTGATTCAACCTCCCCAATACCCCATTCATCTTCTACTATGTCCACAGCACACCTACATATCTAGCCTCCTCCCCATCTGCTCCCACAACCTATTCTCACTGGAGGCAAGGAGCTAGTCAAAAATTAGATGCCCTATTGACTAATATGAACCTCACCCAAATTCTAGACCCCACAACATCTCAACAGTTCTTGCGTTGGGGGGAGGGCAACTCTAAAGGAGCTTCATGTTGATGAAAGCTGATTTCTAAATTGTTCCAAGTCACATTCTTGCTCTAGTCTCTCTTCAAAGGTCCAAATCCTTTTAAAGAATCGTTCTCTTCCAAACCAGCCTCCAGAGCAATGCTGATGGTAGAGCAAGTTCTCACATCAAAGTCCAACTTGCAACTCACACTTACTACTGTACCATCGGTTGCCAACTCTGATCACCTACAACTACCACAGTACCTTCTTTGGAGGTCCTCTTGGCTTCTGCTGTCATAAATTTGGGCACCCCAGAGATCAATAAGGAAACTCCTAATCTGAGGCTCTCCAGACTTCCAGTACTTGAAATTAAGCAGCCCCCAAGAGACTGAGAAAGAGTCCCCTAGGGCTAGGTTGAAAATTCAGGTTGTAATGTTGTATTCCGTTTTGGATAATATCAATAGGTTCATTCTTAAGACAAAAACCGTGTTGCTGTGTTATTTATGAATCCATATAGTGTACTTTCTGTAGTTTTAAAAGTATTTTTCAAACCAGCTCATCTTATTTAGAGCAGACTAGCAAGGATTAAATTCAAAGCAGAATACATACGGGATGTGAATTCCCACAAGCATTTTTGATGCAGCAAATGAGTATGCCTGAAGTGTTCTGCTTCTTCCAATGTGGTTCTGTTCAGACGTGCTGAACTACATCTTTTGACAATGCTGCCAGGGTGTTGCACAGTTGAGAGTCAATTTTGGCAGGACTCTGTCCATTGTATTTTATTTATAAGTATGCAACTTTCTTCTGTGTAGAAATAACTGGGTAGGATCATCTGCTATTTCACTGGTTAATGGCTCCAAAGGAAGAGCAATCCAATTTCTAATGGGAGTCCAATTTTTGATTGCTGCTAATGGTGTCTGCAAATTGGTAAAATTTCTGGTTGTCTGGAGAATACAGAGTTACACTGCATTTTGTCACCTCATGCAGCTGTGCACAAAATCAAAGTCTGGATGCTACAAATGTGGTGTTGTGCTGATGGAACATGCAGATGAGGCTTTGAAAATCCTTGGTGGAGTTGGACTCTTCTTCAGTTTCACAGAGGTAACCATGTCTATGAAACTAAACAAAAAGTAGGGGCTACTTAGCCTAGGTCATTTAAGTCCTTCAAATATCCCCTGATCTCGGGGAAAGATTTTATTTACTTATTTGTATCCTTGCCTTTATTATTATTAATATTATTATTTACAAATAACTCAAGGCGGCAAACATATCTGGCATTTCTTCCTCCTCTTGTTTTCCCCACAACAATCCTGTGAGGTAGGTTGTGCTGAGAGAGTGTGACTGTCCCAGAGTCACCCAGCTGACTTTTCATAGCTAAGGCGGGACTTGAACTTGCGGTCTTCTGCTTGCTAGTCTGGTGCCTTAACCACTACACCAAACTGACTCTTGATACAACTGGTGGGAGATACTTAAGTCATCTGAGTAACATTAAAATCTAGCCCTTTGATAATTACACATCCAGGATAAGCTATAGTAGTTCTCACATCTCTAAAGGTTTGGTTGGATAGCTACTTTTTAATTTAGTGCTGAAATGGAAAACAATATTTGAATTAATTTGGCATGCTGAGGCAGGGCGTTTTAGGGCTGACAAAGAAAAAAAGACTTCTTTTAGAGCAATGGACCACAACTCCCCAATTCTCAGAAAAGATCACGTTGCCAGGGAAGTTCTATGAATTTAACTCTGAAAAGGGTTCTCACCGCATGTTTGAAAGAGACAGCTTTGATCAGGGCAAACCATTTCCTAACCGTTCGTAAGATAAGCATGTTGGGATGAAGGAATGAAATTTTGTACAGTAATTGCATTTTTCCCTCCCTTTTAGATCCTTGGAGTATGGCTTGCAATGCGCTACAGAAACCAGAAGGATCCCAGAGCTAACCCCAGTGCCTTTTTATAGTTCTCCTACCATTTTCCAGGTTCCCTTTTTAGTTAGTCACTTCTTGCTTATTTAAGACCTCCCATTTCCATCACTTGGTTGCCGACGGCTCTGGCAGGCCCTAAGGAGGGTGAATTTTGCCTTTATGCCAAAATGCTGATTGGATGAAACAGCAAATCGGAGATCTCGTCCATGACATGAAGCCTTGGTGGCATGTGGCAAAGGGATCCAGTACTGGAAGAAAAAGGCAGACATTAGTTGGTACCGCATAAGATAGTGAAAAATCATTTTGTTGACTCATGTGATTGCTGCTCCATAACTACAATCATTCTGGTGTTTTTAAAATTTTTGCATTATTGTACCCGTGTTTTTTTTTAAAAAAAAAATAAGATTTTTCCCTAAAGCTGCTTCTCCCCCCCCCCCCCGCCTCCCCAAACAAATTTGTCTTCATCTTGACAAGGTAAAGTGTTTTGTGTTACCTTTTAAGCAGCAGAGGCAACGATTGCCCCATAAAATTACTTTCACCTGGTTTGCCAGCTCTTCCCAATTTGTGTTTCCTACGGTCAAACGCAGTAGACACAAGTGCTAAATAGGAAGCAGCTCTGGGGAAAGATTTAGTTTAAATAAGCATGATGATGTCTTATTTTAGGATTATTGTTTTTTTTACAAGCGGAAATTGGAAATTTATCTAAATTCAGAATTTACAATCATATACTTAGGCTGCATCTTTTTAAAGGAGGAAGGTCGTAATCCGCCTAAAACTGACTGGAGAACTCACTTGCTCATAAATAGTGTAATCACAATTACATCTTTAAAACATCTTAAACTGGCTTGAAAATGATTTCACTGAAAACTTAACACACCTTTGGAACAAAACGGACTTGAGTGATACCAGCCTGAGATTTGGATTCCAAGTTCCTTTGTAATATTTTTTTTTCCCTGTGGTGGAGGATTAAGACTTGAAACTTGTATGCTGGTGATATAGGTATGTGTTCAGTCGTTTCCCCTATATTCAATGGTTGTGAGTAAGGATGTATGTGAGGATCTTAGCTAAAACCCCATTGGGGATTCCATTGTTTGAACACTAGCCTGCCTATGTAGTAGCCCCCCCCTTTCCCCCGCTTCCGGTTTCAGCCCGCTATAATTCTCATATGCAATTTCTTTTGTTCTATTTTTAACAAGGGAAGCTGCAGCTGAGCACAAGCATGTTGCACATTAGCACTGGGCTTTGTATAGTATTAACTGATCTAGATGGCAGCCTAGGAAAGAGGGTTGCAGTGCTGTCGGTCACTTGTCAAGAAAGGTACTAGTGACACTCCGACAGAGGCGCCCTTTCAGAGCCAGATCTTTTTGAGGACAGAGATTGGAAGGACCCCCGGTGCCTTCCAGACGAAAAGCAGAAGCTCGTTCCCTTTCGTGGGGAAAGAAAAACTGGACTGCTTTCTCTTTGATGAGTTATGAATGTCTTCTAGTGAAACCTTGAATGTCTCATATGCTTATTACACGCACCCCGTACTATTTATTTATAGATTAGGAAACGTCTCATAATCCATGGCATATTTTGCAAACAAAGTATTTCATTATATAGGGCAGGGGGAAATAGCTTGGCAAATTCTCCTCAACTCCTAAAGCTACAGGTGGCCTCTGAGGTTATCATCCCAGGTGTCGCACAGTCTTAAACGGCACAGGTAAGCCCCCAAAGCAGTTTGCTGCCTTTTGGAAAAACGGGTGTGGATTGAGAAAGATGGACCTCTCAAAACTGCGTTTTTGAAGCTCAGATTACAACTCCAGTCAAATGTTGAGATGGGAAAAGTGGGAGAAGATAATTGTAAACATTTGATTTACGTACTCCGTCCTTCTGAGGCTCATAAAAGAGGGATGATAACAGAATGCAAATGCGAACGAATGATAAAATTCCGAAATCATCATCAAAAAAAAAGCAAATAACATGGTAAGAAATGCCTCTTTACAGATTTCCTAAATGCAAAAATCAGGGGGGAAAAGGTGGCCATTTGCAGCTCCCAAAGGAGCATTATCTGAGAGTAGTACCCCCCAAAATAAGAGCTGGCGTGAGTTGCACAAGGGAGACATCAGGAAGAGAACCTGCCCTCTAGATCCCAACAACTGTAAAAGTGTGAATCAGGAGACAGATTCTAAGCCATTTCAAGCTGTAAAGGTTAACCATTAACCCCTTAAATTACGCTCAGAAAGCAACTGGCAAGCCAGAGAACTTTTAGTATAGGCACCACGTGATCCTTGAATCCTAGCCGCCTAGTGGCCGCTTTTTGGAGTAAATGCAGTTTCTGTACAGTCTTCGAGAGAGTCTTGATGGAAACGTTGCAGGAGTTAAGATGTGAAGTAACAAAACATTGAAAACTGTCATCAAACCTGGCCAGCCTGGGAAAGGTGCAATTAATTTAGACGTAACTACAAGGGTGCACCTCACCTCACCTGGGAATCCAGTGACATTTGAGGCTCGAGGAGTACACCCAGTCTGGGTACTTGCTCGTTCAGAGAATGTGCAACGGTATCAATTAGGTGCAATTAGGCTGATCTCGGTCTCCCATCTTCGGTTTCCCATTTGAAAACTCATCTGGATTTAATTTCAGATGGTTCCTCTCCATCAAGTTTTGTTATTGAATTGACAGTGTTCAAAGGAACTAGTTTCTTTCTCGGAATTGAATGATAAGCAATAGAGCTAGGTTAATATCAGCTGGAAATACCCTTCCAAAACACTCTCTCTCTCTCTCTCTCTCTCTCTCTCTCTCTCTCTCTCTCTCTCTCTCTCTCTCTCTCTCTCACACACACACACACACACACACACACACACACACATATGCATGCGCACACACACACTCAGAGGTTTTCTCCTGACAGCATAGAGCAAGAGGAAGCCTACCAGACACCAAGAGGCAACCCCAATTAATACCTTCTGGATTATAACCATGGTAAAATGAGATTCCGATCTTACCCAATAGTCTAAAGAAAGTCTACCCTATCGTCCACTACACGCTGTAGTGGTGATAGTAAAAGTGACAATGGGTACAGAACTGGTAGGGCTATACTCGTCCCATCAAAGTTCCAGAAGAGCATAGGACAACTTGCTATGGGACAATAGTTACACTAATATCAAAGAACTGGTGGAAGAGGATCATTAAAGAAAGAATGCAAAAGGAGGAGTGAAATGGAATGTGAATGACAAAAATTAAAATATTTTTTTTATTTTTTTTTAAATAATTGAATAATTGTAATTGTAATTGAATTTAAATAATTGTTGAATTGTCCCACGGCAAGCAGGCTGTGGCGAGTTGTCCCATGCTGAGTTGGCCATGCTGAGTTGATCGCGGCAAGTTGGCTGTGGCAAGATGACCGTGGCGAATTGGCCGCAGTGAGATGGCTGCAGCAAGTTGTCCCATTTCATTCCAGAACAGGTGAAACACCCAGGTGACCCAATCTGGCTGAAAGCTTGATATTCATCCGGGGGGGGGGGGGGGGGGGGAATCAATATTATTTAGCTGCATCTAGAGCTGCAGGACTACTACATTCTTCATCGCTATACCATGAAATGGAATATTGAGTCTGGCCTGTAATTCTGCAAGCTTCCTAGGATAAGAGCGTGTTTCTGCTATAAAAGATCTTACAATGGTCACCATTACGTGCGAGGGCAGACATTTTTAAGCAGGAACTGGATACCATTTTTAGCAGCCTTTACACACTGGGCAAGGTGCTGGCAGTCTACCTAGCTGCGTTACTCACAGGAACTGATTGAAGCAATTCAACATGCACTTTATATAAGGTGGCAAGTGAAAACTGGATTGTAGCCATGGTTTTCTTATCCTGTTTACCTCAGAGGAAGGGCTAGATAGATGCCACCATGCATTAAACACATAAAATGGAGTTTGCAGGCTATTTCTTTCAATCCACCTTTTTTGGCCTTGCAGTGATGGTTGATGGAGAGGGTGAGGGAAAAACCTATCAGAAAAGAGCAATTTTGATGTATTCAGAGCTGCCTACAGCTTTAGGATCTACATACATTTTCCATCATGTACACATGGAACTGCTCCTGTTGTGACAGGCAATTTAAATAAATTCATTTCTGTCAAATGCAGACCTTTAGCGTTTTTCTTTAGTACTTGCTACTTTACTAGCTGGGGGATAGGAATGGCAGCAGCATTAGCAAGGTTAGGTGGCGATACATTCCGGTAAAGCAAAATTTGCTCTAAGGCAGGGGTGTCAAAACCTGCAATGTCACGTGATGTGTCGTGACGTATCACAACTTTTTTCCCATTGCCGGCAATGGGGTGGGCGCGGTTTTGGTATGACACATTCGGCCCGCGGGCCGGCAGCTTGACACCCCTGCTCTAAGCTATACCATCCTCGTTGTTGTGCTACAAATAAAAAAACAGCCTTCTGACAGAAGTCGACTGCTCTACTAAAAACTGAAATCTTTTAATGTTAGAGCTTTTGAAAATTCAACCCTACTTCACTGTTCCTCCTAGTAAGGAGTAGCGGCATCCCCCTTTGACTTAGAGCTAATAAAGAGGCCGACCAAGAATTAACCCATGGCACTGAAGGGCAGGTGGCTTCCCTGTGATCTATCAGGAGCCAATAGATTGGCCTTACTAACTCAAACCTTGGATTCCTACAACCCAGCATTCTTATTTTGTCAGGCAATGGTGAGGGGTCCTCTAGGAACGTAGAAGCCAAGTAGGAAGACACCATGGCTTTAAGCTTATTTTTCACCCTAATTATCAAACACCGGGATGTATTACAAACATGTGATTGATCCTAAAAGGAGATTGTGGTTTCTAACCAGGAGAAAAGGTCTCTTTTTACTTTACAGTAGCCCTCGAATTACAACAGTTCGTTTAGTGACAGTTCAAAGTTACAACGGCACTGAAAAAAGTGAGTTATGACCATTTTTCACATGCCTGTTGTGGCATCCCGGGGTCATGTGATCACCTTTTGTGATCTTTTGACAAGCGAAGTCAATAGGGAAGCCAGATTCACTTAACAACCCTTGTTACTAATTTAACTCCAAACTTAACAATTGTGGCAAGCAAGGTCACTGGGGCAAAACGCAACAAATGTCTTGCTTAGCAATAGAAATTTTGGGCTCAGTTGTGGTCATAAAAGATTACCTGTACTTTATTACACGCTGCCTATCTCACTGTGTAAGTGACCGAGTGGCTGCCAAGAAAAACGATTAAAATCCTTACCAAAATTAAAAGGCAGAGGGAATATTTTCAAACTACCAACCATTCCCAGGGCTACATACCACTATTGGGTGCCCATGTCAGCAATGCCAGATTTTATTGCTCTTCTAGAAGACCAGACGAGGGGGGGCCAACTTCACCTCTTAGGGGGGCAAGATATTCCATGGGGCAGGGCAGTGGGAAAAAGGCTTTTCCTAAACTCCAGGAGTCAAAATTCTTTAGCTGATAGGGTCTGTGACATGCCCTTCCTTCTGGACTGGGTGAGACGGGTCATTGTAATTGGGTCAAGACAGTTCCTCAGATAACCTGGCTCCATGCCATAACAGTCCTACCCAACTCTCTTGAATTGGACCCAGCATCCAATGCAGCTCACACAGCAGATGTGTTACACACACAGCCCTTAGAGCAGAGTTCCCCAACCTTTCCGGCTTCACAGGTCGTGGAGGGGGATCATTCTGCATGAGCTCAGCTCCATTTGCATGAGCAAATAGAGCACACACGTGCTTGCCTGCTGGTTGCGCAAGTGGGAATGTGAGTGCTTGCCCCCACTTCCGCAGCCTGGTTCCGAATGGCTAAAGGCCTGGTAGTGGGCCTCGGCCTGAGGTGGGTGGGTGGGATACCTCTCCTGGACCTATAAGTGTCCATAATGCCTGCACTGCTACATTCTGAGCCAGCTGCAGCTTCCACATACTTTACAATGGTAGCACAGTGAAGAGTATTGTAGTGGTTCACATGGGGGATGACCACGGAATGAGTGAGATATCCCGGAGAAGGGACAACTGGTGTACAACACGAAGTTCAACACAGGCCCTCCTAGCCATGTTTGCTACCTGCTCCTTGAGTAGCAGTCATGAGTCTTGGAGGACCCTCACATTATGCACTGGGACCAGCTGAGCCAGTTCAGTCCCATCCAGGATCAAAAGATGATAAAGTCCCTGATACAGAAGAACTCCACAGCTACTCTGTCTTCCCAGGGTGTAGTCGAAACCTGTTGTTCTTCATTCAGGCCTCCAAGGCACCACAAAAGAATACCCGTGGCATCCCCTAGTAATCAGGGGTAGGCAACTTTGGCTCTTTTATGACTCGTGGACTTCAACTCCCAGAATTCCTAAGCCAGCCATGCTGAGGGAAAAGGGAGAGGTTTCCAAGCTGAGACATGCTGGCTTACCGGTCATACCTGTATAGTCTATATTTAAGAACTTGAGAAGAGGTAGAAAAAGCCGGATTTTTGAATTTCTTCAATTTTGGCTCTCTAGATATGTGGAACAAAAATTCCCATGATCCTCAGCTTTCATGGCTTCCTCTAGAGCAGGGGTAGGCAACCTTGGCTCTTTTATGACTCATGGACTTCAACTCCCAGAATTCCTGAGCCAGCATGGCTCAGCTTGGAAACCTCTCCCTTTCCCCTCAGCATGGCTGGCTCAGGAATTCTGGGAGTTGAAGTCCACGAGTCATAAAAGAGCCAAGGTTGCCTAACCGTGGCCTAATTCATGTACAATTGAGCATCATTCAGCTGCTTATGATACCTCATCCTCTGGTGATGGGTAACCTCACCCACTGGTTTCATGTAGATGTTAGAAAGGAGCCAAGACAGCACACATCAAGACAAGAATAGCAACCGAAAATGAGAGCAGGTTCATCTATGATGCTTAAAATATACTTTGGCTTTGCTTCTGCATTTCCTTACTGAAGAAAAGCTCAGTGATAGCCATGCTATCGATTGTATATTTCTTTTATCAAAATAGCAACATATAGATGGTGTCTTGAGCTACATAAATGGAAGTAAACTTCAATCTATAAGGCACATACAATAGCTGCCCGAGCATACATTATGTACCAGAATCATGTATGTTTCAAAGTATACATATGAATTACTGTCATTTCTGAATACAGCAAAATCAATTATGAAGCACAGATCTTTGAACAGAATACATAAGATATGCCCCTGAATTTATTACAATGCAATAATCATGCAGTTTGCTTGATCTTGGATACATCACAACTACTATTAACTTAGAAATAGCTTTGATTTGTAAAAGAAAAAAAAGCAGCCAAATCTCTCCTGTTTGTCTCTTCAGTTTTGAGTACACACAAATCAAGAAGTATATTTTTATGAGGAACTCCTCTAAAAAAAATATTTCGGGTTGGAGAAATAGTTGATTAGTACATCAGCAGGGAAGAGACAGAACCCTATTCAAATGAAGCAGTTACAGCTTAGTCCAAAATTTAGCTAAAACAAGGAAAACTGGAGGAATGTATTAGCAAAAAAAGATGGTTTTTAATGGTAAGCGTGATCATTCTCACAGCATGGTGAACATAAACCAAGCTCCTAGTTGAGTTTTAAATTAAACATGAATGGCTTAGATTCCAGGTTGGTTGTGATGTGGCATTTCTATCAAGATTTTTTTTTCTTAAAATAGTCACTCCCTTCTCCCCAAGAAATAGCAAAATGCACTAAACATTGTTTGAATTGGCTATCCGTCCCATGCAGCCAGACTCCAGCTTATCTTGGCAAAACCGGAACACACAAAAAGCAGTTTGTTGAAGTTACCTGGAACTCGACGTATGAGCTCCCACATAAACAATTTCCTTCAAATACCCACTTCCATCAGCGAAAGCAAATTATTTAGAACAAAGGCATATTTTTGCAAGTAAAAATGTAAACAAAGTGCCTTTTACTTGGCTAAATCATACATTCATGAAGCATTGGCAACAGTTCTTTGGGGTTTCACATCAAGATTCCTCAGGCCCTTTCTTAGAAGTCCTTTCAAAGCTTTAAGAGTTGAATTAGGGGATTTATTTATTTTTTTTAAAGAAAGAGGTGCACCTCACCATGGCTATCTTCCCTGTCCCAACAGGAGAGAGTTGGCTTTTCACCCTTTTCCAAGGTATTAAGGCAAATCTGTATGTTGACAAGAGCTTCTACCACATCTAACATACTTCCTAAAGGAGTTTGCTAGATTTGGTGGAATTACATCAAGTTCGTAAGACCAATAGCGAAAGGGCAAAGTAGCCCTCAAGAAGAAAGGAAGATGTGAAAAGAAAAAAAAGAGAACTATGTAATAGAAAGTAAAATATGTAATGAAAGGGAGAAGGGAAGAGGGAAGAGAAAAGAAAAGGGGGAAGGGAAGGGAAGGGCCCTAAGCAAAGCTCAAGAATGTTCCAGAGAGGCTATTGCAGAGTCAGATTGTCAGGAACCTCATGAACAGATCAGGCAAGGGGCAGGACTTACAATAGGAAGATTCTGAAAAATCAGTACACAGTGTAGAACACACATCGTAAAGCACCAGATTTCCAATTTGAAAAGCAAAACGTTTGGCAATATCACTTTCTGTTCCTGAAAGCCCTTGGGGGTGTAGATGAATCAACACTTGAGCAACCCAACCCAGATGATAACCATTCACCAAACTAATCACAACACAAGACAACTTCAGGTGACAAGAAAAGGGAAAGACCAAACTATACTTGCCTGGACCTCGCCCTTATCCTTTATTGAAATGTTACCATTTTTAGAAGCCTTTAAAAATGTTTCACATTAATATCTGGAATCAAACAGACAGAGAATCTCTCTCATCTGAATGTATTCCCCATGCCGAGATAGCCAACAGCGTAGGTCTGTCCTGACCAGTGTCTTGGCAATTAAAAAAAGAAGAAAAAAAAAGAATTGTGAAGACTTATACAAAAATAATCTTCTGCTCCCATTTTTGTGGAGCTCTGCAACATGCTAAGGCAAGGCTTTAGTGTCGAACGGTTAGCCAGAGGAATGTGATAAGGCAGCAGTATTATTACGTGTAAACTGTTACAAAATTTTTATTAGAGGAAAAAGGGGCTATCCAAGAGAGACCTTTGGCAAAGAACCCATAGACAGATGACCGAGATGCCTCAAACTGGGCTGTCCCAAATACAACGGACCTCCAAGAATGTCAATGGAGATCAACCCAGGAATACAGAATGCACACTGCACAGTGACAGAGAGATGCCACTACAAAGTCCTAACATTTTCAGGGTGGGAAAGGATTTCCGTGGTGCATTTCCTGCAACGTGGCCCTTTCTTGTTTTCATGCATGTTGTCAAAAGCTTCGTCCTTCCCACCCCTTCAATCCTAGCACAGCCAGGACAGCTTGGGGAGTAGTCTGAGTGTATCCACTTGATGGGGTTCAGGTTATGCGCCTATTCACAAAGTCTTTTGTACAGTCTCTTCCCCCGTGCTTAGGGACTCGCTGGGGTGCTACCCTTCACCTGCGTTCTTGTCCTGAAAGTACTGATGATGCAATGCTTGGAAGGCAGATATACGCTTCAGTGGATTGAATGTCAGCATTTCCTAGAGAGGCACAGAAAAGGAAAGCGATTATATAAAGCTCATAAAAACAGATGTGCACGTACCTGTGTTTCCCCCAAAATAAGACTGGGTCTTATATTATTTTTTTGCTCCAAACGACACATTAGGGCTTATTTTCAGGTTAGGGCTTATATTTTGGGGAAATTCGGTACTAAATGTGTCCGTCTGGCTGAGGATCTTAACGTGAGGCTTATTTTGGGGATGGTGCTTATATTACGAGCATCCTGTAAATCATCCAAGGGCTTTATTTGCCAGTTGGGTCTTATTTTCGGGGAAACACAGTCTATCCAGCATTACAGTTGTGTTCCGAATCTCTCCCGAGCAAGACTCACGAGGGAGGATCTGAAGGCAGGCAAACCAAGAACTTCAGCAGTTCTCGGTATCTATAGCCTAGATTCTCTGGTCTGCCTCTTAAAACTTGAAATCAGGGCTTACTCTGAAAGCACCGCCTCACGCTATTCTATGATTAATGTTGAATTCACACAGTACATTATTCAGACGCCAGCTGTAATTGTCACCAGCAGCATGACTGGATGAAAATTAAGTCGCTCCTGGTTATCTAATACTGAGTCACCAACTCTCACTGCCTCTTCGCTGCCGAAGACAAATGCCAAGAAGACGGGTGCAAAGAACCGATGACTTGGTGATTACTCATGTAAGCTACCTAGATAGGAAATCTCTCCTTTGCTCCCTGTTTCCACCTTCAGAATAATACCAAGCCTCGGGCTCTCAATGATCATTCAATTCCCAATTCTCAACTCCAAATTTTTGCTCTCGTTTGTGTTGTAATTAGTCTGGTATCTTGGAACGTACCAACAGCAGCTGAACTCCCAGGACCTCAATTTCTGGCACAAAGTTCTCCACCGGCTGTGGAGAGCGAGCAGCGAAGGCACAGCGTGGTAGAGAAACATCCAAAGGCCAATCTTCCTCTGAAGGGAGACCGATCAGGCTGAAGGAAAGAAGGTGGGGTGGAGAACATGAGCTAGATCCAACTCAGATTGGTTTCAAGGCAATGGGGGCGAGCCTGTTAATGCACTGCAACTCCAAAGGTTTCCCAGCCACAGCACCAATCTTCAAATTACATGACTGAATGGTTTCTCATCTTGTAATTGTTGTTCTAATTCAGGGTTTCCGAGAGCTTGTAAGTGTAGGACAAGATTAACCCCTCCTAAATAATACTTCCCCTGACTAGTATGAGGGTCATGCACTCCAACTGAAATCAAGCACAACTAACCATTAAACATCAACAATAAAATGGATGAGTTCGCATAGATTCTCACCATCTTTTTAGCACATGAACTGGAAATCTGTGTTCCCCAGATATTGTTCAACTACAATTCCCAGCATCCTCCACGAGAGGTTGTGCCCTTTGAATGTTACAATCCAGCAATGTCCCTGCTTTTAACTCTCAACAAAAGCCAATGGCCAAAGCCCCGTTACTTGTGGCCATTTGCTCAATTACAAAGATCAACAAAATTAAGACCTTGCAGCTATAATGAGGCCCTTCCGCTTTCCCTGGCTCACAAAACCCAACTCACAAATCTTTGTTCTGCATCCTTATGTAGAGCAAAATCAGTCATGCTACCTCAAGTCATGCTGAGCAAAACCAAGGCTCTAAATAAGAAACCACCTCTTTGTGATAATTTACTGACCCGCAACTTTTGGCATATTATAAGAAGTTAAGACTCACTCAAAAATCTTGCCCAGTTGGTCAGCTTCTGATTTGCCACAGAAGAGAGGTCTAGAAAGAAGACAAAGGGAAATGGTGATCATGGCAATGGATGACGCTCACAAATTCTGTTCTCTCTTAAACCCCAGGGCTGCTCTTTTCTCATTCTCTCCGATATCAAAGCACTCAGGTCAAACATGGGGCTTGGTTAAGGTTGTATTATTCAGGGGGAATAGGAGGAGTCCATCACAGGGTTAACTATTCCAGGGCAGCTGTGATTCAATACACTGAGCTGAGAAGAGTAATAATTAGAAAGGCTTAACAGAGCCTTAACAGAGACAGGCTTTGAATTATCTGAAGATAATGTAGGAGTCAAGCCAGACAACTGGAATTAGTAAGCAATGGCAATTGGGGAAGGCCTGGCCACAGATGGGAGATGAGTGTACCTATTGATGGAGCTTATAGACAAGGATACATTATGCAGGAAATCCCAATTCTTCATCAGATTGCCCAAACTAGTATTTACAATTCATCAGTATCCAAGGTTCCAAGAAACACTGCAAGCTTCATGAATCACAGTAACACCTTTTTGCCAAATTTCTAGTTCTTGGCCAATGAAATGTTGAGTTTTAAGAAATGTATAAAAGATCTAGGAAAACACTTCACGAATCATTAGATGTTACCTCCTCTCTCAAATGAAAACAGTAGCTTTAGACAGCTCTTGTATAAGGTGCAATACCCCTTAAATAGGCTGCTACAAAGCTATATTCATAATCAATGGAATCGGTGCCTTTAATTAAAAAGACAGATGACTGACAACTGTAACTAGGTTCAGAGCTAATACCGGATTGACTGCAGTATCTAAAGACCACACAGCTTAGAAAGAAAATAAGAGAACAATGCAAAAAAGATGCTGTACTGAAAAAAAGCTTGAAAGAAACTGATAAATCCTAGACAGGGTGTGTCCAATCAGCAGCCTGCAGGTCACAGGCAGCCTTGGACAGCTAGCAATGTGATCCAACAGGATCATACACCTTTAACATTATACGATATATATATATATATATATATATATATATATATATATATATATATATATATATATATATACACACACACACACACACACACACACACACACCTTTTCGTTTTAGGCCTCCACCACGGTGTGCAAAAAAAAATAGGTTCAATCAATCAATTTCAACTTCTCGGGGGGAAAAAGAGATCTCACAAAGTTGGAATTGATTGATTGAACTTTTCGGTCCCACCCAGTCTGCTGTTACCACCGCAGCCACGCCCACCCAGTGGGCCACGCCCACTCGGCACCCAATGATACATAAGTGGGTTTTGGGTTGCAGTTTGGGCACTCGGTCTCTAAAAGGTTCGCCATCACTGTTATATACTTTATACGTAGCCTGAGACAATTTCTCTTCACTCAGTGTGGCCGAGGCAAACCAAAAGGTTGGACATCCATGTCCTAGACCAGTGATTCTCAACCTTTCCTTTACCAAGGACCCCCTTTAAATACCTTCTGTGGCCATGAATCATGGCCACAAACCTCCGAGACCGTAACATTTCTTCAAGCCTTCGCAGACCCCGTGATGACATTGTAGGCCCCCTCCCAGGGGTCTGTGGACCACAGTTTGAGAACCACTGTCCTAGATCATCCAATCGCCAGAATTTATGCTAAGCACCTGACATTCTATGTAGAAAAGGGAAGTTTGGACATTCAGCATGGCTGGCCAAAGCCACCAAGCACAATTGGCTTTCACGGATAAGCCCCATGCCACGTTCCCTTCCTCTCCTACAACTGCATGCCAGGGGACCAGTTAAGAAAGAGCTCTTGAAGAAAACCTCTCAAAGCTGGTGAGCACCTCTCTCTTTTTTTGCATCCACCTTCTATTATGCTACTCCCTCTGCTGGCTATGAGCAGGTAGAACAGCTGAACATTGCTGAGATGCTGACAAAAGAAGCAATTAAAGACTCCGAAGGACAGGCTACTCCGGTATAATATGCAACAGGAGGGCCAGCCACTGTACTATGCACAACGTGTTTACGGGCACGTTTAGTAAATCTACAGCAGCAAGAATTGGGAGATCAAAAGAAGTGAAAGCCCTAAAGGAAAAGTTACGGGAAAATAAAGAAGAGATTGAGAAATGTAAGTGATCCCCGTTACTGCAGCCATGGAAAGCTGTCAAAACAGAAAATCGGCAGATGCAAACACAATTACATGTTTGCAAAAACAGGAAAATCAAACATCAGCAAAAACGGAGGTAAATTTAGTCCGGCAGTCCAAAATTTAAACTTGAAAAAAGGTTTGAGCTACTCGGTATGGGGATATGCCAACCATAGAGGTAATGAAAGAAGAATGGATTAGAAAAGATTACAAAGTTACATGTATGGGAACAGGAAGTTCTCAACTGCTGTCCCTGATGGGCCCCTTTATATACTGAACCCCAACAGCATTCATAACAATGCTATACTCGAAGCAACACATTCGGAGGACACTAGCAGAATTATAGCTGCTCCGTTGTTCATTATAAATACTTTAATGGAATGATGAGCCAATTTGAATCGCTAAGGCCCTAAGGTATAAAACCAGGAGACGCCGAGTTTTAATCTTGCTTTAGGCATGAAAGCCAGCCGGGTGACTTTGGGCCAGTCATTCTCTCTCTGGCCAGCCCACTTCACAGGGTTGTTGTTGTGGAGAAAATAGGAGGAGGAAAGAGGATTAGGTAAGTTGCCACCCTGGCTAATTTATAAAAAATAATAAAGGTGAGAGGTAGATAGGTAAGTAGGCAGGTAGGTATATAGAAGGATGAGATAGATAGATAGATAGATAGAGAGAGAGAGAGAGAGAGAGAGAGAGAGAGAGAGAGAGAGATAGGCAGTCAAGTACGCAGACAGACAGACTGCACTGCACAAGGAAAAGTAAAATTAATTCTCAACATGAACTTCTACCAGTAACGATGAAGAAATGTACCGCAGTCATTTATTTCCCTGCCAACTTATTTGAATAATCAATATAGCCAATATTTTGCAGAGATCATTCTGGAAGGGTCTTAAGCTAAAGATACTTCCCAAATGACCAGGACTGACCATTTGACACCAAAAACAGGTTTTTTACACTCAGGTAAGGGTGCCTCAATCTTCAGATAGTTCAGATTTGAAACTCACTACATCCTTGGTATGAAAGTAACAGTCAAGAAAATAATATATTAGAAAATAAATGCATTAAATATAAATTCTATCATGACAGAAGTACCCAACTGCCTTTTGAGCAGATATAAAATATGATTCTCTTTCTTGATTTAGTAGAGCAAGAACTGATGGAAAGTGGGCACTGAATAAACTAAACCCAAACCTTAAAAAGAGCACAATTGCTAAATAACACAAGATCAGGCAACACTACTCTGTGGCCAATCAGAGAAAACATTGTGGATGTAATGTTTCTAGTTCTGCTGGAAATTACATGGACCTCGACAGATTCATCATATCAACAATAAAAGGCTATACAGGTAATCCCTGGGTTACAACTACTCGTTCAGTGACTGTTTAAAGTTACAATGTCAACATCCACCTGCCCAGCAACACAAGTCTCATCTACCTACCCGCCTGCTTGTAAGCTGTCTAAGGCGGAAGTCCCCAACCTTGGCCATTTTATGACTTGTGGACATGCTGACTGAGGATTTCTGGGAGTTGAAGTCCACAAATCGTAAAGTGGGCAAGGTTGGACACCCCTAGTCTAAGGCAACACTTGTTGTGCCGGGTACTTGAAAATTCCTGCAAGAATTTCCCATTGACATTACTTTTTGGAAGCCAGAAAGAAGGAAGTCACAAATCATTATCAATGAGATACTCATTTAACGTCACACAATTCTCACTTAACAGTAAACCAGGATTAACATCGCTAAGCGATGTAGACACGTCATGCTTTATGACCATAATAATGCTTAGTAACCAAAATTCAGATCCCAATAACCATCACTGAGGAATATCTGTAAGTATACATGCTTACTGATTATAGTTTCTGACAATGAAAAGTATTCAAAATATAAATGCTGAATAGATTTCATTTTCAGTTGGGTATAAGAAAACAAATGTCCTGCTTTTCTAAGAATGAGGATAGTGCCTCCTCCTCTGGAGAAGTAGACTTATGAAAGAGAAATGTATTTTGAATTTGCTTGATCTAGTTATTCTTTGGAAAATTATGTTAGTATGATCACTTTAGATTGCCAGAAAAAAGTGTCTTTCCATTTTCTTTATAATGAAGTTTCAATCAAAAACAAATCATAACCAATGAGAAACTAGAAAATGATTTATATTATGTATTTATATTGGAATGGACTTAAATCAGAAAGAAACACTGGAATCCTTCTGTAAAAGTATGATTTAGTTAACTATTATTTACATAAAATTATGTATGTCTCTTTCACATCCACCCCACATCCCAGAGGGTGGGAACCTATACAATATTTCCATATCCCTTTGTCTAGACCAGGGGTAGGCAGTCGTGGCTCTTTTATGACTCGTGGACTTCAACTCCCAGAATTCCTGAGCCAGCATGGCTCAGCTTGGAAACCTCTCCCTTTCCCCTCAGCATTGCTGGCTCAGGAATTCTGGGAGTTGAAGTCCACGAGTCATAAAAGAGCCAAGGTTGCCTACCCCTGGTTTAGTTCAAAGTATAGTTTGTGTTTAATCCTTGCAAGCTGCCTAAAATCAACACTGGATATTTATTTATTCGTTCAATTTCAATTACCCATCTCAGTAAATGACTCTGGGTGGCTTACAATTCAGTATATATGCCGTGTTTCCCCAAAAATAAGACCAGGATTTATATATTTTGGGGACCAAAAGACCCATTAGGGCTTATTTTCGGGCAATCTCTTATTTTGCAGCAGCCCGCCCACTCCATCCCATCTGGTTGCAACAGGGCAGGATAATCCAAATCCCATCTTGTTGCTTGTGGCCGCAACAAGGCAGGAGAGTGCACGTCGAACGGTGCCACCACCATGAAGGGAGGTGAGGCAGGTGGGGGAGGCCCCGCAGCACTCTGCCTGTTCCCCGTTCGCCGCCTGTATTGTATGGTTTCAGTGGCAGCAGCTCTGGAGGCCGATGGTAGGCTCTCTGCATCATCCTTGGGCTGCCAGTTTCGGCCACTGCCCCCCCTTTGCGGCTCTGCCTACACAGCCATGGGGAGAGTTGGTAGCTGGAGTTACGGCAGCAAGGTCTTCAGAGTGCCCCGCAGCCAGCCCTGGTATAACTCTCCCATGGCTGTGTGGGCAGAACCACAAAGGGGAGCAGTGGCCGAAACTGCCAGCCCACGGACAATGCAGAGAGCCTACCACCAGAGCTGCCATCATTGAAACCATACAATACAAGCGGCGAATGAGGAGCAAGCAGCATGAGGTGGTGCTGCAGTACCCAAGTGGCAGGCGGTGAACGGGGAGCAGGCAGAGTGACGCAGAGATGCAGGGAAGTTATCTGCGGGGTGGGGCCAGCGGGGACCAAAGAAAGCCCCTCCAGCTTTTACGATCTGTGAACTTCAACTCTGAGGATTCTTGAGCCAGCATGGGAGTTGAAGTTTTACAGATCGTAAAAGGGCCATAGTTCCCCACCCCTGAGGTATACCATTAAGATTTATATCAACATGCAACAGAAATACTTTCAGTTTTGCATTTGGGTTATGTTTTAGTGTAATTTTTAAAAATTATGTAGGAATAATAAAGAACAATATTACACAAGAAAAAAAGCTTACGAAGGAACAAAAACAGACAGGACCAATGTTTACAGACTTTTAGTTCTTGAAAAGGACCAAGTAATATACTGACACAGAATATGCATACTGAAAAGTGGGGGAGGGGAAGCCCTGCACCATTTACTTCCTGATTTAGTATCTCTGTTCTGTCAGGTTATATTCTCTTGATTCTGACAGGAACAGAAGATTCTAACAGCTTCCTAAAAAGCCAATATATGATGGCATAAAGACCATCCTGTGAATCCACAAACTGAATAGTGAAATAACTTCATTGTATTGTTTGCATGTTAAGAATAGCATAAGAAGTACAGTTTCGCCAAAAGAGGCCCACACTGTATATTATCTATTTACTAACATGTGGAAACTGCCAGAAAGACAGCTATTTTGGTAACAATGCTTTCCGAAATGCCTCAGAATAAGGCAGGGGGCTGCTCACATGTGGTAAAAGAGATACATTTGTTGAATTTTAAGAGCATAAAAATTGGGCTATATGACATTTGGAGGTGCATTTTTCTAAGTCTCAGGAATGGACTAGTATTATATCGTGTCTATATTTTATATTTATACTTCGGAGAGATGCTGTCTGAAAGTAAAGGAGAATATCCTAAGTGTAGAATTTTGGACATCTGCTGTGTTTTACAAAATACACCCCCCCACCTCAATAAAAACCCTTAGCATCCAAAGATGTAAATAATACCGTCTGTTGCAAAATCAGCTAAGAACTTTTTTAGTTTAAGTGGCAGTGAACTGAAGATTGTTGGATGAAATCCAGTAATGAACTATTCATGTGGTACGTGCCTCAAAGGAAGCCTGTCTGTTGGCTACACTCTTGAATCTGCCAGAAGAAATTTATGGGAGGAAATTATATAACTAGTGAGAAATACACTCCCAAGTTATGTATACCTGATTGAGCAATCCTGGTTTGGAAAAAATGGTCAAAATAATCAGGTCCCGTTGGATTCCGGAGCAAACCTGCACACTTAAATATCACAACCTATAGAAATAATGGCCAGGCATTTTTTTTTCTCTTACGCAAATGAAGACAGCAGTACTTTAACTCACTTAACAATGAGGGGGGGGGGAGAAACTGGCGGAACCCTGCTTAATTAAAATGGTGGTTTTTTTTTTTTGAAAAGCTGAATTGTTTTCTCCTCCCTCCAACCAGAATGTTTTTAACCTCCACAGTGCAAGGCAGTGAAGTGATTAAGCTGTGAATCTGTGTGACTTGTGATTTTTTTTTCTTTTTGGTTAACTAATACTCAAACTTCAGTTACATGCAAGAGGATTTCAAAACAGCACATGGTGCATTTAGTCTTGGTAAGTCTCCCTAATCCTATCTTCTGTTGAAAGGGGAGCCTAAGGAGAACAAGGGGAGGTCACTGGCTCCTCCCTATCAATCCTTAGCCTGAAAGATAAGCAAGACAGAATTCTGGCAGGCCAAGCCTTAATCTATTGTTTCCCAGCTGTGCTGCCGGCTGTGGTCACGTGCTGGCAAAAAGTATATTCACCAACACTGATCTGACACAAGGACAGCAAAGGAGGCAGAACAGCAAAGGAGGCAGACCCCGAGTCTCCTTTGAAGACAGAACATGCCTGGGTCAACCCTTGCCTTGCTGCCCGCTTCTTTTCCAGCCATTCTTTATTATCCCCTCTGTATCAATCCTTCCCTCTTATTTCAAATTACCCTAAGGCTGTGGAAGAAAAAAAAAAGGAAGCGAAGCATTTAACCTCCGCAAATGCCAACCCCCATCAAAGGCTTACACAAGCACACACAGAAAACTCATTCCCACCCAGACTCAGTACGGTAAACGTCTATAATGGTATTCGGAGGAAACTCCCATCTCATGAAATATTTTTTAGAAATAGAAAACGTTAAGACTCAAAACTGGGCAGAAGGGGGGGGGGGGGCTGCATGAAAGTTAAGACTATTGCAGGTATTATGGGGACCTACACAATTGCTCCGGAAAGTTAAGCCTATTGCAGGCATTATGGGGACCTACACAATTGCTCCGGAAAGTTAAGCCTATTGCAGGCATTATGGGGACCTACACAATTGCTCCAAAACAATCTGAAATCAGCTAACTGAAGCTCTGCCACAATCCCAATGATTTGTTTTCCCAACTGGAAGGAGAAAATCCTCCTTCCTCTTCCTTTCCCTCAACCGCTTACTTCCTTCGGAACATCTCTGCAAAGATACATCCCACACTCCACAAGTCCACGGGAGTAGCATAAGTTGACTGGAGCAGCACTTCTGGAGCACGATACCAAAGGGTGACCACCTGGATGAGAGGAGAATACAAGAAAGCATGAAGATGGGAGAAAAGCCACAGAGGGGAGACTCAAGCTCCATGCTGGAGATGAGGCTAAGTTCCATAAGAAACATTCTGATGCTTTCTATTATTTCCCGGGCTCCCATCCGTCACAATTCCTCCTCAGTCTGAACTACCCATTTTCCCATTCCTATCAAGACATCCGAGCATCTAGTTTTGTTTGGAAATAATATTGTCAATATTGAATGTAGATCTGCAGCTACCTATTAGGGGCACAGGGCTACTCTCCATTACACCCACCAAGACCACACAGGTTATGAAATACCCCTTCTCCACTGTCAACAGTAAAAAGAAGCAACAGAGTAATCCCTTCCTATTAGCTGCAAAGATCTCTAGAGGTAGAAATAGCTACCTGCTATTCTCCAGGTGTTATAACCCAGCAGCCCCCAAGCTTTTGGGCACCAGGGATCAGTTCTGCGGAGGGCAGTTTTTCTGGGTCCCGGAAGTGTGTGGTTTTGCATGCACAGAAGGGCCTTTGTTCTCTTGCACAGCCTGGTTCCTGGTGGTCTGCAGCCCAGGAGTTTGGGACCCCTGTTGCAACATAACAGTCTGGGATTCTAGTAGGTGGAAGTCTATAACATTGGGATAGAATGAGCTGGTTTACTCCTGTCTTCATGAAGGTCCCAACTTAGCTGTGCTAGTGAGAACAGGCCTTGTTTCTTTCTCATAAGATCTGGACAGCGCTCACCAATGGTGTCAGGGCCATCTGGCAGCTGTAGATACGGGCCAGTCCAAAGTCAGCCAGCTTGACTTGACCAGAGCTGGTCACCAGGATATTCTCTGGCTTAAGGTCACGATGAACAATGCAATTCGAATGTAAGAAATCCAAGCCGCTCAAGAATTGACGCATCATGTCCTGGAGGTGAGAGGTAGAAGAACACGTGACATCAACAGCTCTGCTTAGGAGTCCTTGTATTCTTACCAATCTGGAGGTCAGCCCAGAATAGAGTACTGGACGTCAATCTAAGTTTGATTTACCTTTATTACTTCTGAGGGTAAGCCAGGAGGTGGTGTTTTTTCCAAATAGGCTTTCAGATCCTGATCTACATGCTCAAAGACCAGAGTCACTTTGGTTTCTCGTTCAGTCCGTGTAGTTGTGCAAACATCCATTAGTCTAAAGAGGAACGAAGGAAGAGACACTCAGCAAATGTTCCACTACTGCCAAGAAAGATGGAGACTGGTAAAATTAAGAGAACATCTTAAATCAAAAGGATTCTTGAATAGAATTTCTCTGATCCTGAATTATGTCCAGGCACATCTAATGTCCTGAATAATGAGACAGGCTGGAAACCTCACAGCTTGCAAGAAATAATACAGATCTCTACATAATAGATTTAATCTATCGAGCTCTTAAGAGTCCAGGCCATCTGCCCCATACGCTTTTTTCTTTGTCTCACTAGCCTACCAAGATACTTCTATTCCAGTCTCAAGATCCTCCTATTAAAAAAATGCATTGATATACCCCTTCCCCCAATCTCTTCACTCCCATCCCATGTTTATCTCCTATTCTGACTCTCAGTTCACCCAGTTTCTGCTGTGAGTCATCCTTAAGACAAACACTGACCATGTTGTAAATTATCAATAGAGCCAAGGCCTCCTCTCTGCCTTTGTCAACACAAAAGAGAGCCAAGTAGAAAAAAAAGTCTCTGAGCCCCCCCAGATTCTCCTACACCCAATTTCAGATCTTATTTGCTAAGGGTGATCCTTTATAATCAGCAGTCTTCTCTAATCTGGCTCTCCATATACATTAGATCTGCATTAGATGATGACCAGTCTCCTGTTGCCCAGACACTGCACTGTAAAGGCGATGCTGCATCTTTCGGTGAAAGGTGAAAGATCTAACCAAGTTATAGCCCCTGCCCTTAATTGGCCTGCTCCACACAACAAAGGCAGATGAAAGTGCCCACTGTTGTTGGAGCGTGGGCCTGGAAGAAAGAAAGGAGGCGACCAAATAAGTCAAGAACTATAATCGGAGACCAATTATTCTAAAATAGCTCTGACAAATTTAGATCACCCGCTGTACACAAAGTCAGATAGTTTCACTTTAGGCTCAGTCTGATTCAGTGATCCAATTAACATGGCTTGTAAATCATGGTTGAAAGTTTAGCATAATTTATAAACCCAGGGAAATTGTGGTTTATTCAATTGACAAGCCATGCCTTAGTTGGCTACCCTCCAAACTCCCATATTCCTAGTGCTATCTACTGCATATACCTGAAGAGGGCTACTACCGTCTCCACAAGTAGTTATGGCAATTATCAATATGCTCAGTCCTCTTTCAGACTGTGATTATCCTAACCGAGCTAGGAAATGCAGCAGCATTGTGCTCTAGATAGACAGCTAAAAGGCCAACCCATACTTATCACACTATCGGCTTAGTCACACATAGATTTTCCTTCCAGTGTTTCTTAGATTGTGTGATCCCACTCTTCAAATCAGCTTTCCCCAACCAGGAACATTTTTTTCTGTGTACAAAGGCCACACTGAGCAAAGACTGTTAAAGCGGTAGTTCCACCTGTTCCAGTCCAATCTAGGCCACCAGTTTCCAGATCTAATCCAAGTCACTTAAAAGAGGCACTGAATGTAGAAAAATGCTCTAACTGAAGACAGCCCCATTTCCCAATTCTCAAACATTACAAACTAAACTCAAGCAGGAATAAGGCAGACTGCTGAATAAATTCAAAGCACTGAATCCCTCACGTACTCCTTCTATTCAGCCCTTGATGTGAACCAAGTCTGGTCCTGTTTTTATCTCAACTCTATAATCACAACACAGGTGGAACAAAAAGCCCATTGAAGAAAAGCTTTCCGGTGAATTAAACTTTGTTTAGAAAATCAGTTCAGAGTCTGCGTAGAGATAATGGTTTCCGGTCCCCTTGTATTAATTTACTTAAACGATGATTGAGTTAACATAAACTTCTGTTCTTTTGCATACATGGAAGCATTAACTGAACTGTCCAGAGACTGGGCTTTATGACTATATTATTCCATTTAAGCCCAATTACACACACACACACATACACACACACACTGTATGTGTTCATATATATGTTGATTTGATGGCACATTGTATATGAGGATTACTTATCCTCAGATGAAATCGACAAAGGCTTATACCACAGTAATATATTTGCACTATTTGTATTTGCAAAATAACTACTATTATCTCTGCAAAAACACAGAATGTGCAATTTGAGCCATAAGGTAAAGGTTCCCCCGCACATGCGTGCTAGTCGTTTCCGACTCTAGGGGCCGTTGCTCATCTCCGTTTCAAAGCTGAAGAGCCAGCGCTTGTCCGAGGACGTCTCTGTGGTCATGTGGACGGCATGACTAGATGCCAAAGGTGCATGGAACGCTGTTACCTTCCCACCGTAGTGGTCCCTATTTTTCTACTTGCCTTTTTACGTGCTTTCGAACTGCTAGATTGGCAGAAGCTGGGACGAGTAACAGGCGCTCATATCTTTACACAATTAACTCTCAAAAGGCTGCAGTTCCAGGTTCCCAGTCCTGCACCAACTGCAAATCTATCAACCCTTAAACCCCACCCTGGAAGGCTTGTAGTTACAGATGAGGCCCTCACCTCACAATGTTGGGGTGGTCAAGGTGCTCCAAACGTTTCAGCAGGGCCACCTCTCGGACGGTTGACAGAGGGAGTCCATTCTCACTGTTCTGCACTCGTACATTCTTGAGAGCCACAAATTTGCCACTCTGCAAGTCCCGGGCCTTGAAGACGGTGCCATAAGCTCCAATACCAATTTCAGCCACAGGCTCATATTGTTCTTGCACGCCCATGGCCATCCTGGCAATCCCTTGCTGGAGTCACTGAAGTTCTAAAAATGCAAGGAAGAAGAGAAAGACCGCATTTACTCTTACCTCTTCTTATACCAAACTCCTTGAGTACCCCAAGGCCAATCATTTCGTTTTTTAAACAAAGCAGTTTATTATCCCTCTTTACGTCAGTGTGTGGCCTTCAACTCTCAAGAATTCTGAGCTGGCTGGGAAATTCTGTGAGTCGATGTCCACACATCTTAAAAGTTGCTGAGGTCGACACACACTGCCCAAAATTCCACAGCACCTCCATTCCTTTCTGCCCTGGGCAGTTTCTTTCTGCACTTCACTAGACCAGGGGTAGGCAACCTCGGCTCTTTTATGACTCGTGGACTTCAACTCCCAGAATTCCTGAGCCAGCTGGCTTAGGAATTCTGGGAGTTGAAGTCCACGAGTCATAAAAGAGCTGAGGTTGCCTACCCCTGCACTAGACTATACCCCTCCAAGGGAGCATCCTGATTATTCTGATAACGAAATGGATTTGGAACTCTTTCCATCTGCATTCGAGTGGGTAGTGGATCTGTTTCAGCCGACAGTGCTAGCAGGTTTAGATATAACAAGATGTAAATAATTTGTGATGCTTTTAATATTGAAGCAGGAAGAGGGAATTTCAGCAGGTGCTGTTTTGCTCAATCTTGCATGAAAATTGGCACCTTGGGGGATACCCCCTTCTAACAGCACTGCTAGGGATATCAATCAATAGAAGGAGGAAGACATAACTCGAAAGCCTGAGAGCGCTTATTAGGCTTCCCACATAGGCCCAGATGATTCACAGATACTCACCCATTCAGTCCTTTTATTTGCAGTGGCATGACTGGGGTGTATTCCATTAAATAAGATTACTATTTTGACCGACCCAAGTTGCCATAACTGTGTACTTTTCCACATGCTCACTTGGCAACAGGGGAGAAACAAACCAAAAATCCTAAACTTTATCTACACATCTTCAATAAAGTGGCTACACAGATACTAAGTGAACACCAACAGAGCAGTAACAACTTTCTGTATATACCCAGAACTATATAGTACACGTACAGATTGCACTCAACAACTATTCCGAAAGGTTAAAGCAGGCATATAAGCTTAGCTAGGCTTCCCCGATTCCCCCTTGTCCTCCACACAGATCCTGAGTAGGCACATTAAAGCTGTCTAAAAAAAACAGCCGCTGTATCATAATTATAATCATAATTGGAGGAGGTCACATTCTATGAATGGGGTAAAAAGAGATCAATTACACAGGGCCGATTTCAAGGCACTGCATCATATGGAACTTGCTCAATTTTTAGACAGATCGGTCCTCCTTTATCGCAGGCAGGTAGTAATACAATAAAATCACGCTTACTTTTATCTTTCAAGCAGCCCATTTGCTAGCCAGTATCGACCACTTGCTTTGCCCAAACTCTCCACGGCCATTTATTTCTCTGGGCCACAGATGGCGTTTTTTGTGTTTTTTTTTAAACTCTTATCGCAAACAATCTCCACGTGGCCCCGAACAGCCCTAGAAACACTTTTTCCCACAGCCACAGCAAAAGCTGCTCAGCAGCCAACGAGGCCCGACATATTTCAGCGTCCTTAAAGGAAGAAAGGGGATGGGGGCGGGGAAGGGCTTCTCGGGGTTTTCAAACAATTAAAACACGCCGCCCGGTTACGGGGCCGGCGGCTCAGAGCCCGCGGGGAAACGTGGAAAAAAAAAACTCAGGTCGTCGGAATGCAAACTCTTGCGAATTAAAAGCTAAGCCCCGCCTCCTTCTCCTCCTCCTCCTCCCCACCACCACCACCAGCGCTTTGCTCTTGTGCAGGGGTCTTCAAACTTGGCCCTTTTATGACTCGTGGACTTCAACTCCCAGAATTCCTCAGCCAGCAAAGCTGGCTGAGGAATTCTGGGAGTTGAAGTCCACGAGTCATAAAAGGGCCAAGTTTGAAGACCCCTGCTCTCGTGCATTTCCTACAGTTACGCTGTTGCGCTCCGGACTCCGGGCGAGAACAGTTACATTTCAAACAACGCCCTTATTTTATCCCTCGCCTCCCATCCCCGCGTTGTAGCCTCCCGATTCCTACCTAACTCACCCCGAACCAAAGCCGAGGGGGGGGGGGGGCGGGGGCTAGGCTTCCAACATCGCCAAGCCGCTTCCTCTACCGCCTTCCTCCTTTCGCAGCCGCCTTCCAGCACAGAGACGGATCGGAGAAGGGGGAGAAGCGTCCTCCCCGGAGGAGCCTCATTCGCCGGGCAGTACGAAACTGCAAGACGTGATTAAAAAAAAAAAAAAAAACCAACAAACCAGTGTTTGCAAACATTTTTTTTAAAAAAAAAAAACAAAACCCCCCAAAACCCACCACCCTCTTCACCCACCCACCCCCTCCCTCCCTCCCTCCCTCGGCGATCCAAAGACCTCGCTCGCTTCCCGCCGTCCCCAACGATGCCCCCCTCCCTCTCCCCTCTGACTCACTGCCGGCGCCAAAGCTGCTTTGGCGGGATTAAGGCATTCCCCGCTCTTGCGAGCCACGCGGAAGAAGCTTCCCCTCCCTCCCTCCCTCCCTCCGTTGGGAAGAAGCAGGGCCCGAACTCACCCCGGCGAGGAGCCGCGACGGGGGCTGCTCCGGCTCAGCGGCGTTCAAAGTAGCAGGCTGGGTGGGTGGGTGGGTGGGTGGGGAGGAAGGCGGGGTTGGAAGACCCGGCGAAAACCAGAGAGGCGCTACAGCCAGAGTGGCTACCAGAAGGAAGTGGGGTCTCCATAGTTACCAGTCTAAGCTTAGCCTCCCCTCCCCCCCCTCTCTCCTTCAGAGGTATATGTGTGGGGGAGGGGGAGGGAGGGAGGGAAAGGCGCTTACTTCCTCTTTGCTGCGGAGATGCTGGAAGGGGCCAGGTGTCTTCCTCCTCTGTTTAAAGGACAAAATGTTGCCATGCACGTATTTGCAGGGAGAGAATGAAAGCGTGTGTGAGAGAGAAAGAGCTCACGTTGGCCTTGGACAGCTTTTAACCCTCAAGGGACGTCAGGGCTCCAGTGCCTTTATTTATTTATTTATTTATTTATTTATTTATTTATTTATTTATTTATTTATTTATTTATTTATTTATTAATTATTTTCTATACCGCCCTTCTCCCGAAGGACTCAGGGCGGTGTACAGGGCAATAAAAATACAATAAAAATACAATATACAAAAGTTAAAAATAAAATCAAATAAACTAGCCCAGGGGTCGGCAACCTTGGCTCTTTTATGACTCGCGGACTTCAACTCCCAGAATTCCCGAGCCAGCATAGCTGGCTCGGGAATTCTGGGAGTTGAAGTCCGCGAGTCATAAAAGAGCCAAGGTTGCCGACCCCTGAACTAGCCCATTACAATAAATAATTAAAAAATTACTAAATAAAATACCCCAAACCCATTAGACCAGGCCGGCTTGTTCAAATAGGTAAGTTTTCATTGACTTTAAGCGCGAGTTACATACAGCAAAGGCAGACTTTCTTAACTCCTACGGGCCCACGCTTGCCATTTTTCTTTTTCTTTTTTTTTTGCTCTTTTTTTTTTTTGCTCCAATCTGAGATTTGGATTTCATCTTTGGTGCTTCTTCCCCCACCCCTCCCACCCCACCCCCGGTCCGTGTTTCCAGGCGTGTGGAAATCATGGGATCTGAAATCCAGCACACATTCAGAGGGGGCCAGAAGTGAGCCGATGTAAAATACAAGTAGTCCTCAACTTGCAACCACGATGGAGCCCAACGTTTATGTTGTTGCTAAGTGAGACGTTTACGTTTACGTTTACGTTTAATTTATATACCGCCCTTCTCCCTGGGGACTCAGGGCGGTTCACAGGGCATATAAATAAAAATACAATACTATACAAAAGTTAAAACAAAGATTAAATCAGTGCCCAATTAAAAAACAATAATGCAATCTAAAATGACAATTTAAAACCAAGCTCCCCCATCAGGCCAGACCGGCCAATTCAAACAAATGGGTCTTCAGACCACGACGGAAAGTTCGGAGGTCCGATGCCGTCCGGAGCTCCACCGGCAGTTGGTTCCACAAAGCCGGGGCACCCACAGAGAAGGCTCTCCCCCTGGGGGCCGCCAGTCGGCATTCCCTGACCGGAGGCACCCTGAGGAGGCCCTCTCTGTGGGAACGCACAGGGCGGAGGGGAGTTGAAGCCGGCAGCAGGTGGTCCCCGAGGTACCCCGGACCCATGCCATGTAGGGACTTAAAGATCATAACCAAGACCTTGAACCTCACCCGGAAGACAACTGGTAACCAATGCAGCTCGCGGAGCAAAGGTGTAACATGGGAGTACCGGGAAACTCCCAAGACAACTCTCGCGGCCGCATTCTGTACCAGTTGGAGCCTCCGAGTGGTCTTCAAGGGAAGCCCCATGTAGAGAGCATTACAGTAGTCAAGGCGAGAGGTCACGAGCGCATGAGTGACCGTGCACAGGGCATCCCGGTCCAGATAGGGCCGCAACTGGCGCACCAGGCGAACCTGGGCAAAAGCCCCCCTAGTCACGGCCACTACATGATCTTCTAGGGTAAGCCGTGAATCTAGGAGGACTCCCAAGTTGCGAGCCCTATCCACGGGGGGTAAGAGCTCACCCCCCATAGAAAGAAATGGAACATTTTGAATGTCCCGGGATGCCGGAATGCACAGCCACTCAGTCTTGTCAGGGTTGAGCTGAAGTCTGTTCCTCCCCATCCTTTTAACGTTGGTTAAAAGTGAGCTTTGGCCCATTTTACCACGTTTCTTGAGAGAATGAATCCCTGCGGTTCTCTAAATTAGTAGCACGGTGGTTTAAGTGAATCTGGCTTCTCCATGGACTTGGCTTGTCAGAAGGCTCCCCAAAGAGGATCACGTGATACTAACCTGGATGCTAACCATCTTAAATGGGAGTCGGTCGTCAAGCATCCAGATGTAAATCGTGACTATGGAGATGCAACGGTCGTAAGTGTGAAAAATGGGTCATAAGTCACTTTTTTCAGTGCACTGTAACTTTGAACGGTCACTAAATTAACTGTTGTAAGTCAAGGACTACCTGTATATGGTAAAGGGAGCATTTTATTTTTTATTTTTTTTATTTTAATCCCATTTATATCCTGCCCTTCTCCGAAGACTCAGGGCGGCTTACAATTAAAAGCACAAATCAATGTGCTTAGCAATAGCCTTCATTCTATGTATATGCCTGCTTATTAGGGCTTTCCCCCCCCCCAAGCAGCATTATTACAAAGTCAGCTTAATTGCCCCCAACAATCTGGGTCCTCATTTTACCTACCTCGGAAGGATGGAAGGCTGAGTCAACCTTGAGCCTGGTGGGATGCGAACCTGCACTAATTGCAGGCAGCTGGTGTTACTTAAGGAGGCATTAGCCCACTGCTCCACCAAGGCTCTATTATTTCTTGAATCCAAAATAAATTCTGGTGATTATATGGGCATACACCCATGTTATCTTGGCAAAACAGTGGTTTGCCATTGTTGCCTGATGCTTGGATCATTGTTGCCTTTGGTTGTTTTCTTTTTCTTTTTTTTAATTTTCAGATTAGGCTACAGCCCTGGAATATCTTGGTGGTTTCTTTCAAATTTTAATCAGATTCTAGATAAGGCTACTTAGGTTTTCCATTCAGGGTCAGCTAGTCTTTCCATCTGAGTGGACAGTGAAAGTTGAATCTCAATTCCACCTACAAATGCTTTCAGTTACCTTGCCACATAACATCAATATTTGGGGAAACCAATGTACGGATCTTCCCAATCTGCTCACAAAGCACCATTGTGGATCTTGGAGAGCCACTGCAAAGATTTCCAGTGGTTTCCCACAGTGGTTATAGCAAAGAGAGGCTTTTGCAGAACTTCTACTGTAGCTCCTCCTGTGTCAGGATCAAAATGCAAATACCAAAATACAAGGAAATGATGCATTTCAAATCCATAAAAAACCCTATTAAATTAGAGGGAAATAATAGTGAAGTTAAGAAGTCCCTAAAGGAAGGACTTGCTAAAGCCACAGTTAACACAGGCAGATTTGGGATAACAAGACTGTTCCTTGAGTCTGGTCTCAAATGGGAATGAGTCAGTGGATGGAACTCAATGCCTCTGCCTCTTCAGGCCTTACTCAGCTGAAAATGTGACCATGAATATAAGGTTGTTTTTCTCCGTAGGAAGACAACCCCCCAGAGAAGGAAATATTAAAAGGGCAGAAAAATATATTTCCTCAAAGGATCTTAAAGAGGCAGAAAAGCATGCCCAGTTTTTCTTAATAGTCCCAAGTCTGCCTCCCCCATTGAAACTTAACATTAAGAAAACCAAGATCATGGCATCCGGCCCTCTCAATTCCTGGCAAATAGATGGGGAAGAAATAGAGGTAATGACAGATTTTATTTTCCTGGGCTCCAAGATCACTGCAGATGGGGACTGTAGCCAAGAAATTAAAAGAGGCTTGCTCCTCGGGAGGAAAGCCATGGCAAATCTAGACAGCACACTAAAAAGCAGACATCACCCTGCCAACAAAAGTGCGTATAGTCAAGGCTATGGTCTTCCCAGTTGCAATGTATGGCAGTGAGGACCATAAGAAAGGCCGAGCGCCAAAGAATTGAGGCCTTTGAACTATGGTGCTGGAGAAGACTCCTGCGAGTCCCTTGGACTGCAAGGCGATCAAACTGGTCAGTCCTAGAGGAGATCAACCCTGACTGCTCTTTAGAAGGCCAGATCCTGAAGTTGAAACTCAAATACTTTGGCCACCTAATGAGAAGGAAAGACTCACCGGAGAAGAGCCTAATGCTGGGAAAGGTTGAGGGCAAGAGAAGAACGGGACGACAGAGAATGAGGTGGCTGGATGGAGTCACTGAAGCAGTAGGCGTGAGCTTAAATGGACTCCAGAAGATGGTAGAGGACAGGAAGGCCTGGAGGAATGTTGTCCATGGGGTCACGATGGGTCGGCAGCTAACAACAACTGCCTCCCCCAAGCAGAAACCAGCTCTATAGAAATGCAGATATAAATCCAGGAAGGTTGGAGCTAGAAGATTAAGAAGACAAAGACACCTAAAATCTACATACCCCACCCAAAGTCTAAGACAGGACATAATAGGATTAACTTACAGATGCCAAAGGGACCCAGGTCAAAATACATGACATACGAAATACAAAGCCTCAAAACAGGAACAGGAAACAAGTCCAAACAAAAGGCTCCAGAGGGTATAAAAACCCACTCCTATATATGCACAGCCCTTTTTTCTCTTTTCTGGCAGAGCCATCTTTCGGTCTGGTTCTCCTCTTCAATAAACTGCAACCTTCTTTCTAAAGCAGTCGCCATGTTTATTCCCACCTTGGACTGAACCACGATGAAGACTTTTCTTCCAACACCTCTTGTCTCAATTTACTTTTGAAAGTGTCCCTCTAAGGTAATGTGTCTTAGTTAAAAGATATAATTCTTATTTCTACTGAAGGAAACATTTAAATCCTTCAATCATATTAAATAAAAGTTTCTCTTTATTGTATATATTACAAGAATTACAAGAATATAAAAGACTGTTCCTCCATCTCCATGAAGGTAAAAACTGTTACATTTGATGCCCAGCAGGAGCATAATTAGTAAGACAACTTGATAATACTACAATTAAATCATTAAATCATTCCAAGCTTAACGAGCTAGGACCTGACTCAATCATACAACAATTTACTCATAATAGGAATGCTTTCACTGTTTCATGCACATTTGAAGTGCTTACTTAAGCAGAATTTTAAGGGAAAGTTCCAGAATCAAGACAGATAAGGTCCTACCGTCAAATCTGAAAGCTTTTTAAACACAATGTGAGTTATTTTAATTAAGTCCATATATCAGATTTCCTTCCTTTTTCTTTTGGGAAAAAAGACATTCAGCGAACTACTTGTATAGAACAGGATTAATCATTTTGTTCTTTAAATGCCTAGATTTCAGAGGTAGACAATGCCTCTTTAAAATCTTTCAATAGAGCTGAAAGGGGAGGAATAGCTAATTGGGACCAAGAGAAGAGCTGAGATAGTTGATAGGTTAGACCTGTGGAATGTGAATTGCTTCCTAGATGCTTGCTTAGAAAGGAGTTGCACATTATATGACGTGGAAGAAAGCATTGTTATTTTGATTGTGACAAATCATAGAATATATGGTGGGGGTGTTGGGTAGGCTGTTGCAGGAGAAGACTAACAATCTATTGCTGGTCTCCACCTCTGGCCCAGATATCCCACTGCTGGGTCAAAGAGATACTTGCTGGAGACCCCGGCCTCAAGTCTTCATAGGGAACACCAGGTATGTGCAACATGACTGCATTGATCCATAATTTGAGCATGGATGAGCAAACAGTATGTGTTTAGGTGAATTCATCACCTTTATATGAAATTCCAACGTATTTTATAAAACATCTTCTCTGTTGGACAACCCTAACTATAAACTCAACAGTTCCAATGATTAGATTTATGTTTTTTCCCCTGAAGGAAGGAAAATATTTTTTTACGCATACACATCTGTTTTACAATTGCTGCTATGCTTACATTTCCAGATACAATTTGAAGTGTTGGCTTTAACCCATAGTACTGTATAAAGTCCTATATATGATTTGGCAGTAGGACACATAGAAGACAAGTCTTGCTTGTCCAGAAACAGCTCACTCATTTCATCCAGTGCAGACTTGACGGACATCTTTTAATGGTCCCCCAGTTAGGTGAGCTGAAAGGGGCCTGGGCCTTGTGGGCGATGTCTTGTCACTTGCAGCCTCCAATTTCCCCCCCCTGGAAATTAGTCTTTCACTCTCACTGCTGGCCTTCTGGAAATTATTAAAGACACAGCTGTTATGGAGGTTCTTTGGGGAGGGAATGGCCACTATTGTGCCCGCTGTGTTACGGCAGATTTCAGCTTTCATTGGTGTTTAGGTTTTTATTATGTTTTTTATGCTTTTCATGATGTGAATTGCTGGGAGATGTTTTCTAAGTCCATCAGTATGTAAACAAAATGATAGCTAGCTATATATAGTTAGCCAGTCTGCCAGCCAGCTAGAGAGAGTGACGGTACAATTTGCTGCCAGCAGCTATGGGCATGGCAGCCAATATACCGTAGGTGCTATTAAAGAGACACTGGACAAGTTCATGAAGAATCAGGCTATCAATGGCTACTGCTATTGATTGTTGTTTACTACCTCCTTAATTATAGACAGCATTCTTTATATCCTGGTTGCTGGAAAACTACAACAGAAGGGAGGAAGCACCCTCCAGTCAAAATATTGGACTCGATGGATGCATGGTTTGATCCAGCAGACCTTTCCTTAAGTAGCTATCTCAACACGTTTCTTATTTGTTTTTCCATTGTAGAAGGATCTGCAGTTTTTATGCTTTTAAAGCAACGTCTTCCATCCGCTTCCCTTTCCTTGCACTGAGGCATTTTGCATCAGTTCCACACTTTCACCAAAACCTTCTCTTGCCTCTGCACAGCTTTTTATTTTTCCTGAGGAAGCACTTTGTAAACTCACTCTGTACCACGTTTATTCCTAATGAATATTTTACTGTCTGAGGTTTTGCTTTTAAAAAATACTGCTAGGGATTCCCCATCCCCTCCTCTTTTTTTAGATTCATAAACGTGTGATTAAAATAGTGAGTTTAGGTTTTTTTTTCTGTTTTGCTTTGGAAATTTTGTGATAATTGTCCCAGATCCCGGCTGTACCTGTCTAGGTTTGATGTGCTTTGGAATAATGTCGCTAACCGTTTATGAGACTTGGTAGTGTTTGTAAATATCATGTACAGCAGGGCTTCTATTTTATTTATTTTATTTTATTGAATTTGTATACCACCCTATTCCCGTAGGACTCAGGGCGGTTTACAGGGCAGTTAAAACCATGAAATACAAAAAATTAAAATCAATTAAAACAATTAAATTAAATTCAAGCCCCAAGAGTAAAACTAAAACCCAGTTAAATTAACAACCCCACAGTCTGGACCAAACAGATCAAAGAGCCAAGTTTTCAGGTCCCGGCGAAATGAGCGAAGGTTGGGGGAAGTCCTTTTTTTCAACCTTTTCACCCATTGTACCATTTTTAGAATATGGCAACATCCGAGTACCACCAGTCGCTTAGCAAGGTGTCAAAAACTTGATGACCAAAAAAAAAAAGGAAAAAGTGATGAAGTACAGGTAGTCCTTGACTTACAACAGTTCTCTTAGTGACTGTTCGAATCGAAGTTACAATGGCATTGAAAAAAGTGCCCCCCCAAGCCACAGCTGAGCAAGACAGCTGCCTGCCTGCCCGCCCGGCGGCGCTCTTCCTCCTGTTCGAGGTTTACATTGTTGTGAGCATTTCTGTTGAGGATTGGCAGCCGGGATGGGGTGGGGGGTGTTTGGTTTTTATTCCCCCCCTCTGCTGGGTGGTTGCAGCAGGTTTTGGTCACTTCACATGACCCTGGGACACTGACCGTCATAAATATGAATCAGTTGCCAAGCATCTGAATGTAAATCACAAGACCCTGGGGATGCTGCAACATTCCAGCTGATCAGTGCTTCTTCTGGACTCAGAAGCGCCGGGATCAGTGCCGAGCTCTAGCTGGATCCTGGCGCTTCCACTGAGCACTGACAGCCCCAAAGAAGCACCGATCAGCTGGAAAGCAGCACTGATCCTGGTGCTTCCGCTGAGCCCTAACAGCCCTGCAGCTCCAACCATCTCTCGCTCAGGCTTGTGCGGTGCTGCCACCCATTCAGCTCATTCCCCTCCCCCGCTACCACTTTTCTAGGATGGTCGCATACCACCTGCCAGCTGCCAATGTACCACAGGTGGTACCCGTACCACTGGTTGAAAAGCCCTGCTGTACAGTATTACATTATTGTATGTACAGTATTAACTATATAGCCTAAACAAAGTTGGCGGCACAGTATTCACTTGCATGTACCTTGCATCGTTTTAACACGCCAGCATCCCAAATTACTTTTAGGTTTTTCACTGCTCAGCCTAAGTCTCCTTTGTGTTCTGAGTCTCTTTTGTGCCTCTCTGCAAAAGCATCCAGTCTGCTTCCTATTTGTGCACATTTGGCTGGCAGAGAGGAAGGGAGAACCAATTTATTCTTTGCTGGTCCTTGATAAGAAAAGGTTGTCCAACCAGCCTGAATATGTGATGCCTCTTCAATAAGTATAGGAAGAGCCCTGCTAGATCACTTCAAAATCCACGTAGTCCAACATTTGGTGTCACCCAGTGGCTGACCAGATGCCTCTGGAAACCATCAAGCGGGATTATGAAGGAGGCCTTCTCCCTCCAGGGTTTCTCCCCTAAAAGCAACACAGCGATCAAGATGGGCAGCCAATGATAATTCTTCCCTGGTCCCCCTTTAAAATCTCCCATCACAGAGCACAGAATTGGAAGAGACCCCAGCGTAGCCTTACTTATTATTTCCTAGCAATACTTTTAAGAACAAATTCCTCATCTTGTATGGTCCTTTTGGGTTGGATGTAGGAAAATTTTATTAAGGGGGAAGTTGAAATACCTAAGACTCAGCAATACCCAGACGACATTCGTGACCGCCCTAATCAACTGTCTGAATGTAAAACAGTGCACTAACTCATAATGTGATTGGTAAAAAGTAGTTTTTGGCTTAATGTGATAAGTTGCAACTTGCAACTGAGATAAATTCAATAAACCAGGGCTTAAAATGTTTTTGATGTGATGCAAAGTGTGATTCCCAATCACTGAGCAGTTGAACTGGGGAGATGCCGTTTTAAATTTGCTACAGTACCTAGCAGCCATCTTACATATCTGGAGTCATGATTTTTCCTAGCCACTCCCCAAACAATGGGAAATGGAGTGTCCACTATTCCTAGATTATCCTTTTCCAGGGGCACCTTCTATATACCAACACTGTAATCCATGAAGCCAGAAAGGCAAAGCTTCTCCAACCAGAAAAATATAGCTACTATCAGGATAGTTTTGGTCTGCTGCTTTTTTGTTCCGTCTGGCTGGATTTGGAAGGAATCTATTGTCATTCTCTTCCAATAGTACCAGTGGGATTAATATTATACTTTATGGATTTTTATGTTCCCTATGCAGGAATTCAGTGTAATTATCTGAAAGAAAGATAATTCTGAATATTAAACCCGCTTCCAATTTTCCCATTTTAAAGGTAAATTGAAAATTGAGGGAGGGAGGGGGGGAAGTAATCTTTTTTCAGATCAGTGTATAGCTAGTCCTTGACTTACAACCACAATTGAGCCCAAAATTTTCTGTTGCTGAGACACTTGTTAAATGAGTTTTGTCCCATTTGACGACCTTGCCTCAATTGTTAAGTGAATCTCTGTGTCAAGCCCCTCGGGCTCGACACCACAACAGGACTCAGGGGAGCACCAGAAACAGTATCCACGTGGGCCGGGAGGAGGTCCAGCCACGCCCACACCCAGCAGCTGCAAGGCGGCCGAAAACAACCGCAGGCGACCGCGTAGGAGCCGCGCCTGGCCCATCAGCTGTGGAGCAGCCAGAAACAGCCACCGGCAGTCGCACAGGAGCCGCGCCTGCCCGATCAGCTGTGCGGCGGCCAGAAACGGCCACCGGCAGCCGCGCAGGACCCGCGCCTGCCCGATCAGCTGTGAAGCGGCTGGAAACGACCATCAGCAGCTGCGCAAGACTCACGGAGCCCCAGCCGCTTCAGCCGGACGTTTCAGCTGCTCGCATTCCGGCGGCAGTGCAGGGCGCTCTACAGCTGTGCTTGGACGACGGGGGCTGCCAGGGGGCTGCGGGTGTGGCACGGGATGCTGAGATGGTGGGGGGGAGCACAACGGGGACTTTGGGGTACGGGAGAGGGGGATGCTGGGCTTACACCTTCCTCCACGCTGTATGGACCTCGGCGTCAGGGGGAGAAGCAGGGCGTGGGACGACGGGATAGGGGGGTGGGGTTTTTATGCAGCTCAGGCGGATGCTGATCTGCGCGGGGGAAAGGGTGGGGCTGTTGCCCAATTATCGGCAAAGTTTAAAAGACGCGTTGGGGGTGAGTGACTCCCAACGCTGACTTTGTATTTGCATGGATCTCTTCATAGTAAAGGTTTTCTTGCAGTCAACCGTGCCACATCGTCGTTCTTCAGGCTTGCGCTCTCCGGCGTGGACGTTTAGCTTGACACTGCAGTTAAGTTAGTAACTCGGTTGTTAAGTGAATCTGGCTTCTGCATTGACGTTGCTTGTTAGAAGGTTGCAAAAAGGGATCACGTGAAACCAGAACTATCATAAATACGACCCCGTTGCCAACCATCTGAATTTTGATCACGTGACCAAGAGGATGCTGCAATAGTCACAAGTGTGAAAACAGTAATAAGTCACTTTTTCCAGTGCCGTTGTAACTTTGAACTCTCTGCTGTAGTCACTAAACAAACTTTTGTAAGTTGAGGGCTCCCTGTAATATACGCAAGGGTTCTTAGTGCTTTCCTAATCCAAAATTTGAATTAAAGGCAGGCTGTCCCAAAAAAATATGTGAGGTTAATTCAGCCATAGTATGTTTACTCTGACTGACCATATTTCTTGAGGGGGAGGCATGCATTTTTCTCATAATGTGTTAACTCAGACATGTCAAACACAAGGCCCAGGGGCCGGATACGGCCCACGAAGTGGTTTCTTGTGGCCCCCAAAACCATCCTGGAAACAGGGAGGGAACGGCCCCCACTGCCTTGGCCTTGGCCCAGAGACCCTCCTTCTGCCAGAGACCCTCAGATCTGTCCCACTCCTGCCCAGGCCCCCATAGGCACCCTTGATGCGAACGATGTAGAGCTGGCCACGCCCACCCAGTAGGCCATACGCACTCTAGCCACACCCACCCAGTACGCCACGCCCACCCTGGCCATACCCACCCGGCCCCTTGAGGGCAACCGCAATGCTGATGCGGCCCTCAATGAAATTGAGTTTGACACCCCTGTGTTAATTGATCATTAAGTTACCTAGAATGCCATATTCTTCCAAACAAATGCTTTGCCACTCAGCTAGTCACTCCGTAGGGAAGGTGCTTATAGTTCCTCTCTAGCCTGCCTGACAAGGGATTTTGAAAATTAGCAGGGCTGGGGTTGAACTGGCTTTGGCTCAACACGAGGACGACAGAATGACTCTGGGGTTTATATTTCTTCAGCATCTGGCAGAATTGGACACAGTATTCCAGCTACAATCTGATCAGTCATCATAAAGTTTGCCTTGTTCGCTGCATTATATCTCTGCTGTTGTCACCAGTTTGCACTGGTTGTTTTGGCAGCTGTAATTTGTAATCTGTGGTTTACCAGGATGCCCAGATCCTTCTCATAGTAGTACTGCTCAGCAGGTACTTGTATCTTGCACCTATCTTTCCTACATAAATGTAGAACCATACATTTATGGTTCTATACATACATACATACATACATACATACATACATACATACATAGCCTACAAATATTGAACTGCATATTGTTGGATACCGTTCCAAGTCTTTTGAGGTGTTAGTAACTCCTCTTCCCCAATCTTGTGTTGTCTGCAATATTGATGAGCGTTTCCTTCATTTCTTTATGACTAAGGAGGTGTCTTAAGTTATTTTCAAAAATATTCAAACACAACGGGCCCAGGACAGAACCCCTTAGACCAGAGGTCCCCAACCTTTTGGGCACCAGGGACCGGTTACTTTGTGCTATTTACACTCTGCCCATCGTGGCAAAGAAGTGTTCTTTCACATTTTATTTCTTTTTAACTGAATTTCTCCCATTCTTTGCTTCAGGCTTTATCTTACTGTTGCCTGTATAAATATGTTTGAATATACTATAAATAAATATACAAAGGAAAAAGGCCATAGATACAAGTATACTTGACCTAAAGAATTACCAAATACACGTCTCTCTCCATTTTATAAAAATTGTATCTACAAACCCCGTCAATTGTCTCTCCGTTCCTCCACATTTTATTAGGACACTATATCTGTGGCCCTTTCCTTTCTTGCCTCTACTGAATTTTTTTTCCTTTAAAAAGTCAAATAGTTAAATTTTAAAAGGTAAAGGAAAGGTAAGGAATTCCTGTGGATTTTACTTCACTAGTAATTGCCAGCCGTATGGGGTGGTGTTCACCTCCATTTCAAAGCCATTGAGCCAGCACTGTTCAAAGACATTTCCGCAGTCTTGTGGCCAGCATGGTGTCATGGAACACTGTTACCTTCCCACCCATGGGGTACCTATTTTATCTACTTGCATTTGCCTGCTTTCAAACTGCTAGTTTGGCAGGATCTAGGGCCATGGTGGACACACGCGCCATCATCCCAGTCCTAGGCCTTCAGCTGGGTTTTATAAAACCTTTTTGCTTTAGGCCTCCGCCTAATGCTGCTGAGATTTATGCAGGCTGTTTTGAGTTCTTGTCACTCTGCGCTTTGCATAATATAACAGAGTAGCAGTTGAAAGGGACCTTGGAGGTCTTCCAGTCCAACCCTTTGCTCAAGCAGGAGACCCTATACCCGTGGTGGCAAACCTATGGCATGCGTGCCACAGGTGGCATGCAGAGCCCTCTCTGTGGGCATGCGCACCATTGCCCCAGTCCTAGGCCTTCAGCTGGGTTGTTTTTTTTTTATTGAAAAGTTTTAAAAATACAGTTTTCCTTTAAAAAAACCCCTTCCCCCTCCCTCCTCCCCTCCCTACCTCCCCCCTTCCCCCCCCCTCCCCCCCTCCCTCCTCCCCCCCACCTCCCCCCAACCCCCCTCCCCCCCCGGACTTCCCAGAGCTAAATACAAGGTATTTATATATAAAAAAGCAATCATAAACAACCATATACTAACAACTATAAATTCTAAAATCCATCACTCTCTAACTTATATAGGATCAAACAAAACTTAGCATTATTAAATATATATAGAAGACAAAATAAAAAAAGAAAAAAGAAAACGAAAGAAGACTTATTCAAATGCTAGATAAAATTTCTTGACCCTATACTTATTCTGGATAAACTCAATCCATTTTCTCCATTCCATAATATAATGTTCTTGCGAGTAATCTTTCAAATAGGCCGAAATCTTCGCCATCTCTGCCAAGTCGGAAACCTTTAAAATCCACTCTTGTATAGTCGGCAGTTCCTCTTTCTTCCAATATTGACCTATCAAAAGTCTTGCTGCCGTAACTAAATTCAACATCAACTTAGAGTCCACAACTGTAGCGTCAACAATTATTCCCAACAAAAAAAATTGCGGACAAAACTTTATCCTCTGTTTAAAAATCTTCTGCATGTTCCACCAGACTTTTATCCAAAAAGCCTTGACCTTTTTACATGTCCACCATATGTGAAAATATGTTGCCTCTTCATCACCACACCTCCAACATTTAGGCTGATAATTCGGATACATACTTGCAAGCTTTTTAGGATCTAGATGCCATCTATAAAACATTTTGTAAAAGTTCTCTCTTAGATTTTGAGCTTGAGTGAATTTTACATTCCTCACCCAGATCTTTTCCCACGTGTCCATTGTAATAACTTCCTGAATGTTTTGGGCCCATTTTATCATACAATCCTTAACAAGCTCTGTTTCTGAATCGATCTCTATCAATGCAAGATATATCCGTTTAATATGTGCTGGTCCTTGATTTCTAATTTGCTTTATCAAATTTTCATCAGTCGTTGCAAATCCATTTTTTTGGTCTTCTTTCCACCTGGCCTGTAACTGAATATATTGAAACCAAGTCTGAACAACCTTCTCTTCTCGCAAGAAACTATATGATTTCAAGCACCAAATATTCCTTTCCAAACTTAAAATTTCCTTGTAAGTAGTCTCATCATGTTTGAAACCAGCATGTATATTTTCTATTGCGTGTTTTGGGATTGCCCACAATGGTATCTTGCTGCTTAACTTATGTCTATACTTCTTCCAAACTCTCAGCAATGCCTGTCTTAAAATATGCATCCTAAACACAGTATCTACCTTCTTATCATACAACAAATATGCATGCCAGCCAAACAACAGATCATGGCCCTCAAGATTTAATAACCTCGATTGTGTCAAATTAATCCAATCACTTATTCCTGCTAGTGCAGCAGCTTCATAATATAATTTAAAATTAGGCATTTTAAGGCCACCTCTCTCACGAGTATCCTGCATAATCTTAAGTTTAACTCGTGGCTTTTTCCCTGCCCACACAAATTTATTGATACCACGCTGCCATTCCTACAAGTTAGAGTCTTTCTTAAGAATCGGTATCATTTGAAATAAGAATAAAAATTTGGGCAGGACATTCATTTTCACTGCTGCAATCCGTCCCAACAAGGACAATTGCAATTTTCCCCAACTCTCCAGTTCTTTTTGAATTTTCCCCCATAACTTTTCATAATTATTTTTATATAGCTTTGTATTAGAGGGCGACAAAATCACCCCCAAATATTTAACCCTTTTAACAATCTCAAATCCAGTTAATCCTTCTAGGAGAGCCTTCTGCGAAACTGTCATATTTCTAGCCAAAATTTTAGTTTTCTGTATATTTACTTTAAATCCAGAAACCTTCCCATATTGTGTTATTATCTCCATCAGGTCCACAACAGAGTTCTCTGGCTGGGTCACTGTAACAACCAGATCATCTGCAAATGCTCTCAATCTGTAATCCTGATCTCCAACTTGTATCCCCTTAATTTTTTCCGAATTCCGAATCTTAACCAATAATATCTCTAATGTTAATATAAATAACAAGGGCGATAGCGGACACCCTTGCCTTGTGCCCTTCTCAATATTACATACTGTTGTCAAACTATTGTTAACTATAATTCGGGCAGTTTGTTTTTGGTATAATGCCCTAATCGGTTGTAAAAAATTTTCCCCAAAATCCATTTTGTCTAAAACTTTCAACAAAAATTGCCAGTGCAATTGATCAAAAGCCTTTTCAGCATCTAAAAAGATTAGCGCAGCAGAGATCTGGTTGTGCCTTTCCAAAAACTCTAACACATCAACTATATGTCTCACATTAGTTTTCATTTGTCTTCCACTAATAAACCCCGTTTGGTCCCCATGAATCACCTGTTGCAGAACCCTCATCAGTCTATTAGCCAAAACCTTAGCAAATATCTTATAATCTATATTTAAAAGCGATATCGGTCTGTAATTTTTAACTAAAGTAGCATCCTGGTCTTCCTTCGGAATCAAAGAGATAAAAGCTGTTCTCCAAGACGGGGGCACCTTTCCCCCCCTCTGGATTGTCTGGAACAGTTCCTTTAATGGTTTTATCATCTCTAATTGTAAGTTTTTATAATAGGCCGCAGTCAAGCCATCAGTGCCTGGTGCTTTATCCACCTTCAGTTCCTTAATAGCTGTAAAAATTTCTTCTTCTGTAATCAGTTGGTTAATCCCCTCTTTTTGTACTTGCGTAAGAACCGGGATGCTAGCCTTCTCCAAATACGTATCAATATCTTTTGCATTAATGTCCTCTTTAGTATATAATTTCGAATAAAAATCCACAAAGGCATCCTTAATAAGATTCTGTTGATACACAACCCTTCCTTTATACTCAATCTTATCTATATTAGATGCCCTTTGTTTTTTCCTCAGTCTATAAGCCAACCATCTGCCTGGCTTATTAGCATTGCAAAAAGTATTATGCCTAGCAAACCGCAGATTGGTCGCCACTTGATCAGCCATTAATTTATCAAATTGTCCTCGTAACAGTCTAATAGCCTCCTTGATCTTCACCTCCTCTGGGTTCAAAATCAAAGCCTTTTCTTTTTCCTTTATTTCATTCTCCAGTTCTTTCCTTCTAGTTTCCACTGCACGTCTATGTCTATTATTCATATATATCAACACCCCTCTCATATAGGCCTTGCTAGCATCCCAAACCATATCCATAGAGGTACCCTTATTCATATTCATCTCAAAAAAATCCTTCATCCGCTGTTTGCATTCTTCCACATTTCTCTGATTTCTAAACAAATTCTCATTTACGCGCCATGAGCGTCTATCTCCTCTTTCCTTATCAATCTCCAACCACACTGGACTGTGATCAGAGATAATTCTTGCGCAGATTTTCACCTTTTTAGTTCTCAAAAGACGATCATTAGTCAACAAAATAAAATCAATCCTCGAAAAAGATTGGTGTCTATCAGAATAAAATGTATAATCCTTCTCCCGCAAATGTCTCTCACGCCAAATATCTCGCAATTCCAGGTCATCCTTCATTTCAAAAAAAAGATTTAGGCAGTCTAGCGTGACTTGGAATGCGTTTAAAGGCTCCAGCCTTATCCAACTGTACATCCATAACTCCATTCCAGTCCCCCATAAAAATAAAGGATTTATAATCCAACTGGGTAAGCTTTGTATGAAGTAAACTAAAAAAGTCAGCTTGTTGTTGATTTGGAGCATATAATCCAACTAAAAGCGTCTTTTTACCTTCAAACAACAGCTCGATCATAACATATCTTCCATGCTTATCTGCTTCAATTAGGTCCGCTGTTAAGGCACTTTTAACATAAACAACCACTCCATTTTTCTTATTCTCTGCAGAAGCAACAAATTGCGTACCCAGCCTCGAGTTCAATAAATACTTTTGATCCAAAACTCTAATATGCGTTTCTTGCAGGCATATAACATCTATCTTAAATTGTTTTAAATATTGAAAAACTTTCTTCCTCTTCTGCGGTGAGTTTAGTCCATTAACATTCCAGGTTAAAAATTTAGTTGCCATGTATATCCCCGAAAAGCTCTTGGACCACAGCTTTGATAGGACTGGTTACTTTAGGCCGTGCTCCTCCCACAGCTTGGCTATGAATGCGTTGTGAAGAATCTGAAGACTTTTGCTGATCATGTTCTTTTATTTTCTTTGCTCGTTTTAAAGCAGCACGCGTCACTCTTTGCTCTCTAGGATCATCCAAAGAGATTGTAGCTTGATCTCCTCCAGCACCATTTTCCTCTGTTTCCTCCTCTTGTTCTTCTTCTCCAGATCCCTTTCCAGCTTCCAGGAGCATTAATGGGGTTGCTTTTAAGACATTATTGTAGAAATCACGTGCTTGTTTCACAGTAATCAGCCTATACCTTTTACCTTCATACATCACCATCAGCCCCTCTGGAATCTCCCATCTAAACCTTATATCTCTTTGCTTGAGCTCTTGCACAAGAAATGTATAGTCCTTTCTTCCCCTTAAAATCCTTGGAGGAATTTATTTTAAAACCAAGACTTCTTGTTCAGCAATCACAACCTTAGCATCATAGGCAGCTTGTATAACTTGATCTCTAATTTCTCTTTTTGCAAAATAAACCACCACATCTCTAGGCAACTTTCTCTGTCTGGCAATCCATGAATTCACCCGAAACACTTTATCCATAGCTGCTCTTATTTCAGATGCTGGCTGGTTCAATACCCCTTCGAGAGCCTCAGAGATCAGCTGCTTTAAATCTTCTTTAACATTCTCTTTTAAGCCTCTAATTCTGACAGCAAACTGCATCTGGTAATATTGGGCATGGCTTAACTCCCTTTCCAACTTGCCTCTTTCAATTTCATTCTCCCGTGCTTTTACTTCTAGTATAGCATTCCTTTGAGCCAAATCATCCACTTTTTCATCTAAATCTTCCACACATTCCGCCACTTTATGCACTGAAGTCAAAATGTCTACCTTCATCACGCTGTACTTCTGTTCCATCCTCTCTTCCATTCTTTCCTCAAATTTCTCCAATTTCTCCTCCATCTGTGCAAATTTATCAGCAATTGATTGATTAATTGATTCCAAAAGTACCTGGGCATGTTTATCCAAGGCATCTCGCAAATCCTTCGATGTCAGCACTTCAGGAGGGTGCAATGCCTGTAGTGATGATTGTTGCACCGGCGAGGATCCTCCACTCCGAAGAGTTTTAGAGGGAGGTTTAGCTGCCATCTTTTAATCCTCAATTATGACGCACTTTCAATTAAAGTTTAAAAAGTCCAACAAGTTAGAGAGTACAGTAAAATAGTCCTCTTCACCTTTTCCTCTTGTACCGCTCTGCCTGCTCCTTTAAATCATAGTCCTTTCTTCAGGCAGGGATGGTTCGCAGACGCCTGGCTCTGCTCCAGGAAGTTCGGAGCAGAGACGACGGCCAGCTGGGAGCAACCCAGGCTTCGGGGGAGTTCGATCCTTCAGCCGCCCAAGCTCGAAGCTCAGGCGGCCTCGGAGAACTCTACCCCTACCTGGGGCCTCACCCCCTCCTCTTCTCCCGAGGAGGGGGCTTCAATTTCGCCCGAACAGCTGATCGGCGCTGTTTCGGGCGAAAAAACAAACAGCTGAGCCGCGGGCAGCCAGGGGAGGCTGTCTTCGGCGCCGCGCCGCCAGCGGAAGTCGCCTTCAGCTGGGTTTTATAAAACCTTTTTGCTTTAGGCCTCAACTGCCATGTGCAAAAAAAAAGGGTTCAATCAATAAATTTCAACTTCTTGCGGGGGAAAAAAAAAGATCTTGCAAAGTTGTTATTGGCTGATTGAATTTTTTAGTCCCACCCAGTCGGCCATTACCACCGCAGCCACGCCCACCCAATGGTCCACACCCACCCAATGGCCACACCCACCCAGCACCCAATGATACATAAGTAAGTTTTGGGTTGCAGTTTGGGCACTCAGTCTCTAAAAGGTTTGCCATCACTGCACTAGGGTGGAATGGGAGCTCACCCTGTTGTGTGGTGCTTGGATCTTGAACCTGGGCTGCCGGCTTTCCAGATGACAAGGCCCAGCTTCTTAACTGCTGAGCCACTGTGCCGCCCAAACCTTAACAGAGCTGTCTAATGATGCGATTGGTAGAGGACAGGAAGGCCTGGAGGAACGTTGTCCATGGGGTCGCGATGGGTCGGACACGACTTCGCAACTAACAACAACAATAATACCATACATTAGTTTTCCAATGCAAACGGTTTCAGTGTGAACAGCACTTCTGAATCCAAAATAAAAGTGATTCAGAAACAGCTAATATTTTGAATTATTTCAAATATGAATATTTGAAAAGGTCTACCTTCTGGTTTGTGTTAATGATATCCATTAGGGAAAAGGCCCCGAGGAGAGGGTTTTTCTTCAAGTTCCCTAGCAAAAATGAGGTTTCGGTTTCCGAACTTTTTGAGAATTTTGTTTTGATGACCACCGTGTCACTCAGTCTCAGGAGGAGGCAGGAGTCTTCATAGCACGATCTGTTCATCCTGGGTGGCTGGTCTTGCTCCAGATTTTCAACCAATACACCTGCTAACGGGGGTGGCTTACCAGTTTGTGCATCTGCTTTGAGGTCCCCAACAAAAGCTGAAATTATGGTGGGCCTGACTCAGCATGGCATGCTTGTGTGGGAGACAAACTCAGCTCTGCCAAGCTTCTGGGAATGGGCTTTAGTCCCAGCGAAGGCAGGAGGGAGGTGACTGTGGTAGAAACGAGTCTTCAGAACAAATATTTTCTTTCCAAATAATTTTGCCAGTCTTGAATTTTGAAACATTTTGATATGTAGATCTTATGGCTGCCCCCCCTTCTTCTCAAGGAAATGTTTACTGGAAAAATTGTCACTTGATTGATAGTATGCTGACAGCCATTCTGCAAAGCATTTCTTCATTTATTTATTTTTTGCAGCAATAAAGATGAGACAATTGATAACAAAGTTAGGGCAACAGAAAGGCATGGTGTAAAAAAAAAACAAAACCCCTGTTATTAGGTTTAGAGCTGACAGGTGGATAGAATAATACACAAGAGTGTGACACAATGTGATTCGGTTTTGTACATCAATAATTACATTGGTCTATTGGTAAGATTCGATTAAGCCTATCTTGCTGTTTAAAAAAAGATAGAATTCTATCCCCAATTAATGTGCCAGCTGTAGATGAATTTGGCATCATATGACTATTTATGAATTGTTGGCAAGGTTGTATTTTTGTCTATATTTTTCAGCATTTCTTATGCGGATTCATATTTGTCTTGGTTTTACAAATCAAGGGTAAAGGAACAAAAGAAATATGCAAGACTTAGAAACCTTTAACTGGATTTCAAATCTTACTAGTCTTTCTAGATCTTATTAACTTCCTTATTTCTAAGAATATTTATTATTATTAATTTATTAATTTGATTTATACACCGCCCTTCTCCCGAAGGACTCAGGGCGCTGTACAGGGCAATAAATATATTAAAAATACAAGATACAAAAGTTAAGAAAAATTAAATATTGTGCCCGATACAATAAAATTAATTAAAATCAATATTAAAAACCCCAAACCCATCAGACCAGGCCGGCTTGTTCAAATAAATAAGTTTTTAGATCACGGCAGAAGGAGCAAAGGTCGGGAGCCATCCAGAGCTCAACCGGTAAGCGGTTCCAAAGGTCTGGTGCGCCCACAGAGAACGCCCTCCCCCTGGGGGTCACCAGTCGACATTCTCTGACCAGCGGCACCCTGAGGAGGCCCTCTCTGTGGGAGCGCACTGGACGAAAGGAAGTTGATACCAGCAGCAGGTGCTCCCGTAAGTAATCCGGACCCATGCCATTTAGGGCTTTATAGGTCATCACCAGCAACTTGAATCTCACCCGGAGGGCAACTGGAAGCCAATGCAGCTCATGGAGCAGAGATGTAACATGGGAGTATCGGGAGACCCCCAACACAACTCGCGCGGCTGCATTCTGCACCAGCTGAAGCCTCCGAGTGGTCCTCAAGGGCAGCCCCATGTAGAGAGCATTGCAGTAGTCTAAACGAGAGGTCACGAGCACATGAGTGACTGTATGCAAGGCATCCCGGTCCAGATAGGGCCGCAACTGGCGCACCAGGCGAACCTGGGCAAAGGCCCCCCTAGTCACAGCTCCTATATGATCTTCTAAGGAGAGCTGTGAATCTAGGAGGACACCCAAGTTGCGAGCCCTATCTATGGGGGGTAATAGCTCACCCCCCCATAGTTAGAGGTGGAATAATCTGAATTTCCCGAGATGCCGGCACGCACAGCCACTCAGTCTTGTCGGGGTTGAGCCGAAGCCTGTTCCTCCCCATCCAGACCCGGACCGCCTCCAGGCAACGGGACATCACATCGAGGGCATCACTGGGGTGGTTTGGGGTAGAAATGAAAAGCTGGGTATCATCAGCATACTGATGATACCCAACTCCAAAACCACGAATGATCTCACCCAGAGGCTTCATATAGATGTTGAACAGGAGAGGCGAGAGAACGGACCCCTGAGGAACTCCACAAATGAGAGGCCTCGAGGCCGACCTCTGCCCTCCTGCCAACACCGGCTGTGAACGTCCCAGGAGGTAGGAGGAGAACCACTGAAAAACAGTGCCTCCCACTCCCAACCCCCTGAGACGCCCCAGCAGGGTACCATGGTCGATGGTATCGAAAGCCGCTGAGAGGTCTAATAGGACTAGGACAGAGGAGCAACCCCTGTCCCGAGCCCGCCAGAGATCATTCACCAGAGCGACCAATGCCGTCTCCGTGCTGTACCCGGGCCTGAAACCCGATTGGTACGGGTCCAGATAATCAGCTTTCTCCAGGAACAAAGGGAGCTGATGCGCCACCACGCTCTCAACAACCTTCGCAAGAAAGTGAAGGTTGGAGACCGGACGAAAGTTGTTTAATACAGCTGGGTCCAGGGCAGGCTTCTTAAGGAGGGGTCTCACCACCGCCTCCTTCAAGGCGGTGGGAAAACTACCCCCACTCAAGGAAGCAGTTATCACTGCCTGGAGCCAGCCTCGTGTCCCATCCCGAGCCGCATAAACCAGCCAGGAGGGGCACGCGTCCAATAAACACGTGGTGGAGCTCAGCTTCCCCATGATCCTGTCCACGTCTTCCAGAGTCACAGGATTGAACTCCTCCCAGATAACATCAAGTCTGCCCATGTCCTCATCGTCTGACTCTGCCTAGTCGGAGTCCAAACCGGTCTGGATCCAAGCGATTTTGTCCGACAGATGTTGGCTAAACTCCTCGGCATGACCCTGCAAGGGCTCCTCCCTCACCTCCTGATTAAGGAGGGAGCGGGTCACCCTGAACAGGGCGGCCGGGCGATTATCTGCGGATGCGATGAGGGTAGCAAAGTAATTAGACCTTGCCATCCTCATCGCCACGAGATAAGACCTCATAAAGGACCTTAGTCACAATCGCCCATCATATGCTTTCAAAAAGATTTCTACAACTATAGCTCTAGTCTAGGGACTTTTTAAAAAAAATGAAGATTTACTGAATGCTGAAAACAATATTAACATTCTTTGTTATGATTTACTACGATTCTGGAGAATCTATCTTGCAAATCTCCACTTTTAAGAGATGCAGCAGTATTTGTCTGCTTGTTTCTGTCACATCTTCAAAAAAGGGGAAAAAATGGATCCAGGAAACTACAGACCTATCAGCCTGATCTCAATACCTGGGAAAATTCTGGAAAAGATAATCAAGCAAAGAATCAGTGAATACCCAGAGGCAAACAAAGCCATTACCAAAAGCCAACATGGGTTTGTCAAAAACAGATCATGCCAGACAAATCTTATTGCATTCTTTGACCAAGTGACAAATTTAGTGGACCAGAGGAATGCTGTGGATATAATTTACTTGGACTTCAGTAAGGCATTTGATAAAGTATACCACAACCTACTACTTGATAAGATAGAAAAATGTGGGTTAGACAGCATCACCAACGTATGGATTTGTAGCTGGCTAACCGGCCCTACTCAGTGTGTGGTCCTCAATGGAACTGCATCTACATTTAGGGAAGTGTGTAGTGGGGTGCCCCAGGGCTCTGTTCTAGGCTCAGTGCTCTTAAACATCTTCATCAATGATTTGGATAAGGGGATAGATGGGGAACTCATCAAATTTGCAGATGACACCAAGCTGGCAGGAGTAGCCAACACTCCAGAAGACAGGCTTAAGATACAGGAAGATCTGGACAGACTTGAACACTGGGCGCTATTTAACAAAATGAAATTCAGTGGTGAAAAAAGTTAGGTTCTACATTGAGGCAAGAAAAGCCAAGTGCACAGGTACAGTATAGGTGGTGCCTTGCTCAATAGTAGTAACTGTGAGGGACCTTGGAGTCCTAGTGGACAATCACTTCAATATGAACCAGCAGTGTGCTGCAGCTGCCAAAAAAGCCAACACAGTGCTAGGCTGCATTAACAGAGAGATAGAATCAAGCTCATGTGAAGTATTAATACTTTACACTATCTTGGTAAGGACACACTTGGAATACTGCATCCAGTTTTGGTCTCCACAATGTAAAAAAGATGTTGAGACTCTAGAAAGAGTACAGAGAAGAAGAACAAAGATGATTAGAAGACTGGAGGCTAAAACATAAAGAACAGCTGCTGGAATTGGGTATGTGTAGTTTAATGAAGAGAAGAGTGAGCGGTGACATGATAGCAGTGTTCTAATATCTCAGGAGTGGCCACAAAGAAGAGGGAGTCAAGCTATTCTCCAAAGCACCTGAAGGCAGGACAAGAAGCAATGGATGGAAACTAATCAAGGAGAGAATCAACCTAGAACTAAGGAGAAACTTCCTGACAGAACAATTAACCAGTGGAACAACCTGCCTCCAGAAGCTGTGAATGCTCCAACACTGGAGGTTTTTAAGCCTGCCTGAAATGGTATAGGGTTTCCTGCCTGAGCAGGGGGTTGAACTAGATGACCTCCAAGGCCCCTTCCCCGTCTGGGGATTATGGGAGTTATCATTCAAAATAATTGGCACCAGGATGAAGGAAGGCGATACTGAAAATAAACAGGTATGTAGCCCTCCTTTGAGTTCATGATCTTACCAAGAGTTAGTGGTGTGCAGGTTGGCCACAGAAATTGTTAAGTAAATAAATATTGCACCTGAGCTTTAATCTTTCAGATGAAGAGCGTCTTTGCCAAATGCATGATCTGATAGCACAAAGTTCAGAACCGTTCAAGGCATCCTAGTAGTGAAGTCAGAGGGGGTTAACTATTCCCATTGAAGCCCTTTGTTACAAAGCAGGCTGACATATTCAAGTTGGAGGTAAGTAACAGCTTTCCCAGGCCACTGAAAAAAGATGTGACAGAACCATCCTTGCCTATGATGTAGTGTAGAGTTATGCTTTTGTTATTATGTGGAGTACGGAATTGGGATTTTTTTTTAAAAAAAAACCCCAGAAACATGGGACATACACTTGTCCAAAGTTAATAAAGGTAAAGGTAAAGGTTCCCCTGCACATGCGTGCTAGTCGTTTCCGACTCTAGGGGCCGGTGCTCCTCTCCATTTCAAAGCCGAAGAGCCAGCGCTTGTCCGAGGACGTCTCCGTGGTCATGTGGCCGGCATGACTGGACGCCAAAGGTGCACGGAACGCTTTTACCTTCCCACCATAGTGGTCCCTATTTTTCTACTTGCATTTTTACCTGCTTTCGAACTGCTAGGTTGGCAGAAGCTGGGACGAGTAACAGGCGCTCACTCTGTTACGTGGCACTCGGGATTCAACCTGCCAAACTGCCGACCTTCTGATCGACAAGCTCAGCGTCCTAACCCACTGAGCCACCGCATCCCTTCCAAAGTTAATAGTGTCCGCTAAAAAGCGAAAGGGCACACACCAGCAGTAACTGGTTTTATTGTACAATGTTCTTCTAAACAATTTCCTGTCTCCTGGTATTGCCGTTGCTACTGATTGATTTCTACTTTGCCCATTGAGTGAAGTTATTTCTTTACTTTGCTTCTTTCATCTCCTGTCTTTTCTCTGGCAGCTCAAGATACTATATGCATGAGAATCTTTTCTACTGTGATTTCCCACAGCAGCAATCTGCCCAGCTGAGGTTGGGCTGAGGGACAGCCCTTGACTCAAAGTCACGCCATGAACTCCATAATGAAATGGGGAATTTGAATCTGGATTCCACCCCAGTCCCCATTAAACTTTCTTGGAGTGAGATAATCTCCAGAAGAGAGTCCCTCAATTGAATTCAGACTTTCCTTTGGAGTGTTGATAGCTGCCACCGACTTCACTGCTTTGCTTCCTTGGTTAAAAACCCAACAGGTTGAGCTTTTCCCCTTTCCTTTTACTGCCCTGATTCATTCCTATGGGTGAGGTAGCTTATAGAGGCCAAGCTATACATTATGTAATTGGAACACTCAATATTTTCTCTTTTTTTTAAAACCAATAGCTACAAGGGTCTGTCAATTGTATTAAATCAGCAGTGGTGTGGTGTGGGGGAATGGTTCGGAGCCATTTTTCTGCTCAGTATTTGCTTCTCCCACCTGGGTCCTTGTTCCTAGCAGGGGAGAAAAGTACTTTTTCCTGTGGGCTAATGAGATTAAGAGAGTTTTCTCCCTGTGTGAAGGATTTTGTTCTGAGAAACCTATAAAGAAAAGAAAAAACCCTCAATCTCCTTTCTTCCTTATTCAACTCTGATCCAATTGGCAAGTTGCCCCACTTCATTTTATTAAAAAAATAATTAAAAAAAAAAACAGCCAGACAATCCATTATGCATCCTCATATAATATAAAATAATTTGATCCCAAGTGTCAACCAGACCTATTATTAATATAATATCAGACTTCAGGGCCAATACTAAAGCACAGGATGGAACTATGTCTATCCTTTTGAAACAACCATAATCATTTGTCTCTTTCAGGAAGAGAAGATTTCATTATCACTGTTGCTCTTTGATGTCTAGGAGAGAGTCTGACTGTTCACTTAAAATCAGCCCAAATAGCTGCATCCTTTTTTAAAAAACTGATATAGAAGTTGGTGTTAAACCTTAAGAGCCTTTTAACCAGTCCTCCCACCCACCCCAAATATAGTCTACCAGTTATGAATTTCAATCTTTTAGTGGCTTTAGAACTTTTTTTTTAATTAGATAAAAATCAAAGGAAGGAAATTGATTGATTCCTATATGGGCACCCACAGACTGGTGAGTTTTACTTGGCTATACAGGTCAACCATTGTCTTTATGTGCACTTTATCACCATGGAGTAACAAATGGGGATGTTATAGCCCTGTGCTATAATAATAGCTCTGTGCCATCATCCTTTAGCACAGCCTTCCCCATTGGGTATCTATAGATTTCCCATTTTATGGTGATAGTTTGAGAACATCATTCTGGAGAAAATTGTTATACTAGCATGAATTATCCTGTGACGTTTGGGCTCTTTCCTCAATTTCATAGGCATATATAAATGTCAGGTTCAACAGATCACTACAGGTAGTCTGTGACTTACAGCAATTCAGTTAGTTAACATTCAGAGTTATAAAAAAGTGACCTATGACACTTTTTCACAATTACAACCATTGCAGCATCCCTATGGTCACTTGGCAACTGACTCATATTTATGATGGTTGCAGTGTCCCAGGGTCATGTGGTCACCTTTTGCAACCGTGGCTGCAGTGTCCCAGGGTCACGTGGTCACCTTTTGCAACCTTCTGGCAAGCAAAGTCAATGGGGAAGCCAGACTCACTTAACAGCCATGTTACTAATTTAACAACTGCAGTGATTCACTTAACAACTGTGGCAAGAAAGGCCTTAAAATGGAGCCAAACCCACTTAACAAAGTTGTTAAAAGTTGTTGGGAAAGTTTGAGAGGAATGAAGGACCAGTTATTAATTGATAAAAGTGGTTTTAAAGAAATTGAAAAAGGAACAAATTTGTTTATGGCTTGGATAGATTATAAAAAAGGCACTTCAGAGTTGGATTAAGAAATGTCTCAGAATTTATGGAATCATCAGAAACATTTAAATTTATGAATACTTCAATGAAATTTTAGCAAACGAAACTGATGGCTAATGGGGAAAAGTTAGAAACCAAAATCAAACATGGAATTTCCCAAGGTGACTCATTATCACTTTTACTCTTCATATTGTCAATAGCCCACTGATAACAGTTTTGAAAAAGACAAAAAATAATCACACTTCTACTCTATAAGGATGATTTACACTTATCTGGAAAAACAAAGGCTGAACAACAAAAATAATTCAGTGAAGATATTGGAATGTGATTTGGCATCGACAGCTGTGCAACCATAGCAATGAAGACAGGACAAATTGTTGAAGATGATGAAATATAGGTCAACAGTGAAGATTTGATAAAGACAGTAGCACTAGAAGAAGGCTTCAAATATTTGTAAATTGAGGAAACTTCCCATTATATAATCAAGTAAAAAAATACTTTTAATAGATAAATCAAAAGGTTCAGAAAATTTTGAAATGAAGGCTAAATGATGGAAATCTCATTAAAGCAATTAAAACCCAGGCAGTCTCTGTTATTCAGTATGTAGTAGGCATAGTTGACTGCTTTCAGATGGAACTTGATAGCTTGGATTAGAAGACAGAAAAAACTAATGACAATGCACCACACTTTGCACCCAAAAAGTGCTATTGATCAACTATATTTTCCAAGAGCTGATGGGGGTGGAGGATTTCTACAGGTGAAGCAAACTGTAGAGGAAAAAAGCATGGCCTGAATAACTATATTAAGAAAAGCCAAGAATTCTTACTGAAAGAATTCAATCAAATAAAGCTCTTGAAAACAACAAAGATGAAGGTTGAATACAGAAAAAAAATTGAAAACCAATTTGTTACTTGAGCAAACAAGCCAGTGCAAGGTCAATACTTGAACAATATAGAAAGAAAAGCCAGTTAAAAAAAATACCCACATAGAGTTGGTTAAGATCAGGAGTGTTAAAGAAAGAAACTGAAGGCTTATTTTAGCAGCTCAAGAACAAGCTTTGCCAACTAATTTCATGGAGGCAAAAAAGTTCAACATATAAAAACAATGAATGTTGCCTTTGTAGTGAAGAGGATTGAACAATTGACCATTTGGCTGCAGCAAAATTTCACGAACAAACTACAAGCAGTATGTAATATCTGCAAGAAATACCTTTTGCCAGCAAACAAGGATTGGTAGGACTACAAAATAGGCAGAATAATAGAAAATGAAGAAGCAAAAGTGCTCTGGGACTTTAGAATTTCAACAGACAAAACACATGCCACATAGCACCCCAGATTAACAATTGCTGATAAGAAAGACAAAAAAAAAGCCATAGTGAATGTTGCAGTATCTGGAGACAACAGAAGAGAAAGAACTGGAGAAAAAATCCCCAAATACAAAGACCTGCAAATAGTAATAGAACGGCTGTGGTAAAAGAAAACAAAGATAGTACCAATAGTGACGGACATTTGGGTGTAATCCCAAAACATCTAGAGCAGCACTGGAACACCATCAGCATTGACAAAATCACCAGTAAATTGCAAAAGGCAGCTTTACTTGGAACCGTTTACATCCTGCGACAGTACCTTTAACACCATCAAACAATGTCTGCCTATCCCAGGTCCTTGGGAAGGACTCAATTAGGTGTTAAAAGTGCCAAATCCAGTCATAATGTGACCAAATAATAGCCCTGACGTTACCTAGCTGTCAATCCTCCTAAAATCAGGCAGATTAATTTTCCATGGGTAAGATAGGTTGTAAGAAGAAATTATGGGAAATAGTTCTACGGATCCTGCCAATATCTCTAGTCCCAAAATATGATCAGCAAATACATGCATTTGGTTCACTTTCCTCTTCCTCACTTCTGTTTTCACTTGTAAAAGCCGTGTGCTCTCAGATCTTCAGCAAACGCACATCAATAGTTCCCTGCATTTATATATCTAGCTAGCTTTCTATTATCTGTTTGGGCAGCTAGCTTAAAAGCACTTAGCCCCTCAGTTCTAAGTGAAATGCTCCATTAACTAGAACACTTCTCCATTGATTGTTGATCTCCTGTTCTGCTGCCATAAAGAGCGAAGATTGAGTTCTTGAACTTTTCGTGGAAGAATTAAGGCCATAAATGTGAAAAAAATATATACTGATGTTGATTAAAAAAAACAAAACCCTAAATCTTACGGCTTGGAGAAAGGATGGAATGCTGGTGAGCTCAAATCAGAATAGATTTTTTTTTCCCCAAAGCAAATCAGGATTCTGATTAAAGTTTCCAGATAAACAATTCTGGAACCCTGCCACTAATTCTCCACCCATTAGGAGCCTACTCCTTTCAGGAGGAATTTCAGTTTCCAATACATAAAGAGCAGATGTAGGTATATATTCAAAGGGGAACTGCCAACAAGGTTGCAAAGATCAGGCAGCATTTGCAGCTTGAGGAGAACATTGCTTTGAATCATTCTCAAGGCAGATTTCACAGACTTCTACAAATTTGTCTAATTTCCTTTTAAAGCCATGTAAGCCGGCATTTTATCGCCAGAGAGTGAGATCTAGTAATATACATCCCCATCAAACATTTAAGACAATCTCTCTTCCCTTTGGAAAAGCGAGAGAAAGTCAGGTCTGAAATTGCAAAGCTAGGTGAAGAACCTAATATGAAAGTTCTTTTAGCTGTTCTCCTTCCGTGCCAGTCCTTCTTTGACTGCCCTTCTCATCCCTCCAGCTGAGCTTCAACTCTGTAGGCATCAACAGGGCCTTCTGTTTCCAGAACCAGATTAATCTTTCACTTTTGCAAAGCTCTGCTTTCCGCCTGCAGGTGCTTCTGGCTTAGCAAGCACTTCATGAGCTTATCCCATAAATAAAGTTGTAAGGAAGATTAAAGTGCAAATTTGCTGCCTTATCATAAAGGTAATCTTCATCTCATGACAGTAGTCGAAATCTCAGTTCCATAGCACAACTTGGCGAAAAGTTATGAGTTTCAAGTTTCTTTGTTAACGTTGGTTTTCTTCGTGTTCTCTTCCAAGGCATTCTTCTTTACCCCCGATTCCTCCAGACTTCCCACTTCGGGGATACAGGACACAAGAAGATAACATTATAGAAAAGAAGCCTCAATGTATATTTCCACAGTTGACAACTTCCATTTTAGTTCTTTCCCATGATTAACAAATCAGCCTTCTCTCCTACAGAGACTTGTCCTTGCAATTTTGTTTTATGGATTAAGTTATTTTATTCTGCTCACCCTCCAGTCACTGGGACTGTTCATAATTCTAGTTTCTATCCCATTTTATCCATGCATCAGCCTTATGTGACTTTAATTGGGCACAATGATCTTCTTGGCTGAACTAGGATTTTCCTATATCAATGTAATAAAAAAAGGGGGGGCTAGTAACTTCTGGCTTTAGTATATTCTGAGTTTGGATAAATGTATATCATTAGTGCACGGGACTGGTCTACGGTCTCTACCATAGTATTAAGCACAGTAAACAAAAACGAGCAAAATTGTTTTAGCATATTTAGTTGAAATTCCCAGTTCACTCACTGATGTCACGTGTGGCATCTCTTGCAAGCCATTTAATTTTGTACCTTTGTCTCCCACCCTGTAGCATTCAACTGTAGTGTTCTATCTCCCCACAGATTTGGGGATGTCAATAAGCATATATTAAAAACCTTGCAGGACTAGTTAATTAATTAGAATTGCTTAAGCAATTAGAAGCTAATTAAAGGTTACCCGCACAAGGGTTTTCCCTGCCACTCCTTCAATGGGTTAAAAAATGTAAGGCTCTTCTCTCAGCTCAGGGAAAATTCCTTCAGTGGCAGTTCTGGCCACACTTTTGCCTTGTCCATTACCTTGATTGCTTTGGAATGTGCTAATAGGAGTATCAAGCCCCTGGTAGATCTAATCAAAGTTGTTGTTTGGAAAGACAGGCAATAAAGGTGCAGCTGTCTCCTTCCAGTCTGTACCTTTACCTGCATCTCTGACTTCACAGCATTAGTTAAAACTCCCAGGTTTACTAGGTTGATGGGTTTCCACCTGAACAGCCACGCCAAGAGACGAGTGTTGAATTGGAGTAGACAGGTTACTTCAGAAAGGGTTTTGTGATTCCAAATGGATTCCCAGGTGAGAGAGCTGGATTTGAGGGAAATTACATCCATCCAGTTTTTCATCTGAACTATATTCGTTGTGCATCAAAGACTCCCTGGACTTCCTTTATTACTCGCAATCCAATTTGATCAAAAATCAAGCACTGATTAAAGTCATAATGCCTAAAACCCTCGGTGTGCCTTCTCCAGTTCATCCCACCATTGGTTTCTCAGGGCAGGCTAAGAACTCCATTTTAGCAATGCTTCCAACTGCTCTTCCTCAGAAGCAGCAAAATCAACTTCAAACGAAATACAGCTAGTCCTCGACTTACAACAGTTCATTTGGTGACCATTCAGAGTTACATCATCACTGAAAAAAGTGACTTATGACCATTTTTTCACACTTATGACCATTGTGGCATCTCCGTGCTCATGTGATTTACATTCTGATGCTTGACAACTGATTCATATTTATGACGGTTGCAGTATTCTGGGCTCATGTGATCACCTTTTGTGACCTTCTGACAAACAATGTCAATGAGAAAGCCAGATTCACTTAACAGCCGTGTCACTAAGTCAGACATGTCAAACACAAGGCCCGGGGGCCAGATCCGGCCCAGGAAGTGGTTTCATGTGGCCCGCAAAGCCATCCTGGAAACAGTGAGGGAACGGCCCCCACTGCCTTGCCCAGAGACCCTCCTTCTGCCAGAGACCCTCAGATCTGCCCCACTCCTGCCCAGGCCCCCATAGGCACCCTTGATGCGAACGATGTAGAACTGCCCACGCCCACCCAGTAGGCCATACGCACTCTAGCCACGCCCACCCAGTAGGCCACACCCACCCTGGCTATACGACCCAGCCCCCTGAGGGCAACCGCAATGCTGATGCGGCCCTCAATGAAATTGAGTTTGACACCCCTGCACTAAGTTGACAACTGCAATGATTGACTTAAAAAAATGTGGCAAGAAAAGTCATAAAATGGGGCAAAACTCACTTAACAAATTTCTGAGCAACATAAATTTTGTGTTCAGTTGTGGTTGTTAAGTCAAGGACTACCTGTAAAAACATTATATAAGGATAAGAATATAATTGCAAATAATAAAGGAAGCAAACCAGCAGCAAAAGCACTAGTATAAGTAAAAAACAAAGCAACAACTAATAGGAAAGGGGATATCAACTGCAACAACAGAAAAAGGAAGTGACACTTTCATAAAGCTCTGAAAAGACAGAGGCATTGAAGGTGAAGCAAGTAAGCAGTATTGGAAGCAGATGGGCTTCCTAGGAAAAGACATATCATAGAGTTGGCTCCATGTTCGAAAAGGTCCAGGTCCTTGTAGAAGTGTCATTTTGAGTTCAAAAAGAGAATTATCACCTGCACCTGGGTTGCTGCGGTTGAAGATGAATTATACTACAGCCATGTTTCATGGATAAAGAAAAAGAGGAAAATGGTTCAGTAAGAATTTTTATAGCACTTAAACCCAAAAGCATTTTCAACTAAAGCATTTAAATAAAGGAGTTAAAACTGAATATTAATCATAATCAAAACTATGTTATTTCAACCTCTAGTCTCCATCATCCATATCCATTTAAAATGTACTAAGAATGTGTATGATCACTCAACAATTAAGGCATAACTCATCTTTACACATCAAGAGGGACCAAGTTCCAAATATTGGCCTTGTGTTTTAAGGCCCTAATTTTCTTGAGAGCTGATTAGACTTCTTTTACTCTTATTGCTCACTGAGGGAAAAGCCAGATTGCAACTTTATTCATCCTAAGTGCATATGAACCATATCTAGTAAACAGGTAGGAAAACTGCTAACAATTTCCCCTTATTTAAGCTCCAGATTACTACTGCCTAGGCCTAGGGTAAAGGTAAAGGGGAAGGGGGAGTATTGACTTCACAGTAGAATAAAATTTATTTATTAATTTATATGTTTGCCATCCATCTTGCTGCAAGGCAACTGTGGGAGGAAATAATAACATTACAGTCTCAACTTTTTACTTTTGCGTACTTAATATGTTTTGCCTTTTGGTATTGTAAAAAAAAAGGTTGCCGGAAGAAATATCAACAACCTAAGAGATGCAGATGATACCACTTTAATGGCAGAAAGTGAAGAGCCTCTTGTTGCAGGTGAAGAAGGAGAGTGCAAAACTTGGGTTGAAACTTAACATTAAGAAAACCAAGATCATGGCATCCGGCCCTCTCAATTCCTGGCAAATAGATGGGGAAGAAACGGAGGTCGTGACAGATTTTATTTTCCTGGGCTCCAAGATCACTGCAGATGGGGACTGTAGCCAAGAAATTAAAAGACGCTTGCTCCTTGGGAGGAAAGCCATGGCAAATCTAGACAGCACACTAAAAAGAAGAGACATCACCCTGTCAGTTAAAGTGCGTATAGTCAAGGCTATGGTCTTCCCAGTTGCAATGTATGGCAGTGAAAGCTGGACCATAAAAAAGGCTGAGCGCCAAAGAATTGAGGTCTTTGAACTGTGGTGCTGGAGAAGACTCCTGCGAGTCCCTTGGACTGCAAGGCGATCAAACCGGTCAGTTCTAGAGGAGATCAACCCTGACTGCTCTTTAGAAGGCCAGATCCTGAAGCTAAAACTCAAATACTTTGGCCACCTAATGAGAAGGAAGGACTCACTGGAGAAGAGCCTAATGTTGGGAAAGATTGAGGGCAATAGAAGAAGGGGACGACAGAGAATGAGGTGGCTGGATGGAGTCACTGAAGCAGTAGGTGTGAGCTTAAATGGACTCCAGAAGATGGTAGAGGACAGGAAGGCCTGGAGGAATGTTGTCCATAGGGTCGCGATGGGTCGGACACGACTTCGCAGCTAACAACAACTTAATATGTAGTATTTCTATAACAATAAACTTATCTAATAATCAAAACCCAAAGTCAAAATTTTATTATTTTCCATCTCAAGCAAAAAAATCTATAAGTGGTTTCCAAGTACAAACCAAGTTGGATGTGTTCTTTTCTTTGATTTGAGCAGTTAATTTAGCCATCTCTGATCTACTTCACAATTATCCTATCTGAGGGGATTTAATACTTTTTTTGTCCAGTCAAGGAATTATTGCAATCATAGGTACATTTTAAATGCTAATTTAAAGCAAGGAAAGATTTATATCTTTTTTTTAAAATTACCCCAGCAATGTGTTGGTAAGTAAGTATGAAAGGAGTCTTCTGAATAGGCGTTTTCTTCTGTCTTGTGTTTACTGTACCATAATATATTGCCCCTTGTTAAAAGATATCAGCATCACAAATAGGGTTTGTGTTCTCTGTCTTTGCTCATTCTAGTAAAGAACTGGTGGGTCAATTCTGTACTGTGATTTATAAATACAATATTTATAACAAAAAACAGTTGCCCTTACGTGCTAAAGGTTTGACTTTTGTCCCCATCTCTATTCTTCTTCATTATGCTTTTCTTCCCCACCCCAATGCAATTTGTCTCTCAACCATGCAATGTGACTGGGACTTGCAATGAAGAAAATGGCAGTTTAGATGCCTCCAATGTTCTCAGAGATGACAACTCAGCTTGTTTTGCCCCCTGCATAAGGGGTAGGTGGGTCTCTTTCTTCCTCCTGATTTAAGAAGGAAACCACTTCCTCCTTAAATTGAGCCACTTGACCACAGAACTGTCGCTTCTCATGAATAAATTACAGAAATGGAGGGTTTGCTTCATCAGCTTGTGAGTTCAACGAAAGGGAGTGAGGATTTCCATTGGGTTCTGTCAGGCTCAAGGAACCAAGACAACACAGCTAGTTGATCAGAGTGCTATGTCTGTTGCTACTCGCTTATTGACAGGAATCTGTGCTCACAACAGAACACCTAGATAAGCACTCCAAAGTTTAGGGAGGATCTGCTTTCTGCCCCTTCCTATCCCTCAACAATTCCAGGCTAGCTAGTCTTTTAACTCCACTCCTTACCTCAGCCCAGATTCCACCACGGGTTCACAGCTGCACTGTAGCCCACTTTATGGACACTAGAACCAACCACCATTTCTAAATCGCTTTTTGGATTTATTCATCTTTGTAGTTAAAGACGTCTGTCTTTAGACGTTAAAGACGTCTTTCTTTGGAATAGATAAGTGCTTCTCTCTGGAGATTTTCTTTCTAGACTTATATTTATATTGAGGTAAGTTATATTTATAAGTCAATAAGTAAGTTATATTCATATAGAATTTGTTTTCCTGAAATTTGTCTAACTCACAAAACTTTGGAAACAAAAGCATTTATACACAAGGGCTGAATTTTTATTTTTAAGGGATTGTAAACTGAAAACTTTTCTTTTTCTTTTTTGACAAATCTGCATTCTGGAATTACAGCTTTAAGCTTTGAACTGGCTAGGCTTTTTTTTTTCTATCTACACTCCCACCCATTAGTCCGATGTATAAACAAAGACTTCTTCCTTTGAATTGAAGGCTTTTAACATATCTTTTACCAGGTAAGTGTGCCGCAGAACATGGCTGCAAACAGAGGTAGCAGATGAGAGTCTGGAAAGGAGCAACAGATTCTGCTGTTTCTTACAAAGGCGATGCTTGACTTTGATAATACATTAACACAACCTTTAGAAATTTAAGTTTGAGACTTTTGGGGGGGCGTGAAATGGATAAAAGACTGGACAAGATTTTAGGGGAAATTAAGCAAGTTTATGACAGGATGGAACTGTTTTTAGAGAAAAAGTAATTTGAGAATTGGACTTCAAGAGAGGGCTGGACATTTGGGCTATGCTGGAACTCAGAGAGAAGAGATTCTGTCTGAGATTTAGGAGAATTCCGGAGGACCTTTCTGAATACATATGAAAAAAGCTCGTTCAGGAATTAGCTGATTTGTTGAGTTGGGAAGAGGAATAGATGGAGGGAGAGTTGGACAAGGTCTATCGCTTAAATACATGTTTTGCTGCAATGAGGCGAGCACCAAGAGATCTTTGGGTTCCTTTTCTGAGGAAAAGAACAAGGGATCAAATTTTTGCAATGTCATTTCAAGACAAGATTGATGTAACTGTTTTAAAGGAGATTCTTATTAGGGTCCCGAGTAAGAGGAAAGATTACTTCTTCCTAACAGATATTTTGAAGCAGAAAAGGATTCCACTTCACTGGGATAAGGTGGAAAGAGTAATTCTTACTTTCCGACACCAAAGATATAGACTGATTACTGTCCAAAAAGCTAAAGATTTTCTGGAAAAATGTAAGGCAGAACCAGACCATTTTCCTATGGGGATTTTCTGGTAAAGATTCGCAAAGATTGCAAGTGACTAAAGATACTGAGAAACAGAACTACTTTGGGAGTTACAGTTTTAAAGACTTCGATAAAATCTTCTCTTGAATATGGTTTATAAAATTTTAATATAGAATATAAGTGGAGCAAATGCTCCTTAAAAAAGAAAAAAGACTTTCCACTACAGGTAGTCCTCGACTTACAACCAATTGTTTAGTGACCCTTTGAAGCTACAACAGCACTGGAAAAAGTGACTTTTGATTCGTCCTCATACTTGTAACCTTTGTAACATTCCCAACGGTCACATGATCAAAAATTCAAGTGTTTGGCAACCAGCATCTATTTACAATGGCAGCAGCATCCCAGAGTCAAGTGGTGGGTGGCTTCCAACAAGCAAAATAAATAGGGGAAGCCAGATATACCTAATCGCTGCGTGGTTCACTGATCAACTGCAGTGGTTCATTTAACAACCATGGCAAAAAAAATAATAATCATAAAATTCCCCGTGACTTATTTAACAACCACCTTGCTTAATAATTCCAGTCTCAACTGTGATCATAAATTGAGGGCTATCAATATTTGAGAAAATTTAAGTAAGATATGTTTATATCTTGTTTATAAGAAACACATATATGAAAGAACATGTAAAGGTTTGATCTCTAAGACTCTGGGTGAAGAATTTATATCAGTGGGCTTAAAAAAGACTAATGAAGCAGTTGACACTGACGTCCAAGGAATTAAATCTGTAATTGTTGGTCCTTATGTTCCAAAGGAGGATTAAAGCAAAGGTTTTTTAAATTATGGACCAACTGACTGTTTTTCATATGTGAACTCATGTATGATGGGGTATTGGAATGGAGCTGTTGCTCCACACAATTTGATAGAGGTTCATATAAGGAAAATAAACTTAACCAAGGCAATGTCTTTAAATATACCCTGACAGTTTGGTACTTTAAAAAAAAAATCTACAACTTTTAGGTGGAGATTAAATGAAGTGTTTTTTTACAAAACATTTGGTGATGGATGACTGCAGGAAGAAAGTAACTGAATTCTTTTGACAACTACCTAGATAAAAGGACAGACTTAAAAACCCTTTGGGATGCCAATAAAGGTATTTTTTATTTTATTTTATTTATTTTATTTTAATCCCATTTATATCCCGCCCTTCTCCGAAGACTCAGGGCGGCTTACAAGCTTAGCAGTAGCCTTCATTCTATGTATATGCCTGCTTATTAGGGCTTTCACACACACCCCAAGTGGCATTATTACAAAGTCAGCTTAATTGCCCCCAACAATCTGGGTCCTCATTTTACGTACCTCGGAAGGATGGAAGGCTGAGTCAACCTTGAGCCTGGTGGGACGCGAACCTGCACTAATTGCAGGCAGCTGGTGTTATGAGAGTTTTATTTTATCCAATATGATCAAGAGTTAAAAAGAAAGTCTCAAGAAAAAAAATGCAAGTTACTTTGGAGGAAATTGAAAAGAAAGATGAATTACAAAAGTCACCAACAGATGCATGTATTATATGTCAGATTGAACATTTGCAATAACAATTATCTATGCTGGCTGTAAGGGAAATAGAAGCAAAGTTGAAATATGTGAAACCGAAGAATGGCTATGGAGATTCACAGTCACGGTGGTCCCAAAGTTGCTTTTTCAAAAGGCAAGTGGACTTTTTTGGTTTTGCTTGAAGACGTTTCACTTCTCATCCAAGAAGTTTCTTCAGTACCTTTTGAAAAAGCAGCTATGGGTGAAACAGAAGAATTTTCAGTTTACAAATAAACCTAGGAAACTGAGAAAGGAAAGAAAATAATAGTGAAAATTCAAAAAGGAGATGTTAGTGGACAATGCAATTATAAAGAAAACTTTTATTATTACTATTCCAATTTCTATAAACCACAAGATATTTTCTCAGGAAAAATTGAGGAATGGTTAAAAAAAAAACAAAATTTATCAAAACTTTCACAATCCCAGAAACAAATTATGAACATCCTACACCTGTTTAAACAAGCTATTAAAAAAGGTACCAGGACTGGACAGACTACCTGGTTTTTATTATAAACATCTTGAAGACCATCTTGTACAACTGCCTCAGAAAATGATGTGTCCTATTTTACAAGGAGGTGCAATGCCAGAATCTCGGAAAGGGGCCAATATTGCATGGTTAGCAAAAGAAGGATAATATTGAACTTCTACTAAAAATTATAGACCAATTTCTTCATTGAACAATTATTATAAAGTGTTGTCATCAATTCTGGCAGACAAGCTAAGAAGTTTTTACTAGACTTTATTCATGAAGATTACTTAGATTTTTACCTAAAAGACAATTGTAAGATGTGAGAACTGTGCTGGATGTAACAGAATATTTATAGCAACATAATGAAAAACAAGCTGCATTAATTTTTGCTGAGATGCTGAGAAAGCTTTTGACAATTTGAACTCATCCTTTTTATTTAAAGTTCTGGAAGATACAGACTTTGGTGGAATTTTTTTTCATGGAATCACGTTGATATATACAGCCCAAAAGGCTCAAATTATAGTTAATAGTGAATTGACTAAACCATAGGTTGGCAACCGGCGGCTCCGGAGCCACATGCGGCTCTTTAAGCCGTCTTCTGCGGCTCCCGGTGCGCTCGCACCTCTCCGAACGGGCGGAGGTGCGCGCGCACCACTCCAAAGGTTTGGAGAGCTGCGCGCGCACCTCTCAGAACAGGCAGAGGTGCGCGCTCACCACTCCGAATGGGAGGAGGTGCACGCGCACCACTCCAAAGGTTTGGAGAGCTGCGCGCGCACCTCTCAGAACGGGCAGCGGCGGTACCTGTTTGGAGACCTGCTGGTGTTCGGGCGGAGATGCGGTTTGGAGACCTGCTGGTGCCGGTTTAGAAAGCTGCTGCGGCCGCGACAGCTTTCTAAACTGGCACCAGCAGGTCTCCAAATGGGTGTTCGGGCGGAGGTGCGGTTTGGAGACCTGCTGGTGCCGGTTTAGAAAAACTGGCACCAGCAGGTCTCCAAACGGATGTTTGGGCGGAGGTGCGCGTGCACCTCTGCCCGAACACCCGTTTGGAGACCTGCTGGTGCTGCACCAGCAGGTCTCCAAACGGGTGTTCGGGCGGCAGTTTGGAGGTCCTGGGGGTGACTTTAGCAGCGCCCGGGCTGAAGGCGGCGCCGCAACCCAGCGCCCGTCACCAGGGAGACCTGTCGCCGCTGGCGTGCAGGTGTGTCCACATAAAAAAAAGTGAAACTGTGCGCGTGTATCCAAGCACGCGCATGGGCAAAAACATTTTGCACATGCTCAAAACATTTTTATGCGCATGCGTGTGCGTGGATGCACGCGCATGGCTCCCACTTTTTTTATGTGTGATGGAACCGGTTCCCAGTGGCTCTTTTGCTTTTTCAGGTTGCTGACCCCTGGACTAAACCATATGATATTCGGAAGGGGACAAGACAAGTTAGTTCTCTGTCCTCTTTGTTGTTTTATTTCGGTTCTTGAAATTTTACTTAGAAACTTTGTTTTGCAACAAAGATTTTGGTTTAGAGCATGATTACAAAAGATCAAAGTGTTTTGATGAAGAAATCTGGTTTTAAAACTGAGAAAAAAGTTAAACATTTGGGGGTTATTTAGTAATGTTGAATTGTATGTGGTTTTGAATAACTATGTGAAGGTATGGAATGAAGTTAATAAAAGATATGTTGAGATGGGAAAGCCTACAATTATATCATTGTCGAGAAGAATTTCTGTGATTAAAATGAATGAATTAAAATGCACATTCTTTACTTAGAATGGTATTTTTCCCCCCCCCCAGACAATAGAGGTTAGAAGTAGCAAATTTGAAATTTATTTATTTATTTAATTTAATTTTTATACCGCCCTTCTCCCGAAGGACTCAGGGCAGTGTATAGGGCAATACAATAAAATACAATATATAAAAATGAAAAAATATTAAATACAATAGCCCAGTTTAATAAATTACAAAACGTTAAAATACCCCTAAACCCATCAGACCAGGCCGGCTTGTTCAAATAAATATGTTTTTAGGTCACGTCGGAAGGAGCGAAGGTCGGGAGCCGTCCGGAGCTCCAACGGTAAACGGTTCCACAGGTCTGGCGCGCCCACAGAGAATGCCCTCCCCCTGGGGGCCGCCAGTCGACACCTTTCACCGACGGCACCCTAAGGAGGCCCTCTCTGTGGGAGTGCACTGGACGAAGGGAAGTTGATGCCGGCAGCAGGTGTTCCCGTAAGTAACCCGGACCCATTTCACAGCTTGTTGTTTACTTTGGATAAAAGAGTGAGTGACCTTAAGAAACAGGTTATTGGAATCGGAGGGACATGTTTTAAAATTAAGATACCATGGGTATCTGTGGCATGACAAAGAGGTAAGAAGACACAGGGGAACCAGTGAACATCCAGAATTACATGGTAAATAAAGATTGTGCATGCACAGCATATTCTTTGCTGTGGAAGGAAAAATTATATACATGCAAAGAAATATGGACATCCCTGGTCTATAGGATTATGGAAAGCCCTACCAGCATGGAACAAATATCACTCTAAAGAAAACCAGAACTTAATAACAGGGAAGTTTTGTTGGCTATCAAAACCAAATTCAAATAAATGTTATTACTTTATTTTGCATTTTATACCACTTCAATGATTGCCAACTGTAAGTGGTTTATTTACACGATATTTGTTAACCCCTCGGAGATTAGAATGGCCCCAACCCTGTTGGCCTTTCACGAGGCTTTAAAAACTTGGCTGTTTTCCCAAGTCTGTGAGGCTGAATGTGTTAAGGGCCCTTTCTTGGCTTTACTGGTTAACTGTCTTGGCTGCTGTGTATATTTATTCTGGATGGTTTTTTTATTGTTTCCTATATTTTTGGTTGTTTTAATTATTTTTATAATTTTGGAACTGTAAGCCTCCCCAAGCCATTGATTGAGATGGGTGGCTGTAGAAACTGAATAAATAAATAGAACTAAAATTAAAAAGAATAAACCAGAACCAACAAATAACTATCCACAATGCACCAGAGAACAATTTATCTCCCTACACATTCCAGTACAAGAAGAAACAGCCGCATCAGATAACCATGGTCCAAAGCTTCCTGATATAGGCAAGTCCCGATGGCTTTCCTGAATCCCTGCAGGGTTGGAGCCAGTTGGATAAGGAGGTTGAGATTCCAAAGAGTGAAGGGGAAGGAAGCAGCTGAGAAGACCTACTTCCTTAGTTCTTGCTGGCAGCATGCTCTGCTCATTTTTTATTTCATTCACCAAGCAAAAACAATTGGGAGAAGGTGATTCTGAAGATATCCAAATCCTAATCCAAGTAGGGTTTTAAAGTTAACAACCGGTACCTTATAGCCAGAATCAACTACTAACCAATGAAGATCCTGAAGCACAACATGCTGTTGAGCTGAAATAAATGTGCTCATAACGTAAGTATCCAAGCTGCCACATGCTGGACTAGTAGTAGCTTCCAAGTAGTCTTCAAGGGTGACTTCACATAGAGTGTCTTGCAGTAGTCCAGACAAGAGATGACTGAGGCATGAGGACAGTGTAATCAACGTAGAGAAGTATAAGCATACTGTTGAAAAAGTATGCAAGGGCAGTTACCTGAACATCAGCTTAGCCCTCTGAGAGTAGGGGGTTAGAAGAAACTCAAGGTTTACCTGCCTTGATTCTCCTTACTTCAGAAGAGGGGAAAGGTGAAACTCTGTTGACTTTGAAGATTATCGTTTTATCTTTAGTAATAGAGTTCAAATAGGATTATTCACTTTAGAAGAAATTAATCTTGGAGACTTTTTCCCATGCCCAATACATGAGCATGTGAGACATACATACATAAATGCATGCAACTTGTATGCACTTATGTTTGTACACATACATATTATACAGCACATTCATACAGTATATATACATACACTCTATAGAAGAGCAAAGTATGATTAAACAAAGCTTAACATTGAATTAATAATTACCAATTCAAATTAATTGACTAAAATGAGGTACCCTATTCTCATATTCCAATCATTCTCTCTCATATGCACAAACCATTGTGACACAGAAATACACAGGTGTACATACATATACATACAGTCATCTCCTTAAGATTTACACGCTTATAGTATATCAGAAATTAGGATGCAAGTAGTGACATCCACCAGAATGTTAAAGGGTGTAGATTAAGTAAATCAGTGTTGAGGGATTGTGGTGTAAGCCCTGTCCCTTTTCTATGAATTGTAATGTTGCTTGTTCACCCAGAAGAGTCGGAGCTTGTGATGTGACTGCAATTGTGGTGTGACACCACAATTCTGATGAAAGTAACAAGATCCTGTGGAAGACCCTAGTCACAATACAATACATAATGGTGATACAATATTTGCATGACTTTATCATTGCACAAATTTGTCTGCTTGGCAAGAATTTGGCTTGCCTCAAATACTGCTGCCCCGAATTCATAATAAATTATTTGAGAATAAATTTCTTCATGGTAAATGAAGAATCTCAGATCTTTTAGAGAATCCATTTTTCTAGCAGTAGAACATCATCTAGTTAATATTGAAAATCACATTTAAGTGGCCTTCAGCACTCAGTGGTCTATCTCTGCTGATAGGAGCAGCCATTCAATCTTTACTGACAAAAGGAAACAAAGCAAATCTGATATTTGACAAAGATCCAGGTCTGATGGCATCCAATGTAGTAACCTTCTTGCAGCTAAGCAGGTCTTGGACTCAATAAAACAAGGGAGGGGAAAAATAATGCATTAAAATTGCTTCCATACTTTGCAATTAGCTTTGCATAACTAAGAGTACTTGTATTGTGGGCTAAGGTAAAGGTAAAGGTTCCTCCGCACATGCGTGCTAGTTGTTTCCGAATCTAGGGGCCGGTGCTCATCTCCGTTTCAAAGCCAAAGAGCCAGCGCTTGTCCGAGGACGTCTCCGTGGTCATGTGGCCGGCATGACTAGACGCCAAAGGCGCACGGAACACTGTTACCTTCCCACCGTAGTGGTCCCTATTTTTCTACTTGCATTTTTTACGTGCTTTCGAACTGCTACGTTGGCAGAAGCTGGGACGAGTAACAGGCGCTCACTCTGTTACGCAGCACTCGGGATTCAACCCGCCAAACTGCCGACCTTCTGATCGACAAGCTCAGCGTCCTAACCCACTGAGCCTACCTTATAGCAATAAACTGTGCAGAAGTGATATTCAGCACAACTTTTTACATGGGTTTTCCTTTCACCTTTTCTGCCATTCTTTGTTGTGATTATATAAAAATTCCAAATTCAACTCCAAGTTCAAGAAACCAATTGTGTTTTCTCTGCCAAAATTAATTTATTGGATTTTCATGCAAATCCTGCTCTGTGTGATCTTCTGCCTATAGGACAGAATGTAAATTTCAGAGGCCAAGCAAGGAGTCCAAACAAAAGCCATCAAGAGTTTTCAGAGAGAAACAAAAGAAAAAGACTTAGGTATATTCCAAAGTCTGTTCCTGGGTTTGCCAAAACATAGCTTTCAAGTATAAAGTGGCCCTCCCCTTCAGGCCTTTCAGTATTAATAAAGGACTGTAGACTGCAGCATGGAATATAACAAAAGCAATCCAAGGACCAGTTCACAGGAGTACAGGCCACAAAGCCCCAGCTTGGTGCACTGCAAGAAGAGGCACAGAATTTAAAGGCTGCTCCTCCCTTGCTAAATCTTGAGAGACTCGGGAACCTGCTCTTAGGAGACATCTCACTCCAGCTCAACTTGGGCGGGAAAGAGAGTACTTATGAGCTGAGATTTAGACATGAACATAATACCTAAACATGGCTATTACTAAGTCAATACAATTGTAAAGAAGGAATTCCAGAAGATCCTAGTTAAATTCCTTATTATCCAAAGGGTGTAATATTAATATAACAGTTGGGTTTAGTTGCTGTTTGGAAGAGGAAAGGAGATTCCATCCTCATTCATGCACCGAAGTTTGGCAAGTGACTTTGGGACAACCTGTCTGTCAATTATTTCACTTGAGTGTTGTTTTACGAATACAATGAGAGAAAATTATGTGCACCTTATGAACTGCTTACAGTTTACCAGTGATTTCCCATTGCCTTTACATTTGGAGAAAATTATCCTTATTTTAACATTCTTCCCAATGGTTCCACGCTTCTGCTATCTTTTAATGACCACATCTTAGAGCCATTGCTCTTCCAACTCTATCACCATTGTCCACAGCCAAACTACCTGGCTTCCTTTCCACCTTTCCCCACTTGTCACTCCGTTTAGGCCTCCTTCCCCAAACATGGCTCTACCCTGCCCTTTTCTTTCAAACCCCTCTTCAAAACCCAGTTTTACCAAAAAGATGTTTAGGTATAGGGTCTCCTACTTGAGAAGGGGGTTGGACTAGAAGACCTCCAAGGCCTCTTCCAGCTCTATTCCGATTGGTTGGTTTTATTCCTTATAATCCTCATTTCCAGACCTAAGCATATTCAACAGTATGTGCTCATATTCTTTTTTTTTTGCCTGCAGCCTTTCTTTTATCAAAATTTTGGTTGTAAGATTTTTCAGGGAAGGGAAGTTATTTTTACTTCATTCTTCTCTTGCTTTCTGCTTACCTATTAACATTAACAGCACTTTGGCGCTAGGAATAAAGCAATACTTTGCTTTGTCTTTTGTTCACCCTTCTTGTTACTTAATTGTAGTGTGAAATAAGTTCATCTGCAATCAACCCCCCCCCCCCACACACACACCCTTTTCTCATCCACCCCCACCTCTCTGCCTTCTGCCAGGTTGGTGACTGTATTAAAAACAGCCTCCCCCAAGTTTCATTACCAGCCTACTTTATCCACCTGCTCTTTAAACCTCTTTTTATTCCAAACTGAAAGATAACCTGCCTCCTTTCAGATGTTGTGCACCGCAACTTCTAAACAATTGTGATAAGGGATTATAGGAAATAAAAAGTCCAAAAATTGGGAGAGTACCAAATATAATCTATTCCTTCTCTAATCTTTTCTTCGGTTCTTTATTTGCTGAACCTCTTTCCCTGTCCGTTTTATTCATTACACCTGCCTTTTTATTCTGAATAATGGAAAGTTGGCTGGCCTTAAATCCTACTTAACTATTTAGAGAAGATTGTTATCTATCCATCCATCCATGTATCAAAAGCCTTGGTGGAGCAGTGGGCTAATGCCTCCTTAAGTAACACCAGCTGCCTGCAATTAGTGCAGGTTCGCATCCCACCAGGCTCAAGGTTGACTCAGCCTTCCATCCTTCCAAGATAGGTAAAATGAGGACCCAGATTGTTGGGGACAATTAAGCTGACTTTGTAATAATGCCGCTTGGGGTGTGTGTGTGTGAAAGCCCTAATAAGCAGGCATATACATAGAATGAAGGCTACTGCTAAGCTTGTAAGCCGCCCTGAGTCTTCGGAGAAGGGCGGGATATAAATGGAATTAAATAAATAAATAAATAAATAAATTTAACATTTCTGCTTCAAGGCTTAAAAGGCAAATTAACCTAGGAAAAGAACATCACTTATCTCCTCACCTTCCTTTGTTCCTCAACACCCTCCCTGACCCAGAGTCTCACGTGAAGGATAATAGCTCTTGAGTAAGTGAGGTCACCAGACTTCTGGGTCAGGACAGAGACGTTCTTCCTAAGGGAGAGACAGTTTTAAGCCTGCTGAGTTAGGGAATGATTTTCGGAGCAGAGATGAAGCTTTCACTGTCAAATTCTGACATTTTCCCAAATTTTGAATTTATTTTTATTTTTTAAATTTTAATTCCATTTATTTATTTATTTTTTATTTATTTTAATTCCATTTATATCCTGCCCTTCTCCGAAGACTCAGGGCGGCTTACAAGCTTAGCAGTAGCCTTCATTCTATGTATATGCCTGCTTATTAGGGCTTTCCCCCCCCCCCAAAGCGGCATTATTACAAAGTCAGCTTATTGCCCCCAACAATCTGGGTCCTCATTTTACCTACCTCGGAAGGATGGAAGGCTGAGTCAACCTTGAGCCTGGTGGGACGCGAACCTGCACTAATTGCAGGCAGCTGGTGTTACTTAAGGAGGCATTAGCCCACTGCGATTTAACAAATCCGCTTTTTTTTCCCCAGAGAAGCTTTCCCTACCGCCTCCATCTAGGCATCTCTGGAATGGGGGGAAACGCAGACTGTTTCTTAGGGCAGCGTTTCCCAACCTTAGGAACTTGAAGATGCGTGGACTTCAACTCCCAGAATTCCCCAGCCAGCATAGCTGGCTGGGGAATTCTGGGAGTTGAAGTCCACGCATCTTCAAGTTCCAAAGGTTGGGAAACGCTGTCTTAGGGCACTTTTCACATTTCCCGGGGATTCTCTTCCCTCCCCCCCCCCCGTCTTTCCACGTGGTCGAGGTCGACCGACAGTCGAGTGGCGCAGCGGTTACGCATCAGCCCCTCGGTTTTCCTCCGACGCCGACGCGCCTCCGAGGCCCCCACGCAAGCCTTGCATCCACTCGCTTCGCGCTCTCGCTCTCCTCCCGAAATGTTTTATTTAACATGCTGTACCGGAAGGAGAAGCCATCTTCCCTCTCCTCAGCCCTGAGCCGCCGCCGTCGTCGCAGCCGCCGCCGCCGCCAGCGCTGCCATTCGGGCTGTCGTGCGGCCCAGCCCCCGGATCTCGGGGGCGGTGGGAGGAGGAGAGGCGTGGGGAGTCGGCTGGCAAGCCCCGACGGCCGGGGGCGCCCTGGGACGGAAGCCTAGCGCCCGCCGGGGCCGGCTGCATAAAAGAGCCGAAGGGAAAAGAGGGCTCCGCATCTCAGACGCTGCCCGCCGGAGCTCCCCTCCCTGCGCGCGCGCGCGCACACACACACACAAACACAAACACACACACACACACGCACCGCCCGATCCCGGCAGGAGAGGGTGGAAGCGGCCGCCCGGCGGGGCAGGGGAAAAACCGGCTCGAGCGCGCCGGGATGCGACTCCTCCAGCCCGGCGGCGCGGCTGCAGTTGAGGCTGCAGCAGGGAGCGGAGCTACCGGGAGCGCTGCAGACAAAAGAGCCGCCTGCGCCTGCTGCTGCCCAGCCGGCTCCCGAGGGGAGGAGGAGGAAGAGAGAGGGCCCTGTCGCCGGGGCTGCAGGTCCTGAAGCGGAGGTAGCCGCCTCCCCGGCGGCCGGCAGAAAGGGAAGCTCGGGCAGGAGAGAGAGAGAGAGAGGCGCAGCCCGCCGTTGCAGCGCGTCTGCTGAAGCCTCCTCCTCCTATTCGTCGTCGCCCTCCTCCCTCTTCCTCTTCTCTCCTCTCCTCCTTCCTCCCTCCCTCCCCGGATCCTCCGTGGAGCCGACTGCAGGCCCTGATCGCCGGCAAGCTCTCCCTTGGCTCGCCTCGCTTTAACAATGGCCCGAGGAAATCCGGACGCCGGAGCTCCGCTTAGAGTCCGAGAGGGACTTTTCCAGCGCGCCGAATCCTAGCGGAGAGCAAACCGGCCGCGGCCTCGGGAAAAGAGGGGGGAGCGCGGCTCCTGTCCCAGCCTAGCAGTCCGCCCGCAACGCCTGGACTTGGCGCCAGGCAGGACGGCTGCCCGACCCTCTCCCCTCCCACCCACACCCACACACACACACGCATACGCACCCCGCGCCCTCGTCGCCCACCCCGGCGGGACCTGGAGTTGTCGAATTCGGACCTCTTCGATTAACCCTTCGCTGTCCGCGCCCAAAGCCCTTTCTCTCCGTCGTAGCCGGCTGCCACCTCCCCCCTCCCCATTTCCTCCTGCCCTTCGTCCATCTCTGCGACCCCCCTCCCTCCCTCCCCGACACCTGTAAACGCGCAGCTTGCCTTTCCCCTCCGCGACGAGATGTGGGCTGCGAGTCTCGCTCCCGACGTCCGCCCGTCTTCCACCTGCCGGGCCCTTTCCCGATCTTCTCCGTTCCCCGATGCTAGGCAGGGGCGCAGCTAGACGGCGGCGTCCCGCACCCCACCTCTCCGTGGCTCTCCCCCCTCCCCATCCCGAAAGGGACACGCCGCCGCCGCCGCCGCCGCCGCCCTGGAAGAAGGTAAATGATGTTCAAGTACCGGATCCGCATGTTTTTCAACGAGCTGAAGCTGCTGGTGTTGATGCGGCGGGGCCGCCCGGAGCCCGAGCCTGGAGCTGGGGGAAGCCGGGGAGCTCTGGGCGGCAGTGGCTGCGGATGGCCGCCCTTCGCCGATTGCTCGGTCCAGCAGGACGATGAAGCGGAGTATTACGGCGGAGGAGGCGCCGAGACGCGGCCCCGGAGCCTGGCCTTGGAGGAGAAGGACCCTCGCCTTCAGCCGCCGGGGCACCAGCCGGGGCATCAGCCCACCGCGGGTGGGGCCGGAGGAGCTTTGGACTCAGTGTCGCTCAGCAGCAGCTTGGATAGTGGGATGAGGACCCCGCAGTGCCGGATTTGCTTCCAGGGACCAGAGCAGGTCAGTGGACTGAAAGAAACGTTTGGGGGAGAGGGGGGAAAGGAGAAGGTTGTCCTGGGTTTTGAGGTGTGGCCGAACCCCAGAGAAAAAGCCCCTTGTGTCTGGGTCAAGTTGGAGTCTGATGGCAGGATGCCAGACCAGCTGGGTATTAGAGGAGGATGGGTTGGACCGTTGGACAACTTCCTCCCCAATTTTCCCTAGTGTCTGCATCTTATTGGGGACTCCTGTCAGTTCACGGTTTCAAAGGTCCTGGGGTGGGGGTGGGGGCAGAGGGTAGAAACACCAAGGCCAAGGTAGTGACAGGAGTGGCAGCAAAAGCCATAAAGTTATCGAGATGTCAGTGAAGTTAGCCACTAAAAAAATGCTGAGAGAGAGGCGTTTGGATGCCGGGATGTCACCTGGTGTCAAGGTGGAGACCACATCATGTCCTGCAACCTGATTTCCGGGATGCCAAGGATTTGAGATCTGTTTGGGGACGTAGCCCCAAAGACACGTTTCAAGATTTGTTTTATTTTTGTTTCTGGAGAAGCTCACATGGTGCCATGGGATGAAACTAGTGACAGTGCGTGCACAAGTGAGAATGGTTCTTAATCCCTGTGGCTTCCCTCTTTTCCTGCCAGCTCTCCAATCCCACATGTGGGCTTGCTTGCAATTTATTTCCCAAAAAAACCCTCAAAAGCCTTTTGGGGGGGGGAAGCTGTATTAGATGACCTCATTGTGGATATGGGGACAGTCTGGGTATCAACCCAGGCCACTTAATCTAAGTAGGGAACCACAGGAGAAGCATGCTATCTCTTGAGATGGCTTTCATTGGCGTTTGAGGAAGTGCAAGCTGCTCTGAGACCGTAAAGAGGACCCTGGGCTTACCAAAGACGTATTGTGCTATTGAAGGTGCTTGGAAATGCAACATTCCTGAGCTGCCAGGAAGGCCATGCGCTGGGACCTGAGAGCAATTGAGGTGCTCCCTGTGAATTCCATTTCCTTGGCTGGCACAGAGCCTTTTACGTTTGCACGTGCCGACAGGGTGTCTTTAGGATTTCTCCTCCCTTAGCCTACTGCCTCTAAGAGTGCAGAGTGATGGGCTTTATGCTCTAAGACAAAGAATAAGCAGACTTCTCCTTTGGAGTGCCTGTGCAGCAACAGCAGTTGTAGTGGCTCCCTGCAGGGATGGGAAAGGCTATTCTAAAAAGACTGGGTAGTAATGAGCTGCTGAAAGGAGTCTGGATGGGGAATTTGGGGAGTTCCAGGGGATAATAAGCAGCAGGAGGCTTCAACGTGAACCTGGCAAAAGGCCTCTTGAGTTGTGTGTCAATGGGAAGAAGACCACACCTCCAGGAGTTGTCTGGTTGGCTCAGAGAAATAAATGCCACCTATTGATCCCTGTCGCCACCTCTTGCAGCAAAGCTGTGTTTTCCTGCAAGAAGCAGGCTGTTCCAGGCATGCCAGTGATGGTCACCTATGGCTTAGAGCTTTGAAATGCACAAAAAAGACAACAGTTTGCAAAAAAGGTAGACCCCGGGTGCCTCTGGCTTCCTTGTCTCAGAGATACTCATAGGAGAGACAATGGGAGGATTGTTCGAAAGCGTCTCAAGTCTCCCACTTTAGAGAAGTCAGGATCTATGAAATTGATACTGATTGTACCGTGTAGGGAGAACAAACCGAATACGGGCATGGCTTACCTTTACAATTCCTATGTTGGGTTGCTTCAGCCTTCTCTTATGCGGGCTCATTTAAACATAGATTGTGGAGTAGATACTAAGAGTGTATGTTGGAATTTATAATTAATCATTTTATTAGGGTCCAGTTAGCCACAGTAATTAACACTAGGTAATTCTCCATCTGTGTGGTTAGGAACAAAAGTCGGAATATGTAGTTACTGTCCCATTTGGCATAGGGAGAGCATTGGTCTGTGAAGTTTCCATTTTATTTTTTTTGTTTTTCTGGAAAAGACGAAATAGCCCAGAGAGTGGCTGATGACCTTTATTTAATATGTCCCAGCCCGATCCCCACCAGATGCATTAGACTTAAGCAGTTCCCCTAATTCTCAGACAGCGTGGATTTAAAGCCGTGGTAGGAAACGATGAGAGTTGAAATCTGGTCCATCATAGGTTATCAGGCTGGCAAAAGTTGTCCTATGACAAGATCACCCCAAGTGGGAAGACACAATATTTATGTGAAACATCCCTGAGAAATGCAAAAACAGTAGTAACCGTGCAGATTATACCCAGTTACAGAATTGGACAGTACTGCACTGGGGTGTGTTTTTTTTTTCTTGATTAGTTAATCTGAAGTGATCGGATGGGTTAATCTTGCTGAGCATTACCTATTCTAACTAGTATTTGCTCTATTCAAGTTCTTCAGCAAAAAAAAAAAGAGTTGATCCTCTAGTCACTTTAACTAGGGATACCAGGAATTGATTTCTTCCCTCCCGCGGAACATGTGCTTTACTACTGGGAATGGCCAGGATTTTCAGAAAGATCAGCCAAAGTGTTAAGAGAGTTGGGTGCACCAGGGAGAAAGTGCTGAAGTCGAGCAGGTGACCATTTAGTGATCTATCTGTTCTGCAGGGTGGCAGTTCAGCTGGTCTGATGGAGATGGATCTTTCCCCCACTTTTTAGCTGAGCTGAAGAGGTAGAGAGAAGCTGGGTGTCCGTGAGGCACGCAAGGAAAAGCTCTTTTCAGATCATGCCCTGTGCATGCTTGCCTTACGCCAGGATTCAGTCTGAGGAAGGGAGGCTATTGTGCAGAAGACAGCATTGATTGTAAGGCCGCTTGCATTCTTTCACATATTGAATGAATGAAAAGCTATGGGAAGCTCTATGAAAAGCCAGGCGACTGAGCTGGCATTACTTTAGGGTGTGGCTGATTTTTTTGTTTGAGTGACTACACATGTTGGCATGAAAAACCACACTGATTTTCTTTTCACAAATTGGAGGGAGGTAAATAAAACTAATGTGTCCATGCACTTTTGTGTGCCTGTTGCTCAGATAAAAAGCTCTTGATGAACCCATGCAAACCATGACTGCATTTTGATGTGCTTCAAAGAATGTTGGTAAAACTGTGTTCACACAATGAGACATCCATGTTCCTTTGCACCTCCCTTTCTGTGTCCTTAGATTTAAGGAATATTTGAGCATTTGCACATCTGTCTTTGGGCTCACATGGATGTACACCATGCTTATATAGGGTTGTAGAAGTATACAAGTACAGGGTATACAAGTATTCTACTGATATTTCCTCCACCTCAAGCTTCTTGGTGTGTTGTGTATTGCCTCAAGCCAGCAAATAATATGTGTATATGTAACCAGATTCTCGTTTCTAAGTAGTTGTGTGTTTTCCTGAGACCTAATTTGGACTCAGGAGGAGAGGCATAGGTACATTTTGCTTTCTGATGAGTATATGTATATACTGTACCTCAGGTTTGTTGCGTGCATCCACATGTGATCTTATTTCCATGTGGCCATTCATATGCATGTAAACTTAACTAATCCTTTGCAAGCTAGAGCTCTCCAGATATAGTGACTATAACTCCCATCGCATACCCAACGGGACAAAGCCTATGGTGCTTAGGAGGTAGTGAATGCTGCACTTCAACACAATTGGATGCCCCCACCTTGGAGGATCCTGGGATAGATGACATGAGTGAGTTCTCTAATTCTTCATTAGTTAACTCTTAATTTGAGTCAGAATGAGCCCCAGACTTTTTATTCTGCCAAGGTTCAACTGTGCAGCATGCAAAATAATGGTACAGGATAAGCATATTACTGAGACAAATAGGCACCCGCCCACCAAAAATGCTTGCTAATAAAGAGTAGAGTCCAGCTGAAGTGGCAGAACATGGCGAAACAAGAGCATCCTCATGTAGCTTCCCTTCATTCCAAGAGGGCTTGGGCAGAGCACCTCCCTGAGGGATTATGTTGCAAAGATCAAATTGATTCAGCTCCTTCCCCCCCCCCCACCCCCAATTTACACGGCCTAAGCGCCTTGACTCTTGAAAACACTCCTGGGTTTAATTGTGCTTCTGTTCTGCATGTTTTTGGAGCACATAAAAGTGACTTCTGATGCCTCATGGTAGGCTTATCTGTCTTGATTCCCATATGATGATAACTTTATTGTCACTTTGAATGTACACCAATCGGCATACATCAAAATGAAATTTTGTTGCATACAGCTCTCAAAGGGTCACCACCTCCGATATATACTCCTTGTAGAATCGTGGCCCGCTCAAATTTCACATTGTCCATTTTAGTCTCTAGGGAGTGAACGATGGCAAACAGGACAGATGGAAATGGGGCTTCATGTGGATTAGCCCTCAAGTTAGCTTGTATTCTGACAACCTCGCCTTATATTATTCCCAAATATAAAATAGTGCAGGCGACAGACGTGACATCCTCCTATTTATAACTTGCATACGCTCATCTATCTAGACGTGCACCCGATCAGGGAGCCACAACTGGCCAGAAGCTCACTATTGGTGGCAGACCTGGGTTTGCTTCTGCATAATGTATGAAGTAACCCTCTGCTTAGCAAAAAAAAAAGAGGATAAATTAAAGCTTGAAAGTCTTGCTAGGAACGATAGCAATGCCTGCAATTGATTCTCGGAGAGTTGCCTAAAAATTTTTGGCTTCAAAAATTTGGTCTGAAAGTGGAAGGTATTCTTGGAATTATTAAAAAGTCATGTAGAAGTTGAGCACCGCTCAAAAAAGAAACACGGCTTAAAGTTCTTGGGGCACTTAATAGGCCTATATAAGGTTGCTTTTGGTGGCCAGAAATTGCGGGGGCCGGGGTTGGGGGGAAATTCAAGTCAAGACCACAGTCCTGGGATTTTCTTATGGCCTCCTGCCCAAGCGGTAATCAATCCTGCTTACCTGTATTTTTCAAGATCAAACTTAAGTATAAGACCCATTTTGATCTAAAGGAGACTGAATTCTAAGTCCCACCTTAGGCGTGGAAGCTGGCTTGGTCAGTCCTTCCCTTTCAGCCCGATGCACCTCATCTGATTGTGGTGTAGCATTTGGAACAGTTTAGGGAAGAAACTATTGTGGTTCAACTCATGCCAATTTCAGCTCCTGGCATGCCTAATTAAAAGGATCAAGCAGCAGACGATGGGGGGGGGGGGGGAAGCTGCCTTCCAGCTGAGATCCTGGAAAAGTTCATTCCCTCAAAGGGAGCAATACTGAATTAAGCAAACAGATTGTTTCACCATGTTGATAGCAGCGGCTTCTGTCCTGATCAACAGAAAATCCCTACCACACCCACTTCCTCCCCAAAATCTATTGTCCCTCTCTCTGCTATCCTGATACAAAGGGCTTGGTCTTTTCGTTTCATCATTTCTCCTCTAAATATAAGTTAGTGATAACAGAAATGCTGGATTTCTGCTCTTCTGTTGTCTGCAAGAGGCCGAAATTACAGGAATCCATGTGTTTGTGGTAGGCCTGATTCAATGCAGGGATTCACTCATACCTGAGTGAACGTTAATCTTCTGAAATGTGCTAGGCTACCCAAAGTCAGGGACAGGGATATGTTCCAAAATACCCAATGATCTGACAGGTCTATTTTTCAGGTGCCTGATTTTTTTTTTCCCCTGAAGAAAATACTCCATTTTATTTTTATTTTTTTTATTTTTTATTTTAATTCCATTTACGGTATATCCCGCCCTTCTCCGAAGACTCAGGGCGTCTTACAAGCTTAGCAGTAGCCTTCATTCTATGTATATGCCAGCTTATTAGGGCTTTCACACACACCCCAAGCGGCATTTCATAAGTTTAACAACAATAATTGTTACTAGTATTAATTACAATGTTGGGCGGGGTTAGTCATTTCTAAATCTACAGTAATTATGCTTTTGTCAAGTGATTAGCTTTCTCAAATATGTGAGATCAGAAATACATGTCATGCATCGGAAGCTTTTCCGGTACAAATGGGATGTTTTCCGGTGTAAACTGCCTGGTGCAAACTAGCCTAGTCACCACTGCAAAAATTTACAATTTGAAACTTTTCAGAAAACCCACATCACAATTACAAATTTGTGGGATTTCTTTCCATTCTACTTTTCATTTTTAGTCCGCTTTCGGTATTGTCACTCAATGTTCCCAAGCATATAAGCATGTGATGGCTGTAGATTAAAAATACCAGTTTGGGATCCCGGTAATAAATTATAGGAGTACAGAATCTTACCACATTATTTGTGCTGTTCCGCACTTCTCCAGAAAGTGGCTCATACATAATTCCAAATCTGCTTACCTTTTTATGTGCTTATTAGATGGCTCTTGGAAACAGGACATAAATGTATACATTTATGGGACTGAAATCTAATTGTTTCTATTCTAGTGCTTTAACTGGGCCTTGCTGAGGCCACAAGGAGAAGATTCTCTACCCAAACGTATAATCACCAACCAATACCCCCAAGGAAATGTTGTTCCCAGGTCTGAAACTCATGTGCACATCTTGATTTGGCCATCAAGCTCATTAGATGACCTTAAGCCAGTGGCTATTTTTTAGTCAGCTGAGTGCACCTTCAGTCAGCTCAAGAGCTGCATCAACTTTACATAGCACACTGTGGGACACACTCTGAAAAATATCCATTTTCATTGTTTTAAGGGGTAACGGATGTTCTAATCCTTTGTAAAGCTTACACTCCAGTGCTCCCCCCTAAATGAAAGAAAGGACAAACATTCTTGGCATCACTCACTTTGAAGAGCTTTGGGCTGCTGAAGAAATGCTGGTAGATTGCAAATGGCCGAATGTATAATAACCATCCAATACCTCCAGGGAGACATTGTTCCCAGGTCAGAAAACTCATGTGCATATCTTGATTTGGCCATCAAGCTCATTAAAAGACCTTAAGCTAGTGGCTATTTTTTAGTCAGCTGAGTGCACCTGCAGTTAGCTCAAGAGCTCTTGTGAACTTTACATAGGACACTGTGGGATACAATCTGAAAATATCAGTTTTCAGGGGGAACACAGATGCTCTAAACGAGAGGTCCCCAACCTTTTGGGCACCAGGGACCAGTTCCATGGAGAGAGGTTTTTCCATGGACCGGAGGGGGTGTGGTTTCATGTGCAGCCCACAGCCCGCGGATGTGGCTTTACTTGTTTGTGTGGACCAGGTTGCTGGCATGCCATGGCCCAGTACTGGTCCACGGACCGGGAGTTGGGGACCCCTGCTTTAAACTTCTGTAAAGCTTATGAAGTGTATACAGGTAGTTCTTGACTTACAACAGTTCATATAGTGACTGTTTGAATTTAAAACGGCACCTTAAAAAGTGACTTATGACCATTTTCCACACTTAGGACAGCTGTAGCATCCCCATGGTCATGAGATTTACATTCGGATGCTTGACAACTGACTCACATTTATGATGTTTGAAGTGTCCTGGAGCCAGGTGATCCCCTTTTCTGACCTTCTGTCAAGCAAAGTCAAGGGGGAACACAGATTCCCTTAACAACTGTGTTACTAATTTAACAACTGCAACGATTCATTTAACAAATGTAGCAAGAAAAGTCATAAAACGGGGCAAAACTCACTTTAAAAAATTCTTACTTAACAACATAAATTTTGGGCTCAACGGTGGTCGTAAGTTGAGGACTGCCTGCATTGCCTTTTCATGTGTACACTCCAGTGCCCACCAAATTAAAGGCTTTACTTCCTTTGAAGAGCTGTGGGTCTGCTGAAGGGATGTTGGTAGGTTACACATGCAGGCCACAGTGTTTGCCCCTTAGCTTAATATATTTTACAGTTTGTTACTGAGATGGAATGGGTAGGAGCAGATCTGTATACACCAGGCTGAGCTCCTTATTTATTTATTGCTTATTTAAAATGTTTTTATCTCTTTTTTGGCCATGAGCCCTTTCATCCCAACATTAGTACATGATTAACAGAGATGACAATAAAACAGCAACTTGAAGGAGAGCATAATCGCCAACAGAATGAGATAAAACCAGCCAAATTTCAAATAATAAAAACAATAACACAGAATGTTAATCCATAAGTCATGATTTTCAAACCACAATAGTTAGAATTGTACAATTATACCAAGCCAAAATCAGACAAACCACATTATGGCTTAGGGCAATGTGTGAAGCCCATCTGTTTGAATCAAACATTCAAGCGCATTCAGAGTTATAAAGGCAACAAAGGATGATCAACAGAGCTTTCCTCTAGGATGGCACTACTGAACTGGATTTCTGAAAGTCCATTCAGAAGAAGGTGAATGGACTTCAGGGTTTGCAGCTGTAAATCATCTGAAATCATGTAGCAGAAATCAACCAAGTTTGCCCAACTTGGTGCCTTCCTGATGTGTGGTAACCAAGGAAGATGACTATCCACTTTTGCTTCCTGACTCATCAGACCTACGTACACACCAGGAAACTCCAGCTGAGCAAGACAGCAAGATTTCCCATTAAAGGGCACCTTCAGCAGTTTCCTCTATAACAGGCATCCTGGCTGAGGAATTCTGGGAGTTGAAGTCCACAAGTCATAAAAGGGCCACGTTTGAAGTCCCCTGCTCTAATAATGTAAACAGGCCAAATATCTCTTTGTAGAAATGAAAACTAAGCTGAAGAAATGGCTCCTATAACAATACTACATGATCTTGGTTTTCAGAAATATATTTTCAGGACTTAGCAGGGTTGTTCCCTTTGGGGAGCTTGTGATGGCGCAGAGAGAATCAACCTTTCTATGTGGCATCCAATGACTGAGTTTTACAATCAGCAGGTATGCCTAGTAGCATTGTCTGGATGGTGAATTGTAGGAGTTACAGCCCCTCACTCTTTGAATTGGGAAAAGACTGATCTCCTTGATTGCTTGATTTATAAAATGTCTACCCTACTTTTTCATTGCTAAAATCAAATGCTAAGCCCATCTAGTGGTAATTAGAAAATGCAATCAACTTCCATAAGATGCAGCAATGAGGTCAATTAACTGAGATGACTTTTTGTTTGCCTGGTAAGGATGAGGCACATTCCATACACGTATGTTGCATCATGATTAATGACCCCATAATTAAATATACCTTGCTTGTGTAGGAAGTTTGCAGATATTCAAGTTTGAGAAGTGCATCCCTCTCTTGCAAAGTTTGACTCAAAGCTGATTTAAGAATAAGGACCGTTACAACTTTACAGCATTTCATTTAGTGGCATTCAAAGTTATAACGGCACTGGAAAAAAGTGATTCATGTCTGATTTCACAGTTATGACCATCACTGCACGCTCATTGTTATATGATCATGAACTAAGTGTTTGGCAGCCAGCTCCTGTTTACAAAGGTTTCAGCATCCCAGGGTTACATGGCCACCATTTGCAACCTTCCCAGCTGGCTTCTAACTAGCAGAGTCCAAGGCAGGGGTAGGCAATCTTGGCTCTTTTAGGACTCGTGGACTTCAACTCCCAGAATTCCTGAGCCAGCCATGCTGAGGGGAAAGGGAGAGGTTTCCATACTGAGCCATGCTGGCTCAGGATTTCTGGGAGTTGAAGTCCACAAGTCATAAAAGAGCCAAGGGACTATGGAGCAGCCTAATGTTGCCTTTCAACCATCAGCACCTGGACAGCTCCTACACAGAGTCCAACTTCTATTTTTTTGTCTTTATTAAATGCATATCCCGCTTTTCAATCAGGAGTTCAGGTTGCTCCAAAATCATCCTGAATCTGGATCTCTGCACTTATAGTCCAACATCTTAGCCATCCCACTACATTGGCTTTCTTCCAGATTTGTGGGCTTTGACTCCCGGAATCCCCCAATCAGCAAAGGTCATTGCTGAGACTTCTGAGAGTTGAAGCCCAAGCATCTAGAAAAGATTGCCAAAGTTGGGAAACGCAGATTTAAATTATACCTTCTAAATTGGGATCTGCAGATGTAAATTAGTATGGGGGGGAGGCTACGTGTAAACTTGTATCCTGTTTCATCTTCTTTGATGTTGCTTCCTTTTAGTTTTGAGACAGAGGCATCATGTCTTTGTATATCAGAAACAGTGGAATAAAGCCTTTCACCTATCTTCACTTTTTGAAAAAAACCAAGCTGGCTGCCATTAAGTGCAGAACAGTGCATGACTGGCCTGGCTCTGATTTAGGAAAGCAGTTCTTTAATTTTTAACTGAAGGGTTGTAAATTTGTCCAGTCTGCTGTGGCCATACTCCTAGTCCCTGTGGCTGACCAAATGCAGATCCCAAAAGGGATCTTTTTTTAAAAAAGCTGTTTGTTAGCAATAAGCCCCTGGGTTTTGCACGTGAAACAGATGGATCACAGCTGATTTCCCTCTCCATAAAGGTTCTTGGAAGGAGTGAGTGGGAGTGTCTCCACTGGGACAAAACATATGGTTCAAATGTTTAATGAATTTCAGAAGAAAATGATCTTGGTCTTTGCTGTGTGATTAGCTAGTTAGCCTTTTGTCAGAATCATTTCAGTACTTACACCAGAAGCATGTGAAATGGGAATGGCCAGTAAAAGTGATAGGGCTTCACAGCTCAGGTTTATTGGATACAAAAATATGAGGTTACGTTATCATTTAAGAACATATAAAAAGAATTTTTGTGTGGTCCAACATGCTTTCCCTCCGCCTAATGGATGGATTTTCATTCCTGCTTCTGAATGATGGTTGTCGCTATTGCAGGTAATCCTTGACTTATGACCACAATTGAGCCCAACATTTCTGTTGTTAAGTGAGACATTTATTAAGTGAGTTTTGCCCCCATTTGACAGCCTTGCTTGCCACAGTTGATAAGCGAACCACTGCGATTGTTCAGCTAGTGACACGGTTGTTAAGTGAATCTGGCTTCCCCATTGACTTTGCTTGTCAGAAGGTTGCAAAAAGTGATCACACGGCCCTGGGATACTGCTACCGTCAGAAATAGGAGACAGTTGCCAAGCATCTGGTATTCTGATCACGTGAACATGGGGATGCCACAAGTGCATCCTAAGTGTGAAAAATAATCATAAGTCACTTTTTTCAGTGTCATTGTAACTTTGAACGGTCCCTAAATGAACTGTTGTAAGTTGAGGACTAGCTGTATTTTAGTACCCTACTTCCAAGAAGACACTGAAATTCTCCTTTGCCACCTTTGGAACCTGTGATTTGGGCCTCCCCTGTTTCAGGTGGCATGGCCATGTGCCCAGCGAGAGGTCTTTCCTTGAGCGAATCAGACTGTGTTGCTGTTAGCGCCGGAGGCTTCCAAGAGAATGGAGTCTGGCAAAGGAATGAGTCATTGGAGAGGCAGGTTGTGCACGGAAATGTCATTTTAATTGTAGGGCTGACTTATCCTACTGGCAATGGTTGAGACATTTCCCAGCTGATGCAGAGATGTCCCTGTTGAAACTTTGGCTAACCAATTGATAAGAAGGACTTAAAAATCAGTTGAGGTTTATATACTTTGTGCCAGGATTCAACCTATATAAGAAGGGGAATCTTCTGAACGCATGCACAATGCCTCATAACCACCTTTCTGGTATGGTTGCATGATGATAGATCGGTGGAGCTAAACTGCCTGATAAGTGGCTCATTAGATGATACAAGTTCCTCGACTAACTCACACAGGAAGAGTGGTTTCCATTGTAATTCTTTCGAACAGATCTTTTTGAAAAAAAGTGGATCCAGATGTCTATGCTGAAACTTCCTGAATCAACTCCCCTTCCACATTTAAGATAAGATAACCTGTATTGTAGGCGTGAGCTTAAATGGACTCCAGAAGATGGCCCTGGAGGAACATTGTCCATGGGGTCGCGATGGGTCGGACACGACTTCGCAGCTAACAACAACAACCTGTATTGTGACTTTTTTCTGTAAACATACTGGCACACATTAAAAATTGAAATTCTGATGCCCGCTCTCAAAAGAATATACATACACATACATACGTACATGCATACACACACACACACATATAAAATATTACATATATATACACACATACATAAATATATTACATATATACACACACATACATATATTACATATATACACACACATAAATGTATTACATATATACACAGACATACATAAATATAATACATATATGCACACACATACATTAATATATTACATATATACACACACACATATATTTATGAGCAGATCCAAGGTGCCAAAATACCTCAGATTCCTCCTGTCTAGAAAATGGTTCCAAAGCTTCATCTTCCTTGATTTAGCTATGCCACCCATCTTCATGTCACGGGCGTTAAAGTGGACATCTGAGCTTGTAAGTTCTTTGACTAACATCACAGGAGTTAAACAAGAATCTGAGCATGTGAGCTGCTTGGCTAACTCCCAGGAGGAGGTTGGTTTGCCCTTGGTTTAACCATCTCAGGGCAGGTTCAGGTCAGACAAACTAAGCCGGGAAGGAGAAGTAGGACAAAAGCGTGGACCTAGTAAAGAGGGTAGCATTGCCTTGTAAGCCATGGGGACACTATTGCTAAATGCCGAAAAGGCGGAACAAAAAGAGAACAAAGGTGGGGAAATGCTAGGAAGCATAATCTGAATCAGAATACAATAGAGGAGAATGGTTAAAGCACAACTGCAGGAGCAAGGGGGAAAAAAATAAAAGAGAGATGGGAAATCTTTTGTAGGTCAAGAACTAAATTTCCAGGGAGACGGAAATCTCTGGGGACATAAATCAGGAAATCAGTGAAGGGTGAATCTGAAGCCTAAAGTGGGTGAAGCCAGAACTGGCAAATAGCTCTCTGATTCTTTTTCTTTTTCCTATCTCCCTCCCCCATCGTCATCATCAGAATCTTTTTCTTCCTCTTTGTCTCCACTCCTCTATTGTCTTTTTCTACCTGCTTTCTCTGTGACGAGTGCTTTAGTCCTTTGCAAAATTTTGTTGTGGATTTTAAGATCTTTGTTTCTCCTATCATCCATCTGCAGTTTTCATTGTGACTTTTAATGAGTTTATTTATTTGTCAACCACTGCGAAAGAATTCCTTCTTTTCCAGCTCTTGTGATCCTGCTTAACTTGTTCTGGAATTTTGTGGTGTTGGGTAACTAAGATGAGGCTGCCTAGAGAGTTATGGTCATCGAGGCCAATATTTGTCATGGTTATGTCAATGCCAATATTAATTTCTCATCTTTCTAAAGTATTTTTCCTAACATGGACATTTTCTAATTACACTAATTGTTATGTCCTCCTTTCCTCACAAGACCAAGATCAGTAAAAGATCGAACATGGAAATTTTCTGAAACCCCGTGCCAATTAGTAGCTCCAAAACATATTGAATTGCTACTGCTGGCACTCCGTGGAATTAATGAGTGAGCACTATAACCTTTCTGAATTTCAAGGTAACTGTGCTTTGAAAGATACGCAGGATGAACTTTGCAGCATTTTTTTCCCAGCTATAAATTAATTACAACATCTGTTCAGATAGCTGAGTTGAGCTTTGGCACTTCAATGTTGCTTTCCATTAGCCACCTATGGGGACTTTTGGATCAAATGCATCATGTAAGGAGATCATAATGTGTGTTATTATTTCTTTCTTTCCTGTCTTCTCGTTTAAAAATGTGTGCAGGAAAGAAAAGGGTTTTCAGGAAGCGTAATCCAGTTTGGTTTCTCCGCAGGCTACGGGTAGTCCTCAATTTATAACTATACATTTAGTGACTGCTCAAAGTTACAATGGCACCGAAAGGAAACACTCATGACTGATACTTGCGCTTATGATCATTGCTATGTCCTCCTGGTCACATGATCAAAATTTGGGCCCTTGGTAACCAACATGCTTTTATAGCAACAGCAATAGCACTTAGACTTATATACCGCTTCACAGTGCTTCACAACCCTCTCTGAGCAGTTTACAAATGTCAGCCTATGGCCCCCAACAATCTGGGTCCTCATTTTAGCAGCCTCAGAAGGATGGAAGGCTGAGTCAACCTTGAGCCGGTCAGGATCGAACTACTGGCAGTCGGCAGAATCAGCCTGCAATACTGCATTCTAAACACTGCGCCACCAGGGCTCTTAGGATGGTTGCAGCATCCCAGGGTCATGTGATCATCATTTGGGACCTTCCCAGCAGGCTTCTGACAAGCCAAGTCAATGGGGAAGCCAGCTTCACTTAATGCCCATGTGATTCACGTAATAATTGTGATAATGGCCTCAGCAAAAAAAGATTGTAAAATCAGGCATGATTCATTTAATGACTGCATTGCTCAGTGATAGAAGTTCCAGTCATAAGTTGAGGACTATGTGTAGTGAAGCTAGGACATTTGGGTTTTCATTAACAGTGGGCTAATGCCTCCTTAAGTAACACCAGCTGCCTGCAATTAGTGCAGGTTCACATCCCACCAGGCTCAAGGTTGACTCAGCCTTCCATCCTTCCGAGGTAGGTAAAATGAGGACCCAGATTGTTGGGGGCAATTAAGCTGACTTTGTAATAATGCCGCTTGGGGTGTGTGTGAAAGCCCTGATAAGCAGGCATATACATAGAATGAAGGCTACTGCTAAGCACATTGGTTTGTGCTTAAATTGTAAGCCGCCCTGAGTCTCCGGAGAAGGGCGGGATATAAATGGGATTAAAAAATAAATAAATTTACTTAGGCCAGGAGTAGGCAACCTTGGCTCTTTTATGACTCGTGGACTTCAACTCCCAGAATTCCTAAGCCAGCATGGCTCAGCTTGGAAACCTCTTCCTTTCCCCTCAGCATGGCTGGCTCAGGAATTCTGGGAGTTGAAGTCCACGAGTCACAAAAGAGCCAAGGTTGCCTCCTCCTGACTTAGGCAAATGGCATATCTTGTCCTGCCTTTGGAATTTGGTCACACAGAACAAGACTGTAGGGGCAGGGAAACAATATGACTACAGGCAGTGAGTGACAGCTTGCTTTACTACCACTTAACATGCATTCAATGCCAAACAGCTTGCTAGGAACTGTGCTGAGCTTTGAAGTGACAGCTCTTTGCTTAAGGGGCTAAGTATCATGAAGTTGTATGTGCACCACTCCTCAGATCCTTGGTGAGGTATATCAGGACCTGCTGTTGCATGGTCTGAAACGGTGACCCGATTCTGAAACTGTCACTGTATTTTGTTGATCTCACTGATTCTAAAGCAGTCATTATTAGAATGTAAAGAAGACAACAGCTGCAGGAGGAGAAAGAGGAGGAGGAGGAGATCAGATTGCTGATTTCTATGTTGAGTGTGGATGTTGACTCACCTCACCTGCATGAAATTTCATTCTTTCATTCTGCATGCAATTCCTTGCCACCTGTGGCTACCTGTACTGAAAATGTACTGAAATGCAGGATTGCAATATTGCTTTACTGCAGTGGTCACTATATTCTAGTCAATACAGGTAGTCCTTCAATTAAAACCACAATTGTACAGTTACAATTGTTCAGACTTACAATGATGCTGAATAGAAGGCTTTATGATCAGTCCTTAGAGTTTCCAGCCATCACCACATCCCCTCAGCCACATGATTGTAATCCACACACTCAGCACCCAGCTCAGTATCACAACCTCACAACAAGCACGGTCACATGATTATGATTTCTGATGTGCCCTGCCAGCTTCCCACAAGCAAAGTCATTTGGGAAGCCAGCAGGAAGTCAGAAGGAGCAATCACATGAGATCTTCAGTTAATAGCCTCGTTTAACCAGGATTGCTGGAATTGCCATTAGTAAACAAAGTCATTTGACATCCCACTTTATGACTGCATCAGTTAGTGACAGACATTCTAGTTCCAATTGCCATCGTGATCCAAGGACTCTTTGTATGGTGGAAGGCTAGATTGCATTCATAAGATTCGTGGCTTGGCAACATACTAAGGAGGACCAAATTTAGAGAGAACATGCCTGTGGGTGCAGCAGTCAGACTTGCATATATAATGCTGGTAGCTGTAACATTGAACATAACTTTTCTTCATGTGGTTATTTATCGACAGAATATATAACTGTGGTTTGAGGCCAACCACATTGCTATTTTTTTTTACTAGCAGCTGTGTCTCACATTAACATGAGAACAAAATTGGTGTAATATAGAACAGCAACAAGGAAGAGACCGATTGGAATTTGTTGGTAGATTCTAGCTGATTTGCACTGGATTGGTTTAAGACTTTTGGTAATATATTCTCTATAGCAGTAACAACTTAAGAACCATTTTTCCTCCTAAAAGTGAACATTGGGGAGGAAAAAGATTGCTTGTGGAAAAGCTAGGAGTGGCAATTTTTTTTTAAAAAAAAAAGATACATTACCTTGATTTATAATTTTGGGCTAAGTTTGCATAAAGAGTGATGATCTCTGTTTCTGAGCTGTCTGCCAATAAATTTCATGAAACTGTAGATGGGAAATCTCAAGGTTCTATCAAAACATAAAATAGTTCTTGTAAGCCTCGGAGCTGCCCACCTTCAGTTTAGCTGATAGAAATTTGGACCAGTGTTGGAGAAGACATGGTTTGAAAGTTCCACTTAGCTACCTGTTTTGCTAGAGAAAATCATCATCATCATCATCATCATCATCATCATCATCATCATCATCAATTTATTGGGGTTGTACTGTGAACCATACTGGAGAATTGAGAGAATGGTACATCCTGAAAAATCCCCTTTTTAAAATTCTTACATCTCTAGGCAGAATGACTTTTGTTGTTTAAGGTAAAGGTAAAGGTTCCCCCGCACATGCGTGCTAGTCGTTTCCAACTCTAGGGGCCGGTGCTCATCTCCGTTTCATAGCCGAAGAGCCAGCGCTTGTCCGAGGACGTCTCCGTGGTCATGTGGCCGGCATGACTAGACGCCAAAGGCGCACGGAACGCTGTTACCTTCCCACCGTAGTGGTCCCTATTTTTCTACTTGCATTTTTACGTGCTTTCGAACTGCTAGGTTGGCAGAAGCTGGGACAAGTAACAGGCGCTCACTCTGTTACGCGGCACTCGGGATTCGACCCGCCAAACTGCCGACCTTCTGATCGACAAGCTCAGCGTCCTAACCCCCTGAGCCACCGCGTCCCTTGTTGTTTGCTTACCTGCAAAATTAGTGAGTTGTCTCAACAGATATGCATGCCATAAAATTTCAGAATCCAAAGCAGGAACAGAGCAGGTTCATTAGGTTTTAGGATGTGCAGATCCTTGCTAATACTTTGGTTTTTCATTACTTCATGAGAGAAGCAGGAGAAACAGGCGTACACCACATTGTGCCTCTAAATCCCTAAATAAAGATGTTGATCTCCCCCCACTTCTCTTTCTGACACCCATAAGCAAAACAGCAAACTATCTTGCCCCGAGTTGGATTCCTGGCTAGGTCAACTGGTATTAATGGAAGTAAAACTGACTTGAAAGAGTCCTCTGGAGTAGCCTCAGTGGAGCCTGACTTCTTCTGCCTACAAAACAGCTGCTTGATCAGCAAGCGGTGTCTGATTCTCAGTTGCCATTCCCGGAGTTGTGTGAGTGTGCCACTAATTACAGGAGGGCACGGTAGCCAAAATCTTGCTGAAGTTAAGTTGTTGGAGATCCTAGCGGGTTATTCAGTTTGGCAGGCTGAATTCTCTTTTAGTGCGAAAGGAGGAAGTTAGTTGGAGTGGCCTGGAAATGGGCAGGCCATACACAAGAACACTGCTTGCCGATTGTGGGGCCGCCAATGGATTCTGCTGTGGCTGCTCCTCACTCGCAGATGGGCTTGCAAATGACAACAAATCCACTCGCTTGCTTTTCCTTCTTGAATTAATCCCAACTCCTGGCACTGACAAGCGGCATCCATCTGCTGCCCCTAGAGGTGAGAGCTCTAGGGGGCATGCTATACCCAGAGCGGTTGTTCCAGACTACCATCCCCCTGAGAACTGGCTCTGCGGCCGTCGTGAGAGGACGGTGGTGGGCCTGCCCGGGGGGTTTACCCAGCTGAGTGGCAGCGGCTGGACGTAGGCCTGGGACACCTATCTATCCTCTGAACAGATCCTCCTCACGGACTATTATCTATGGACTGCCTGCGATCCGGACTGCTTCTTATGCCTTCCTTTAAATATTCTTCCACGGACTTGTTCGCCCTCAGGGGTGCTCCCCCTTCCTGGGTGCGACCCGCCTTTCTAGCCGATTATAACCTCGAGGAAGGGCCCATTTATTGGGACCCTGAGAGTTGGCTGGGCACGGGTAGGGGCCTTCGACGTAGAGGCCTAACAAGAGGCCCCTGCTTATTTTCTTGTCTAAATTTTTTAGGGGGTTAGGGAGGCGGGAGGGTTCTTTTGGTTGTTTGGACAAGGGGGGCGATCCAACAACCTCTGTTCAGGCCAGTGCCGATGTAGATCGCAGGGGGGAGGAGCGGGGGTCGGTTGCCTCCGGGGCTTCAGGGCTGGTCGTGGGGTTACCTATTCCCACGACATCAGGGAATGGCAGCAGATGTAGGAGCAGAGGGCCGTATCGATCTCAGGGAAGGCCTCTCCGCTGCTTACAAGCGGTGGGGCACTCCGACCCTCTGGCTCTGCCCCAAGGTCCCGGGAGTGAGGTTGTGCAGCCTCCTGAGCTCCGGCTGGTGTACTTGAATGCCAGGTCTGTCGCTAATAAGGCTCCTCTCGTCCGCGACTTGGTCGAGGGTGAGCAGGCGGACCTGGCTTGCATCACGGAGACTTGGTTGGGCCCAGAGGGCGGGATTCCTCTGGTTGACCTTTGCCCACCAGGTTTCCGGGTGCTGCACCGGCCTTGGGCTCAGGGTAGGGGTGGGGGTGTGGCTGTTGTTATGAGGGAGACCTTGTGTCCGCGGGAGGCCACCGTTCCCCAGATAGTCGGGTGTGAGTCTCTCTTTCTGAGATGCGACCCTGGTGCGCAGTTGGGCTTGCTGCTGGTGTATCTTTCGCCTAGTCACGCAGCAGCAGCCCTGCCTGAGCTGCTCGATGTCCTCTCTGGGCTGGTGATTGAGTTCCCAAAACTTATAGTTTTGGGGGACTTCAATCTACCATCGCTGGGAGGATCATCTGAGTTGGCTCGGGAGTTCATGGCTTCCATGACGGCCATGGACCTGACGCAAGTAATTTTGGGACCGACTCATGAGGGAGGCCACACCCTTGACTTAGTTTTCTTATCTGGACGGTGGTTAGATGATCTTGGTGGGGGCTCTCCAATTATTATGCCCCTGTCATGGACCGATCATCATCTCCTGCGGCTGGTCTTCCGTTTTGCCACCCCCCGCAGTGGGTGTATGGAACCAATTAAATGGTACCGCCCCAGACGCTTAATGGATCCCCAGAGGTTCCAGGCGGCGCTGGGGTCCCCACCTGCCTCCTTTGCTCACAGCTCGGCAGATGCCTTAGTGGAAGCCTGGGAAAGGACGGCCACTGAGGCTCTTGACTGAGTTGTACCCCTGCGGCCCCTGACCCGGTGCAGATCCCGTCGAGCTCCATGGTTCTCTGCGGAGCTCCGGGAGATGAAGCGTCGGAGACGGGGCCTAGAGAGCGGTTGGAGATCCAGCCGATCCGAATCCGACCGATTGCGACTAAGAGCCCACATTAGGTCTTATCTCGCTGCGATAAGGGAGGCGAGGTCTAACCACTTCGCCACCCTTATCGCGTCCGCAGATAATCGCCCGGCCGCCCTGTTCAGGGTGACTTGCTCGCTCCTAAATCAGGAGGTGAGGTAGGACCCCTTGCAGGGTCGTGCCGAGGAGTTTAACCAGCATCTGTCGGACAAAATCGCTCGGATTCGGACCGGTCTGGACTCTGACTGGGCAGAGTCTGGCAATCAGGACACGGGCGGTCTTGTCAATACCACCTGGGATGAGTTTGATTCTGTGACTCCGGAGGAAGTGGACAGGATCATGGGGAGGCTGAGTACCACCACATGTTTATTGGACCCGTGCCCTTCCTGGCTGGTTTATGCAGCCCGGGAGAGGACACGCAGCTGGTTCCAGGCAGTTATATTGGCTTCTTTGAACGAGGGTAGCTTCCCCGCCGTCTTGAAAGAGGCAGTGGTGAGGCCCCTCCTCAAGAAGCCTGCCTTGGACCCAGCTGTATTGAATAACTTCCGTCCTGTCTCCAACCTTCGTTTTCTTGCGAAGGTTGTTGAGAGTGTGGTGGCACATCAGCTCCCTCTGGTCCTGGATGAAGCGGATTATCTAGACCCGTACCAATCGGGTTTCAGGCCTGGGCACAGCACGGAGACGGCATTGGTTGCGCTGGTGAATGATCTCTGGAGGGCTCGGGACAGGGGATATTCCTCTGTTCTAGTCCTATTAGACCTCTCAGCGGCTTTCGATACCATCAACCATGGTATCTTGCTGCGGCGTCTCAGGGGATTGGGAGTGGGAGGCACGGTCTTACAGTGGTTCTCCTCCTATCTCCAGGGACGTTCGCAGTCGGTGTTGGCAGGGGGGCAGAGGTCGACCGCGAGGTCTCTCGTTTGTGGAGTTCCTCAGGGGTCGGTCCTCTCGCCTCTCCTTTTCAACATCTACATGAAACCGCTGGGTGAGATCATTCGTGGTTTTGGAGTTGGGTATCATCAGTATGCAGATGATACCCAACTTTTCCTTTCAACCCCAAACCACCCCAGTGATGCCCTCAACGTGATGTCCCGTTGCCTGGAGGCGGTTCGGGTCTGGATGGGGAGGGACAGACTTCAACTCAACCCCGACAAGACTGAGATGACAAAGATCTTGCTTCACTTGAAGCCAAACCAGGGCCTGGTGTGAGCTTTGGCATGGATTATAGAGCATGATCTAGACCAGGGGTAGGCAACCTTGTTTCTTTTATGACTCTTGGACTTCAACTCCCAGAATTCCTGAGCCAGCCACGCTGAGGGGAAAGGCAGAGGTTTCCAAGCTGAGCCATACTGGCTCAGGAATTCTGGGAGTTGAAGTCCACGAGTCATCAAAGAGCCAAGGTTGCCTACCCCTGGCCCAGACAAAGGCCATCCTCTAGCCTACTGTTTTCTGGAGAGTCCTCGGTACTCTCTGAGGTTGGTTGTTGTTGTTTTTTAATTTATTTGCAGACGTTTCATTACCCAACTGGGTAACACCTTCAGTGCTAGAAGGGAATAGGTTTGCTCTCTGTATTTAGTGGCTTGCCCTGTCAGTCTTGGTGGGAATGTTGTTTTCTGAGAACAAACCACACTGCCTTTTAATGCTGAAGATGTTACCTAGTTGGGTAATGAAACATTCGCAAGAACACAACCAAGCTCAGAGAGCATCAAAGACTCTACAGTTCAACCCTCATCTACAAATGTGTTTTCTCCTGCCTTGATACCTGCGATCCTGGCCCAATAAGTGATATTTCATCTGAGAGGAGGATTTGACTACATCTACCAGCATCCTTCAAGTCAACCTGGCATCTGTGATGGTGTCTTGGTATTAAACTGACCTCAGCCCATTTTCCCTGCTTTATTTTTACCCAGTGTGGTATTTCCACATTTGAGGAGCTAAAGGTCTTCCGTTGAACATAGAAATCCCTGGATATGTCATAGATTAATATACCCTTAGCATCTAGGCATGATAACAGACAGAAGCTCAGGTGGACAACTGAACTAAGCAGGGCAACAAGGATACTTGCCTCCTGTGAGCTTCTGACATATTTTCACTGCCGGCTTCCAGAATCTCTTCTATTTTCAGCAGCCTTCAGGGTGGTTTTTTTTTCCTCCCAGTAAATGTATGTGTCTGCATTTGTGACAGAAAGGCAGAGCACACACATTGGAATGAGGGCGAACAAGGCAGCAGCAAAAGGAATTAGCTAGCTGTGAAATTGCCGATTACAATATCCCTCCATGCCGGTAGAGCGCTCCTGGCACAAATTGGCAAATGTATCCTGGGCACAACTGGCTAGTGAGACATATCATCCACTGGCATATGTACTTCCTATGAGGGTATTAGCCGGTTTGAGCTTCCATGGGCTCCTGTAAGCCCGTGTTGGGGGCAGGATAAATTCCAGTTGGCATTTAGCAGATGGAGGAGGCTGATGGACTCCCCCCCCTGCCCCACCCGTGAGCACTCAGAAGCTAAAACTAAGGGGGAGTGTGGAAGACTGGTAGAAATTGGTAGTAACAGCAATTGGAGTAATTTTCCCTGTTGTGTAAAATGGATCCCATTATACCACCGGAACCTGCAAGTGTGTCATAAATAGCTAAGCAAAGTGGTTAGCACCACACAGTGATTCCGCAGCTTAAAATTGGCTCAATTGATGTGAATCGTCATACAGATATAAATGCAGGAAAGGCATCCTCTGCCATCCCTTCATCGACAGCTACTGACGAGGAGGTTTGAGAGAACCAAGACATGTTTCCATGAAGGGGTTGCAAAGAAGTCATTTTAGGGAAAGTCCCAAAGGTGCTTTTTTTAATCCAGTCAGAGCAGAAGAAGCTTCTTGGATGAGAAGCGAAACGTCTTCAAAGGAAAACAAGGAAATCCAGTTGCCTCTTGAAAAAAAACACCTTTGGGACAACCATGACTCAGATGACTGAGAATCTCCGTACACATTTTAGGGAAAGCCACCTTCTTTCCCGTTGAAGATCTGCTGGGAGTCAAAACGCTCTGCATCTGTCCATCTAGGTGTGCGGCTTGGTTAAGAGTGGACAGCAGTGGTCTTGAGTGGCTCGTGGCCTTTTCTGTGGAACTGAAAAATAAGCCCACTGCAGGCGGCTGAACTTGACCTGCCTATTTTAAACCTACAGTCTGTTGGAAAGCGAGATTGAAAGAAGCAGAAGTGCCAGTTTGGCTTGTAGAGCTGGAGAAAACTTTGGCAGACAAGCCTGATGTTTCATGGGGCCAGCAATGCATGCCTGTGTGCTCCCTTCTGGCAGAATACCTGCTGCTCAGGCTGTGTAATGCCTCTGTGTGTGTGTGTGTGTGTGTGTGTGTGTGTGTGTGATTGAGTTTCTAACTCTCCCTTTCCTTAGGGGAAAAAAAGCCCTATGCTACAAACTGTTTTAAATTCTCTTCATTGCTTAGGAGATCTGGTGAGAATGCAAAAACATTACTGGCAGTCCTCGACTTACGACCACAATTGAGCCCACAATTTATGTTGCTAAGCGAGACATTTGTTAAGTGAGGTTTGCCCCATTTTACAACTTTTCTGGCCACTTTTTGTTAAGTGAATCACTGCAGCTGTTAAATTAGTCACAATGGCTTTCCCACTGGCTTTGTCAGAGGGTCGCAATGACCCCAGGACACTGAAACTGTCACGGATATGATCCAGTTGTCAAGCATCTGAAAAGTAAATCACATGACCATGGGGTTGCTGCAGTGGTCATAAGTGTGAAAAATGGTTGTAAGTTACTTTTTTGTTCTAACTTCGAACAGTCACTCAACGATCTGTTGTAAGTCGAAGGCTGCCTGTATTACTCGCCCTTCCCCCCCCAGCCTGCTTACATTTCTTTTGTAACGACAGGCAAACAAACATGATTATGTCCAGGTAAAGATAAATCCATGTTCACGTATTTTTGAGTGATATTGCACAAAAATGTTCAGCTCTGGTAGGCGAGAGCTTTAATTTTATCCCAATTAAAGAAAACGATCACCAAAACCGAACGTTTGAAAGGCAGGCTTAGAGTTCAAATGTAGTCTCTGTGCAATGCCTTAGCAGCAGCACGTACTGACCTTCAGTCCCTGACAACAGATTTGGGTTGCCTTATGCCGGTCTAGGACTGTCATAAGCATTACATTTGGGTTGCCAAATTCTAGATAACCAAATTTTCTCATGTCTCCTTGCTGCCATTTAGTGACCATCTGGAGTTTTGCTTTCAGAAATGCAGAATAACAGAGTTGGAAGGGACCTTGGAGGTCTTCTAGTCCAACCCCCTGCAAGCAGGAAACCCTGGCCTATACCATTTCAGACAAATGGCTGTCCAGTCTCTTCTTAAAAACTTCCAGTGTTGGAGCATTCACCGCCTCTGGTGAATGTTAGTTGTTCTAACTGTCAGGAAGTTTCTCCTTAGTTCTAGGTTGCTTCTCTCCTTTATTAGTTTCTATCCGCTGCTTCTTGTCCTGCCTTCGGGTGCTTTGGAGAATAGCTTGGCTCCCTCTTCTTTGTGGCAGCCCCTGAGAGATTGGAACACTGCTATCATGTCACCCCTCACTCTTCTCTTCATTAAACTAGACATACCCAATTCCTACAACCATTCTTCATATGTTGATATGCTTGCGAAGGATGCCTTATGATAAAGAAGTTTAGTCTCCTTGCTTCCCTGTTTTCTACAGGGAGGCATTTTGTGTGGACAGAAGTTCAACAACTGAGGTGGAAGCAAGGGATGCAGAACAGGTTTTTCTCCTTTGAACAGGACAACAAAAGCCTCTGCACACTTCTAATAGTAACACTTCTTTACACGAACACTGTCGTCATCATCAGCACAACTGCAATGTATGAAGCTGAGACACAAGTTACTCATCTTAGTAACAGTCTATGCCTTGGGCTGGCTGGCTGGCTATGAATTCCGGATTTTGCAGTTCTGACACATCTACAAGGTGCCAGGTGGGGAAAGCTCTCTTTGATGTTTCCTTGGGGAAACAAAGTGTGAAAAACAAATAGGGGCAAACTTGTTTGCAAACATACATTCATTAGGAAGCCACAGAGATATCTGCAGCTGCTTGTTAGGCATATTTTTAGGAACAAACTGGAGTTTACTGCTTAGGAATGTGTGAAAAGGCTCTGTGTCTCCAGAATTTGTATCAGAGGCTTTAATGATTTGAGTGTGAAGAGGCAGGAGAGGATGCCGAGAGGTTGTGAAGAGGGGGGTGGGTTGTCAGTCGGATTCTGCAACCAACCCTGACATGAGCTGAATAATTATGAAAATTGCACTGTAACATTTGACTTTCCCATTTAATTAAATTTGATTTTATTAGATGCAGATTGCCCTCAGCCTCAAGAGAAGTAGTTAGACTTATTTGGATGACAATAGCTGTAGTCATATGTTCAGCTGTACAGTCATGGCTGTAGGTGCTGTGAGAAGAAAGCATCGTGCCCACCTCATGGCTGGCCCTATTGTTGGGTAGAGTGAAGCAACAGTTGCTGGGTAAGAAGTGGGAACAACCTGTTGGAAGGGAGGATTGTGCATAGGGGTAGGCAACCTTGGCTCTTTTTTGACTCGTGGACTTCACCTCCCAGAATTCCTGAGCCAGCATGGCTCAGCTTAGAAACCTCTCCCTTTTCCTTCAGCATGGCTGGCTCAGGAATTCTGGGAGTTGAAGTCCACGAGTCATAAAAGAGCCAAGGTTTCCTACCCCTAGCATCGGCCATGTTACTCTGAATTTCAGGCTATTTCTAGTTATGTTGAGCTTCAGCTATTCTGGAAGGTCAATACAGTCCATGTTCGGTCACAGTTTTATTCCATACAGTATTTACTTTGTGAACTCTCAAGCTTCCTCTTTCTGCTATGTATTCCAGATGGACAGTGATTAATATTTATATGTAAGAGTGTAGGCATATACATATGTTGTATATAGCATGTTTATACGTGTGTTATGTATGTGTACACTTTTGAGAGCAAACAATAGAATGTCATTTTTAATGAGTGCCAGTGTGCCCACAGTAAAAAAATGTCAATAAAGCTTATCATATCTTACAATGCTACCTTGCTTTCCGACATTCCAATCAACTTTGAACTGTGCATTCAAAAATGTGCACGATTAAGCTTCTACATGATCTAGTGCCTTCCTTATTCCACATTCCAGATCAGACACATAACATATACAAGGTTTTAGGCAGCATCCTTGAAAGCCTGACCCTTCTTATTTCATGGACAGAAGGAACAGGGCTAATGGTTGCTATGCTACAAGAGTGACTTACGGATGACTTTCTTTGAGTTTAGTCTAGACAATTGTAAAATAGGAGGGCACAATCCTTTAGTATATTCTGGTGGTGAGCAAACAATTGGTCAAGCATAAAGAACAAAAAATTATTTGATGTACCTGCCAAACTCATTTAAATGTGATTCTGAGCAGCATATATCTATCAAAACCAAAAGAATTCAGTTACAAGTAAGACCACACCTGGAATACTGCAGCCAATTTTGGTCACCATATCACAAAAAAAGATGTTGAGAGTTTGGAAAAAATTCAGAGAAGAGCAACTAAGATGATCAAAGGCCTGGAGACTAAAACATACAAAGAACGGCTGCAGGACTTGGGTTTGGCTAGTCTAAAGAAAAGAAGAAGTAGGGGAGACATGATAGCAGTGTTCCAGTATCTGAGGGTCTGCCACAAGGCAGAGGGGGTCAGGTTGTTCACCAGAGCACCAAAGGGCAGGACGAGAAACAATGGTTGGAAACTGATCAAAGAGAGAAGCAACCTGGGACTAAGGAGAAACTTCCTGACTGTGAGGACAATTAACTAATGGAACAAACTTGCCTCCAGAAATCATGGGCACTCCATCACTGGAGATTTTTAAGAGGAGACTAGACATTCACCTGTCTGAGACGGTATAGGTTCTCTGCTTGAGCAGGGGGTTGGACTAGAAGGCCTCCAAGGTCCCTTCCAGCTCTATTCTATTCATACAATTAAAAGTATAACAATAGTTAGGAGACCATGAGCATATCTCAACATACACTACACTTCACAAGGCAGGATCTCCTATCATCCAGGCCCCAAAATATGGGGATTGGGAGAAGAACCAAGTTTCTGATGTCTTTCTAAAATGAGAAAGGCCAGGACAACCTGTATGTTGGAGGGTTAGGGAGAGGTACTGAATCTAGGGGGGAGGAGTTGCAATGGGAAAGGACTTTGGAATGGGCAGATAATCGGAGAAAGGCAGTCCCACAAAGAACCCAGTCCTGTACCTTGTAGAGCTTTGTAAGGGTCAGCAATCCAAGGCAAATCCGCTCAGGAAACAGATATCACAAGTAATGCTAGACTTTTATTGATTTAGGCTACAATAACTGAAACTTGAAGGCCTAATGGTTTTTCTCCTTTGTTCCCTGTTATACCAGAGTGTTGATATGAGGGCAGTCTTGAGGGGTTTCTCCCCGCCCATCCAGGGCTTTTTTTCTCATAGAACACTCAGAATGGAGTTCCGGCACCTTTTTTGGATGGAAACTTGTAGGGTAGGCAAGGCGGGTTATATGACATGTGTGAGTTCCGGCACCTTTTTCTCTTACAAAAAAAGCACTGCCCCCACCCAATGCCTTTCTGTATTTCTAAGCTAAATTCATGTTTACCTAACATTGGTCACCTGCGTATTTTTTTCAAAGCCGTCTCTGTACACCTCTACAATACTGTAGGCAATATTCAAAGTCATCTGGAAGCCAACCATCTGGAGCCAGTGCAGCTCACGAAGTAATGGTATTGCATGGCTATACTGAGGTTGAGTATGATTGCTTTTTCAAGATGGCTCCTTCCAAATCTGTTCACTCCCACAATTCTCTGCCATGTTCACTGGGGGCTACGAAGCCCAATTTATATTTATAAATGGTGTTTTTTTTTAATTTATAAATTTATGTCTGCTGCCATGCTCAGGACAGATCAAGCTGGAACTTTCCCAAGAGTGCTTAGAGTGGTTCTCTGCAACATTTACTTCCTTCTCAGAAAGTATGACATCTCTGCGCTTTGTCACCACTTGATTATAGCATTTTATTTCTGTGTATGCATGTGTGTCGTGCCTTGCTGTATTTTTGTAGGCTTTTGAAACTCCCTACAATTTAAAAGTCAGACAGTGTAAGAATCCTGATAAAGTACGATGATCCTTATAACATTCAGTGAAACTATATTCACAGAAAAAAGCCCATGAAATCCACTAAAAAGCTAGTGTTAGTTATTCCAGATGTACTACTTTGGGTCTTCCTGAAAGCCTAAAGATTGTAACTAACTGGCTAAAATTCAGAGGCAAACTGGTGCATTCAAGCAGGAAAGCACAATTATAGAGGAAGTTTTTGAGTACCAGTATAGTGTGAAGGTTAGTGTATGGGAAGACACCAAGGAAATTCAAGTCCAAGTCCATCCTGTCAGCTGTAGAAACTGATGAAGCAGCTTGGAGCCAGATTCTCTCTCTGCAATCAACACATTTCACAGAGTGATTGCTGTGGGAATAAAATTGGAGGATGAAGGCCTATGGATGCCATTTTGAGCTGCCAGATAAAAAAAAATGGGATAGTAATCAACACTTAGAGCAGGGGTGTCAAACTCAATTTCATTGAGGGCCGCATCAGCACTGCGGTTGCCCTCAGGGGGCCGGGTGGGTATGGCTTGGGTGGGCGTGGCCTACTGGGTGGGTGTGGCTAGAGTGCGTATGGCCTACTGGGTGGGCGTGGCCAGCTCTACATCATTCGCATCAAGGGTGCCTATGGGGGCCTGGGCAGGAGTGGGACAGATCTGAGGGTCTCTGGCAGAAGGAGGGTCTCTGGGCCAGGGCCAAGGCAGTGGGGGCCGTTCCCTCACTGTTTCCAGGATGGCTTCGCAGGCCGCATGAAACCACTTTGCGGGCCGGATCCAGCCTCTGGGCCTTGTGTTTGACATGTCTGACTTAGAGGCACACAGAAAATAAGTCCACACCTGATCATTTTTAATATACAAGGAGAAATAAGAGGGGGAAAAGACAGTGTTGTGTTGAACCAAACTGGAGACTCATCTAATCTAGTGTCTTGTTCCTAACCAAATCCCAACCAGACAATGGGTGGACATGGGTGCAACAGCAGGATTCTGCTGCTCATATTCTGCAGCAACTGGCACTGAGAGGTTTTGAACTCTGAAAATGCAGATAATATGTAAATATCTTGTTTAATAGCCATCAATACAGTTGTTCTTCACTCATGAACAGAAGGAGGTATTCTTGAGGCTTCCAGAACCCAGTCTAGAAACATGCATGATTATAGGTGTGCTAGACTGTACACAGTCACACCGCTTTGCACAGTTGCCATCTCCAGACCTTAGTTCACCAAGCAGATGCTTTGATGTACTGCAGTGGCTGTTACTACACCTAAAAGTGGGGTGTCACTTTGCTTGGCAGAATGGCTTCAAATAGGTCTAACATCATGGCATTGTACACATCACGAGAAGCCAGAGTTGGTTGTTAGCATAGACAAAGCTGCAGCACTACAATTTTGTACTGTTACAGTGTATAGATTGCATATGGAATTCATATTCTATCTAGGACCCAACTAGACTTCACCTCTGCTATGACTATACTGTACTGTGTGCCTGAAACAGCAATTGCTGTTCTGACCTGAAGCTTTTAACTCCTCGCCTTGTTGACAAACGGAAATATATACCTCCCATCTTGTCTTTCCATATCTTGTTCCCCTTTCCCCTTTATCCTGTCCCTCATCTTCCTATTTATCTAAAGCAAACCAGAAGCCTAGACTTTCACAAATCCCACGGAGGGATTCAGTAATTCAGTTAGTCATTGATGTTTTTCTTTCCAAGAGTTTGTGGCTCTGAAAGGGGAGTCTTTTTCCTCCCTTCAGAGCATGTACTGTAAATCATGATTCTAATTTTAATTATAATTCTTCCGCTTCGTTTCTGTTATCTGTTATTGTGCTGGGCAACATTCATAAACTGTGCGTTATGTGTGTGTGGTCATTGCTGTGAAAGCTGTGTACCCAAAGGCATATCTATGAAGCCATCCCCAACAAAATCTCTGATTAAATTCTGAAGTCCTTTAACTGCTTCTTGTATCTCTCTGTGTGTTCATAGGTTGGGAGATATTTTTTTAGCAGGATGCCGGTATGGAATGCAGTGTGGACAGAGGTCCACTACTTCAGTTTTTCTTTCAAAGTGAAAATGCCCAGCACCTTAAGTAAAAAAGTATTCATGTGTGAGTATGCGTGTGTGTCTGAGTTTTGCTTTAGAAACGGGTGACCCCAGTCAGTGTCTTTTAGTCTTTTGTACTTGGTCTCCTCTTTGTTGCAATGCTCAGAGTAATGGGATTCTGAACGTGATCAGTCGCATCTGAAACAAGATGAGAGAACTGTTGCTGACCCCTGTGTTGCCTGTCCTCCATTTGACAATAACCCACAGCAATTTCCTTTCTGAGGCTTATATCCATAACACATCATTAATACTTCCTGAAAGCAGGTCTGAAATATTGATGCTAATTGCTCTTTTGGTTTGCCTAGCAGCACATTAAGCAGGGAGACGTAACAAGCCACTTTTAAAAATAATGAAACAGGCCTAATGGATAGCCAGCCTAGAGATGGGCCTTATTACCCAGAATTCTCTGAGCAGGCTTTCAGGGGATTGTTTGCTCAGATTGGGTGTGCTTGGCACGATGGGAGATTAATCAATCAAAATAGAGCTGGAAGGGACCTTGGAGGTCTTCTAGTCCAACCCCTGCTCAAACAGGAGACCCTGTATCATTTCAGACAGGTGGTTGTCCAGTCTTTTTTTTAAAAAAAAAACCTCTAGTGATGAAGCACTTACAACTTCTGAAGGCAAGCTGTTCCACTGGTTAATTGTCCTCACTTCTTAATTCCAAGTTGCTTTTCTCCTTGATTAGTTTCCATCCATTGTTTCTTGTCTTGCCTTCTGGTGCTTTGGAAAATAAATTGAGTCCCTCCTCTTTGTGGCATTATTATTATTAATTATTATTGTTATTAGATATTAGCCAAGATATGGAAGGATATAGGATATACGTTACGAATAGGGAACTATAGTTTTGCAGATGTCGCCAGACACCAGTGTCCATCATCCCCAGCTATCCTGGATCATTATTGGGGATGCTGGGACTAGGAGTCCAGCCAAAGACTATAGAGTCTGTTCCTCTGCTCTAAGTAATGAAGGATTCCCTGCTTTAATGTGACTCTTCCAACTCTCTTTTCTTGCAGGGGGAGCTGCTCAGCCCCTGCCGCTGTGATGGTTCTGTCCGTTGTACCCACCAGCCTTGCTTGATTCGCTGGATCAGTGAGAGGGGCTCCTGGAGCTGTGAGCTGTGCTACTTCAAGTACCAGGTCTTAGCCATTAGCACAAAGAATCCGTTGCAGGTAAGCCTTGCCTGGCAAAGGAGCTTTAGGAATATTGGCTGGAAGGAGAAATAGACGATTCAAGAGCAGACGATGGTGGATATAGTACCTTTGCCCAGTGGTGGGATTCAAATATGTGAAAAACCAGTTCTCTGTGTGGATGCCGCTTCCGGAAGTCCATTCTGGGCCTGGGCAACAAAAAATCCCACCACTGCCTCTGGCCCATGTACCTTACATAAACCTCCTCCTCCTCCTCCTCTTCCTTGTCTTCCTCTTCCTCTTACACATGTACACACACACGTACACACGTACACACACACACACACACACACACACACACACACACATGGTTACTGTTGTGTAGAGGGTTCTTTGGTGCAGGAATGAAGACGAGGTAAATGAGTACAGGAAAACTCATGGTTTATTTTGTACAGAATCTGAACTGGGCAAATGGCTGCAACTAGTCGCAATATATAGTCTAGCCCCTAGGCAGCAGCCAATAGGTTTGAAGCATCCATTGCCGCCTAGGGATAGCCAATAGCAGCACTGGAGACTTGTAGTCTGGGTTGCTGGAGAGCCATTAGCTGCTCCAGCAACCCACGTGGTATTACTAATGAGCCCAGTACATAACACCCCTCCCCTCTTAGATCAGACAGTATTAACACAAGTTAGTCTTAATACAATTATCAAGACTCATTATCAAAAACAAACTTAAATAATAGTAATAGAAAAAAACCCATATAGGTTACAATGTTATTAAACAACGTCTGAATGAATAGGCTTCATTGACAGCACACTAGACAGTTAACATCATAACACTACTTTCTGTAGTACAGTGGCAAGCTGCAATGCAACAATATTATAGCTCTTTATTTTACAACGTAATCAACAAGATATGAAGGAGGCTTGTGTGTCCTAGCGGAACATCTCAGAGTTCCAGTCACTTTGTGGTCTACCAGTTTACCCAGTGGGCTGGGGAGACCTGTGTCCCTTGGTGCTCCTGAGTCAAGGGGATTAGATGCTCTCTGGCTGGCCTGTCCAGGTTGACCCACCCCAGAGTCAGACTGATCAGCAGAGTAGGCACAGCAGTTGCTGAAGTCCGGCTGGCTTGCTCCTTCAGGGGATCCATGTTGCATTCCTGGACTCCCCACTTCTCCCTCTGGTTCCTCCTCAGTTATGAAAGAAAAGTTCTGAGAGTTCATGTGAGGACTGGCTTGGCCACAAGTTTGAGGACCTTGGAAACCGTTTTCTGAGTTGATCAATGTGGCATCTGACAACTCGCCCTCCCTCCAACCCCACTTCATAAGACAGGGGCCTGGATGCTTTGGTAATTTGACCAGGAACCCAAAGATTCCCATGACCATAGTTCCTGGCCCAAACCCAATCACCCATTTGCAGCCCCCTAGCGGGTTTTGGTCGACAGGCTTCTGCTGCCACTCTATCTGGATGCAACCTGTCTAGTTTAGCGATCAAACGCCTCCCCCCAACGTAGTTCTGCAGGACTTTTGCCTGTAGCAGTGCAGGGCGTGGAATGCTGGCAGAGTAGAAAATCTGCCAATCTGTGATGCCAGTCACCTGTTACAATGCGCTTGAGTGATTCCTTCGTTGTCCTCACCATGCGTTCAGCTTGACCATTAGAAGACAGATGAAAAGGCGCAGACATTGCATGTCTGATAAGATTAGCTCTAAGGAAGGCCTGAAATTCAGCAGCAGTGAATTGGGCCCCATTGTCTGAAACTAAGGACATCTGGCAGCCCATGTGTGGCAAAGAGTTTTCTCAGCACCTGGATGGTCCTAGCAGTAGTCATGTTAGGAACTGGAATTACTTCCAGCCATTTGGAATGGCTATCCACTACTATAAGGAAGAGCTGTCCCTGAAAGGGCCCAGCATAGTCTATGTGAATCCTAGACCAGGGAGTGTGTGTTTCCTCCCACCTGTGAACTGGGGCCTGTGACATTTCAGGCCTAGATTGCTGGCATGTATAACAACCATGGACTTGTGCCTCAATGTCCTTATCAAGACCAGGCCACCAAAGGTAGCTTCTAGCTAAAGCTTTCATTCTTGTGGGCAGATAACTCATGCCTCCTGACAAAATAGTTCTGAAATTCAGAACCTGGGCTTTTATCCAACCAGCCCATGTGTACCCATTGCAATACTCTACTAAGTGTTCTATCTGTGGCAGTTTCAGCAGCAATGTCCCCCGCATGGAGGGGGAATTCAGGTAGGTCCTGTATGGACAGTATTCTAGCAGCTGGAGCCGGATCTGGTTCCATTAGTGGCAGTGGTAGTCTGCTGAGGCCATCAGCATGGCCCATTTCTTTACCCAGTTTGTGAATCAATTTAAAAGTGTATGCAGATAGAAAAATAGACCATCTCAGCATTCTTGGTGAAAGTATGTGGGGGGTTTGTTTGTTGTGAAAAGTCCTAACAGAAGTTTGTGGTCTGTAAAGACCGTGAAGTCCCTGCCATATAAATAGTTATGGGATTTTTTTATTCCAGCAACAATGGCTAGGGCCTCTTTGTCAATCTGAGCATAGTTGCGCTCAGCAGAGGACAATGTCCTTGACTAAAATGCTATAGGAACCTGTGTTCCATTCCTTTCTATGTGACTTAAAACTGCCCCCACCCCATAGGGAGATGCATCACATGCAAGACATACTGGTTTAGACTCTTTGTAGGGAGTTACAGTGGACATTTCTGACAAAAGTGCTTTTAAGTCCTGGAAACCTTTTTTCATGTAAATTAGTCCATTTCCATGGAGCTTTCTTATCTAGAAGCCTGTGGAGGGGCTCTGCTAGTGCGGCCTTATGAGGTAGAAATGTGTGATAGAACTTTAGGAGGCCCAAGAATGCTTGTAGCTCTCCTTTGGATCTGGGACTAGGAGCCATTTTAATGGCCTTCACTTTAGAATCAGTAGGGTGAATGCCGTTAGCATCAATTCGGAAACCCAGGAATTCTGTTGAAGGAACCCCAATACTATACTTGCTCTTTTTTAATTTGAGGCCTGCTTTGCGAAGCCTCTGCAAAACAGCTCTGAGCCTACTGGCTAGCACTTCTGGGGATTCCCCTGCAATAAGAACATCATCAAAATATGGGCAGATGCCCTGAATACCCTTAAGTGTACACTCCATGATCCCCTGGAAAATGCCATGTGCAACACTGACTCCAAACTGTAAGCGTTTAACTTTGAAAGCCCCCCTGTGAGTCACGATCATCTGAGCTGCAGCTGTGACCTCATCAACCAGCAATTGCTGATAGGCCTGTGCTAAATCAAGTTTAGCAAAGATAGTACCCCCTTGCAAGGAGGCTAAAATGTGGTTGACCACTGGGACCAGGTAAGCGTGTTGCTTGAGGGCTTTATTTAGAGTGCATTTATAGTCAGCGCAAATGTGAATTTCCCCGTTGGCTTTAAGTGGAGTGACTATAGGAGTTTCCCACTCCCCACCATCAACAGGCTGTAAAACACCCTGTTCTACAAGCTTATCAATTTCTCAATCAATTTTATGTTTTAAGGCAAAGGGGACCCTGCGAGGCTTAACCCTGATTGGAACTACGTTGGGATCTAGCTTAAATGAGATAGATGGGCCTGTGTATGTTCCTAGGGCTGAATCAAAAACATCTGCATAGTCCTCGCATACTGATGCGAGGTCTACAGTTTGTGTCTGGTTGATACCAGTAATCTGAATACCTAAGGCATCAAACCAATCGAGTCCAATGAGACTCATTCTCTGGCCCCCTACTACTATGACATCCAGGTGCCCATAAAACCCCTTAAATTTTACCGTCAAAGTGGCTTCTCCCTTAACTTTAACTTGAGCATTTTGAAAGTCAGTTAGGATTATGTTTGAGGGCCTTAGTTTCACCCAATTTTTACTGCGCCTACACACGAAGTTAAAAGTATCTTGAGAAATAATTGAGACTGCAGAGTCAGAGTCCAATTCCATCTTACGTGGAACTCCTTGTAGCTCTACCAAGAGTCTGAGTTTAGGTTTGAGTGGGCGTCGGGCCCCAGTGCGGCACACGCTTCTACGGCTTCTGAAAAACCCCACACTAACTGGACCCTGGGCTCCAGTACCTCTCCTAGTCGGTTCTTTCGACTGGTGTTTGGGTGGCCCATCTCTCTGGCGGGCTCTGCAAACCACTGCAATGTGGCCTGTCCTTCTGCAAGCTCTGCACGTGGCTGATCGGAATCTGCAATCGGCATGAAAATGGTTGCCACCGCACCCTTTACATCTAGGAAAGAGAACTGCCTTGTAAGTGTTCTCTTGCAGCTGGCTATTGCGGTGTTTTGCGTTGGGTTGCTTTTGGAGTCTGTTGATTTCAGGCTCTTCTTCCTCGGAAGATTCTTCGGTGCATTTGGCGTCCTTGTTGTGGACCGTTTCTTCATGCTTTGTCGTTTTGGCGGGCTGTACTGTTTGAACTGCGCTCTCGGCGGCCTCAGCCATTACTTCGTCTTGTGCTTCTGAAAACGTTAAGTTCGGTCTGGCAAAGAGTCTCTTTTGAAGCGTTTGGTTCTGTAAGCCGCAGACGAGCCGTTCTCGTAGTCTCTCTTCTAAGTTTGAGAATTTGCATACGTGAGCGGCCTGCCTCAGTCCCACGTTGAATTCTGAAACTGATTCACTGGGTTGCTGCACTCTCTGGTCAAACTTAAACCTCCAAGCCATTTCAGACATCTTGGGCTGGAAATGTTTGGTTCGCTTCTTTCTGAGGTCTGCGTAGGAGACTGATTCTATCGGCGTCGGAATGAAGAGGTTCTCAGCCAAATCAAAGGTTGCTGGGCCGCACAGGCAGAGTAGCGTTGCGGCCTTCAGTCCTTCTTCTGCGATCTGATTTGCCCGGAGGTAGTTTTCTACCTGGGACACATAGGATGGCCATTCCTCTGGGTGCTTCACATTGAATTCTCGAAGTCTCCCGACCTTTGGTATTCTGTCTTTGCTGGTTCCTGCGTTTTCTTCCGAATCCTGCTTTCCAGGCTCAGGGAATGAGTCCTCTGAGCACGAGGTCGCTAGCGTAGCTTGCTAGCCGACCTTGAGAGGGGGAGAGGGAAATGCCTTTTCCCTCCGGCGTGCACTGCCTTCCCCTCGTAGACTTCAGCTCTTTTTCAGGGAAGCAGGATCCCACCTTCGTCGCCAGTGTTGTGTAGCGGGTTCTTTGACGCAGGAATGAAGACAGGTAAATGAGTACAGGAAAACTCAGTTTATTTTGTGCTGAATCTGAACTGGGCAAATGGCTGCAACTAGCCGCAATATATAGTCTAGCCCCTAGGCGGCAGCCAATAGGTTTGAAGCAACCATTGCTGCCTGGAGATAGCCAATAGCAGCACTGGAGACTTGTAGTCTGGGTTGCTGGAGAGCCGTTAGCTGCTCCAGCAACCCACGTGGTATTACTAATGAGCCCAGTACATAAAAGTTACCATCACATTCAATTATTACTCCATCTGTTCCCCTCTGAGTTATGGGGCAAATGAGAAGGTTCCCCAGAAATGTATGTGTTCTTGGATGCGCATCTCCCTTCCCTCTTCTCTTTTTTGTTTCTCCACCCATACGCTGTCCTTAGCAGCCCCAAATGCTGCTGAAGAAACTGCCCAGAGGGAGCAGGTTCCGCTTTGGAGCTGTCATTCACTCCAAATATATCAGCAGAGGCAGTCGAGTAACCTCCAGCAGGAGTGTCTCCCTGGAAGCGATCTTGGCAGATCAAGAGATATCTGCCTGTATTCCCTTTTCACTTCTGCAAGTGCAACATAATCTGGCAGACAACATTTAGGCTGGAAAAGTCTCGTACATAGTCTTTCTTTCTTTCTTTCTTTCTTTCTTTCTTTCTTTCTTTCTTTCTTTCTTTCTTTCTTTCTTTCTTCCTTCCTTCCTTCCTTCCTTCCTTCCTTCCTTCCTTCCTTCCTTCCTTCCTTCTTTCTTTCTTTCTTTCTTTCATCACAATGTAGCATAACGGTCTCCTTCAATTTTGGGTGCTCGGTTCTCTCTCTCTCTGTGCATAGCCTCTCATCTGGTGAATGGAGAAGGAAAATTGTACCAAGTGACAGGGGGAAAAAATCTTGTAGTGACTCTGCCAGTGACAAAAGAAACGAATTGATCCTGAGTCATGCACAGGCGGACAGTTTGCTTGGCAACATCAATCCTTGTCGTTAACTCCAGGGACAAGATGTTCAGAGAGAAGCTGCTTCCTCTCTTCCTTTCCCATGGAAGGAACTGTAAAATTTTATATATATACATATATACACATATACATATACATACACACACACACACACACATACACATATACACACACACAGACATACATATATATATATACACACATATTTACACACACACACACACATATATATATAAGTTTCAGCAGTGGGTTCTGGTGCTGGAAGTGGACTAAAGGAGAGGAATGAACAACTCAACCTAGCAAATATGATGTGTTGATTTATTTAGGTATTTCATGTGGCTGCCCAACTCACCACAGTGACTGTGAAGAACTAACAGAGCATGAAAAACTAAACAACAATATATGCAAACCCAGATCCATAACACTTAAATCTAACTGTATCATACCCACAATGACAAAAGCCACCACATGTCATGGACACTGACTAACCTCCCAAATAATCAGATGATCCAGACACACTCTTTGGGATGGATAAGAGTGAAGCTTGTGTGACTTCCTTGTCCACTGTATGCACATGCCCGCTCTCCCTTTTTATGAAAAGAAGCCACCCTTCCCTATTAGAATGGATGGTTTTTTAATTTGACGGGGTTGAGTATGACAGGGAAGGGTAAGGAATTGGGGGCTCTCAAGATGTGGAGGAATGCCTTTGTAATCCCAGTGATGGATGCTGGGATGCTTCAGTAATCTGGTGGGCCACTGCCCCTCTCCCACCTTACTACAAAGAGAAGAAACCGGAAGAGAACTTGCAACTAGGATGGGAGGGAAAGTAACATTAGACTTACTCTGATCATCCTGAAGGTGATTTGTATTGCTTCTGAGATGCTCTTCAGATTTGGGTCTGTCAGCCCTATTGGATAGGGATGCCCATCAGATCCACAAGAGTAATTGGTCAGGATCAACTCTTGCACTTGTTTTCTCCTTACAGTGGCAGGCAATTTCCCTGACGGTGATTGAAAAAGTACAAATTGCAGCCATCATCCTGGGTTCCCTCTTCCTCATTGCCAGCATCTCCTGGCTGATTTGGTCGTCACTCAGCCCCTCGGCCAAGTGGCAACGGCAGGACCTGCTCTTCCAGATCTGCTATGGGATGTACGGTTTTATGGATATCGTCTGCATAGGTGAGAACTTCCTTCCTCCTAATTTCTCATGTTTCTAGGCTTGCCCTATGAAAATCAAAGCATAGAAGTACCAGGACAGATTTCAGCAGGTTTGTATTGTGATCATTAGAGAAATCCAGGTTTCCTAGAGTGTCTTCTAGGAACAGTCTTTTTTTATTATTGAAGAGTTTTAAAATACATTTTAGAATACAAAAAAGAAAAAAAAACCCTCCCCCCCTCTCCCCAACCCCGCCCTCCCCTTCCCCGACTTCCCAGAGCTGAATACAGGGTATAAAAATACAAACAAACATAATCTAAAATATGCTAACAACAATAAAACATTAAAGTCTATCGCACTTTAACTCTCCATCGTCAAGATAATAACAAAATAACTACTATACATCATATAACTCCACTACTCATTCAAATGCTAAATGAAACTTTTTAGTCCCATGTTTGTTCTGAATATAATCAATCCATCTCCTCCATTCCACAATATATCTCTGCTGCGACTGTTCTTTCAAGTACGCTGAGATCTTCGCCATTTCCGCCAAATTATAAACTTTTAAATTCCACTCTTCTATAGTCGGCAGTTCTTCCTTCTTCCAATATTGCGCTACTAAAAGTCTCGCTGCCGTAATTAAATTCAACATCAACTTAATATCTATAACAGTAGTATCTGTAACAATACCCAATAGAAACAATTGCGGAGAGAAGTTTATCCTCTTCTTAAATATCTTTTGCATATTCCACCAAATTTTAATCCAAAAAGCTTTAACCTTTTTACATGTCCACCATATATGAAAATACATTGCGTCCTCACAACCACACCTCCAACATTTGGTCTGACAATTCGGATACATACTTGCTAATTTTTTAGGATCTAAATGCCATCTATAAAACATTTTATAAAAATTCTCTCTTAAATTTTGGGCCTGTGTAAATTTTACATTTCTAACCCAGATCTTTTCCCAAGTATCCATTATTATAACTTCTTGAAAATTTTGAGCCCACTTTATCATACAGTCTTTAACAAGTTCCGTTTCTGAATCAATTTCTATCAATGCATTATATATCCTTTTTATATGTGCTTGTCCTTGATCTCTGATTTGCTTTACCAAGTTTTCATCAGTCATTGAAAAACCAGTTTTCTGGTCCTCTTTCCATCTAGCCTGTAATTGCCCATACTGGAACCAAGTTTGTACAATCTTTTCTTCTTTAAAAATATTATTTATTTTATTTATTTATTTATTTGATTTGTATACCGCCCTTTTCCCGAAGGACTCAGGGCGGTGAATAGGGACATAAATACCAAAGTACCCAAAATACAGAAATTAAAAACAAATTAAACCCTAGTGCCCAAATGCAGAAAATAAATTACATTGAAACAATAATTAAAACAAAACCCATCAGACCAGACTGGCTTATTCAAACAAATAGGTTTTTAGGTTGCATCGGAAGGAGCGAAGGTCGGGAGCCATCCGGAGCTCAACCGGTAAACGGTTCCACAGGTCAGGCGCACCCACAGAGAATGCCCTCCCCCTGGGGGTCACCAGACGGCATTCTCCAAACGGCGGCACCCTGAGGAGGCCCTCTCTGTGGGAGCGCACTGGGTGGAGGGAAGTTGATGCTGGCTGCAGGTGCTCCCTAAGGTACTCCGGACCCATGCCATGTAGGGCTTTGTAGGTCATAACCAGTATTATATATGGCCATATTATATGGCTTTAGTTGCCATACATTCCTTTCTAAACTTAAAATTTCCTTATATGTAGTCTCATCATGTTTAAATCCCACATTTATATTTTCTATTGCGTGTTTAGGTATTGCCCACATGGGTATCTTGTAACTTAACTTATGTCTATACTTTTTCCAAACTCGCAACAGAGCACACCTTAAAATATGTGTCTTAAACACACTATCCACCTTCTTATCATACAATAAATATGCATGCCAACCAAATAACAAATAATGACCCTCAAGATTCAATAATCTCCCTTGTGTTAAATTAAACCAGTCACTTATCGCTGACAAAGCAGCAGCCTCATAATATAATTTAAAATTCGGCATTTTAAGACCACCTCTTTCACGCGTATCTTGCATTATTTTAAATTTAACTCGTGGTTTTTTTCCTGCCCAAACAAATTTATTAATTCCTTTTTGCCATTCCTCCAAATTTAAATCCTTTTTAAGTATAGGTATCATTTGAAATAAAAATAAAAATTTTGGCAAAACATTCATGTTCACTGCCGCTATTCTTCCCAATAAAGACAATTGTAGTTTTTTCCAACTATCTAATTCTTTTTGTATTTTTCCCCATAACATTTCATAATTATTTTTATATAACTTCACATTCGAGGCTGACAGATATATCCCCAAATATTTAATCCTTTTGACTATTTCAAATCCCGTTAATTCTTCTAAAACAGCCTTTTGTGATACTGTTATATTTTTAGACAATATTTTAGTTTTTTGTATATTGATCTTAAATCCAGAAACTTTTCCATATTGCATTATTATCTCCATCAATTCTACAACCGAATAATCCGGCTGAGTTACTGTAACAACCAGATCATCTACAAACGCCCTCAATCTACAGTCCTGATCTCTTATTTGAACTCCCCTAATTTTTTTCCAAATCACGTATTTTAATCAGTAATATTTCCAATGTTAAAACAAATAATAGAGGTGACCCCTGCCTTGTGCCCTTCTCAATATTACATGGTTCAGTCAAGTTATTGTTAACTATTATACGGGCTTTTTGCTTTTGATATATCGCCCTAATTGGTTGTAAAAATTGATCCCCAAATTCCATTTTCTCTAATACTTTCATCAAAAATTGCCAATCCAGGACAGATTTCAGCAGGTTTGTATTGTGATCATTAGAGAAATCCAGGTTTCCTAGAGTGTCTTCTAGGAACACTTATGGGTATAGAGACATGCTGGATGAAACTATGACAGGCAGTGACAAACATGTTTTTATTGCGGCCTACTTGAATTTGAGTTTGAAACAATTTGCTGCCATACCTTACTATGTTTTTGTTTTCATTTTCTTTTGTTTTTTAAAATAACTTTGAACACTTGGAGTCCTTTGCATGTTTATATAGTTAATGCAAACGTACTATACTCTGAACTCAACATCTTGAAAATCACTTTAAAGTTTTCTGCTCTCCCTGCACATAATGCCAATATAGCTGGTCCTGTTTCTCATTCAGACGGCTAAAATCTCTAATTCATCTCCAGAACATACACATATAGCTATATCTCAGACACATGCTCTTTATATGTAGATAATTATATCTGAATAATTCTAGAAGAGACAGAGATTGAACCAATGAGCTGATTTCCACGATCCTTTTCCCTTCTTAAAATATGCCAAACACTATGCCACACAATATGCCACACACTAATATGCATTATTTTCATAATTTAGATACTGTAAAATGCAGAATTTAGCTGTTTTTCATACAGAATTTACACAGCACCTAAAGTCAATTCTGAAATTCAAATTCACCAGACAGCACCAGTCTCCAACATGTGAAGACAGGATGTAGTTGGTGATTTTGTAGTTGGTTCTTGTCGATGTTATCTGGGAGGAGTTCAACCCTGTGACTCCTGAAGACGTGGACAGGATCATGGGGAAGCTGAGCTCCACCACGTGTTTATTGGACCCGTGTCCCTCCTGGCTGGTTTATGCGGCCCGGGATGGGACACGAGGCTGGCTCCAGGCAGTGATCACTGCCTCTTTGAGTGAGGGTAGCTTTCCCGCCGCCTTGAAGGAGGCAGTGGTGAGACCCCTCCTCAAGAAGCCTGCCTTGGACCCAGCAATATTAAACAACTTTCGTCCGGTCTCCAACCTTCGCTTTCTTGCGAAGGTTGTTGAGAGCGTGGTGGCGCATCAGCTCCCTTTGTTCTTGGAGGAAGCTGATTATCTGGACCCGTACCAATCGGGTTTCAGGCCCGGGTACAGCACGGAGACGGCATTGGTCGCGCTGGTGAATGATCTCTGGCGGGCTCGGGACAGGGGTTGTTCCTCTGTCCTAGTCCTGTTAGACCTCTTTCGATACCATCGACCATGGTGTCCTACTGCGGCGTCTCAGGGGGTTGGGAGTGGGAGGCACAGTTTTTCAGTGGTTCTCCTCCTACCTTCTGGGACGTTCGCAGTCGGTGTTGGCAGGGGGGCAGAGGTCGACCTTGAGGCCTCTCATTTGTGGAGTTCCCCAGGGGTCGGTCCTCTCGCCTCTCCTGTTCAACATCTATATGAAGCCTCTGGGTGAGATCATTCGTGGTTTTTGGAGTTGGGTATCATCAGTAAGCTGTTCGTGCCAGATTTTCATTTCAACCCCAAACCACCCCAGTGATGCCCTCGACGTGATGTCCCCTTGCCTGGAGGCGGTCCGGGTCTGGATGGGGAGGAACAGGCTTCGGCTCAACCCTGACAAGACTGAGTGGCTGTTCGTGCCGGCATCCCGGGAAATTCAGATTACTCCATCTCTTGCTATGGGGGGTGAGCTATTGCCCCCCGTAGATAGGGTGCACAACTTGGGGGTCCTCCTAGACTCACAGCTCTCTTTAGAAGATCATATAGGAGCTGTGACTAGGGGGGCCTTTGCCCAGGTTCGCCTGGTGCGCCAGTTGCGGCCCTATCTGAACCAGGATGCCTTGTGTACAGTCACTCATGCGCTCGTGACCTTTCGTTTGGACTACTGTAATGCTCTCTACATGGGGCTGCCCTTGAAGACCATTCGGAGGCTCCAACTGGTGCAGAATACAGCCGCGCGAGTTGTGTTGGGAGTCTCCCGATACTCACATGTTACATCTTTGCTCCGCGAGCTGCATTGGCTGCCGGTTGCCCTCCGGGTGAGATTCAAGGTGCTGGTAATGACCTACAAAGCCCTACATGGCATGGGTCCGGATTACCTACGGCAGTACCTGCGGCCGGCATCAACTTCCCTCCGTCCAGTGCGCTCCCACAGAGAGGGCCTCCTCAGGGTGCCTCCGATCAGAGAATGTCAACTGGTGGCCCCCAGGGGGAGGGCGTTCTCTGTGGGCGCGCTAGACCTGTGGAACTGCTTGCCGGTTGAGCTCCGGATGGCCCCCGACCTTCGCTCCTTCCAGCGGGATCTAAAAACTTATTTATTTGAGCAATCCGGCCTGGTCTGATGGGTTTGGGGTTGGGTTTTTAACATGGTTTTAATTATTGTATATATCGGGCATAAATTATTTAATTGTTTTTTTAACTTTTGTACATTGTTTTTTTATATTTATTGCCCTGTACACCGCCCTGAGTCCTTCGGGAGAAGGGCGGTATAAAAATTTAATAAATATAAATATAATATATATTTTATGTGTGTGTGAACATTTGGACACTGAAATAAGGGATTTAAATTGCTAAGCTTTCACACTGTGTTCAAAGCCACTGGGTTTTATTTTAGGACTTACACATGAATTCTGAGGTTGCTTTTGCTCTTTCTAGGATCAAGATCAGCTTTGCTTAGAATAAGGAGTGCCTTTTAGTTTGACAGACACATTCCCGACTTCCCGAACTTGGGCGCTTAGGAGAAATTCAATTTTTAAAAATATAGAAAAATTACCCCAGCTGGGTGTCAGCACCTAGACAATCTTAGCAGATACCAAAAGAAGAGAATATTGGTAGCTCAGGCTTTAAATGTGCGGTCCTTGGTCCTTTCGGGGTTTGGTTGTTTTCTACTTTGTTTCATTACTGAAGTAGGTAATATCACCATTCTTTGGTAATGAAACATCTGCTAGAAAACAGTCAAGCTTAGAGAGCACCAAGGACTCCCATAATCTTAGGTAAAGGTAAAGGTTCCCCCGCACATGCGTGGTAGTCGTTTCCGACTCTAGGGGCCAGTGCTCATCTCCATTTCAAAGCTGAAGAGCCAGCGCTTGTCCGAGGACATCTCCGTGGTCATGTGGCCGGCATGACTAGACCCCAAAGGCACACGGAGCGCTGTTACCTTCCCACCGTAGTGGTCCCTATTTTTCTACTTGCATTTTTTACGTGCTTTCGAACTGCTAGGTTGGCAGAAGCTGGGACGAATAACAGGCGCTCACTCTGTTACGCGGCACTCGGGATTCGACCCGCCAAACTGCCGACCTTCTGATCGACAAGCTCAGCGTCCTAACCCACTGAGCCACCGCGTCCCTTTTCCCATAATCTTAGCAGAGCTCAAAAAAGCAAGTGGGCTTGAACTTGGTTAGTGCTTGGCTGGTAGACTACCAGGAAACCTGAATTATAGGCTAAGCTGTTAAATTAAAAACAAAAGTACTTTAAAAAGACAACAGTCAAATATTGCTGTCAAAGAAACTACATGGATATATCTATGAATGCAGCAGAGTTCAGCTTGAGTTGGAGATTTTATCTTTTATAGGGATATTTAAGGAAGACATCTAACAGTAATTAAAGGAGCCCAGCATTGTTCAGGGTGAAGCGTGGGGGCTGAAAAGAAGAAAAGATGTTGCTACTTTAAAGGACCCAAAGGACTCTTAAAGTGGTGGCATATATTATTTTTAGGGTAAGCAATAGCCTGCAAAAGACTTGGATCTTTTAATGGGGGTCAGAGGGAAACTCTGCTTCTAAACGGTCAGAAGCATTTCTTCTTGTGACGCATGTACTTTCCTAATATTAACTGCATGACGCTACATCATGCAGCTTAGTCATAGCCTTAGAATTTGCAAAATATTTCTGTTGAGGCCTTCAGAGCTGAACACACAGCCCATTGCTGGAGAAAGGAGAAACCGTCTGTCTTCTGGGCTGGCATGTCATCATTGTTTAGTTTACAAATCAACCCCGCCCTTCTCTGCTACCCACTCTCATCCATGGGACAACCTTCTGGTTCCTTCTTCCCCCTCACTTCTGCTTTATCCTTATGTGCCAAATACGCCATAATGACAGGCATAAGTGAGCCAGTCCCCACCCTTGTAATCCCTAGCAGATTGAAAGGGTATAATTCCCATTCCGGTACTTTCAAGCAGGCAAAATGAATAGCATTATGGTGGAGGGAAGCAGATTGAATATTTCAAGACCACATGGGCAACAACAACAACAATAATCTGGTTCATTGATATTGCAATATCAGGTGATGCACAAATTGAAGAGAAACAACTAGGAAAAATAACGAAATACTGTGATCTGCAAATTGAAGTTGAGCAATTGTGGAGGAAGAAATCAATGGTTATACCAATAGTAATACAGTAGGAGCCCTTGGAGCAATACCCAAAGGGCTACCTAGATAAATGGAAATTTTGAACTTATCAGACCTGAATATTCTGACTTTGCAACAAACCACACTACTTGGAACTGCCTATATACTCAGACGTTACCTTAACAGCTCTTAGGTCCTTGGATAGGATTGAATTGTTAGGTTTTTACCAGTCCCAGACTATGAATTGAACTGAAGACTAAATCTATAATAATACTAATACTAATAATAATAATAATATTTTTTTCAATCCTTCTGTAGTGGGTTTTTTTGTTTGTGCAAAACTACCAGATTTACTTACAAAGAAATGTGATAAATACTTTTTTACCCTTACTAAGCACGATGGAATCAAATTATCTGAGTATAAAAGGATATTGAAAATATTGCCAGTTTTGGAGGATAGGGAAATGATGGACCCTTGTTTAATGTCTTCATCCTTCCCTAGCACGCAGTTGAGTAGCAAAAAATAAAATAGTAGGAGGTTGGAGGCACAAATGATTGGAAGATTGGTTCTGGGTGGAAAAGCGTTTCACATGGCACGTGTAAATGGAAGAAAGTATAAAATAAAATTTGGTGTTATTCATCCAAAATCTTCTAAACCAAAATCTGTTAAATCAAGGACCTTCTTTATCATTGCCAATTGACATTGTCAGTAATTCAGCCCAAATCCTTTATTTATTTAAATTATTATTTAATTAAATAACAGTTGAAATGCATACTTTTAAGAGACATTGATTTTTATGGAAAGAATACCTTCCTGAGATATTTCCATTAAAAAAAACAGTGGCTTCTAAAAGTATGTGTGGTTGACTACAAATATGAATTTAATTGCATTAATCGGCTGCTTTAAGAATGGTATTAATTTTAAGGAGTAGGTTCCTTAAAAAGAGTCAGATCTTTTTATTTAGGCCCACCTACCAATTGAAAAAAAAGCTGACCCTAGTGCTTTAATGAATGACAAAAAAGGGTGCTTCCTTTTTTCCCCCCTGAGCTCTGAATCATTTTTGAAGCATATTCAGTCTTAGTAATTTGTCCTCGGCGCGCCCTGTGGTGTAAGTTGCAGGTGGGTTTCTCATCAAATGACTGGATATTTTTCCTTTAGCACTATACAACCTCGATTTGAAAGAAACCCGTTTTAAATGGGAAGCTATTGACATTCAGTAAATAATAATAATAATAAACCTTTATTGTCAAAGTACAACATGTGTACATTGACATTAGCTGAGCCTCCCCCCCCCCCCCGTGCTCTCTCCCCACAACACACAGTGACCGAGCCAAGTCTATGGCACTGATGGATGAGCTGTGCTGAGATGGGCAGGATAACAGGCAGGTCCTTGTGGGCAGGAGCCATGTGCCGTCACTGAGAAATGGATGAATGACTTTTTCTGTTCCCCCTTGATTTGATTGAACCTGTATTACATGGTAATGACCCACCTTGGGAGATGGCAGCTGGGCGCTCAAATGATTGCTTCTTTGGTACATATTTATATTTGATTGGTGAACTAGAAGTTTGAACGTGTGAACAGACCAAGAGGGAAGACTTGTATTTCTTTCACAAAATTCATTTTTTTAAAAAAATAGAAAAATACAGGTACCTGTAATCAGAAATCAATTTCACTTGTTGAAATATATGTAAACCCTATTCTAACATCTCATCTACTGAATGGTTTCTGGAAAAGTTCTGGTTGAACATTCTGATCATTCCATTTATTTACATAAAGAGAGTTGATTGAGAATTTTTTTTTATTCTTAAACACACTGCCCCAAAGGTACTTTTTTTCAAGAGGCAACTGAACTTTCTTGTTTTTCTTTTCTTTCTTTTCTTCAAAGAAAAACAAAAAAGTCCAGTTGCCTCTTGAAAAAGCGCTTTTGGGACAAAAGTCATGACCTGGATGACTGAGAATCTCCATAGACCAGCGTTTCCCAACCTTAGGAACTTGAAGATGCGTGGACTTCAACTCCCAGAATTCCCCAGCCAGCTATGCTGGCTGGGGAATTCTGGGAGTTGAAGTCCACGCATCTTCAAGTTCCTAAGGTTGGGAAACGCTGCCATAGACATTCCTAAAGACTGTATCCAGAACCAAAGCCTTTATGTTGTCTTTTATGACAAAAAGGTCAACAAATGTGCATTTCCCATCAATAGTTCAACTCGGAGAATTAATTTTATGGCAATTCCCTATGCACGTAAAATAAATATTTCTCACTGAAAACTATAAATGTTCATTATTTTTCCCACGATTTGTGCTAATAACCATAGATAGGCTGAGCTCATCTAATGCAGGGCTGGGGAACAATAGCCTTTTGTGGACTTCAGTTCCCCAAATTCCTGAGCCAGCCTCAGGAATTCTGGGAGTTGAAATCCTCGAATCACAAAAGGGCCATCTCTCCCCATCCCAATCTAAAATTTGGTGGCAGTTTTCCAAACCAAAGATTTTGTAATAGAATAGTTAACTCTTACACCATGGTTAGGACTAGTAAGAAACAGAAGGATGTGTTCTGCCAGTGTTTATGTCAGATACTTGGGTAGCTTTTTATGTTCAATTTTTTCTTATTCTAGTTAAGAGCTACATATGGCTTACAAGAATTTTTTCAAACACAATTTATTTACTTACATATTTTATAGCCATTATATGCTGCTCCGGTCATAACCCTTTGTTATACACTTTTAAACAATACACCAAAAAGTGCCCCCCTAAACACAAAATTATAAAAACAAAGGGCAAAGCTAAAAGGAATACTTTGTGATAAATAACTAGTGATAAATAAACAAAGAGAGAAGGAAAAATTATAAACCATCTAAGTAAATCACCTATTCCTCAATATTAAACAATATACAGGTTGCCCTCAACTTACAACCACAGTTGAGCCTAAAGTTTCTGTTGCTAAGTGAGACATTGGTTAAGTGAGTTTTACCCCCATTTTATGACCTTTCTTGCCACAGTTGTTAAGTGACTCACTGCAGGTTGTTAAGATAGTAACACAGTTGTGAAGTGAATCTGGCTTCCCCATTGTCTTTGCTTGTCAGAAGGTTGCAAAAGGTGATCACATGACCCCAGGACACTGCAACAGTCATAAATACAAGTCAGTTGCCAAGCAGCCCATATTCGATCACCTGACCCTGGGGATGCTGCAACAGTTGTAAGTGTGAAAAATGGTCATAAGTCACTTCTTTCAGTTCTGTTCTAACTTCGAACAATCACGACAGTAAACGAACCATGGTAAGTGAGGACTACCTGTATTAGTTTTCAAACTTAAAAGAGAATAAGACTCTATTATTATAAATATCAGGACATCTGTGTCAAAGAGAAAGATGCTATGACATTTTTAATGATCTGGATAATTGCACTTCATGTCTGAAATAATAATAATAATAATAAAATAATATTTTTCCAATTTCTCAAAATAATTGTCTTTAACAATTCCACAAGCCCAACATAGCCAAAGCTGTTCAAAAATAGTCAGATTCCACATTATTGAAACATAATCCAATGTAACATTAGCATCTTTAACGTTAAATGATTTCCCCATAAATTGACTTGCGTACATTAAAATATTGCTCCAAAAAGATGCCAACTCAAATGAAAATATGATACAAGTCAGTGACCTCTTCCATAAAATTAAATATTCATGAGCTTCAATGTCAGCAATCCGGTCTACAACCCAACAGGGCCCAAACATCTCCGGCTTTTTTCAGTCCCAGAATTGAAAGGTCCTTTTTACTATATATTGACCAAGTAATTGCCAAGCCCTTAATGGAAATAAATCCACAAACGATGACAGTCTACTAAATTTCCATTCCACATAAGCGTATGCTGATACGATAAAAGCTCAGTGATATTTTTGAAATCACCAGCATTAAAATATAATCTCAATTTAGCCAAGGAAATCTTTGGTAGTCTCTTTTGCATATAAACGTGCTCAGTAATTTGTCTGTATGAAGAAAACATTCAGATGAGTTTTTTTATGGACAGTTTCTTCCTTTAAGACGTATGGGCAGTTTTAAAAATTCTATTCTGATACCCAGTCCTGAAAACTGAACCCTCTAAGTCTGAGTAAGTACAGCTAGTCCTTGACTTATGACCACACTTAAGCCCCAAATTTCTGTTGTTAAGTGAATTTTACCCCATTTTATGACCTTTCCAGCGACAGTTGTTAAGTGAATCACTGCAGTTGATAAGTTAGTAACCTAGTTGTTAAAGGAATCTGGCTTCTCCATTGTCTTTGCTTGTCAGAAGGTTGCAAAAAGTGGTCACATGACCCCGGGACACAGCAACCGTCATAAATATGAACCGGTTGGCCAAGCATCCGAATTTTGATCCATACGATCATGAGGATGCTGCAAAGGTTGTAACTTTATGAAAAACGGTCATAAGTCACATTTTTAAGGACCGTTGTAACTTTGAATGGTCACTAAATGAATTATTGTACGTCAAGGACTACCTGTAGTAACTTGCTGAAGGTCAAGTCAATTTTTGTGTTTGAGCAAAAGATTCAAATCTTGTTTTACAGACACGGAGATTTCCCACCACCACCACCAAAAAAAAAAAAACAAATCAAATGGGGAGAAGGTTAGTTTGAGTTTGTTTCTTGGGGGGGAAAATGGGAGGAAAGTTCTCATACTAATCATGAATATTTTCCTTTAGAATGATGAATAAAATATATACCGTATTTTCCGGCATATAAGACGACTTTTTAACCCCTGAAAATCTTCTCAAAAGTTGGGGGGTCGTCTTATACGCCGGGTCGTCTTATACGCCGGAAAATACGGTAGTGCACTCTATTTTTTTTCTGTCCCCAAGTTACATCTAGGAAAAGACTTTGTTTACCCAAGTTATGACTATGCAACCAGAAGACTTTGTTCACCCAGAATCATTAAAATTTTATGCTAAGGATATGCAATCCTTGCAGGAGGCTCCAGCTAGTACTGCTGCTTTCACCAGAGAAAACCAAGAATTCACTACCATTTTTCTCTTGAGTGCACGCACGTTTGCTGTGGTAGAGGTCAGCGGGACAGAGCGGACCCAGCAGCAGTCCTGCCTCCTCAGAAGAGCAGATCTTAATGTTGGAAGGAACTCTGCTTCCCGTCCCTGTAAAATAAAAGAGAAGGTCAAGGCAGCTAAAAGAAATGAAAACATACTTCTGTCCTGAATGTTGGGAACGCTGAATTCATCAAGCCGTATTGTAGCCTCAATAATGTAGTTTTAGATGAGAAGCCAAGTTGGTTTCCTGCAAAAACAATAATGAAGCGCTTGGCACCGCTTCGGTGGTGGTGCATTGTCCATATACAGGTAGTTCTTGTTTAATGCCCACGGTTGGGACCAGCAACTTGGTCATTGATCAAAATGGTCATTAAGCGAATAATCATGATTTTAACGGTCTTACTTCAGCTCTCCTTTGCTTGATGAACCTGTGACTGCAAGGGTTAGTTGCCAAGGTATTTCTTTGTCACTGCTGTAACTTCAAAAGGTCAATGTGTGAGGCAGTCACTAAGCAAGGGCTTCCTGTAGTTCATTAGGTGGATTGTAATCCAAAAAAGCATATCTGCGATCATAAATAGATTAGTTTTTTTAAAAAAATAAAAATGAGTACATCAGGTGACTTACACAGACACAGTTCATGCAAACTACAGAAGTAGTTTGCAATTGCCTTCTGCAATATTTTTCAACTTTCCAATCCAGCATATGAGCTTTAAAGTCCCTCAGACCTCTTTGTTATTGTTTTTAGCCTATGTCACGGTTATTTATTAGAAGTTTTGTGGTTAAAGCTGAACACTATACACACTTTTAAACTAAAAGATCCTTACATTTTTAAACTGGAGGAGCCAAAGATTAGTATTTTAGAGCATACCAAATTATGCATAATGTAATGTATATTCCAAAAGTGACAAGGAGATTTTAAATCCACAGAAAGCATTGAAGAAAAACACTTCATTCCCCACCCCACCCCACCCCCCCACCCCAAATTTCTGTATCATTTTTCTTGGCTTCCAAATGTATGAAAATCTTTAGATCTCTCATAGCCCAAAACAGAGCTCTTTGTTCCTCCGTGAAAATTGAATGTACACAAGTGAGGAGCAGAAGATAAATGATCAGAGAGATATGGGTGTTTTGTGGCAGAGTAATGAATTTCAGGAAAGTTGGAAGAGGAAATAAAAAGAAGGGCTGCCCAAGTGAATTCAACCCATCAGCCAATTATCCCTGAGCTTTATTTCATTTATTCATTCATCTAATTAGGTAGTGCCCAGCACTATACAGAAGTGTGGGGGTGGGGGGAAATTTCCTGCTCTGAAGAGCTTAGTCTGAAGTTCAGAAAATGGAGATATGGCAACGGTAAAAAAAATAAAATGCTCACGCTTTGCTACAGGTTCAGTTGGAAATAAAGCAGCGGAATAAGGGAAAAGGACAGCTTAGCAAATACTGTGAACCCAGCCAGTTTTGGCTTATTCATCATCCTACAGTTAAGCCAATCATAGCTTTATACGGTGTGAGAGGTGGCCTGCAGGAACACAGAAGATGGGCTGAAATATTTGAGGGAAATGATTTGTTCTGCATGGCAACTGACTGAATATGCAAAATGGGCAATTGATTGATTGTTGCATTTCTACCCCACCTTCCCTCAAGGACGGAAGGTGGCGACACATCCTCGATTTAATCCTTACAATAATTCTGTGGGATTGGCCTGAGAAGTAATAATGTAGCCCAAGCCACCCACTTCCTGGTCTTGGCCCATCTTTTTGAGCTGTTGACTATTTTTCTACTGGCTGCTGAGACTTTTGCAAATCGGGCAATGTCCTGTAATCTAAGCGTGTTGTTTCAAGCCACCCTCTTTGTCTGTGCAAGGATCACAACTGTTGTCTCTTGTCTCTTTCCCCAGGCCTGATCACTCACGAAGGCTCCTCGGTGTATCGAATATTCAAGCGCTGGCAGGCAGTGAACCAGCAATGGAAGGTGCTGAATTACGACAAAGCCAAGGACCTGGGGGAACCCCTTGGCGGGAGCACAAAGCCAGGGGGTCGGAATTCACGGACGAATCCCTCCTCAGGGAGTGAGAGGACCTCCCAGCGGGGCCAACGAGTTAGGACTATTTTGAACCATCACTGTGGTTATACAATTCTGCACATTCTCAGCCACCTGCGGCCTAATGAACATCGTGGGGGGTCCGGTACCAGCCGTGAAGTGGTCATGAGGGTGACGACCGTATAATAACCGCTCGGGGAGCTTTTGTCAAGAAGGAGAGGCTCTGAAGATCTGATGGAAGGAAGAGCCGATGCCCTCCGCTTCCACACACAGGCTCCCTTCCGAGCCCCTACGGGCTTGGCCACACATTGAATACTGTCTGATGGAAGAAGGCACCCAGCTCTGTGGCATTGCCACAGACCCCACCCAAGCCTTCCTTGTAAGGGAGGAGTGCCTCAGTGTGGTTTCCTCTTCCTGATCTCCCATCAATGTGAATTCTTTTCCTTTCCATCCAGGCCTGTGATGAAAAGGGAGACAGCCCAGCCCACCCCACCCTGGCCCAGCCCTCCTGACGCCACCTCCCTGGCTTCTCTTGTTATGATTGAACTCTTTGGAAGTTGGGTGGGCTTTTATTTATTTTATTTTATTTATTTAAAAATGGCCCCTTGCTGGGTCCCTTTCTGGACAAGTCTTGGCGCCAACCCATCCAGAAATTTGGAAACATTTTTACCTCATCTTTCAAAGGAAATCCTGCCAGAAGAACCACGCCTTGCCACCCTCATCCCGTTGCTCTCTTTCTCTCTGACCAGGAGATGCCAACCAGAGAGGCTCTGAACTTTGACCATCCCCTCCCCCCAAAAAATAAATTTGAAAAAAATGGTGCAATAAACATGTTTCTTAAAGCAAAATGGCATCTTGCAATAAGGTTGCTGCACATTTCACCTTTAATTTACTGCATGAAAGTCTGTTTTTCCTGTTCTCCCTTCCCTCCCTTCCCTTTCTCTCCAATTACAGAAGGATAAAGGATTGTTTGTATACAAATGGGTGTCTTCCATTTGCATTGTGCACTTTCTTTTTTAAAGTTCTATTCCAGAGAGGTGGACATGTGTGTGATAGATCCTGGGGGAGAAGGAGAAATATACACTTGGGAGAGACAGGTAGAAGGTGGGTGGAAACCTCACTGTGTTCGGCCTTTGGGCCTGTATTGAGAAGAAAGAGCTTAAACCTCGTTTAGGACTAAGCCACTTTGAACTAAATGGGTTTTTTTTCTGAATGGACATTTATAGGATTGCTCTCTCTATATCCCATTTATGCCACAATTATGGCACTTGTTTCTTGCATTTAAGAACTTGACCTCAACTGTAGCACAATCCTATGCTTGTTGATTTGGAAATAAGTGTTACTGTACTTTAAATTCAGTGGCAATTTACTCTGGTGAATAGGCAGAGGATTGGGACATTGTCACAGGTATTTAATCCTTCTTGTCTTCACTGAACATATTACAATTGTGTTTTTTTCTAACTTTAAAAGGAAACATTATGACATTGAGGTTTCTTTTCCCAAAATTCTTCCCCAAAAGGATGCTTCTGTTTTATGATCTACTGTGTGAATGTTAGGATTCACTCCTGAACTTGGCCATCTAGACGTCTTTAGTTTGACTATTAAACTTGACTTTCCTGGTCTTCTGGTTATAGAGATAATATTTGTTACCTTAATATGAATATTCAAAGCAAGGGTTTGTGATTGCTCTGGTGGGCTAGAAAGCAGGATCTAGATTGCCAAGACACACTCCCCAAACACATTGTCCTTGAAAACAATATTATCAAATTCACAATAGAGTACTTACACTTTTCATCTTCTAAAACTAGATGCGTGGTGTACAAAATGTTGGAAGGGAAATGAGACCGAATTATATATGAACTCAATTTCAGCGATCGTTTAAATAGCTATGGCAGGCAAATGTATGCCAGGCAAAATTAACAGCTACTTTGAATGTTTAATTTTCAGTTTTACTTAATTACACACCGTTCAAGTAATTAATACAATCCCTCATAAATAGCTGCAGAGCAGTGTCAATTAGAAGAAAAGGAAGTTATACAGTGATGAAATCCACAGCAGGGGAAAGGAGGAAAATTGTGAGCCAGGAATTAAGGAATGACAGTCACAACATTGCCACCAGTACAAATCTCTAGCAAAGTGGAAATGAGCGGTTACTATTGTCACTAGCATTTTCTTTCCCCTCCTAAGATTGTAATGTAGTATCTAAATTGGATGATGCTCCTACCGGGCCAACATAGAGGTTTGCTTGCTTGTTTGTTTGTTTATTAAATTTATATGCTGCCCATCTTGTCCAAAGATCACTCTGGGCTACCGCGTTCATAGCCATTCATCTTAATGCTTAGCCATTCTATCCTTATTAATCAACTTTTGCACAAAATTGGTCTTTGCAAGATGATCCCGGAACTGTATTCCACTGTTCAGCAATAGATGTGAATGTCTGTTTGTAGGAGAGCTGAGTCTATACTGTATAGCCTCAGGCAGGAGTTTCCAGAGAATGGATGCTTTATAAAAATGTAGAGCAAGCCTCACACTCAACACTAAGATACACAGCAATACTAATTTTAAACAGCACAGTGATTTTAAAAAGTGTTCCCTTGGGCTCAGGCCCCAGTGGGATTACTATTAATGCCTGTCCTGGAAACCCCTCTAACTAGTCTGTGCCAATCCAAATGCCACGACAAAAATATGCTCTGCTATTGCCAGGTCACAATGTTCGGTTACAGCATCACACAGGAGTAAAGGCACCATCTTCGCTTGGCCACCAGACACGATCATGGCAGCGTGGAAGGTAGATGGTGGAAGACTCCCAAAAGTCTTATCAAATCCACCTTTTTTCTACTCCATCCAAAGTCCCTATACTTCACTATTCTTGATTAATCGTAACAAAGCATACACTACTGGCTATGATTATCCCGTCATGATTTGATCTTCCATCCACTGCCTTGGTGGAGCAGTGGGCTAATGCCTCCTTAAGTAACACCAGCTGCCTGCAATTAGTGCAGGTTCGCGTCCCACCAGGCTCAAGGTTGACTCAGCCTTCCATCCTTCCGAGGTAGGTAAAATGAGGACCCAGATTGTTGGGGGCAATAAGCTGACTTTGTAATAATGCCGCTTGGGGTGGGGGGCGAAAGCCCTAATAAGCAGGCATATACATAGAATGAAGGCTATTGCTAAGCACATTGGTTTGTGCTTTAGATTGTAAGCCGCCCTGAGTCTTCGGAGAAAGGCAGGATATAAATGGGATTTAAAAAATAAATAATTTTTTCTGCTAGTAAAACACTCGCTGTATTTAAGTTGCTAGTCCATAGCCAAGAAGCAGCAGCAGTACCTCCACTTTTTCCCCAGGTAGCTTAAAGGGCACTTTTTTTTTTACCAGGTTTCTCCCTCCCTCAGACTGGATATTGACGGAAACATGGTTTCCTCAGTTCTAGTTCAAAACCATAATCATTATTCCCCCCACCCCCACCCACTGCATTTCACACTCGGTTTTCTGCCCTAACAAACTCAAACTATCTGGATGCTGCATCTCAGGATAGGGAACTGGTAAGACGGAGTCAAAATTACAGCTGTGACTTCATTGCAGGGCCTTCTAGCTGCTGGAGTTATATCTCTGTTAAAGAGTTCCTGGGATAGATGAGGCCCCCTTCCTCCTCATTTACAATAGTTGGAAAACTTCCTTTGAAGCCAATCAGTTTGGATGCTGTTGTTCTTACACAATGACTGTCATGATAGAGGATATAGCAAGGGCCGGAGAAGTAAAAGCAAGAACTCTGTGAAGAAGTGGGGTTCTCGGTGCTCTCTGAGCTTGGTTGTTTTCTTGCGGACATTTCATTACCCAAACTAGCACCGATGACATTACCTAGTTTGGGTCTGCAAGGAAACAAGCAGGCTCGGAGAGCACCAAGTACCCTTCATTTCAACTCTGAGCTACAAATATTTTCCTTTAGAAAGATCGCCCTTGGACAAAAGGGCTTCCACACAGTGCACGTGGCTGAAAGATGATGGCACCAAGGAGGATTGGGTGGAGAGAAGGCGGGTAGACAATGGAAGTGGATCAGAGCTTTCACTCTGCTCAAAGGGTCAATATTCCCACTAGAAATCAATCTGACAGCCTGGAAATGCTGAAATAGTATTTGAAGGAGAGGAAAATCAGAGGAAAAAGGAGGAAAGACCCAACCTGCCATTTCTCTTCTCTACATACCAGCTAACTGGTTTGAGCTTCACTGGTTTTCAATATTTTGAAAGGAGAGGCCATAGAAGACTGTTTCTGAGAGATGAGTGGGAAATGGTAACCCCCTTTTACGTACAGGTAAGAACATCCTTTTGGTGATGCTTCCAGAAGTTGGGCATAACTCCCTGAACTTGTCTTCTTCTTTTGCCTAGTTCATAACATTCAGATGAGGCAAGATCTTGCATTCATGTTCTTTCCCAGTGCAGGAAGTTATGTGGATTTTAGAATGAAGAGCTTCTTTAAAGCCCTACATACTGTGGCTTACACAAAGCGACTTTAACATTGCACATTCTCTGGGTCTCCTTTCTAGATATGTGGGGTTTCCAGGTGACTTTTAGCTTTGATTAGGATGATGGAAAATACAGCCTGTGTGTCCACTAAATCCTGTTCTCAGCTTTTGTTCACAGTTGCTGAAAATTGGGGACGTTGACTTGTTTGGGTAGGATAAGAGACACAGCAAAATTATGGTGTAAGCCTTAAGCCTAGTTATTTTTCCCTCCAATAAATGGATAATCTCACTTCCCAAACACAAGGGGGCAAAGTCATTCTTGGGTCTATCGAGATCCAGAAGCTGTGGGTGCTCCAACATGTGAGATTTTTAAGAAGAGATTGGACAACCATTTGTCTGAAATGGTGTAGGTTTTCCTGCTTGAGCAAGGGGTTGGACTAGAAGACCTCTAAGGTCCCTTCCAACTCTTATTTTGTGGCATGTGGCAAAACCTCATCTATTTGGAAACACTACTCTTCTTGGTTTTCATGCCTCCCCCCAAAAAAAAAATTGAATACCAGTGTTATGCCATGAGGAGGTGGTAGAGCAGATTGGAGAAAACCACACTTGGAAGCAATTAGAGAAGACCCACACTTAACACCTTCATCAATAACACTTCAATAACACATTTCCTAATCATACGTTCGAAGATAACACTTTGAAAGTTTCCTCTCCCATAAACACAGTAAAGCGTAGCTATAACAAGGGGATTAAGAAACAAGCTGCCAAGGGCAGCGTGCCAATTTCTAACGTATAGGCCATAGGATTTGAAAACCTAATTGGAACTAAATGGGGACAAGCAGGTAGTTGTGATGCATACATGTCTGCATCTCTATACACAATGTCCTCTAGAGCAGGGGTAGGCAACCTTGGCTCTTTTATGACTCGTGGACTTCAACTCCCAGAATTCCTGAGCCAGCCGTGCTGAGGGGAAAGGGAGAGGTTTCCAAGCTGAGCCATGCTGGCTCAGGAATTCTGGGAGTTGAAGTCCACGAGTCATAAAAGAGCCAAGGTTGCCTACCCCTGCTCTAGAGGAAGCCATGAAAGCTGAGGATCATGGGAATTTTTGTTCCACATATCTAGACAGCCAAAATATGGTGGGGGGAAAATTCGTTAAATATGGAAGAATTTCAAATATCTGGATTTTTCTACCTCTTCTCAAATTCTTAAATATATAGACTATACAGGTATGACCGGTAAGCTAGAAACTTCCATGGGCAAAGAGCTGTGTGAATTTCACTGAAGAAGAACAGATTGCAAATTTAATAATAAATAAGGCTACATTTATGCAGTAACCTAGGAATTGCTAAGGTGTCTATAGCTCTTTCCCAATTGTCACCCACAGCTTCCCTCAAATTAGAATTTTGTATTAAAAAGAATTTAGAAGTTGAAAATGGGTAAAATGCCGAGACCAACAAATTCTGGCAATTGTGGAGCACAAAAATCTTATAAAATCTCAGATAACTGCCAAAACCTCATATGGTTCCATGAGATTTTTGTCATTCTTGCGCAAAATCTTCTGAGGTCTAGTTTTGAGACTATCAAAACTTTGTAAAATGGGCAAAATGTCAAAAATTCAGTTTGGTGGTTGGTTGATGTTTATGATAGACTTGATCTTGGACTATGAGAAGCTATGACAGCCATGTATCATAGCCTCAAAGAACCATGAAAGCACATTAGAGTCCCTGTCGTAATGAAATCTAACAACTTCTAATATAAAGGGTGATAGCAAAGGAGTCTACTGACACAAGAAAAAGGAAAAAGGAGGGAACACCCAACCATTGTACCATATGTTCCTTTGTCCAATTGCTTTATTACTGTAAATATTCTGCAGACAAACAGCTAACTAGCAAATGAAGAGTGCTCTAAACCATATTCCTTGCCGTTGTTTCCTGTTCATGTGAACTTGGCAACATTCACCTCTCTCTCTCTCTCTCTCTCTCTCTCTCTCTCTCTCTCTCTCTCTCTCTCTCTCTCTCTCTCTCTCTCTCTCCCTCTCTCTCTCTCCCTCCCTCTCTCCCTCCCTCCCTCCCTCTCTCTCTCTCTCTCTCCCTCTCTCTCTCCCTCCCTCTCTCTCTCTCTCCCTCCCTCCCTCCCTCTCTCTCTCTCTCTTGTCTCTCTCTTTTACAACATTGGTTATAATTTTCAGCATGTAATTGTGTTTCCAAGTTGGCAATGTATGTTATAGTGAAATAGTTTCTGGCTATACAGAATATCAGGTACTGTAAGATAGAGTAAATTCTTGGAAAATATTTGGATAAGTAATTGGATAACTGTTGACTGAATTGGTTCAATCTGGAAAGCCTATTTTTTTCTTTTTGTTTTAGTCTCATATATCATGGCATTATGGCATTTTACACACCTTTCCATAACTAAGGCCAGAATGTTAGTTTAAATACCCCCAATGCCCCCTGTCTCAAACATGAATTTTTAATTATATTATTGTAAATCCTTTATAAAAATGACAAATTGAACTCAAGGTATATATATTAAAAAAAACTATAAGAAATTTGTAGAGATATTTAAAGGTTTTTTTTTGGAAAAAAGTGTGTTATTTAGGACTCTGTCCATGGTGCTGAAACTCCAGCTTATTTTATAGGAAGAAAGAGGCTGCCAAGCTCCTGAGCAAAATTCAAATATTTCTCAATGCACGATTCTCTCACTGGGTATGATAATTGACTGGAGAGATGCATCATTAATCATTCTGATTATAATGCAACTATTTTAAATGCTTGTATTGTGCAAGGTTTTCTAGCTACCAATTGTGATTGGTTGCATTCAGATAAGAACCTCCATGCAGTTGATCCTGGAATTTCACTGTTGAAGCCAGGTGTTCTTTGTATCCATTCACCTTAGGTTTTTTAGCATGCCTAGGAATTGCATGAATTACAATGAACAGAGGGATATCTACCTGAATGGTAGGATGTATTGAAGGAAGTACATGCAAAAGAGTGCAACCCAGCTCTGTAAATTGTGTTGTGAAATCTTTCTTTCTTTGAAGCATTTCACCTTTCTGGTCTGCTATTTTGCATTTTTACATACATGGAAGTCTTGCTGGTTTCTAGAGGCTATGAATCAGGTCCTGGATATTTTAAAAATGTGTATGCATACTTCCAATTGGTGGTGTAAATTATGCAGTGGATTGAATGTTGCAAATATCATTTGCTGGACAGTCCTTCATAAGCCTAAGTGTACTTGCTTGAAACTTAGCTAACTTCATAGGAAGTACATTTAGGACTAGTAATGTGAAATATGACATTGTTTCTATTCTATAAATCTAATTGATAAACTTGGCAAAATACAGTTTATTTGGGGGGGCATTCCTCTCCCCAATATATGCTGATAATTGAAAACACAAATGAGATCTGCATTTCTTGCTTTACAAAGGTCATTTTGATTGCCTTTCATATGCCACCTCCCCATATCATGAGGATAAGTATGCAATGTTCAGCAACAATAGTGAAAGGCCCTGTGCATATGGATATATACACAAATGTGCACATTTCACAATTCTCCCCTTCAACTGCATTGTTTCCACATCTGTTCCCTGGCCATGTGACTAAACCTAGCACATGTTCTGGTGTGTGTGTCTTAAGGCATCTTTTAATACTGGCAGTAGCATATTTTGGCAAATTTACTCCATGACTCATTCTTATATCAGTTTCTTAAAAGGGGAATGACATCATGTAATTAATACCCATACATAAACAAATCGAGATGTTCTAATGATTTAGCTGAACCTCATTTACGCAAATTCTAATGGGAAATAGAATGATCTCAATGAGTATTACCTGCTGGTGTTTACAATGAGAAGCAGTCATTCACTTAGAGAAAGACTAAAGAGGTTGGCAATAAAGCACCACTCCTGCTGTGTAGATGTGGCACCTGATAAAGGTCCTGAGAGGAGAATAAGATGAAGGAAATGGTGTTTATCACTTCTGCCCAAAACTTGACATTAATGAAATATCAGATTGGGTAGGTTATAGGTCAACTCTGTTGCTGATAAACTACAATTAGAGGTACGATGGTGAAGCTGATGGAAACAGTTTGCATGAACTGAAGAAGCTTCTTGGATGAGAAGTGAAATGTCTTCAAGGAAAAACAAAGGAAGTCCAGTTGCCTCTTGAAAAAGCGCCTTTGGGATAGATTGCATGCCTCATTCAAGTCAACAACAACAACACTCACGGTTCAAAAGAGAGTGATTTTCTCAATATCCACATGCCTAATAGAGAAGAAAGTGTGCAAAGAAATGGAAGCTACAGTTCATGCTATTTGAAGTGAAAGGATTCTAACAATCAAAGTGAAAAGAAATTTTTCCATTGATCTGTGTCCACATTTTAGGTAGGCACATAGTGAGGTTGAGTAGACTCAAGTTAAATGAAGAGCTTTTCCCTAGAGTCGCCTGAAGCCGCCAAAACTAAACTTTAAAAAATAGAAGTTCACACACACACACACACACACAAACACACACAAACATAAACCCTGAGGGTGCATTTTCCATAAAGTTTTAAACCTGTGTTAGGGTAAGACTAATTGTTTCTCCTTCAGAGATACAATAAAGTGAGTTGCAGCAGTAAGGATAAACTTTGATAAAAGTAGTTATGTGGGCAAGAATTTTTTATAGGAATGGCAGAAGGCAACTCATGGAGGTGTACGTGGCCCTAAAGTCCTTTTCTACATCTCCCAGAATTCAAAGGATTGTGCCATAAAATGAAAACTCAGAGGAACAGCGTTCTGGGGTATACAAGCTAGAAGGCTTGTTTATGAAACAGAAACATAATAAACTGTATAATTTTCAGCAGACCAATAATAAACAATTAGTAAATAATAAAAAACAATCTAAAAATAATAAATAATAATAATAATGCCACACATTACCCCCAAAAATGTTAGTTTTAAAAAAATGTGCCTAGGGGACTTTGTAATACCTGGATACAGGAGAAGAAAAAACAAAGAATTAGAGAAAATCAAATAAAAAGGTAAAATGCAAATAGAACAATTGTGACAAAATAATGCAAAGATGGTACCAATAGTAATAGGTGTCTTGAGTGCAATCTCAAAATAATTGGAGCACCATTTTAACCTCATCAGCATTGGCAAAATGCTGTCACTTGCAAAAAGTAGCCTTACATTGAACCGTTTATATCCTGCAATTATACCTTTAACACTATAAAACAACAATATTTGCTTATCCTACATCCTTGAGGATGACTCAGTAGATGGATAAAAATGCCAAACCCAATCAGCTATCTGGCTGACTGTGTGAACAACCACAATAATTTGTTGTTGTTAGCTGCGAAGTCGTGTCCGACCCATCGCGACCCCATGGACAATGTTCCTCCAGGCCTTCCTGTCCTCTACCATCTTCTGGAGTCCATTTAAGCTCACGCCTACTGCTTCAGTGACTCCATCCAGCCACCTCATTCTCTGTTGTCCCCTTCTTCTCTTGTCCTCAACCTTTCCCAGCATTAGGCTCTTCTCCAGTGAGTCCTTCCTTCTCACTAGGTAGCCAATCAAACTCTCCTTCCTGAACATTCCCCAACACCCAGATTGTTGGGGGCAATAAGCTGACTTTGTAATAATGCCACTAGTTGGGGGGGGCCAAAAGCCCTAACAAGCAGGCATATGCATAGAATGAAGGCTACTGCTAAGCTTGTAAGCCGCCCTGAGTCTTCGGAGAAGGGCGGGATATAAATGTAATAAAAATAAAAAATAAAAATAAAATAAACATTTCCCCAGTTTTGAATTAATTTCTGCTTCCCCTGAGGAATAAAACCATCTCAACAGAAGGCTTACTGAGTTATATCACTCAGGTCAATCAGGGACACACACACACACACACACACACACACACACACACACACACACACATATATATATATATATATATATATATATATATATATATATATATATATATATATTTGTGGAGAAGTGATTGCTGGGCTTTGCAACACGTTCATCTGAGAAACTCAGAAGAGCAAGCAGAAAAAGGCCAAGAAAAGCCATAAGAAAGGCTTCAATCACCCAGCCACCCCAATGCTTCGAATAGAAGGCCCTTAGTGCTTTTTTGTAAAAGAAAAAGGGTGCCGGAACTCACCCATGTCATACAACCCGCCTTGTCTACCCTACAAGGTTCCATCCCAAAAAAGGTGCCGGAACTCCGTTCTGAGCGTTCTATGAGGAAAAAAGCCCTGGCCCTTGATGAATGGATGTCCTACTACTTTCCTTTTTTAAGGGAATTTCAAGTTTGCTGTCTCTCTTCCTTGTTAAGACAGGTAAGAGTAATTTAATTCCTCCTTCAAGTGGAGGTCAGTTCCTGGGGACCTGATCCACATTTGTTAATTACATAGTGCTATACCATTGTTGAAATGATTTATCATTAGTTTCTTCTGGATTTTTTTTTTTAGTTTCATTTTAGCCTGGAGTCCCGGGATTTCCTGGTAGTTTCCCATCTAAATAGCAACCAGGGCTAACTATGCTTAGCTTCCAACCCAGACAGACAGCTACTGCCACCTGCTGAGATATGTGCAGTTTTAAACAGTAAACTTCCCACCTCCTCTTTTCCATCTGGCCATTGCAGAAAGCAATTTAAGTTAATTAATCTAACAAGCTATGTAAAAGATGTAAAAATCCAATATAAATGCTAGAAATTCACTGAGGTTATGGCTGGCTACAAAATGTACAAGAGAGGACACAAAAGATATAAAACAGATAGAATGAAAAATTTAAACTGCTCAAGAAACAATAGGAATACTTGGGAATGCGAGCGAAGTGAAACCTTTAAGAAATGTAATGCTTAGAACAATAGCCACCCATTTCTTTATGATATAAACGGGATTAATGTCCATAGCAATCAAATATTTGCCGCATAGCAAACTTTCTTCCAACAGCATATAATTTATTTTTTTCCAGAAGTGGGAGAAAGAAGTAACAGACATCGTTTTCTTAAGATGAAAATAATGACAGCATAATCAAAATCAAGATCTTTTTTTTCCCAAAAAAACATTATATTTATTACAGCCATCACTCCAATAAACTCTGGGTAGCTTCCAATATTGTTAAAAGCATGAAACAAAATGGAATAGCCTGACTAAAGAAGCCATAACAATAAAAACATGATAAAAGTTCCATAGACTTTACCTCAGGCATGGGAACAGATTAGCCAGTGTTTCTTTCTGAATGGAAGATGAACATGAATTTGTTAAATGTTTGTGATTTAGTAAAAATCTCTCATGTTGACTGATCTAAATGGTAGAGTAGGTGCCCTTCTTTCAAATTCCATCCAAATAACCAATTTAGCTATTGTTCTGCTCATCACAATTTGGAAGAACAAATGTTTGATGTTTTCCAATAACCCTTAAAGGCCTGCAGAATGAATGAGCATTATCTTGTTGCCTTCCAATTTTCTTTATTCTTTTAGCTTTTTTTTGGGGGGGGGAATCCTTCCAAATGCAAGCAGTCAAATCCTTGTACTGTAGAGTTGGAAGCGTCAATTCACACCCTCTCAGCCAGCCTCCTGGTCAGTGCAGCAAACCAAGAAACGAGATTTTTCTTATTTGTAGAAAAGTCCCTGTAGTTCCAAATGGTCACCTGTATGCTATATGCCTTTCTTGAGGTTTGTTTGGTTTTTACCTCTGTGTTAATTTGTTCTGCCTCCTAAATACAGTAATTGCCTTGTACTTGACATTTAGCCAAGGTTTTATTCTCCAGTGAAGACCAAAACCAGGAGAATAGACTTTCCATCACCTGCTCCAAATTGGTTAGCAAGACTACTCTTCCCAGCCACTGGCCCTGTTTTCATGGAAATATTGGTTAAGAATTAATGAGGATGTTATGTACTGGGCTTGTGGTGATACACCACGTGGGTTGCTGGAGCAGCTAACAGCTCTCCAGCAACCCAGACTAACTGTCTCCTGTCTTGCAATTGGCTAGCCCCAGGCGGCAATGGTTGGTTCAAACCTATTGGCTGCCACCTAGGGGCTAGACTATATATTGCAGCTGGTTGCAGCCCATGTTTCAGTACAGTTCTAGCAAGAATAAAAGTATGAGTTACCCTGTACTCAACCTCGTGTCTTCATTCCTGCACCAAAGAGCCCACTATGTAACTGTGGTCACGAAGGTGGGATCCTGCTTTGTCGATTAAGAGCTGAAGTCAACGAGGGGTAGGCAGCACACGCCGGAGGGAAGAGGCATTTCCCCCCCCATCTCAAGGTCAGCTAGCTAGCTACACTAGCAGCCTCATGCTCAGTGGACGCATTCCCTGAGCCTAGAAGCAGGATCCAGAGACTGCAGGAACCTGAAGGAAGAATGCCGAAGTTCGGCAAATTAAGAGAATTTTATGTGAAGCACCCGGAGGAATGGCCATCTTATCTTTCGCAAGTGGAAAACTATCTCAGGGCCAATCAGATCACGGAGGAAGGACTGAAGGCTGCAATGCTGCTTTGCGTGTGTGGTCCAGCAACCTTTGATTTGGCCAAGAATCTTTTCGCGCCGACACCCATCGAAGCAGTCTCCTACGCAGATCTAAAAAAGAAGCTAACCGGGCACTTCCAGCCCAAGATGTCTGAGATGGCGTGGTGATTCAAATTCGACCAGAGAGTGCAGCTACCCAGGGAGACAGCTTCAGAGTTCATTGCAGGCCTAAGACAGGCCGCACGCCTATGCAAGTTCACAAATTTAGAAGAACGTTTATGAGACCTGCTCGTCTGTGGCCTCAAGACAGAACGCTTCAGCAGAGACTATTTGTTAGACCCAATTTAACGTTTTCTGAAGCACAGGATGAAGTGATAGCCGATGAAGCCACCGGGGGCACAGTGCAGACAGTTCAGCCCACCAAACCTTTGAAAATCGAAGAATCGGTCCATCTTGAGATCGCCAAATGCACGGGAGAATCATCAGAGGAAGAAGAACCAGAAGGCTCAGGGCTGTTTTGCAGAGGCTTCACGAAGCAGGCCTCAAATTAAAAAAGAACAAGTGTAGTATTGGGGTTTCATCAACAGAATTCTTGGGTTTCTGCATTGATGCTAATGGCATTCACCCCACTGATTCTAAAGTGAAGGCCCAAATCAAAAGGAGAGCTTCAAGCATTTTTGGGTCTCCTAAATTTTTATCACACTTTCCTACCTCATAGGGCAGCAATAGCAGAGCCCCTCCACAGGCTATTTGACAAAAAAGCTCCTTGGAAATGGACTAATTTACACGAAAAAAGTTTCCAGAACTTGAAAGCACTATTGTCTGAAAAGTCCACTGTAACTCATTACATAGAGTCTAAACCTGTATGTCTTGCATGTGATGCATCTCCCTATGGGGTGGGGGCAGTCTTAAGCCACATAGAGAAAAATGGCAAACAGGTCCCTATAGCATTTTACTAAAGGACCTTGTCCTCTGCTGAGCACAACTATGCCCAGATTGACAAAGAGGCCCTGGCCATAGTTGCTGGAATTTTAAAAATTCATGATTATTTATATGGCAGGGATTTCACTGTCTACACTGACCACAAACCTCTGTTGGGACTGTTCACAACAGACAAATAAACCCCCCACATACTATCTCCAAGAATGTTGAGATGGTCTATTTTTCTGTCTGCATACAATTTTAAATTAATTCACAAACCAGGGAAGGAAATGGGCCATGCTGATGGCCTCAGCAGACTACCACTGCCACTAATGGATCCAGATCCAGATCCTGCTGCTAGAATACTGTCCATACAGGACATACCTGAGTTTCCCCTTCACGCAGGGGACATTGCTGCTGAAACTGTCACAGATAAAACACTTAGTAGAGTGTTGTCATGGGTATACACGGGCTGGTTGGAAAAAAGTCCAGGCTCTGAATTTCAAAGTTATTTTGTCAGGAGGCATGAGTTGTCTGCACATAAAGGGTGCATTTTATGGAGGAACAGAGTTATAATTCCCACTTCCGTATGAGACAGGGTTTTACACTCATTACATGAAGGCCCTCCAGGCATTGTCAGAATGAAAGCTTTAGCTAGAAGCTACCTTTGGTGGCCTGGCCTTGATAAGGCCATTGGAGGGTCAAGTCCATGGTTGTTATACATGCCAGCAATCTAGGCCTGAAATGCCACAGGCCCCAGTTCACAGGTGGGAGGAAACACACACTCCCTGGTCTAGGATTCACATAGACTACGCTGGGCCTTTTCAGGGGCAGCTCTTCCTGATAGTAGTGGATAGCCACTCCAAATGGCTGGAAGTAATTCCAGTTCCTAACATGACTACTGCTAGGACCATCCAGGTGCTGAGAAAACTCTTTGCCACACATGGGTTGCCTGATGTCTTAGTTTCTGACAATGGGGCCCAATTCACTGCTGCTGAATTTCAGGCTTTCCTTAGAGCTAATCTCATCAGACATGCAACGTCTGCACCTTTTCATCCATCTTCTAATGGTCAAGCTGAACGCATGGTGAAGGAATGAAGGAATCACTCAAGTGCATTGTAAGAGGTGACTGGTATCACAGATTGGCAGATTTTTTTACTCTGCCAGCATTCTATGCCCTGCACGGCCACAGGCAAAAGTCCTGCAGAACTTTGTTGGGGGAGGTGTTTGATCACTAAACTGGACAGGTTGCATCCAGACAGAGTGGCAGCAGAAGTGTCTCAACCAAAACCACTGAGGGGGCTGCAAATGGGCAATTGGGTTTGGGCCAGGAACTATGGTCAAGGGAATTTGTGGGTTCCTGGTCAAATAACCAAGGCATCCGGACCCCTATCTTATGAAGTGGGGTTGGAGGGAGGGCGAGTTGTCAGAAGACACATTGATCAGCTCAGAAAATGGTTTCCAGAATGGCCACTACGTGAGGACTGCATCATAAGTCCCTCCCAAGGTCCTCAAACTTGCAGCCAAGCCAGCCCTCACTTGGACTACCAGGACTTTTCCTTCTCAGCGGAGATGGAACCAGAGGGAGAACCGGGAAGCTCGGAAATGCAACATGGACCCCCTGATGAAGCGAGCCAACCAAACTTCAGCAACTGCTGTGCCTACTCTGCCGAACAGACTGACTTTGGGGTGGGCCAAGCTGGTGAGGCCAGCCAGAGTGTTTCGAATCCCCTTGACTCAGGAGCCCAAAGGGACACAAATCTACCCAGCCCACTGGGTAAGCTGGTAGACCACAAAGTGATGGGAACTCCGAGACATTCCTCTAGGCCACACAAGCCTCCTTTGTACCATACGGATTACACTGTAAAATAAAGAGATATATATTGTTGTAAAACTTGTTTATTTATTTATTTATTTATTTTTGGGACTTATATGCCACCCTATCTCCCGAAGGACTCAGGGCAGCTAACAACAATAAAAAACAACAATACAAAAGTTAAAAGAAATTAAATAAACAGCCCCAATAAATAAGTTAAACTAAACAATTAAAAGTTAAAACATTTTAAAAACCCTGTCATCAGTCCAGGTCAGCCTGATGAAAAAGGAAAGTTTTAAGGCCGCGGCGAAAGGACCGGAGATCCGGGGCCAAGGGGGAGTTGGTTCCACAGGGCTGGCGCTCCCACAGAGAAGGCCCTCCCCCTGGGGGTCGCCAGCCGACATTGTCTAGCCGACAGCACCCCGAGGAGGCCCTCTCTGTGTGAGTGCACTGGGCGATGGGAAGTCGTTCCTGGCAGCAGACGGTCCTGCAAATATCCCGGGCCTAGGCCATGCCACTAAACTACAGAAACTAGTGTTTGTGTAACTGCCATTACTGCAAATGGAAGCCTGATCATTGAGACATTGTTTAATCTCATTGTAGTCCACAGTGATTTTATTATTTCTTTATTATTTTTATTATTATTACTACATTGTATGTGAGTTGATTAATAAGTCTTGACAACTGTCAAGACCAATTGTGGTTGTCATAGTTTGATCTAAATGGGGAGGGGTGTTATGTACTGGGCTTGTGGTGATATATCACGTGGGTTTCTGGAGCAGCTAACGGCTCTCCAGCAACCCAGACTAACTGTCTCCTGTCTTGCAATTGGCTAGCCCCAGGCGGCAATGGTTGGTTCAAACCTATTGGCTGCCGCCTAGGGGCTAGATTATATATTGCGGCTGGTTGCAGCCCATGTTTCAGTACAGTTCTAGCAAGAATAAAAGTATGAGTTATCCTGTACTCAGCCTCGTGTCGTCATTCCTGCACCAAAGAGCCCACTATGTAACTGAGGAAATGTCCATAAAATCACCTAAAGTGCTGCAATCAGGCCTATCTCCAGGAAGTTACAGATATCTGAGTTTTACTTAAAATGCACCAGGCAGGAAAGGGAAGAGATCAGAATATATTTATTTTTTGGACTGCACTGGAGGAAAAAGTGTTAGCCTTAAGAAAAATGTTCAGCTGAACTCCAAAATTACCTTTACAACTAATGAAGTTTGTGGCACAAAGATTGAAAAATACTGAAATAGCCACAACCAAGGAATAGATTGTAAAGATGATGGGATCTGAGGAAATGGCAAAATTGATCTGTTTGATCAAGGTTAAGATAAGCACTTTTATTAAAGACCGGAAACCTCTCATGGACTTTTGCTGAAAATGGAAAACAGTGAACTGGTGATTAATGGATTTGCTGATTAAAAGGGTTGATTATGGGAAGAAGAGAGTAATGATGTTACTTTATTGAAGTAGGAGAGCAGGTACATTGGTTTGTAACTGATGTAAAGAACATTGGGAGTTTCTTCTTTATATATCTTTCCTTTTTTCTATTTGTTTTTATTTTCCCACATTTCTCACTTTTTCACATCACACTGATCTTCTTTTCCGTAATCTTACTTGATGTTATTTCATGTTTATCTTTTATCTCAGATTTGTTTTAAATAAAAAAAATATATATTTTTAAAAAAAGAGTTTGTGAGCAAGCAGCCAAATCCCAGCAACCTGGCCCTGCCCAGCCACAGCTGGCCTAAATAATAATAAGCAATAAATAAGCTTGCATAAAGTTGATTTACTGATAAAGTTTATAGCTTACCACTGCATCCCCTTGAAATGGTTGCTGAGCCAAAGATACAGGCAAGTGCCTACTGCATCACATCAATGTCCCATATTCAATGTCTCTTCAGGGCTTCCTCTTTCCTTGTGGAAAAAGCCTGCCTCCTGCTCCTTACCACTAAACTGCAAATTGTTGAACAGAGAAACGGATGTCAGCAGATAGATGGAGAAAAAATTAGCTATGTGCAACTTAAACAATGCTTTGAAGTGAAAAGCTATACAAATATTAAACATAGGTTTCAACATGAGGACCCAGATTGTTGGGGGCAATAAGCTGACTTTGTAAAAATGCCGCTTGGGCCCCCCCGAAAGCCCTAATAAGCAGGCATATACATAGAATGAAGGCTACTGCTAAGCACATTGTGCTTTAGATTGTAAGCCGCCCTGAGTCTTCGGAGAAAGGCGGGATATAAATGGGATTAAAAAAAAAACATTGCCAAGCACTAGAATGGAAGGCATCTACTTCAGGGATGGCCTGCTAAAAGTTGGAGCAAGTTTTTTGGAGCCTGGGATGGAGCAGAAGAATGGCTTTGGGGCTTCACTTTAACCAAAAATGTCTTGGCTGGACATCATCTTTAGAACATCTGCAAGCCTCAAGCTTTCTGTCGCTCTGTCCCCCCGTTTGTTTATTTCATCAAATTTCTAGGCCATCCAGTTCCAGAACGACTTTGGAAATCCAGTATTTTGGAAAATAGGAAATGTTCTTGGCGGTGAATAGTATTAATCAGAGGCTGCCAAGCATGGAGTTATCTCTTTCATAATGCACTGTCTATATAAAGCAGAAAAAGATCACATAAAGATTAACTTGTACAAAAATAATGTAGTTTGGGGACATTTTTTTTCCAATTCCTGAAATGAATGATATTTGAAGATTTTGTATGTTCCCTGTATGTTCCTCTTTTTAAAAATATTGTAATAAAATAAAAACTTCAAAGAATTGTTCCCATTAAATGTAGGTTTTACCCATGATTAACAATTAAATTTATAGTTGCTCCTGTATCAATAAATCTCAGGATGGAATACAATCTATAAAAGCAATAAAGCAATCAAATCACACTTAAAATACAGAACATACTTGAGGCTGGCTGTTGCATAGACAGACATACCTTGGTAAACTACATTCCAATAAAACTTATATATATATATATATATATATATATATATATATATATATATATATATATATATATATATATATATATATATATATATATATATATATATATATATATATATATATATATATATATTTAAGTTGGAGGAAAGTAGGGCCCCGAGGAAATTATTTTGATCATTTCAAATTTGGGAATTTTACCTGAACTGCATTTTCCCCATTCAATCCGTGTAGAGGCTTGCTGTTCACCTCTAAGGGATATGTATAAAAGTCATATCCGGTGAGGAGTGGCAGTAATAAGGGTGGAAGTTGCCCAGGGCAGACCAAGATAGGACACCTGCCAGGTATATCCCAAAGCTATTCACATGGTGCCAACACTATCTGCATAACTATGGCTCTCTGTCAGACAGGAAACTGTTCTGGAGAACCCACCAATTTAATTGAATGAGCACTCCAGGGTTAGCCCTGGCCGTGCCCCATATCTTTAGATCTTCTGGTAGCCCCTGCCAAATCTCAGGATTAATAGCTCTTAAGGCAAGGTGTGTGCTGGCTTTCACACTTGGAGGAGTCAGCAAATTACTTCATCCCTTTCCTCAGAGAAGAACACCTACAGTAAGAAAAGTCATAACCCTTGATACAGTGGTGGGATTCAAATAGGTGAACAACTGGTTCTCTGTGTGGATGCCGCTTCCAGAAGTCCGTTCTGGGCCTGGGCAGCAAAAGATTAGCTATCAGTTCTGCCGAAGTGGTGCAAACTGGTTGAATCCCACCACTGCCTTGACACTGACATCATGTTGGCCAGATCCATGATACCAAGGGCTCTCTGGGGTAATGTTTGGAGAATGAGTCAACTCCTTCATTCATTCATTTCCTTCTTTGTGAAGACACACATTGGCAAGACTTTCTTTCTTTCTTTTTTCTTTCAACAGCATCTGTAAACTATTAGTAGATACTGGTCTCTCACTTTGAAGAGTACCCCGTAATTAGGCATCACCACCTTCTCTGCTAGCTTCACCAGCATTATGAAAGCCTTCTGAAGACACCACAGCCAGGAAACCTCTGCTGAAACAGGAACAAAAAATGCCTTTGACCCTATAGACCAGGGGTAGGCAACCTCGGCTCTTTTATGACTCATGGTCTTTAACTCCCAGAATTCCTGACTCAGGAATTCTGGGGGTTGAAGTCCATGAGTCATAAAAGAGCTGAGGTGGCCTACCCCTGCTATAGACAATGGGTGTCAAACTCTCCACATCACATGACGTGTCATGACATATCGCAACTTTTTTTGCATTGCTGTAGCTGGGGTGGACACAGCCTCCGCATGATGCAACTGGCCCACGGGCCGGCAGTTTGACACCCTTGACCTACAGATGAAAAAGTCTCAAGCCAGAGGCAGAGCTATGCAATAACATTTGACACATAATGTGAAATGCTATAATAAGCAAAGCTGTGGAGAAAAAAATAATTTTCTATTCAGCCTCATTCTTAAATCCTGAAGATCCTCATATAGTTTCTGCAGCTTGTAATGTACACATGAATCTTACCTCCTGTGCTTATATATGAGACAACTTGGAGCTCTTTAAAAGTTATGGACTACAAAATTTCTGCAATGCTTTCTCATTGCTTCCGGAGCTGATGCTGATGGGAACTGAAGTCGTGTTTTCCTTCGTGTTTTCCTTCCCCTTCCTCTGATTTTATCAATAATCTTTTAACTTTATCTGATGAGTTCAACTGGTGCAAAGAAAAATGTCAAGCTTCGGCAACCTCACTATTTCCAAGAGTACTTCTGAGTCTCCAAGACATCCAGCTTAAGAATCCAAATAAATTTCCAAGTTCATTCCGTCTCCGAAAATCTTCCTGTTTATTGAATACACTGCATGAGTATGTTGAAGCAAAACTAACTCTGAGGTTCCGATCTCAATTCATAGACTTAAACAATAATTTCCCCAGCCAAACCCCCCAACGTCTTATGTAGTCCATATAAACAAGTTCACTTTGTTATGGGAGCCAGGTCTGGTGTCCTTCAAAAGGTTTCAGGCTGTCACGGTATTCAGCTGAATTCTAGAAGTTTAGTTTCTCCATCTAACTCACTTGAAAGTAACACCTCACCCCCCCCGCCCACTAATCTAAAGGCAAGTTGAACCACAGAGGCATGTAGCTGCCAGAGTTTCATCCTTGACAGATCACAGCTAAGGGTTCACTAGGAAGGGTATCCATCTGCCAAGGATGGTAGAAATCTTCAACATTTGGCATGTTCTTTGACCATCAGGAAATAGTGTGTGACTGGGTTCATCTATTGGGGCTCATTCAGCACCCACAACCTTTGTAGTTATATGGAAGATTCTTCAACGTTTTGCTTTCTGATAAATATCTGGTGCCCAGCTCACTCCCTCCATAGCAGCCACATTGAGAGCTGCCAAATGCTCCCCTCATTTTGTAATTCTTCACGGTATGTTCTACACATTGTGTCCATTGTCCAAAGATCCAAAGGACGAGCTTGCTCTTGGTTCAATTAACACTAAGGCAGTGGCTTTTGGACTATACACTCCAGAACAATGAAGAATGCTGGGTCTTTTACACAATTGCGTGCTGGATTCTCAGATCTTTTATTAACAACATGGTGACCACAATGGGGCATAACCACAGATTTGCCAGGAGGGAAACTGGTCCTCCTCCAGCTAAAAATCTGCGGCTTCCCTTTTTAACTCTGAGGAGGGTGGAGAGTGTCCTCTTTTCACTCCAAAGTCACAGGCAGCAACCACTCACTTATTTTATGTCTATGATAGTCGATGGCTTTCTTATAAATACGGTTGATTGTTGAGGCGAGATCTAGATCTACATCTAGATAGCCAGCCGTAGGTTTAGTCACTCTAGCAATTGCTCATCAATAATTTAATATGCGTCATTGTATTCATCATTCATACTGTGCATTTTCAAAATAAGTCACTGCTTTGGTGTTTTATATTTTGATACACGTTTCGTCGGTTGACCCAAAGGTGCTTTTTTTTTTCAAAAGGCAACTGGACTTTGCTTTTCCTTGAAGACTTTTTGAACAATAAAGTCCAGTTGTCTTTTGAAAAAGCACCTTTGGGACAACCATGACCTGGATGACTGGGAATCTCCATAGACATTCTGTATGTTGTTTCTGTGAATTTGTACGCGCTAATGCTGTATTCTATTGTGCCACATGAAATAATAATAATAATTGTTGAGGCAGGGGCTTTCCTTTGGAGCACCCCATTTAAAGTGAATTTCTCAAGAAGCTGATCTTCTGGGGAGTGAAGCTTATTAGAGCCAAAGATAATATCTGTGGCTCCTTGGTGACTACAGGCATTCAATGGTCTACTTATGGGTGCATTTTATCGCACGCGGCAAATGGACATTTCTGGAGGAAGTGTCATTTTCATCAAGGAAATCCCTTCCAAAATACACACACAAATACACACACACACACACACACACAAACACAATTATGGAAGATCCCAAACAGGGACCTCCTGCACACAGATAGTCCTTGATTTAACAATAGTTCATTTAGTGACCGTTCAAAGTTACAACGGGACTGAAAAAAGTTACTTAGGACCATTTTTTGCACTGAATTATCATTGCAGCATCCCCGTGGCCAAGTGATCAAAATTCAGATGCTTGGTAACTGACTCATATTTATGATGGTTGGTGTTGTGTATGTAGATTAGCAGGGGAGTGGCTTTTCCACCGGCGGGAATTCCGCGACACTGGGTTGGGTGTTGATTCCAAGGCGGGAGATCCCTGCCCGGGGGTTGGCTAGCGTCCAGCGGCTGCTGGACATATATATATAGCGACCAGGACCGGTCACCCCTAGTTCACTCCACATGTAATCAATAAACAATACTGTTACAATCTGTCTCGCTGTAATGTTGTCGATCCGAACATAACAGTTGCAGTCATAAATAATGCCATCTCGCTTAGCAACAGAGATTTTGGGCTCAATTGTGGTCATAAGTCAAGGACTATTTGTATTCAGTTTGAGCCACGGTGGCGCAGTGGTTAGAATGCAGTACTGCGGTCTACTTAGGAAAGAAAATGGTAAGTGAGCACCTGCCCAGCCTAGACGAGTTCAAATCACCAGGACCAGATGGATTTCACCCCAAGGTTCTAAAGGAACTGGCAGATGTGATCTCAGAACCACTGAACTATATTTTTCAAAGATCCTGGAGCACTGGGGAACTACCAGAGGACTGGAAGAGAGCTGATGTAGTTCCCATCTTCAAAAAAGGGGGAAAAATAGATCCAGGAAACTACAGACCTATCAGCCAGACCTCAATACTTGGAAAGATTCTGGAAAAGATAATCAAACAATGAATCAGCGAACACCTAGATGCAAACAAAGTCATTACTAAAAGCAAACATGGGTTTGTCAAAAACAGATCATGCCAGACAAATATTATTGCATTCTTTGACCAAGTGACAAAATTAGTGGACCAGAGGAATGCTGTGGATATAATTTACTTGGACTTCAGTAAGGCATTTGATAAAGTAGATCACAACCTACTACTTGATAAGATAGGAAAATGTAGATCATACAGCATCACCACCAGATGGATTCGTAGCTGGCTGACCGGCTGTACTTAGCGTGTGGTCCTCAATGGAACTGCATCTACATGGAGGGAAGTATGAAGTGGGGTGTCCCAGGGCTCTGTTCTGGGCCCAGTGCTCTTCAACACCTTCATCAATGATTTGGATGAGGGGATAGATGGGGAACTCATCAAATTTGCAGAGCTGGCAGGAATAGCCAATACTCCAGAAGATAGGCTTAAAATACAGGAGGATCTGGACAGACTCGAACACTGGGCGCTATCTAACAAAATAAAATTCAGTGGTGAAAAAAGTAAGGTTCTACATTTAGGCAGGAAAAACCAAATGCACAGGTATAGTATAGGTGGTACCTTGCTCAATAATAGTGACTGTGAGAGGGATCTTGGAGTCCTAGTGGACAATCACTTCAATATGAGCCAGCAGTGTGCTGCAGCTGTCAAAAAAGCCAACACAGTGCTAGGCTGCATTAACATAGGGATAGAATCAAGATCACGTGAATTATTAATACCACTTTACAATGCCTTGGTAAGGTCACATTTGGAATACTGCATCCAATTTTGGTCACCACGATGTAAAAAAGATGTTGAGACTCTAGAAAGGGTACAAAGAAGAGCAACAAAGATGACTGGGGGACTGAAGGCTAAAACATATAAGGAACGGTTGCTGGAATTGGATATGTCTAGTCAGGGCTTTTTTTTCTCATAGAATGCTCAGAATGGAGTTACGGCACCTTTTTTGGATGGAACCTTGTAGGATAGGCAAGGTGGATTGTATGACATGTGTGAGTTCCGGCACCTTTTTCTTTTACAAAAAAAGCCCTGTGTCTAGTTTAATCAAGAGAAGGATTAGGTGGGACATGATATTCCAATATCTCAGGGGTTGCCACAAAGAAGAGGGAGTCAAGCTATTCTCCAAAGTGCCTGAAGGCAGGACAAGAAGCAACGGATGGAAACTAGTCAAGGAGAGAAGCAACCTAGAACTAAGGAGAAACTTCCTGACAGAACAATTAACCAGTGGAACAACCTGCCTCCAGAAGCGGTGAATGTTCCAACACTGGAAGTTTTTAAGAAGAGACTGGACAGCCATTTGTCTGAAATGTATAGGGTTTCCTGCCTGAGCAGGGGGTTGGACTAGATGACCTCCAAGGTCCCTTCCAACTTTATTATTATTATTACTTTTGCTGATTGCCAGCTGTCAGCAGTTCAGCAGTTCAAGTCTCACCGTCTCAAGGTTGACTTAGCCTTCCATCCTTCCAAGGTGGGTAAAATGAGGACCCAGATTGTTGGGGGCAATAGGCCAACTCCGTAAGCCGCTCAGAGAGGGTTGTAAACCACTATGAAGCGGTATATAAGTCTAAGTGCTATTGTTACTGCTATTGACCTTGGAAGATTATTTAAAGCAAGACTCCTGTATACGGCAATCTTTGAAGAAACCTTCAAGAGACAATAACAAAGCCTGCATTCCGGCAAATTATTCTTACGTTGTTTCAAAGGTGGTTCTGCATTTCCATATGAAGACATTTAGAAAAGTACATTTCAAGCCAGGTTTAAATTAATTGATGGTGTATGTTTGATCTTATGTCCCTAGGATTTAGCTCAGGAAGTTTGGGAAGAAATCTGGCACTGATGGGCCAGACTGAGCTGCTCTTTCGATTACTCATATTTTGGTGACGGATGGCTGCATGTGCAAACTGCCTCAGCTGAAAAATGTGACACTTGATGTAATGTGGGCAAATACAGGCATGCTGGTTTGTCTAGTGCTCCTTAACCTTTACAAGCTAGTCGCATATAATGGCTCTCTTCCAGTTTTGCCACTATCAAGGGGGTTTCATCGTAAACAGTGATTTTTTTATATATATAGATACTGGTTTTTTTTTTAAAAAAAATGGGACACGCTTAAATATACCAAGCACAGTACAACACCTATTTTTACCTACAAAAACCACCCCATGAGGTAAATTGGGTTGAGAAGAATCACAGAAAAACAAGTTCGATCGCATTGTTGTGGTCTTGACTTTTCTTTTTTTTCAGGAGGCCTCTGCCATATTGCCTCTTTGGCTGGATCCAGACGGATAGTGAGAGTGACAAAGACAATCAAGAGGAACAGAGAAATTCAGTGGCAAAATCAAGGTGACGGGCAATAGGAATATTTATCTTTAACAGCACTTCTATTCACTGTGATTGTGAGTGGCCTCTTAACTAAACCAGCTTTTTCTCAGTCAAGTATCCCAGTTTCTGGATGGGCCTAAGTACCTACTTCACTTTCCTGAAGAATGCTCCGTTGAACTTTACAGATTCAAGTTCTTTTTGAACTTCACTGTGTTTCTCTTGTTTTATTATTTGGTCCTTATTTGTTGCTCCTTGATTCTGGCTCCTAGAAGGGCTCCGTCATCTTTACTTCCATCTCCCCTACCCCCCCCCCTTTTATTCATGGTTATGTTTCGTTTCCAGCACTTTGGAATTCCCTCGCTCAATTGGTTTGTTTCATTTCCTCGTTAGCACCTTTTAAGGAAAGCCTATATTTTATCTCCTCTCCACACCAATAAAAGCTGGGTTTGAACTGCTGACATTACTGTCTTTGCTTTTTTTTCTGATGATTTATGTATTATTTTATTCATGAGGTTGCTCTCACCTCAATCTTTAATGGACCATGGGCAGTTTGCAGATGCTAGTACTAAATAAGACAAACATAGTAAATAATACAAAGTCCTGGTAAATACAAAAGTTACTTTAAAGCATTAAAGCTAATACGGGCACCGATACTCAAGCTGATATTCAAATGCCTTCTAGAAGAACTGGGGTTTTCCAGCTTCTGGAGGACCACAGGGATGGATGGTCCTCCAGGCTACCCCATAGGAAAGGAACTTGCACGCAGAGGTCCCACCGTGAGGACTCTTCTGCACTGGGCTGAGAAAGTATCCCTGGGAGTAGAATGGGATAACTCGCCATGGCCAACTTGCTGTGGGACAACTCACCGCAGGACTATTTGACATTCACTTATTTAAAATATTTTTAAAGTTATTTTAATTTTTTGTCATTCACATTTCATTTTGTCCCTCCTTTGGCATCTTTTCTTTGATGATTCTATTCCACTATTTCTTCGATATTAGTGTAACTCTTGTCCTGTGGCGAATTGTTCCCACAGCAAGTTGGCTGCAGCAAGTTGGCTGCGGTGAGTTGGACATGGTGAGTTAGCCATGGCAAGTTATCATAGACCTCCCCGCCGCTCCCCTGAGAGACAGGAGGAAGAGCCACAGGCAGGACAATGGTCGGGCAAAAGATATCTCAGCTACAGAAGAAATGGGGATGGAGAAAGCAACTCAGAAGAGACCCTCCTTAGTAAAGGGATTGATGTCAGCCTGTCCTGCTCCAGGTTTCCGCCACAGACATACACTCACAGTTTCTCAGGAGAGCATCAGTTTTACTTCAATGCTGAAGAGTTAACCATGAAGCAAAGGAATGAAAGTAAAGCAAAGGCTTGCTTGCAAAGTTTGCTACAAAAAAGGGGCACACAGAAGATTCGTCTAAAGTTAGTCCAAGTTTCAGAGTCAGGTCAAGGTTGTCAGCCAGTCCAAAGTCAGAGGTTCAAGAGTAGAATCTTTACATGTCATACACAAGCCAGAAATCAGACAATCAGATGTTTCTAGCAAAGAGAGCTTGACTCAGAGCTGCTTCTTAAATAAGGCTGCAGCCGGCTGTCAACCATTTGAAGGTTTACTCCTCTGCCTGGTGAGGAGCCTACTAGAACTTTGCTGTTCTGCTGTCTTCTCTACTGGTCTGGTGCAGGGACTGGAGGCCTCGCATCATCCTCATCTCAGTTTTCAGCTGTTCAAGTGGTGCCTGTGCTTGGTCAGCCTTAGGTGACATCTGGCTTGGTCCCTCCTTTGGCTGACATTCCAGAGACAAGGCGGGAACAGGTTCTTCAGTGTCAGAATCAGACTTGGAATTTGAGTCCTGAGCCTGGGCCAAGACATAGCCCATCCCAGTAGTCCATACAGGAAGCAATTCCATGAATACAAACATTGCCTTTACAGTAAAGTTACTGCATGGCAAAAGAATTGTACAAGTCTGAAAGCACTTCCCCCATTCCCTTGCTTTTACTTTCCAGAAATTTAGAAAGGGTGAATCAAAATTATTTTATGAATGTCCCTGGGCCCTAATTATTATCCTTGTTAAAAAATTTTTTATCTTTTTATATATTCCAGTCAACTCAGGGTGGCAAGCATGCCTAATGGTCTTGCCTTCTCTTTTCCCCAGTAGTTGGGCTCGGAGAGACGGACTGTCCCAAAGCTACCCAGTCAGGTTCCATGTCTAAGATGGGACTTATATTTACTGTCCCCTGGTTTCTAGCCCAGCACCTGAACCACTACACCAAACTGGCTCCATGACACCAAATTGATCCCATAGATCCATTCTTAAAATCACTTAGATATTCTTGCATGGTAATGGTTCTATCCCAGTAGGTTTTTTTCCCATAAGAGAATAGAAAAGGGTAGATCGTAGGTTCTGAAGAGAGAAATTGATGCTTGCTATCTAATGGGTCCAAGGTTAGTGACTTTTTGAGAGTGTCCAAAACATGGTCTCAAAATGCCAGCTGAACTCACGAGTCCTTAGAGTTGCCCAATTCTTAACTGAAGGTTTATCTATATGTCACTTTTCTTTCAGTCTGAGAGGTTTGGTTTACCCAGACCTGGAAGCCTTATTTTAAGAAGTCAGTCAATCTTTTGAACTTGGTCCTTATACATAGAATTGCACTGTACATACAACTTTAATTTGTTCTCTTCATCAAATCTATACAGGAAAACAGGCAAATTATTTTAAAAAAAACATATGCCAAATTCAATTCTATTTAAATTGTATATTTCATATTAACCAGAATGGCCATTTTCATAATCATGAGCCTTTTTAATCGGGCTTTTCTCCTGCCTTGATTTATGCGCCAACGCTTATGTGACGTATTTTATCTCCGACTTCATTGTAAAGAATCTATATGCAGAATTGCTATTGTGGCATTTCTTTCAGTTGGAAAGTCCTACAATCCCTCCCCTGTGTTCTTGTCAGGAATGGTAGGATATTTTGTTCCTAATAGGCTGCTGGAATGGGGCCCAGCTGAAGGAATCCTTCTGAGGGGAAGTTTGCAATTGTTGTTTACAGCTTTTGAAAGGCTTCACATCCAAAATCCTATGAAAACTACCTCTGTGCTGGGTAGAAGATGAGAAGATGAGCACAAACGCGTGTTGCTTTCAAAAGCAGCAGCTTATCTTTCATAGCCTTCTATACTCCCAGTGTTCAGAAGCGATGAGTCACTGCTCAAATTACCTTTCCGGGGTCCAAAAAATGTGGGCTGCAAAACTGTGAGCAAAGAAATGTTCTTTGCATCTTTTTGTTGTCAAAACTACAGTGGCGTGAAAGGGTATAGTGTTGTGTAGTGGGTTCGGGAGAGTAGGAAGGACGCCAGGCCGATGAGTACAGCATAACAGCTCTTTATTAGGTGGAAGTGACCGTACTGGGGAATAGGGGTTACCTGCACTCTTTATATACCTGGCCAGTACCTGGCCAGGTACACAGCCAACCAATCGGATTGAACCTCTGTTTCCCGCCGAAACTGATTCCCGCCAAAACAGTTACAGTTCAATGCCTCCTAGTGGTGACTCTTATACAAGTATTTTAGGTGTTCCTTTAAGCCTAATACATAACATATAGAACTCCCTGTAAACATGCTGCTGGCTTGTTCCCATCTCCTCAGGACCTTTAGCCTTAGAGCAGCTTCTGGACATAGACACGGCCTTGGTAACTGTGGTTCCCAATGAGAAGTCCACCATTCAAGAAAGGAGACTTGGAGTAGGAGGCAGATGTCTCTCTCTTTCTCCCTCCGTCTGTCCCCAGGGATGAAAAAGAGGGAACAGAGCACAGATAGCTTGTGACAGCTAATTCAGGTTTACTGTAGAGATACATTTGGCTGTTGTCCCATGGATGTTCAGCTGATAGATCGAAAGGAATTGCTAGCAGGCAGAAGAGAGACAGAGAGAAGAAAGATAACGTCTTACAATTTTCAAGGGCAGTAGATCATTTTATGCCCTGTCCCAAAGATGCCTGAAACACCTGGCTTTCTAGGTGATTTCCATCTGAAGACAGTAACTCAGGTGGTCTAATCCTCCCTTGGATACTCTCCATCAACCCTTCAGGTGGAGTTATTTTTCTATAAGAAAGATCTCTCTAGCAAACAAGCTGCACTGTAGAGTTAATGATCATGCTGGTTGCCATACATCTGAAGGTTCTCTGAAGACATCCTTCCCAATAAACTACTCCCTCCAATAATGAGTCTAGAAGGGTTAGCCTCAGAATGGTGGTGGGCAAGTTCCCCGCAAACAGGACTAAAGGCTGGACTGAGTGGCCATGTAGAATGCTCCACTATATTATAAAGGAACTAATTTAAAGCATCAGCTAAGACTTAGATGTGCCTTATAGTCCAGGAAAGTATCACCAACTTATGGGCACTGGGACTTGGCACCAATTGTTTTATCTAAGTCTTCCAAGTGCCAGTGCTAAACAACACTAATGTACATCAGTAGGGAATAAGGAAGATACCTTTGACGTTAACTAGGCAAAGGGCATTGAACCATGCTTTTAAGTCCAGACCCGTGAGATAATTTTCAGAAGCAGCTCAGGCAGATGCTTCCTAATACACTGGGATATAAGGAAGAGGAAGAGGTGCAGCACAATCAGACTTGCAAACTGTGTTATTATAGTCAATAAAAGTAGTTTTAGCCTTCCAGTGGGAGTTGATTGTCTGGTCTTCTTAGTAAGACTGACATCATGTGAGGTTTTTTTTAAAAAAAATCCTGTATTTTTTTTGACAATGTCAGAGAACTTGCCCAAATACTGTATAGCTCTACTATAGATTTACAAATAGGTTTTGTAATATGATTGGCTACTGCACGGTGCTGCCTAGAAGGGACAGAATGAATGATAAACAGTATCGTTGAAAGTAGATCAGCAAAGTTTTTAGATTTGGTTGTATCATTTAAACCAGGGGTATCCGGCCTGGGCAACTTTAATACCTGTGGACTTCAACTCCCAGAATTCCCCAGCCAGCATGGCTGGCTGGGGAATTCTGGGAATTGAAGTCCACAAGGTTTAAAGTTGCCAATGTTGGACACGCTAATTTAAATGTTTTTAAAAGGGTTATCGTTTCAAGCTTTATCTGATTTATAATCGGTTTATATAGCTTAGCCTCTCTCCAGAATAGTGAGTGTTACAATTTGAGGAGTGGTGAGTGCTTTCTTTCGATGATCCTGAGTGTATATCATGTTATATCACCTTTGGGGAATCAGAATTACACAATTCCATTAGTTGCAACTATGTAGCACAGGAGTAGATAATCACAGGTTTGTCTCCCAACCCAGTTTAGATTTATTGTGACCTTAAAGCACAGGCAGAGTCAGTATCATTTTTTTTTAAAAAAAAGTTCATTATTTAATTCAAAGATAAAAAATAAATATAGCACCAAATGGACGTGATCCATTATGATTACAGAAACTGCTTCAAAATACAGAAAAACCATACTTCATTTTTAAAGATAAAGGGTTTTTCCCCCCTTTCTGACAGCTTCTGCTACCAACATTTCTCTATTGATAAATTACAAGCTAGAAAAATATAAATATGTTGAGAAATGCATTAAATATTAAAAATTAGCATGGCAATAATAACAATAATAATAAGGCACCGAGATACATAATTGTTCCATTCCCAAAGTTCTAAATATGATACAACCACTGTGTTTTCACAGCAATAGAGGAGTTCTGATTATGGCGTGGTGGCCTAGTGGTGAAGACGCTTGACTCCCACCCAGAAGGTTGAGAGTTCAATCCTAAGTAGCAGCAGATGTTTCACTCCTAGGGCGTAAAGCAGGGATGTCAAACTGCCGGCCAGCGGGCCGGATACGTCACAAGGAAACCATGCCCACCCGGCAATGGGGGAAAAGTTCCGATACGTCTCACGATGTCATGTGACGTCGCGAGTTTGACATGTCTGGCTTAAAGAAAATAGATGTGAACTCCATATGGCATCAGGAAAGGCATCCAGCCAGTAAATGCTCAGCTCCACCAACCCTACCCTGAATTAAGGGATTACAGAGTTGTAAAAAGAGAATTTTAGAGGAGTTCTGATTACAGCTACAAATCAGAAGAAAGTCTTTTCATTCAAAACCCTGAGTTAAGGAAACCACACTCTATTGCCGTTTAGCAATTTGTGTTATCGTGGCTGGCTGATATTTGAAATGGGGTTTGGTTGGTTTCTGTGGCCTTTTTTATAGCCTAGATGGAGACTGGGAAACATTCTTGGTCTTGGAGTCATTTTGAAGTGTCCATGTCCCAGAACTGCAGAGGGGATTTCTGTGGCGGTAACCTTGCTCAGCAACATGGGTCTTCGCCCGCTTTTTTGTCCTTTCAAACTAATATCAAGAATTCAAAGAGGTAGCTCCACTCGGGGCTACTGGATTCTATACAGTAAGGTTCTATAAGCACCAGTTGTGCATTAACAGGAAACCTAAGTCAATAGTTTTCCCTTGTTTTGTCCGGTTTCAGCGACTCAGAAACTGCAAATTGATGTCCTTCTCTGGCACAAGCAAGGTCCGTGTCATGGGGCTTACAATTTGGCCCTCCTCTTCGGGTTTCACTTCGAAATGCATCAGGATCTATTTTTTTTTAAAGGGAAAGAAAGAAACCTTTCAGTATTCTTTGAGACCAGGCTAACTTTAACTCATTAAGACAGTTCTTAATTTTAACGTTGCCATCTCAATTTACAGTACAAAGGCTATTGGAGGTGGGAGGAGAAGTGCATTCAAACAGGGCAGTTATAAACTGACTGATCCAAAATCCTCTTGCAACTATTCCATCTTTTCCTCTTAGTGATATTTTTGCAGGAAAAAAGGGGAATAATTGATGAGAAACATGGGAGATTTAAAAATGGAAGGCAGCCACCCAGAATTCCTTTAATAGTAAAATGAGTAGCATATAACTTTAAGAAGGAAGGAAGGAAGGAAGGAAGGAAGGAAGGAAGGAAGGAAGAAAGAAAGAAAGAAAGAAAGAAAGAAAGAAAGAAAGAAAGAAAGAAAGAAAGAAAGAAAGAAAGAAAGAAAGAAAGAAAGATGACTATGTTTTGCCATTGTGTCCTTCCCCCCACCTCCCCAAAATTCCAAGTTTTCAAGCATGGCAGTTGTAGCGCAAGAGCTTATCTGGAAAAATATCATCATCATCATCATCATCATCATCATCATCACCATCTGTAGACCGTACCCTAGCTAGCGCCAGATATACTTCAAGTTCCGCAATGCGTCGGCCAATGCAACTGCGTTTGCCAAAGCCAAAGGGAATGGAGGCATAGGGGTGATGTGAAGCGTTCTTCTGCAGCCATCGCTCAGGCTGGAAGGAGTTGGGATTGGAGAAGTACTTCTCATCTCGAGAGGTAGCATAATGGCAAAGGGTTATCAGGGTCTAAAGAAAAGAGGAAGAGGAAAAAAAAGGAGCCTCATAAGAAAAGCAATTCAGAGACCCATGTTCAGAGTGTCTACATGTTTCATTGCTCTACATCTACTTCCTTGTCCTTCTTGAAGTATTTTCTTGGTTCCCATTTCTTGATCCAAACCTTCAGGGGTCCCTTGTTTTCATTTTGCCCTTAAGACAGTATTTCCATTAACGAATCCTTTCCTTGAGCTCCAATGTAATAAGAATTCCTGTATGCTTATCCCAAATTATTTATACATTTCCAGAGACTTGGGGACCCAGAGTAACAGGTTTGTTTTGGATCTCCCTGGTGCCCTACAGTGAATAGTTGTATCTACTTCGCTCTTTCTTCCCATTTATTGTATGTTATTATTTTTTTCTTCTTGGAAAGGACTTCACAACTTCCATGCTCCTTACAACTTTGTTGATGTTAAAACTCAGCTGCACATTAGACATGTAAGGAGAGCGCCAGTAGCACATCATGGGCAGCTAGTAACTAGATGAACACATGAGGTTGAGATCACATGTTGTCTAGATTATCAGCCTTGTCTTGAGTAGGCCCGTAGCTTAACTCAGCAGTTGCTTCTAATTGTTGTATCCAAATGTGACGTGAATGGTGTGTGGCAAAATACGGCAGACTGATGGTTATTGTGCTTTCTTTCCATTTCCATTTGCATTATCTCTGCCCTTGCTCACCTTCTTAGGGATGATATAGTCTCCCACTTGGATGTCCCTGTCTGAAATGACCCGCGCATTACCAGGAATCACTGGGTACAATCTGTAAAGAGCAAACAAAAGCACAAGTTATTTTAAAGAAATCACAGATTTCACCCTTTGTTCAGCTGCCGAGGACTATCGATACTCAGCACAAACCATATGGATAAAAATAAAGTTATCTAGCTAGGAAGCTAAATTTGCATCCAGCCTCCATATGGACACTCCGCTGCAAAAATTTAAACAGGAAAGATTAGTGCCTTCTAAGTGCCCTGGTGGCGCAGTGGTTAGAATGCAGCATTGCAGGCTAATTCTGCCGACTGCCAGGAGTTCGATCCTGACTGGCTCAAGGTTGACTCAGCCTTCCATCCTTCCGAGGTCAGTAAAATGAGGACCCAGATTATTGGGGGCAATAGGCTGACACTGTAAACTGCTTAGAGAGGGCTGTAAAGCACCAAGGGGTGGTATATAAGTCTAAGTGCTATTGCTACTGAGCCATGCAAAAGAAAAGCAAAGAGTTTTAGTAGATTTTAAAATCCATGTTGATATAGGTCACAAGTCTGCAACCTGTGGCTCCGGAGCCGCATGCAGCTCTTTCAGCCGTCTCCTGTGGCTCCCGGTCCTCTGCCATGTGCAGTCCAAAAAAAAAAGTGGGACTAAAAAAGTTCAACCAATCAATTCAAATATGCAGGGTAGGTGCATATCTCGCCTTGGCTCCACTCTTCAGTCAAACCCTGTTCTGCGCATGTTTACGTTTACGTTTACGTTTTATTTAATTTGTATACCGCCCTTCTCCCTAGGGACTCAGGGCGGTTCACAGGGCATATAAATAACAATACAATACAATACAAAAGTTAAAACAAAGATTAAATCAGTGCCCAGTTAAAAACAATAATACTATTCTAAAACAACAATTTAAAACCCAACTCCCCCGTCAGGCCAGACCAGCTAATTCAAATAAATGGGTCTTCAGGCCACGACGGAAAGTTTGGAGGTCTGATGCCATCCGGAGCTCCACCGGCAGTTGGTTCCACAAAGCCGGGGCACCCACAGAGAAGGCTCTCCCCCTGGGGGCCGCCAGTCGGCATTCCCTGACCGGAGGCACCCTGAGGAGGCCCTCTCTGTGGGAACGCACAGGGCGGAGGGGAGTTGACGCCGGCAGCAGGTGGTCCCCGAGGTAACCCAGACCCATGCCATGTAGGGACTTAAAGATCATAACCAAGACCTTGAACCTCACCCGGAAGACAACTGGTAACCAATGCAGCTCGCGGAGCAGAGGTGTAACATGGGAGTACCGGGAAACTCCCAAGACAACTCTCGCGGCCGCATTCTGTACCAGTTGGAGCCTCCGAGTGGTCTTCAAGGGAAGCCCCATGTAGAGAGCATTACAGTAGTCAAGGCGAGAGGTCACGAGCGCATGAGTGACCGTGCACAGGGCATCCCGGTCCAGATAGGGCCGCAACTGGCGCACCAGGCGAACCTGGGCGAAAGCCCCCCTAGTCACGGCCACCACATGATCTTCCAGGGTAAGCCGTGAATCTAGGAGGACTCCCAAGTTGCGAGCCCTATCCACGGGGGGTAAGAGCTCACCCCCCACAGAAAGAGATGGAACATTTTGAATGTCCCGGGATGCCGGAATGCACAGCCACTCAGTCTTGTCAGGGTTGAGTTGAAGTCTGTTCCTCCCCATCCAGACCCGAACCGCCTCCAGGCAACGGGACATCACAGCGAGGGCATCACTGGGGTGGTTTGGGGTCGAAAAGAAAAGTTGGGTATCATCAGCATATTGATGATACCCAACTCCAAAACCACGAATGATCTCACCCAGCGGTTTCATATAGATGTTGAACAGGAGAGGCGAGAGAACCGACCCCTGAGGAACTCCACAAACGAGAGACCTAGGGGCCGATCTCTGCCCCCCTGCCAACACCGACTGCAAGCGTCCCAGGAGATAGGAGGAGAACCACCGAAGAACTGTGCCTCCCACTCCCAATCCCCTGAGACGCCGCAGCAAGATACCATGGTCGATGGTATCGAAAGCCGCCGAGAGGTCTAGGACAGAGGAATATCCCCTGTCCCGAGCCCTCCAGAGATCATTCACCAGAGCGACCAATGCCGTCTCCGTGCTGTACCCGGGCCTGAAACCCGATTGGTAGGGGTCCAAATAATCCGCTTCATCCAGGACCAGAGGGAGCTGATGCGCCACCACACTCTCAACAACCTTCGCAAGAAAGCGAAGGTTGGAGACTGGACGAAAGTTGTTCAATACAGCTGGGTCCAAGGCAGGCTTCTTGAGGAGAGGTCTCACCACCGCCTCCTTCAAGACGGTGGGGAAATAACCCTCACTCAAAGAAGCAGATATAACCGCCTGGAGCCAGCCTCGTGTCCTCTCCCTAGCTGCATAAACCAGCCAGGAAGGGCACGGGTCCAACAAACATGTGGAGGAGCTCAGCCTCCCCATAATCCTGTCCACTTCATCAGGGGTCACAGAATCAAACTCTTCCCAGGTAACATTAACAAGACCGCTCGTGTCCTGATCGCCAGACTCTGCCCAGTTGGAGTCCAAACCGGTCCGAATCCGAGCGATTTTATCCGACAGATGTTGACTAAATTCCTCGGCACGACCCTGCAAGGGATCCTCCCTCACCTCCTGATTAAGAAGTGAGCGAGTCACCCTAAACAGGGCGGCCGGGCGATTATCTGCGGACGCGATGAGGGTAGAGAAGTAGTTACACCTCGCACATTTTTTTGCGGCTCCCAGTTTTTCCTTTTGTGAGGGAACTGGTTCCGAGTGGCTCTTTTACTGTTTCAGGTTGCTGACCCCTGGTATAGGTAATCCTCTACTTAAGACTGTTATTGAGCGTGGAATTACAGTTGTAAGTCATTGCAGTCATTAAGTGGGTTACCATGTGATTGGACCCAATTTTATGACATTTTTTGTGGTGGTTGATAACCCATTTTACCTCATGGGAATTTTTTTGACTGGAAGTAAATACCAGAAACCAAAAAACCCCCTCCAAATTTGTGATCATGTGATCTCAGGATTCTGCAGAAAGCCATAAAGGTGAGCCTTTTGACAAGTGTCCAAGAGGTGACATCATAACAATGAGGGATATGTGTATTATGGCCATTATAACTTCAAAATTGGGGTCATAAGTAGTTTGTGGTGAGTCTATCATAACTTTGAAGCAAAACAGTGTAAGCCAAGCAACTACCTGTACACAAATGGATTTTTACATGGACAAATAAGTTATGGATGATAAAACGTAGCATCTCTGAATGCCAAAGGCAGACAAGAATAGAAGGCCGGTCTTAAGACAGGCCTTAAAAATAACAGGTGACCTTGAACTGCTGCCATTCAGCTTCTGCCCTGAAAAGCACCCTAGCCTAGCTGGCTTCTGAGCAAGGAGAAACCTGTCCGTCTTTTTGGCTTCCCCTAGCAAGATCAACATAGGATGCTTCTGTGTTTCTACCTTCCGCATCCCAGCTTCCCATCTGCTCCTGAAATAAGACTCACCTCAGGGCCTCCTTCACCACCGCTTTCAGCAGAGGCATCTGAGCGACCTCAGCAGCTGTTGGAATGAGTCTGTCCTGCATCACACTGGTGACTTCTTCGTGGACAGCAGCTTGTACCTGAGGGTGACGGGACAACTCGTACAAACTCCAGGACAAAGTGCTTGAGATCTGCAGGGATACAGAGAGAAACGGATTCAGAAGCTAGTCTAAGGGTATAGAGAATAAGCCCTCTAGGAGGCTGGAGGCATTGTTGCAAAGTAGTCGGTACTGGGGTTTTTTGCGCTGACTGTCTAGACTAGAGTATTCTTCTTTCGTACAGCCCAAGAAGACAAACTAAGAATCATGGATGGAACCCATGTCCTTCCATCAGATTATGCCAGGTAAAGAGCAGAGCAGCTAATACTATTAGCTGCATTAAACAAAGCTGCAAAGGGGCCATAGGACCATGGATGAGCAACATCCCCTAGAGTTGGACACAACCGGACAGGGAAAACCTTCACCTTTACCTTTAAACAGAGCTGCAGAGTTCACAGTGCAGAAACTATTTTACAGGCTCCCGCAGATTTTCTAAAAGCTAAGATGCATTCACTTTACATATTTTATCTCATGTGTGTGCTAGACTCAGTGCTTTTTTTGTAAAAGAAAAAGGGTGCCGGAACTCCCACATGTCATATAACCTGCCTTGCCTACCCTACAAGGTTCCATCCAAAAAAGGTGCCGGAACTCCGTTCTGAGCGTTCTATGAGAAAAAAAGCCCTGGCTAGACTATATCCCTCACTAACTGGAAATGATGGGAAATGCAATCTAACACAAGTGGAAAGTTCCTGATTGGGGAAAGCTGTCCTCGCTCTAAGCAATGGACACGGGAAATAAATGTCAGGTTCAGGCAAAATCCCATTACACCTGCATCCTTGCCCTCCCCTACAGAACAGCTACTCAAGGGAAGGGATATGGTCCTCCTGACTATTTATTCAAGATAAGGTTATCAGGGCCTGCAGAACAGTTAAGTCCACCATAAGAAGCCGAGATTACCCCTCTAATCTCTTGCCCGCAATATCTGTCAGTGCTTTCCCCATCGTACAAACTAGTTACAGCTGAAGTTGGATTGGCTGCGGCTTCCACAGCTAGAGAGAAATAAGGCTTGCAAGGATAGAAAACATTCAATTTTAGAGCATCCCCAACTGCTTACTGTGTCCACACCAGCCAGCAGGAGCTCGGTCACATTTCCATAGATGGATTTCATGGAGAGTTTTTCTTGTGCCAAGTAATAAGTGAGGTATTTTCCTTCGACTTTCTCCCCCTGGTTGATTCTTTCTGAAACTTCAGCCATCCGCTTATCAATGTGTCCTTTGGCTAGAAAAGAAAGGGGCAAAAGATGATTCCTTGTCTCTCTGTTGGAGCCATCCAACAACATATTCAACAACCCTCACGACATATCGGTCAAGTCTGAATGTTTCTTGTTTCTCGTTTTAATATGATCTTAGGCAAACAGGAGAATATCATCTTGTACATATAGGCCATCCCTGGCTCTCGCTAACATGTCAGCAATAGATATCTATTTGTTTTAGGTATTTACACACTGCCCTTCAATCACATATTCAAAGTACTGCTATTTCAAATCTGCATTCAGGGAAATTCCTGAATAATCTGCAAGGAGAAAAAGATAATTGTAGCAGAAAATGAAATGAGAAATAGCACATTTCTGGTCCTTATAAAATCATGCTTTATCATAAATAATACTAGCGACAACATTGATAATTACATATCTATCTATCTATCTCTCTATCTCTCTATCTATCATCTATCTATCTATCTAATCTTATCTATCATCAACTATCTTCTATCTGTCATCTATCTTTCATCTATCTATCTCATCTATCATCATCTATCTTCTATCTGTCATCTATCATCTATCTTTCTTTCTCTCTATCATCTATCAATCCTCTATCTATCTAATCTATCATCTATACCTATCTATCAATCATCTATCTCTATTTATAACACTTATATAACCACTCATCTTTCAGCTCCCAATCAAACATTAGTTAAATATTACTTAAAGTAAAAAAGTTTAGTGGTAGCAACACTCACCAAACTCAAACATATAGTCCCAAGATTCACAGAACTTCTGCCATGGCTTAGGAAAGATTTGGTGCAAAAATTTGGGCATAGCCATCGTGAGCAGAGTCATGACAAACATGGTGTTGATGGAGCTAATGAACTTCTCTGTTTCTTCTGGAACTTTGGGTTCCAGGCAGCCAATGCGGGATTCAAAGAGGACCGAAGAAATACCTAAAGAAAAACCAAGCCAGGAAGGGAATTAAAAGGGTGGTCACTTCAATCATTACAGCAGAAACTTTCTACACCAAACTTTCATCCCTTAATATATGAGTTTTGTTTCATTTTGTTAAACAAGCACTGGCAACACACTTTGAAGTTCTTCTCTGCAACCATCAGGGTTTTAAAATTGTAATTAAAGAATTAAATTTAAATATTGAAGTTAGAGGCTTTCACTTTGCAGAATTCAACCAAAGTTGCCATTATTTTAATGCCTAAAGCCCTCTGATTAACAAGAAACTTGGAACGTGAACATTACTGAGGACTCATTAAGTGATGGTATAATTGTGCAAAAGAGAGTAGTAATGAAAGACGTATGGGGAGAAAAGTATAAATTACTGGTAAATATTCTTATGTGTTTGTATCATCAACCCTATAAAAAATAATATATAGGCAGTCCTCGACTTATGGCCACAATTGGGACCAGAATTTCTGTTGTTAACCAGGGTGGTTGTTAAGCAAAGCGATTGTTAAGCAAATCTGACTTCCCCCATTGACTTTGCTTGTGAGAAGCTGGATGGGAAGGTTGAAATTTTTATTTTCTTTTATTTATTCATGAAAGCGATTTCTCGTAGCAAAAATGACTCTGGCAATCATGTGACCCAGGACACTGCAACCATTGTAAATACGCACCGGTTGCCAAGGCGCCCAACCCCCCAAATTTTGATTTGTAGGATGCGGTGACGGTCCTAAGTGTGAGGACCAGCTGCAAGCCACTTTTTTCAGTGCCATGACTAAGTCGAGGACTAATTGCAGTTTATCTCAGATAAATGCTCCATTGTACTCCGTTGTAACATCATCCTGTGTTTCTCTACTTGTAAGTGAAGTCACCAGTGTAACTCTGATACAGATGAAGTTTGGTGGGGCGATTGCAAAACGGGCACAGCGGTCAGGTACCTTCTAATCCAAACTTGTAGAACTCATCGGCCACGTTCTTGACAACGTGTCGCTCGTGGAGACTCCTCTGGTGTTGCAGCCGGCAGATCAGATCACTGACCACCTCGTTCAGGGTACCCGTGTAAGACTCCACCTCCTTGGGTTTCAGCATGTGTTTTCCTAGGATGCTGCGGATCTGCTGCCACTCCTCACCTTCCCTGTGGGGTAGGAAACAGCCTCCGTTAGTCTGCTGGGCAGGAGGAAAGCTCTACTACAGGAAAGCTCTGGGGAGAGAAAACTTAGAAAGCAGCAAGAGCGTTCTCCCATTTCCAAAGAGAGGTGCAAGTATCAGCTTGAAAGAGCTACACCTCCACCCTCGGAAAAGAGATTTTTTTCCCCTACCCACCCTCCATTCAATTATGTCTGATTGTCAGAGATTTGATTGTATAAGTCGCTCCTGGCAAGGTTTTTCAATAGTGGTTTACCATTGCATCATTCATAGGGCGGAGAGAAAGTGACTGGACCAAGATCACCCAGCTGGCTGTGTGCCCCAGGCAAGATCAGAACTCAGTTTCCTGCTTTCTAGCCTGAGGCCTTAATCATTACAACACACTGGGATAGATAGCCCACTAATAGTCTGTAAACAAACAGCACAGAGCCCCTCCGAAAGGGCTGAGGGCTTATCTCTGCGTTACATTTCCTTTTCTTGTTACTCATATCCTGCACTGGTCCAGGCTGTGGAAGCCACCAGCCCGGCATATGGGAGAAGCCCTTCGGAGGAAGCCTGAATCATCCCCATGACTTAGTGAGGCCCTCAGAGCGATTTCTCACTTCCCAGCTTGTACGCTTGCAGAAGACTCAGCAAGATTCTTCTGTTCTCATGTAATGCAAACATGGGGTTTCTCTCCTTCCCTCTGGCCCTCCACAGGCCAACTCTAGGGAGCAGACCTCCAAAGGAAGAAACACAAAATGGAGCAGACACAAAATGGAGGCTAGTCATTACGATTCAAAGTTATCCCCATTCGTGACCTCATACAGGTAGTCCTCAACTTACGGCCACAACTGAGCCCAAAATTTCTGTTGTGGAGACATTTGTTAAGTGAATTTCGCCTCATCTTACAACCTTTCTTGTTCAGGGAATCGCTGGGGTTAAGTTGGTGGCACAGTTGTTAAGTGAATCTGGCTTCCCCATTGAATTCGCTTGTCAGAAAGTCACAAAAGGGGAGCACGTGACACCCTCACCCGACCCTGGGGACACTGGAACCATCATAAATATGAGCCAGTTGCCGAGTGTCCAAATTTTGAACACATGACCTCAGGGAATGCTACAACAGTCATAAGTGTGAAAAAGGGTCACAAGTCACTTTTTTTCAATACTGTTGTAACTTTGAACGGTCACTAACTGAACTGTTGTAAATTGAGGACTACCTGTAGTATGACAGAATCCTTGACCTGATGCTTTAAGGATGCTTTAGCCCCCTTTCCAAAGCCAGACAGCTGAGATGCCAGAAGAAAGAGAATAATTTCAGCTCAGCATTTAAAGTAGACAAGCTCTAACTAAAATTCAGTGGCCGAGAAGCTTCAGCCAGTCTGGCTGATGGTCAGAAATGTTGTGTGCCGTAGCTTTGGAGGGTCCATCGGTTAGAGTGGCATATAGTGATACATAAAAACCAATAAATAAGGTGTGTCCCTTCCATTACACAGCCCAACTGTGAAATCCTTCATGTAGGACTAGCTGAGATCTTTGCTCCAAAGTTTCCATTACTGCCCAATTCTGCTGATTTTGTGTGAGAAATAGAGAGGGCAGGAAACATCCTATCCCGTGACATGAAAACATATCTTAAGACACCGGAGGCTGTAGTCAGCTGTGTAATTTGCCACTACCACCTACACATATGTTTTGTGAGTATGTGTAGGTAGTAGTGGTAAATTACACAATTGTCTACAGTCTCCGCTGCCTTAAGATGTGTTTTTGTGTCAGACAATACTGTTGATATCCACATTGCTCAGGAACAGGATTTCCCCCCCCCCCAGGATAATACGTTGCCTTCTGTGAGAGGTAGGATACCAGCCCTCCCAACTCCCCACCCAAAACCCAGGTGAACTGGCAGTCAGATCTTACTTGAGCACTGATTGAAAGACAACACACATTACTGGAATTGAGGGCAGAAGACTCTATCCCCCACCCACCTCACTTGCTTTGGCTGCCCGAAGTAAGTGGTTCACTTGACCTACCAGTGGGGCCTGTCCTGTCCTATCTCGGCCTTTCTAAGCTCCTGCAGCCTTCTCAACATGCCAACTTTGGAGAGCCAACAGCTTTCCCGTTTTTTTGCGTCCTAGAGAGGCATGAAATTCGTCCCCTTTCAGCCAAGGTTTATAGGTTGCGTGGATAAAAGTTGTATTATATTGGGCTCTGTATTATATTGGGCTTTGGTTCTTATTTTCAAGTTTGATTGTTTATTTTCTAGTTCTGATAGTCAGCGGTTGCAAGAGCAGAAACTCCTTCTATAAACCAAAGGATGAATGGCAACGGGCTTTTAAAATTGCTGCCTAAATGGCCATCAGAGCCCCATCTTCACATGCAGGGGTGTCAAACTCAATTTCATTGAGGGCCGCATCAGCATTGCGGTTGCCCTCAGGGGGCCAGGTGGGTGTGGCCAGGGTGGGCATGGCCTACTGGGTAGGCGTGGCTAGAGTGCGTATGGCCTACTGGGTGGGCGTGGCCAGCTATACATCATTCACATCAAGGGTGCCTATGGGGGCCTGGGCAGGAGTGGGACAGATCTGAGGGTCTCTGGCAGAAGGAAGGTCTCTGGGCCAGGGCCAAGGCAGTGGGGGCCATTCCCTCACTGTTTCCAGGATGGCTTCGCGGGCCACATGAAACCACTTCGCGGGCCGGATCTGGCCCCCGGGCCTTGTGTTTGACATGTCTGTTCACATGCATAAAACCTTCTTGAAAGTCTCTGGGAAGTCACTAGAGGGAGCTACTCCATAGCTAAATAATGCATGAAATTTATTTGCTGGGTGGGAAATAATGAAAATGGAATAACCTCTGCCAGGACAGCCTTCAGGGGAACTCTCCCGCAACATGGACTCCTGCCAGCCTGCCTGGAGAGCAAAAGGCAGCAAATACTTACGCTGTAAGCAGCCCGTATGCATGGCCTCGGCACACTCGATAATCCTTCCAGGAGGAGAGGTCAGAGCGAATGGGATGCTTGCCTTCCTGTCTTAGCACCTGTTCAATCAGGCTGGGATCTGCCACATGGACTGTGAGGATGGGCCCAAAACTCGCCTTCCAAACTGGGCCGTATTTAGCCTTGCCTTCAATCTAGGAGGAGAGCAGGAGAGAAGCTTGTGAGGAGCGATCCCATCATGATCCAATGGCTTTCCCACTCAGGGAAGAAGATCCAGTCAGGAAACATAATAACACTCTCCCCACCACCACCGTTTCTCTTGTTTGATTAACCCCAAACACTGCATAATTTCTGTAGGGATTACTAAATAAGGAAGGATCTAAAAAGGCTGTTAACCTTAAATCCAATCCATTCCAGGCAGAAATATACTGGACCCATGGAAGATACACTTCATGTGTCACGTTTCCCCACAGTTACATTTCCTTCCTGAGGGAAAATTGATTGTGGATTTTTTTTCTCCCTCACTGGGAACCTCTATGTGTCAGAAAGGCTAAGCATCTGATGTCCAAAATGAATACCCAAATACAGGTAGTCCTCGACCTAGAACAGTTCGTTTAGTGACCATTATGACTATTTTTCACACTCATGACCGTTGCAGCATCCCTGTATTCACATGCCTTATATTTGGATGCCTGACAACTGACTCACATTTATGATGGTTGCAGTGCCCCAGAGTCATATGTTCCCCTTTTGCAACCTTCTGAGAAGCAAAGTCAGTGGGGGAAGCCAAATTTCACTTAACCCCCGTGTTAGTAGTTTAAGAACTGCAGTGATTCACTCAACAAATGTAGCGAGAAAAGTTGTAAAATGGGGCAAAGCTCACTTAACAAATTTTTCACTTAGCAACATAATTTTTAGGCCCCAATTGTGGTTGTAAGCTGAGGACTACCTGTACATCGCAGTACCTCTATCGTGCAAGGATCTTCACATATGTGAAAAGGGATTAACTTGGATTTAATATCTAAAGAAGCGCTAAAAAAAATGGCCAGCGCAAAGACAGTAGCTTATTGGACAAAATAGGGGCAGTTTAAATCCTGAAGATTACGTGACAAAACTAAGTAGATGGGCTTTTTCTGCTGCAACAACTGGGACTGAAAAATAGATTTAGTTTTCTTGGGATTGATTCCCTGTGATGTAGACTCTTAAAAGTGAGGCACAAAAGGATTTTTGGCTCTCAGAAAATGTGTAGGATTGTGCTTTCCATTTATTTGGTTAGAGCCTCCTGCAGATTCTTGAGCAGCTTTCATTATTTATGGTAGTCTGATTTTCTGTTAAGTTGCTACTCCTCATGGCTGCATGTCCCTTGTGATAAAGCAGAACAGTGAAGGAAATCTAAGCAAAATCAAAACTGAGTTCTTAAGTTAAGCATCAGCATTTTTCAGTGGTTCATTTGCTTTTCCCTGTTTGGAAACTACAATAGTATATCAACAATAATCGAACTGCAAAAAAAACATCGTGACAATGAATACACACAATTGTCCTTAGAGGATACACATGGAAAGAGAGGATATATATTTAGTCTCACATCATGAATACTTCCTACAACATCCAAAGACAGCAGTGGGGCATAAATCAAACAGCCTTACCCACCCTAAAAGCTGTGTGGGGGTCTTTTTACCTTTGTGAAAATAATTGACATTAGATTACCAGTACAGCATTCAACAAACTTAACACTGATATGATAGTCCAAAACAGTCTTCTCTTCACCCCTCAGATTATTTTCAGTGATAATCAGGACAACGATATTACAGATGCCAGCAAGGGCATTTTACAAGACAGGTGTTGAATGTTTTTCTCTGCCTATCTAATGATGTAGTGCTAAACCTGCAAACCTATTTGGACAACATAAGTGTAGTAGTTTGCACTACTGTGTTTCAGTAATGTAACTCGGTATCAGAGCATCAGATACCTGTGGAAGGAAGAATTGGATTGCAGTAGGAAATTATTCTATACAATAGGACCATTGCAAATTTAAATAGGGGCAATTTAAAAAAAGTCACCAAGAAAACAAAACATTCAGAAAGCACCAAGAACACTTCAATTAAAAAAAAAAGAAGTTTCGTGTCCATTGTGCTAAAGCTAGAGGAAACACCAGGATCGATGAATGGCAAAGAGATTTTGGGAGTAAAATAAAATAGTCTCTTTTTTAGAGCACGCAGAAGGAGATAATTTCCGCAAATATAATACAACACCGTCTTATTGAGACAACTACTGAACACACTCATTGAACACGCATGTTAAAACAAGAACGGGCTAGGGCGCTCCCATCTGTACTCGCCTCACAGAACTATCAGTGATTTAAAAATTATACAGTGTGTTCCATGCGCACGCAAGTACAGTTTAATGCCATAGATGGCCACAAGGTCAAGATGGCTTTGCTCAGCTCAGTGGCTTAGGTTTTTCAACAAAAGCTACTGTCTACGTAACAGAGCACAGTAGACCAGCAAGCCAGGAAAGAACATGCTGAACTAACATTTACTGAAATAGCCTTTTGCTTGGAGACAAAAAGTGCCCACCGCAAGGTTTCCATACATGCAAGTGACGATCCTGACCCCAGAACTTCTGCGGCTTGTAGGATACCTATTCCAGTTTTATAAATATGGCATCATAAACCAGGGGTCCTGCTATGACATGGTTCAGGAACGTCTTATTGTTTGTCTTGCCTAGCTCTTGCTGAATTGTCATTAGGTGCCTGTGATTCCTCTCCCATTGAGTCCAGTGAAGCAACAGAGATTTTTAAGCAAAGTTTTAGAGAATTGCTCAGCATGGCTTATGAGAGTCCTAGGGGGTATATTTTATGCCATATCCTTAACTTGGAGACTCATTTTCACACTGCTTTAAGGATGCCAGGGGCCAACCGCTTCACCACATTCCTACAAGGAGATAAGTTATTTGGATAATTGGAATTCTGGGCAGAAGCTTAAAAAAGAAATAATCAAGGCATCATCCGTGAAGTAAAAAAAACAAAAAACCCAAGAATTAAGGATTCAAAGGACAATTTGAGAAATCGTGGTTCAAGAGCCATACATTCAGAAAAAGTTTGCTCATCCAATGGCGCCGTTTCTTCTGTTCTGGGGCACCCCTTTTCAAAGCGTCTTTTTTTCTGACACAGTCAGAAATCCTTGGGGACACCTCTGAACAAACAACTGGGGAGAAGGGAGCAGAATTCATTGTGTTGAATGTGACTTGTGTTCCCAAAAGGTGCTCTGCGCCTGCTCTCCACTGTCCCCTTCCGAAAAAGGAAGGAACCGTAATTGAGAAAAAGAGGTCTTAGTTGAGGTTTGGATGGTGCAACTACCTCGCTTCATTCACAGATATTTTACAGGAGAGTCAGACTTGGTTATCTCCCATCCGTAAACCTTTCTTTAAAAAAAAAAACCCACACAAAACATTTCCTTAGGCAGATAGGCGTACCCCAGCTTGCAAAGGAAAGCCTAGAATGCTGCACTTCTTTCCAACGGTAGTCCCAGAAAGCTTTTGATTATAAGCTATCTTGGATCAATAGAAAAGTGGGGAAGGGTCCATAGGATCGTTGTGGGTTTTTTTAAGACTATGCCGTTCATTGGTTTTACATAAGCTCTCACAAGAAAGAGGGTTTCCCTTTTTTTGATGGGGAGAAGCATTAAGGAAAAGACTCATTAGTTTCAAGCCTTAAAGGAGAGAGAAGAGGGAGGGAGAGAGGGAGAGGAAGAGAGGGAGAGGGAGAAAGAAAGAGAGGGAGGGAGGGAGAGAGAGAGAGGGAGAGAAAGAGAGAGAGGGGGAGAAAGAGAGAGGGAGGGAGAGAGAGAGATTATCATAGTGGGTGATGAGGGTGTAGGGATGATATTCTCTTGTCTGTATCTGTCTGTCTGTCCGTCTCTATCTATCTCATCTCATCTCATCTCTCTCTCTTTACCTGCCTGCCTGCCTATCTATCTATCTATCTATCTATCTATCTATCTATCTATCTATCTATCTATCAATCTATCTATCTATCTATCTATCTACCTACCTACCTACCTATCATCTATCTATCTATCTATCTATCTATCTATCTATCTATCTATCTATCTATCTATCTATCTATCTATCTATCTATCTATCTATCTATCTATCTTCCCAAGGCGGCTCTTACCTGGAGTTCATGCAGTCGGGACAGGCCTCTTTTGCAGAAAAGGTCGGTGAAGAAGCCGAGAGCGCTGGGTCCCGGCATCTCCTCCAGAGTCTTGTGGGTTTCAATAACTTTCGATCGCGCCCCGAGGAGAGATTCCACCCACAGCTCAGGAAAGAGCTTCGCGAGCAAGGATGCCTTGGTGGCCAGCTTGAGCGTCTGGGACATCTTTGCGCGGGGAAGCCTGAAGCCGCGGAGAGCACCGGAGAGCTGTGTGGCAGCAGCATCTTGGACCACCTGTATTTATCTCAGCCGAGCTCAGAGCCCGGCTAAGAGGAGGCTGTCGAGCAGGGCCCGCCCCGCCGCCACCCGCCCAATCAGAGGCCGGCGCCTGAAGGGCTTCCCCCGTCTCCTGCGCTTTTGTAAGCAGCCAAGTATCCCGCCGAGTCTTCGGTCCCATCTCTTCCCTTCCCTTCTTATCCTGTCCTCTTCTTCTTCGCTCTCTTATCCTCTCCTCTCCTCTTTTTTTCTCTTCTGATTTCCTCTCCTCTTATCTTATCCTCCTCTCCTCTTCTTCTCTTCGCTCTCTTCTCCTATCCTATCCTGTCCTATCCTTCCCTTCTCCTCTCCTCTTATCCTTCTCTCCTCTTCTTCTCTTGGCTCTCTTCTCCTATCCTATCCTGTCCTATCCTTCCCTTCTCCTCTCCTCTCCTTCCCTTCTCCTCTCCTCTTATCCTTCTCTCCTCTTCTTCTCTTCGCTTTCTTCTCCTATCCTATCCTGTCCTATCCTTCCCTTCTCCTCTCCTCTTATCCTTCTCTCTTCTTCTTCTCTTGGCTCTCTTCTCCTATCCTATCCTGTCCTATCCTTCCCTTCTCCTCTCCTCTCCTTCCCTTCTCCTCTCCTCTTATCCTTCTCTCCTCTTCTTCTCTTCGCTCTCTTCTCCTATCCTATCCTGTCCTATCCTTCCCTTCTCCTCTCCTCTTATCCTCCTCTCCTCTTCTTTTCTCCTCTGATTTCCTCTCCTCTTATCCTCTCCTCCTCTCCTCTTCTTCTTTTGGCTCTCTTCTCCTATCCTATCCTGTCCTATCCTTCCCTTCTCCTCTCCTCTTATCCTTCTCTCCTCTTCTTCTCTTAGCTCTCTTCTCCTATCCTATCCTGTCCTATCCTTCCCTTCTCCTCTCCTCTTATCCTTCTCTCTTCTTCTTCTCTTGGCTCTCTTCTCCTATCCTATCCTGTCCTATCCTTCCCTTCTCCTCTCCTCTTATCCTTCTCTCCTCTTCTTCTCTTGGCTCTCTTCTCCTATCCTATCCTGTCCTATCCTTCCCTTCTCCTCTCCTCTTATCCTTCTCTCCTCTTCTTCTCCTGGCTCTCTTCTCCTATCCTATCCTGTCCTATCCTTCCCTTCTCCTCTCCTCTTATCCTTCTCTCCTCTTCTTCTCTTGGCTCTCTTCTCCTATCCTATCCTGTCCTATCCTTCCCTTCTCCTCTCCTCTTATCCTTCTCTCCTCTTCTTCTCTTGGCTCTCTTCTCCTATCCTATCCTGTCCTATCCTTCCCTTCTCCTCTCCTCTTATCCTTCTCTCCTCTTCTTCTCTTCGCTCTCTTCTCCTATCCTATCCTGTCCTATCCTTCCCTTCTCCTCTCCTCTTATCCTTCTCTCCTCTTCTTCTCTTCGCTCTCTTCTCCTATCCTATCCTGTCCTATCCTTCCCTTCTCCTCTCCTCTTATCCTTCTCTCCTCTTCTTCTCTTCGCTCTCTTCTCCTATCCTATCCTTCCCTTCTCCTCTCCTCTTATCCTTCTCTCCTCTTCTTCTCTTGGCTCTCTTCTCCTATCCTATCCTGTCCTATCCTTCCCTTCTCCTCTCCTCTTATCCTTCTCTCCTCTTCTTCTCTTCACTCTCTTCTCCTATCCTATCCTTCCCTTCTCCTCTCCTCTTATCCTTCTCTCCTCTTCTTCTCTTGGCTCTCTTCTCCTATCCTATCCTGTCCTATCCTTCCCTTCTCCTCTCCTCTTATCCTTCTCTCCTCTTCTTCTCTTCACTCTCTTCTCCTATCCTATCCTTCCCTTCTCCTCTCCTCTTATCCTTCTCTCCTCTTCTTCTCTTGGCTCTCTTCTCCTATCCTATCCTGGCCTATCCTTCCCTTCTCCTCTCCTCTTATCCTTCTCTCCTCTTCTTCTCTTGGCTCTCTTCTCCTATCCTATCCTGTCCTATCCTTCCCTTCTCCTCTTATCCTTCTCTCCTCTTCTTCTCTTCGCTCTCTTCTCCTATCCTATCCTGGCCTATCCTTCCCTTCTCCTCTCCTCTTATCCTTCTCTCCTCTTCTTCTCTTGGCTCTCTTCTCCTATCCTATCCTGTCCTATCCTTCCCTTCTCCTCTCCTCTTATCCTTCTCTCCTCTTCTTCTCTTCGCTCTCTTCTCCTATCCTATCCTGTCCTATCCTTCCCTTCTCCTCTCCTCTTATCCTTCTCTCCTCTTCTTCTCTTGGCTCTCTTCTCCTATCCTATCCTGTCCTATCCTTCCCTTCTCCTCTCCTCTTATCCTTCTCTCCTCTTCTTCTCTTGGCTCTCTTCTCCTATCCTATCCTGTCCTATCCTTCCCTTCTCCTCTCCTCTTATCCTTCTCTCCTCTTCTTCTCTTGGCTCTCTTCTCCTATCCTATCCTGGCCTATCCTTCCCTTCTCCTCTTATCCTTCTCTCCTCTTCTTCTCTTCGCTCTCTTCTCCTATCCTATCCTGGCCTATCCTTCCCTTCTCCTCTCCTCTTATCCTTCTCTCCTCTTCTTCTCTTGGCTCTCTTCTCCTATCCTATCCTGTCCTATCCTTCCCTTCTCCTCTCCTCTTATCCTTCTCTCCTCTTCTTCTCTTCGCTCTCTTCTCCTATCCTATCCTTCCCTTCTCCTCTCCTCTTATCCTTCTCTCCTCTTCTTCTCTTGGCTCTCTTCTCCTATCCTATCCTGTCCTATCCTTCCCTTCTCCTCTTATCCTTCTCTCCTCTTCTTCTCTTCGCTCTCTTCTCCTATCCTATCCTGTCCTATCCTTCCCTTCTCCTCTCCTCTTATCCTTCTCTCCTCTTCTTCTCTTGGCTCTCTTCTCCTATCCTATCCTGTCCTATCCTTCCCTTCTCCTCTCCTCTTATCCTTCTCTCCTCTTCTTCTCTTGGCTCTCTTCTCCTATCCTATCCTGTCCTATCCTTCCCTTCTCCTCTCCTCTTATCCTTCTCTCCTCTTCTTCTCTTGGCTCTCTTCTCCTATCCTATCCTGTCCTATCCTTCCCTTCTCCTCTCCTCTTATCCTTCTCTCCTCTTCTTCTCTTGGCTCTCTTCTCCTATCCTATCCTGTCCTATCCTTCCCTTCTCCTCTCCTCTTATCCTTCTCTCCTCTTCTTCTCTTGGCTCTCTTCTCCTATCCTATCCTGTCCTATCCTTCCCTTCTCCTCTCCTCTTATCCTTCTCTCCTCTTCTTCTCTTCGCTCTCTTCTCCTATCCTATCCTGTCCTATCCTTCCCTTCTCCTCTCCTCTTATCCTTCTCTCCTCTTCTTCTCTTCGCTCTCTTCTCCTATCCTATCCTTCCCTTCTCCTCTCCTCTTATCCTTCTCTCCTCTTCTTCTCTTGGCTCTCTTCTCCTATCCTATCCTGTCCTATCCTTCCCTTCTCCTCTCCTCTTATCCTTCTCTCCTCTTCTTCTCTTCACTCTCTTCTCCTATCCTATCCTTCCCTTCTCCTCTCCTCTTATCCTTCTCTCCTCTTCTTCTCTTGGCTCTCTTCTCCTATCCTATCCTGTCCTATCCTTCCCTTCTCCTCTCCTCTTATCCTTCTCTCCTCTTCTTCTCTTCACTCTCTTCTCCTATCCTATCCTTCCCTTCTCCTCTCCTCTTATCCTTCTCTCCTCTTCTTCTCTTGGCTCTCTTCTCCTATCCTATCCTGGCCTATCCTTCCCTTCTCCTCTCCTCTTATCCTTCTCTCCTCTTCTTCTCTTGGCTCTCTTCTCCTATCCTATCCTGTCCTATCCTTCCCTTCTCCTCTTATCCTTCTCTCCTCTTCTTCTCTTCACTCTCTTCTCCTATCCTATCCTGGCCTATCCTTCCCTTCTCCTCTCCTCTTATCCTTCTCTCCTCTTCTTCTCTTGGCTCTCTTCTCCTATCCTATCCTGTCCTATCCTTCCCTTCTCCTCTCCTCTTATCCTTCTCTCCTCTTCTTCTCTTCGCTCTCTTCTCCTATCCTATCCTGTCCTATCCTTCCCTTCTCCTCTCCTCTTATCCTTCTCTCCTCTTCTTCTCTTGGCTCTCTTCTCCTATCCTATCCTGTCCTATCCTTCCCTTCTCCTCTCCTCTTATCCTTCTCTCCTCTTCTTCTCTTGGCTCTCTTCTCCTATCCTATCCTGTCCTATCCTTCCCTTCTCCTCTCCTCTTATCCTTCTCTCCTCTTCTTCTCTTGGCTCTCTTCTCCTATCCTATCCTGTCCTATCCTTCCCTTCTCCTCTTATCCTTCTCTCCTCTTCTTCTCTTCGCTCTCTTCTCCTATCCTATCCTGGCCTATCCTTCCCTTCTCCTCTCCTCTTATCCTTCTCTCCTCTTCTTCTCTTGGCTCTCTTCTCCTATCCTATCCTGTCCTATCCTTCCCTTCTCCTCTCCTCTTATCCTTCTCTCCTCTTCTTCTCTTCGCTCTCTTCTCCTATCCTATCCTTCCCTTCTCCTCTCCTCTTATCCTTCTCTCCTCTTCTTCTCTTGGCTCTCTTCTCCTATCCTATCCTGTCCTATCCTTCCCTTCTCCTCTTATCCTTCTCTCCTCTTCTTCTCTTCGCTCTCTTCTCCTATCCTATCCTGTCCTATCCTTCCCTTCTCCTCTCCTCTTATCCTTCTCTCCTCTTCTTCTCTTGGCTCTCTTCTCCTATCCTATCCTGTCCTATCCTTCCCTTCTCCTCTCCTCTTATCCTTCTCTCCTCTTCTTCTCTTGGCTCTCTTCTCCTATCCTATCCTATCCTTCCCTTCTCCTCTCCTCTTATCCTTCTCTCCTCTTCTTCTCTTCGCTCTCTTCTCCTATCCTATCCTGTCCTATCCTTCCCTTCTCCTCTCCTCTTATCCTTCTCTCCTCTTCTTCTCTTCGCTCTCTTCTCCTATCCTATCCTGTCCTATCCTTCCCTTCTCCTCTCCTCTTATCCTTCTCTCCTCTTCTTCTCTTCGCTCTCTTCTCCTATCCTATCCTGTCCTATCCTTCCCTTCTCCTCTCCTCTTATCCTTCTCTCCTCTTCTTCTCTTGGCTCTCTTCTCCTATCCTATCCTGGCCTATCCTTCCCTTCTCCTCTCCTCTTATCCTTCTCTCCTCTTCTTCTCTTGGCTCTCTTCTCCTATCCTATCCTGTCCTATCCTTCCCTTCTCCTCTTATCCTTCTCTCCTCTTCTTCTCTTCGCTCTCTTCTCCTATCCTATCCTGTCCTATCCTTCCCTTCTCCTCTCCTCTTATCCTTCTCTCCTCTTCTTCTCTTCGCTCTCTTCTCCTATCCTATCCTGTCCTATCCTTCCCTTCTCCTCTCCTCTTATCCTTCTCTCCTCTTCTTCTCTTCGCTCTCTTCTCCTATCCTATCCTATCCTCCTCTTCTCTTCTTTTCTCTTCTCTTCTTCTCTTCACTCACTTCTCCTCTCCTCTCCTCCTCTTTTCTTTTCTTCTTCACTTCTCTTCTCCTCCTCTGCTCTCCTCTTCATTTCTCTTCCCTTCTCCCTTCTTTCCCCTCCCCCTCACCTTCCCTCTTTGCTCCAAAATCTTTAAATCTTATGAAAATTTAAAGTTCTTAAGTGCTTAGTAAAGAAAAACAGTGATCAGTGATAGTAATGAGTTATGTTCATTATATAATCATAATCAAGTCTCTTTAAAAATAAAATAAAAAAAATCTCCCTGGTATTTACATCCTATGACTGAAGTTGACCACATCATAGCATTTGAATGAATGGAGTTGTGTATGTCTGGTGAAAGTGTCCAGAGGAGGGCAACAAAATCTTTTTTAAAAAAAATAAAAGCAGTTCATATGAGGAAAAACTAAACTGCTGAGTACATTTAGGAAGAAAAAAAGATCTGCTAAGTGTTGCACATAAATTAGGGATGGAATTAGGAAGGCAATTGTGAGTCTGTGATAGATCACTGAGTGACTCAGAAATTGGCAAAGATTTCAAATTGCATTGTTTTAAATACTAATGACAACAACATTACTCCCTCCCACAGTATAGTGCTGAAATTCAGAAAGCTTGAGTTAATTAATTGAAGGGTTATGTAAAAGAATTATGAACCAGTTGCAAAAGGAAGTGTGCTCTGAGTCCAGAATTATTTTGGTTTTTTTTATCTGGAATGAACACTAGCTTTCCCTGAAAGTGTTTATCTGAAAAATGGAAACCCCATCTCATGATTTTTCCGCATAACCAGGTCAAAGTGCTCCCCTCCAGTCCTTGGTGTGGAAGTTGCCTTACACCCATTGCCAACTTCTATTCTGCCACAATAAGGCTGGTAAAGAAGGCTGTCTATGGGCCAAGTTAAGGAAAGGGATCAGTGAATTCCTCATCTTCCTTTTTCTCCCACCAAGCACTATCTTTGTCTGTCTGTCTCTGTGTGCGCGCACACACGTGTGTGTGTGCACATGCACACTTATGAGTCAAGGCTGATTTCTGGCAATTGCCTAGATAAGTCACTGCAGTTTTCTTGGCAAGGTTTTTCTGGAAAAGGTTTGCCCTTGTCTTCTCCCTGGGGCTAAGAGAGAGTGACTGGCCCAAGGTCACCCAGATGACTTTGTACCTAAAGCAGGACAAGAATTCAGCATAACCTGCTTTCTACTCCAGCGCCTTTAACCACTACACCAAACTGCTTCTCAAGCACCATACATTCAGGGCCAAATTAAGGGCAACTGATGCTTGAGCAAAGCCCAACAATGCCCTCCCATTGCTTATTTGACAAGACATTAAGACAGGGGTCTTCAAACTTGGCCCTTTTATGACTTGTGGAAAAGGGCCAAGTTTGAAGACCCCTGCGTTAAGACATTAAGTTAAGTGCTGAAGGTGAAATAAGATATGAAAAATTCAGTTTTCTTCCAGGCCATACCCCACATCTATATTAAAAGCAAACTTTATATATATATATGTGTGTGTGTGTGTGTGTGTGTGTGTGTGTGTGTGTGTGTGTATGTCAAATGTTAACTATTTAGATTACCTTGCTAGGCTCCAAACATGGGGCAAATCTTTATTTCCTGTTTTCAGCCTTATCTCAAAGGCCATCGATCAGGCTGTAGTCACACCGGACAGTTCATATATTTGTGTAAATTACTAACAAAGAATTAAGGGAGACTAAGATGCATTTCTGACTCTTTAGTCTTCATCAGTCAGTCATACCCTTCTGAGATTCAAACCTGGGCTGATTGCATATTAGGCAGTATTTTTACCTCTTGAGCCACAGGATCTCTCTCGCTCTCTGTTAGCTTTCTGCAAGGGGAGATATGAGTCTTAATTCTTTGTTAGTAATTTACACACACACACACACACACACACACACATGTAAGTATGTATGTATGTATGTATGTATGTGTGTGTGTGTGTGTGTTTTCTGAGGTTTTCGCGGGTGTTTGTATGTGGATCTTTGGTCATTCGGGTATATATATATATATATATATATATATATATATATATATATATATATATATATATATATATATATATATATATATATATATATATATATATATATATATATATATATCGCTAAAAAAAACCAGTAACAGAAATAACAAGCTTTAAGGATCCCTTAGGCGAGTCAAGCGATGAAGTAAATGCTAGCCAGGCCAGGCCAGCCGTGTGGCAACGGCCAGTTTGGACTCGGATGAGAAATCCGACGACGTGTAAACAGTTCCGTTCCGATGAACCGCTGCCTCCGCAAGCAGAGGAGGCTGCGCCGCCGGCAACCAGGAAACACAGCGGTCCCCCACTTCCCGGCGCAAAGGCTCGCCGTGCGGAGAGCGGAGAGCGGAGCCAAGGGAATCGTGCGCTTCCGAAGGAGCGTCGTCAGAATTGCTTCCATTGAAGAAAAGCAGCGGGCTCGGGGCCCGTCCGTTGACCCAACAGCCGTCCGTTGATCCAGACTCCGTGTGCCTGGACTCCCGACCGGAAGCCTCCTGAGCGGGACTCTGGACCTGGAATCCTCGGAGCCTCGCTCCATCACTCTGGTTTGAATTTGGCGCTCTCTCAAGGCAAGTTTGCTGGACTTTTTTTGTGGGGGGGGGGGCGGTAGGGACTCGAATTCTCGAGCGGCTGTGTGTGCGTCTGCGCTCACCTTCCCTTCGTGGCTTGTTTGTTGGCTTTGCAAACTTCCCCTCTGTGCGTTTGCTGGATGCAAAAGTCTCGGGCCACGGGACGGAACAAACGGGATACCTGATGATTACCTTCGAGCACAAACGTGGACATTTTAGACCAGGGGGTCTTCAAACTCGGCCCTTTTATGACTCATGGACCTCAGCTCCCAGAATTCCTCAGCCAGCATGCCTGGCTGAGGAATTCTGGGAACTGAAGTCCATGAATCATAAAAGGGCCGAGTTTGAAGACCCCTGTTTTAGACGGTCTCCAAACCAAAGATTTTTTTTTAAAAAAATTGCAAATTAAAGCTGAACGCAGCAGCAGATAAAGACAATTGCAAACGTTAAAAGTTGAGCGCCAGGCAGTGAAAGATTTAAGGGCCTGACAGTTGGGGAGGGGGGAACTCTATGTTGCCGTTTCTAAGTGCCCTAAGCATAGGCTCAGTGTGGGTGCCTGTACTGAGGTGGGGGGAAAGCAACCGTCAAGTGCTCTCTTCGATTGGACATAGTTAGACAGGTGCAGAGAGCGGTGGGTTTAGCAAAGATGGCAAACAGGCTGGCAGGAGTGGGATGAAGGAAGGATGAAGAGGGAGGGACATACCCAGATGCTTGCAAAACTGATAAACCCACGTTTCAAAATAATCGGGCTAAAAGGCACAGAAGGACTTATGTGGTAAAGTGAGAGGCTAGCTCCACAAGTCCATCTTTTACGAGGACTGTAAGCACTGACTATAGTACCAGGGGTAGGCAACCTTGGCTCTTTGATGACTCGTGGACTTTAACTCCCAAAATTCCTGAGCCAACATGAAGTTGAAGTCTACAATTCATAAAAGCCCTGGTCTAGAGCCAGGGGTAGGCAATCTTGGCTCTTTTGTGACTCGTGGACTTTAACTCCCAGAATTCCTGAGCCAGCATGAAGTTGAAGTCTACAATTCATAAAAGCCCTGGTCTAGAGCCAGGGGTAGGCAACCTTGGCTCTTTGATGACTCGTGGACTTCAACTCCCAGAATTCCTGAGCCAGCATGAAGTTGAAGTCTACAATTCATAAAAGCCCTGGTCTAGAGCCAGGGGTAGGCAACCTTGGCTCTTTTGTGACTCGTGGACTTCAACTCCCAGAATTCCTGAGCCAGCATGAAGTTGAAGTCTACAATTCATAAAAGCCCTGGTCTAGAGCCAGGGGTAGGCAACCTTGGTTCTTTTGTGACTGTGGCATGGCTAGCTGAGGAATTCTGGGAGTTGAAGTCCACGAGTCATCAAACAGCCAAGGTTGCCTACCCCTGGACTATACTAACCAGCGTGGCAAACCATACGGTTCCAGCCCCATGACCCCAAATGGCAGAAAGACCTGTCCCAGAGCTAATTGAGATTGGTCTAAGAACAGCCACCATCACTCTGGCCCCTGGAACAGCCAAAGCCAGAGCCAGATCAATAAACCCCAGGGAACCACTGCCCTCCACTGACAGTTACAGGGGTCAGTGTGGTACATTGTCCTAAAAGCCAATGAAAGTGCAGTTGCAGGATGCAGGTACCACAGGCCTTTGTACCGGGATGAACAACAGGGGAGACTTTTGGTTGTGCATTCTCAAAAATAGTAAAAATACAGCCAGATGAAACTCCTTGCCAGTGGAAGCAGCAGAAAAATTCTATGGCAGCAATGGGAAGAGGGCCAAGTTGGGTGAAGCTGGTCCTTTTTCCTGGTTGAAACTGTCCTTCTGTGCAGAGCTGCTTTGTTGCACCAGATTTGGTGCATCTTTCGTACAAATTGCTAAGAAGAAAATAAATGGGCAGCTGTTATAGTCACCAGAAGTTCTGTGCAGTCCTTTTGCATCTTCTGATTCTCTGAATAAAGGAAAAAGAACAAGTGAAACTTCATTCACGTACAGTATCTTTAATCCAGTTACCTAATTAACGCAGCTCTGGAATTTTCAGTAATTTGAATCATGACCCAGCCAAATTAATTGAACTGACACCCACAGTTGAGCCACAAGGACAATTATTCCAAGCAGAACATCTTGGGCATCTGTATCTGCTTAGTGGTTACACAATCTGGGTTGTTGTATTTCGGTGACCAACAAGGGTTATAGGGAAATACTATATATATTTCTGTTGAACGGGTTTGTTTGTTTGTCTGTGAGTTTGCTTGTGAAGCCTGTTACACATCAAAATCTCCTTGTTTTTTTCTTGCTACAAGATTTATGCAAACCATCACTTTCACACTTCTGGGAAGGCTGGGTCAGTGGCACCCACGTAAAGATGTGTTGATGAGCATTTTCCCAGAATGTATGGTAAATTATTTTCTCCTCCAGATTTTTCTCAAGAAAATCATTCCATCTCACTGCCAGAACACTGCTTTGTAGAGTTTTTCCTGGGATCTTTCCCTGAACATATATGTGACTATTTTTTCTGTAATTTCAGTGTTGATTTTTTTTTTACTTGGGACTAACAAATAACTTGATTGCAGAAGGGGTAATCTGCAAGGCAGGTGGCACCTGACTGGAAAAGTTTTATTAGTTCTCTTACCACCTCTGTAGTCATCCTGTCCTTTCCCTTGCATTACTTTTCAATAACCAGCATTTAATGTTTAAGAGGTGTTTCCCCCCCCCTCACCAGAAATTATATTCAAATAATTAAGGAGTAAATTGTTCAACTAGGGGACACGGTGGCTCAGTGGGTTAGGACGCTGAGCTTGTCGATCGGAAGGTCGGCAGTTTGGCGGGTCGAATCCCGAGTGCCGCGTAACAGAGTGAGCGCCTGTTACTCGTCCCAGCTTCTGCCAACCTAGCAGTTCGAAAGCACGTAAAAATGCAAGTAGAAAAATAGGGACCACTACGGTGGGAAGGTAACAGCGTTCCGTGCGCCTTTGGCGTCTAGTCATGCCGGCCACATGACCACGGAGATGTCCTCGGACAAGCGCTGGCTCTTCGGCTTTGAAACGGAGATGAGCACCGGCCCCTAGAGTTGGAAACGACTAGCACGCATGTGCGGGGGAACCTTTACCTTTTTAAATTGTTTAACTATATCTTCTGAGATTGCTTTGGCTGGTGCTTTGATGAAAATTAGTTTGTTTTATTTCCGTTCCAGAAGTAAACGGAGTACTTTGCCTGCCAGACTATGAGGAGCATCGGTGTTGTCAGGACAGCACTTGGGGGCAAATGTCCAGGAGAATGGGCACAGCATGTTGGATCGCTAAAATTCCCTAACCTCAACCTTCAACAGTTGGGAACTCAGAGCTACACACAGCCTGAGAGGAGAGAGTCATTTCCAATAAGTTGCACACGTCATTAGTAAGCAGACCAGAAAGGCTTAAGTGAGACTCCATCATTACTTTTATCTAAACTATATCAACCATTACTGGCTGCCCATGTAAGATAGTGGTAGAGTAGAAATAGAAGACCTAGGTTTTAATCCACCCATAGAAGGTCCCTATGGGCCAGTAACTCTCTTTCAGTCTAGGAACTGGTATGGTATAGTGCAGGGGTCTTCAAACTTGGCTCTTTTATGACTTGTGGACTTCAACTCCCAGGATTCCTCAGCCAACATGCCTGAGGAGACATCCAGGTTTTTGTCCATTCTCAGCCACAGAAGCCAATCTACTTTACAGGATTGCTTGTGGGGGAAAAATGGGAAGAGGAAGGGCTGTGTATGGCGCCTTTAGCTCTTAAAATTGCAAGAAAGTTCAGTTCCATCAGCAACCGAATGTCCAGCTGTGAATCTCACCCTTGGCATCCCTTGATGACATTTCAAATCCTTCTCACCTAGTTCTCACTAATTTTATACTACAGACTTTTTGGTCGTTTCTTTGTCCCAATACTTTTTGTTATAAAAAAGCAATTGTATCAGCATAGGTGTTCACATTATTTTAACATGTTAATTCATCTAGTTAGAAAAAGCAATGCAGTCAGTATGGGGCCCTGGTGGAGCAGTGGTTAGAATGCAGTATTGATGGCTAATTCTGCCAACTGCCAGGAGTTCGATCCTGACCTAGGTTGACTCAGCCTTCCATCCTTCTGAGGTCAGTAAAATGAGGACCCAGATTGTTGGGGGCAATAGGCTGACTCTGTAAACTGCTTAGAGAGGGGTATAAAGCACTGTGAAGTGGTATATAAGTCTAAGTGATATTGCTTGCTTGTGACTCTTTTATCATCTCATCAGTGGTTGCGATCTCTGAGCAAGCAAGATGGAGGACAAAAAGGAGCCACAATCTCCGTCTCTTTTCTTTCTCTGGGTCGTGGTTCGGATTCCTAGGTACGTCCCCATGTGCAGATAGCTCTACGTAGAGCCAGGGGACTTAACATGTCTCGATATGCATACGAAGAGATCCTACTTATGACCGGAGAATTTTGGCTTCATGACGTTCCACTTCACACGGAGAAAGTCTCTACTTACATTCCGTGTACTGGTACAGAATTAGTTCTTCTTGTCATATGTGCCAAACATACAGCAGAAAGGGATTGGCCGTGGAGTGAAAGAAGGGCAGCAGTGTGTGAATAGAATTCCTCCAATCGTAAAGCTACCAACAGAGTCAGCAACATGGAGCTGGATGGAGCGGGGGGGGGGGGCAGAATCCTGTATCAATAGCTGGGCAAGGCCATATGACAACATAGCTCACTCATTTTCCTTTGAGCACTGGAGTAATGTTAGTTAAGAGGGAACTTCTGAACTTTCCTTTTTTAAAAAAGTGAGTGGTGTGTGTGTGTGAAAATATTCCATTCAAAATCTTCGCTGCAGATAGAAGACAGTTGTTGACTTATCAACCAGCTGTGTTTATTGAATTACCAATCAACAACACAAAAGTCAAATCTCAAGCATTCTGGGCTTAGGCGTTTTTTTTATTATGTTAAAAATGGTTGAGGGGAAGTGAAATTATACAACTGATCTCACCATTTATTTTAAATGCCACGAGTTGTTTCTCCAAGTAAACAAAACATCATGAGAGTGACGATACCCATTGCCTGGTATCATGCAGTTCTGGCATCATCAGCCAAATCTTTTCTTTCCTTTTTCTCTTCTTAAGGCATCTACGATCCAAAGATAGCATTTTGACTTCAGATTATGTTAGTGGGAATTAGGAAATAGGAAAGTTTATTCATCTGAGCAATTCTTATCTAGTTTTATAACCAAAGAAGTCCCCTTTGGTGTGAGAAGTATCATTTGATCAATAATGCACTGAGGTCACTGTCTTTATTTAAATTATGGATGAGTCCTTCCGGTTGCTTCTAAACTGTTAGCTGCATTTATGCATTATCAATAAAGCAAGATGAAATTGTTACGAGTTTTAATTAAATCGGTCACCTTAACCTTTTTATCTTGAATAACCTTTCAGACCCACAATTTATAAACTGCACGCCTTTGCAATTACAATGGGTAGAAATACAATGTTGCTTAAAAATGAATGTCAAATATGGACTGTTCAGCAAATATATTGTGCGTGGTACCGTTCTGTAGTTTCTAGTGCTCTCCCAGCATGACGATTCTAGTTATTTCCCCAAGCCAGAGAATTGCATATTGGTCCTGCCAAGTTCTACAATATTTGCAGTTTTTACTTTTCATTTTGTAAATAGAAGAATCGGAGACAGCTGCCTTACCTGCTTACTCAATTGGTCTTCTTGATTCCAATTGGGCTCTCCAGCAAAGAGAAGCCATCATCTACTTTCTGGGATAATTTGAACCAGGGATGGTAAGAAATGAATGCAGGACCATGTGCAGATACGATTAAGCAGCCCCTTGTGGGTAGCCAGCCCTCCCAAAAGAGGCAAAGGAGCCTGGATTTCCAAAATTGGCACATGTCAGTTTGTAGCAGAAATGCAAAGGTGGAAATAACGGATGTGATTTAAATGAAAGAAGATGGCAGATAATCTGCACCACCAGCAAAACCGACGCCAGCCAGAGCACACGACATAAAACGTTCCCCATCCAGGTTTGCCTACAAGTTTTTGTTTTTTTAAACCTTAAACTGCATTTTAACAAGAAAACTAAAACTGTAAAATGAAGAACTCCTCTCAGATCTGGCCCTTTTTCATACTTTGCGGCATTTTAGGTAAAGCCGTAATTGATTGTCTTGTTTCCAGCCATTGTTGCAACACTGGTTTTTTTGGGTTTTTTTTGCTTATTTGTAAGCTCCATGAATCGTTTGGAAAGAATGGATTTCCTGTGCAAATATAGGCAGTCCTCAACTTATAACCACATCGGAGGCCAGACTTTCCATTGTTAGTCAAGGCAGTTGTTAAGTGAGTCACATCCAATTTTACCTTTTTGCCATGGCTATTAAGCGAATCACTTGCAGTTGTTAATGACGTGATTGTTAAGCAAATCTGGCTTTCCCCACTATCTTTCCTTGTTGGAAGCCAGCTGGGAATCACGTGACCCTGGGACACTGCAACCATCATAAATATGAGTCAGTTGCCAAGCATTCAAATGTTGATCTCATGACCATGGGGGATGCTGTGACGGTTGTTAAGTGCGAGTTTCGGTTGTAAGTCACTGTTGTAACTTGGAATGGTCGCTAAATGAATAGCTGTAAGTTGAGGACCATCTGTACTGTATGCTTGGATAGACGCTGTTGAAGTGACTTTTGTTATTCCTTGTGTCTCCTACTTCATTGCTGAATAATTGGCTTAAGTTGCAATGTCTGCTTATTTACAAGAATGTTACTCAGAATGCAGAAACTACACATGTGCAGTTCAGACATAGAATGTAAACATCTGGCCGTAAAGAGCTCTGGGGACATTCCTGGATGCAGACTGGTTTCGTGTTTGGTGCATAAACAAAATCTGCTTCAAACAGTTTGTTGACCTCTATTAATTAAAGATAAGCAAACAAAATCTAGGCAGCAAAACTCTAGACGACTGGAGTTTTGTAGTCCAGATACAGTGGCCCTAATCAAAGAGCAGGATAAATATGGTGGCAGGAGTTTGATCTTTGCATTTTTGATTTTCTTCCATGAAAGAGCATTCACCCCAAGTGACAGATGGCAGCTCATCAGAAATTGCAAGGTAGAAATTCGATGGCCTTCCCACCTGCACTTTCCCACTTCTTTCCTAAACGCAAGAAGTGGCCCTACAGTATAATTCTCCATTTTATTTATTTTATTTATTTTGTGGTTTGTTTGTTTTTTTGCTGATCCCTGTGGAATTCTGAATGCCTGTTACAAGCATTCACAAAAATAACTCTCTTGGGGGCTGAGACCAAGCATTGTACATCCAGAAGGGAAGCCAAATTGCAAAAAGAAGTCAACTGCCACCATATTTCTCATCTTAAGACCAAGGGGGTTTGGGTCTAGACCAGGGGTCTGCAACCTTGACAACTTTTAAGACTTGTGGATTTCAGCTCCCAGAATTCCTCAGCCAGCATAATATAGCTGGCTGAGGAATTCTACTAGCTGAGGAATTCTGGGAGCTGAAATCCACAAGTCTTAAAAGTTGTCAAGGTTGCAGAACTGTGGTCTAGACAACCACAAGAGGATTGAGACCAAACTCTGCTGGGGGTACATAGTTGTGCTTTGCAACGTATTAGTGAGTAGCTTCCCATTTGTCTTGTTTTTTTAAAGTTAAAAATCATCAGGGGGGCATATTAGGGACCCTGGCTCTATGGGACCTGCCTTTGAAATTGCTGAACACTCTGGCTGGAATGCATGTACCAAGCGATTGAGCAATCATAAAGGCCAAAACACAACTGGCTCTAAACTGAAATATGTACCCAAAGGGTGGGTGCTTTTTAGCCCTAAACTGCTTTAGATGGATTCTTTCAGACAAAGGTTTTTTTCCCCTTCTGCTCAACAGGTATTTTAATGACATCCTCTTTGAAATTGAAAGCATCTCCCCTACTTTATGCATATTCTTCCTTGGGCTGTCGCAGGCGGTTCTTGGGGGGGTGGAAAATAGCTGATTATTACAAAAAGCTTTTTTCATGATATGATAAAAGAGCCAGCCGGAATTGATCTGCCGCCTGTGGTGTCGCATCCGTTGCTCGAATGAGGCAGCGGCCTACCATTTTTAACAGGTTGGAGGAAAGGACCAGAATGGCAGGACTTTTGTCAAAGTCCCCAGTGTACAAATACAGATAACTCAAAGGACTATCCAACGCAAAGGAACCAAAGTCATAAAAATCTAGCCTGATCCAGCCTTGGCAGGAGTAAGGAGGTTTTCCTTAAAAAGGGAAGCTAACCTGTGGCCTTAATCATCCTGAGGTCTACAAACTCTGGGGTCTGGTGGAAGAAACCTGCCCTCGCCCTCAGCCAGACTCTCTCATCCTGAGCTCTGCTTCCTAGGAATTACCCAGCTTGCTACACCGAGTACTTGTTACTCAAGAATTCCACACTGATGCACATCGGTGTTCAGTCTGCTAACCAGAAAGTAAGGTGGCCGCCTGGAGCAGCGGGGAAGCTGCGCGGGGGTGGGGTTAGCAATGACAACCCAATAAACGTAACAAGCCTTTCTCACCCAACTGAGAAGTGACTCATAACTTGGGGAGTGTTTACAAGATTGCACTCACAACAATCACCTTGCCATTCATTCCCATTTGGCGGTGACTCATCCTGAATGAGAACATATTAAGTCTCCGAAGAGAGATAACATTATGCGTGATGAGCTTTTATGACACATTGCCAATTCCGTCTATTCCAATTCTGCACAAATTGAGAAGATGGCTATAGGTAACTAGAGGTTACTAGCGAGAGTATCTTTAATTGCCTCCCCCCCGACCCCCACCCCATTTTAGGTGTTTTAAAATACATTCCTAGCCCTTACGGATGCAATGAAAAGGCTGAAACTGTGCACGAAATTCCATTTTAAATTTCCTCTAAAAACAAGGAGTTCTCAAGCTCTTGCTAGGAGTGGCACAGACATCGATGGGAATCCTCAAGGCTCCTAACTCTTCCTTGAAGTTAGTGGCAACGAAGGAAATTACAGAAAACAAGTACATAACTTTAATTAAATTTTATGATTATTCAAATAATAATTTGGACAATGTTCGTAGTATTTTACATGCATAAACTTCTATCTTTGCTAAAATATACAGTGTGTGCGTGGCATGAGGGAGAAGAGATAAACAAGTCATGCAAACTCCCAAAACTTAATTTAACTAGCTAATTAATCCAGGTAGGTTTAGATTTGGATGTTGACTGACGGGGGCTAATCTATTTCCATCCAAGTGAGTTATTTATAAATGTTGATATTTAGTAATCCTTTTCCCGTTGGCTTTTAGATCTTGATCTATTGGAAGTTTCTGTTCTTAAATTTTACTTCTCCTTTGCAATTATATTCTACAGTTTCATGTCTTTTAATTGTTCTGAACCACTCAGAACTGTATAGTTATAATAATAACAATAATAATATATAAAGTTGGAAGGGACCTTGGAGGTCATCTAGTCCAACCCCCTGCTCAGGCAGGAAACCCTATACCATTTCAGGCAAATGGCTGTCCAGTCTTTTCTTAAAAACCTCCAGTGTTGGAGCATTCACCACCTCTGGAGGCAGGTTGTTCCACTGGTTAATTGTTCTAACTGTCAGGAAGTTTCTCCTTAGTTCTAGGTTGCTTCTCTCCTTGACTAGTTTCCATCCGTTGCTTCTTGTCCTGCTTTCAGGTGCTTTGGAGAATAGCTTGACTCCCTCTCCCTCCCTCCCTAGTTGAAGCAGAATAGAAATAATCCAAAATAAAATAAACTACCCCTATTCATAGTGTGGATAGAGCTATTTTTTTTCCTTGATACTCTTAATGGAGGCAAAGTCCAAAAGAGGCCTTGTACAAATGGGGCCTAATGAGCCTATTGGGTCACTTCAGGCTACCCACTTGCAGTCAGACATGGAAGAGATAAATTTAGATGGAACTGTAGTGGCGCAGTGGTTAGAATGCAGTATTGCAGGCTAATTCTGCCGACTGCCAGGAGTTCGTTTCTGACCAGCTCAAGGTTGATTCAGACTTACATCCTTCCGAGGTTGGTAAAATGAGGACCCAGATTGTTGGAGGCCATATGCTGACTCTGTAAACCATTAAGAGGGCTATAAAGCACTGTGAATCGTTATATAAGGGCTAAGTGCTAGTGCTATTACTGCTATGTAAGCCCTCCCAGCCTATTTGGAGTAGCACTGATTATGATTGCACTGTTTTATTTTTAATTCCATCCTGGAAGGGAAGTGAAATATTCAAAAGACAAAAAAGGAAGAGAAAATGATGCCCACCCACTAAAAACTTTACTATGGAAAGTTTGGTTTAAAGGTTTAGGCCAGGGGTCAGCAACCTGAAACAGTGAAAGAGCCACTCGGAACCGGTTCCCTCACAAAATGAAAACCTGGGAGCCACAAATAATATGTGCGCATGTGCGTATATGCGTGCATGCGCAGAACAGGTTTTGACTGAAGAGTGGTGCCAAGGCGAGATATGCACCTACCCTGCATATCTGAATTGATTGTTTGAACTTTTTTAGTTCTACTTTTTTTTTTGACTGCACATGGCAGAGGACTGGGAGCCGCAGGAGATGGCTGAAAGAGCCGCATGCGGCTCCGGAGCCGCGGGTTGCAGACCTGTGGTTTAGGCAAAACAAAGAAGTGAGCCAACAGATTAGGAAGGAGGATAGCTAGGTCATTCACCATGGCTGCAACAGATCACTATTATCCAGAGCAAGCATTTTCCACTTCAAAGGAAGCCACCCCAGCAGAGGACTTGCTCTACAGTTGGCATGGAAATGACAGCTGTCGTGTATCCACTGCATTCGAAGGACAGGAGTTTCTTCTGCCTCTTGTGCATTTTAAGACAGAGAAACATTTAATGACTCAGCAAGGAGCCTGGCTTTCATACAGGGAAGGGGATGAGCAAAGTACGCAGTTTCTCCTGCAACCGAAGCTAATGAAAGGATGAATCACGAAAAACCAAAGATAGCTTTGGGCAGAAGGCATCTCACCCATCTGCCCCTCAGCTTCTCTGCAAATTGCACTGGCCCATCGCCTAGGAACTGTTGGTGATGCAGTGGTCAGCATACAGCAGTGCAGGCAAAGTCTGCTGACTGCCAGGAGTTCAATCCTGACCAGCTCAAGGTTGACTCAGCTTTCCATTCTTCCGAGGTCGGTAAAATGAGGGCCCAGATTGTTGGGGGTCAATAGGCTGTCTCAGAGAGGGTTGTAAAGAACTGTGAAGCGGTATATAAGTGCTAAGTGCTATTGTTATGTTTTCTATGTGACATTATGAGGGGAGCAGGCTGGCAGCTTGTCGCTGCAGTAATTCCCCATTGCCCCAAAGGATTTTAGAATTGGCAAAGATCTGGCAGAAGAGGGGAAGGCAGTTGCCCTGTAACATATACCAGTTATTGGAGGTAGAAGAAGAAGTGGATTTGAAAGTGAGCTTTGGGGGAGATAAAAGAGGATGACAAGAAATACCAGAATGGACCAAGTCCCCAAAGGTCTTACTCATGCTCTGAAGCCAAGGGAAGCTGTATCCCCCAATTCACTTATTTTAATGAAACCTTCCAAGTTTATTATAAAGAAAATAAAGTGACAAATGAAACCATGACTTGAGTGAGCCTCACCTCCATCCTTAACTCTTGGTCCTGCTGCGAACATCTGACCTTCATATGGTCATCAGGAAGGTCAGCTGGATGTATTCCTTCTAGGGGCAAAATTAAGAAGCAAACATGTGAACTAAGAAAATCCTTTTGCAACAGTGAAATGTTTCGCCAGAAAGGATTATCCACCCCTATTTATGAAAGGTCAATTCCAGGGCAGTCAGAAGCATCCAATCCTCCACTTTCTCCAGTCTTCTTGCTGCAGATATGAATGCCTTCAAGGATTTAGGAAGCTCCCAGTCATGTTCTGGCCATTTCCTCTTCCTGTGCTCTGTCCCTGATGCGACGGAAGACAGCTGGGAAGACTTTGCCTCCATTTCTTTGAACCTTCTTCCCTTCTTCGGTTGAGGTTCCTAGGAGGCTTACAATGGGGTCAGCGGCCTGTTTAAAGAAAACAACGGTATGAGCTTACTGGAGGATCCCAACATCCAGATCAGCAAATATGTCCAACGAGGACACGTCACGTCACGTAGCTCCTCAAACAGTCCTTGCCCAACTGGCGATCCCAAGATGGAAGCACCATCGGGCCAACCACCGGCAACTTCTGCAAAGAGCGAATACAGAAGTTGAGCATTTGGAGAGTTTTGTCCTTCCCTCCCTCCCGTTATTATTATTATGGTTCATCGCACAATCATCCAGGTGTTTTAGACCGGATTTGGCATTTTCAAGGTGTTCCCAAGGATCTGGGGTAGAGAGACGTCGTTAGATAGTGTTAAAAGGTATTATCACAGGATGTAAGCTGTGCCAAGTAAGGCTGCCTTTTCAATTGACTAGTGATGATTTTGTCAGAGCCGATGGTGTTCAAGTGAGGCTCCAGTTGCATTGGGATCGCACCCAAGGCCACCTATTAGTATTGCTACTATCTTTGCTTCCTTTTGCCATAGTTGTTTTAATTCTACTTCCAGATATTGCCAAATGGACTAAAAGTCAGCAAGATGCTTTGTGAATAAATCTGTTTATTAACTTTTACTTGCAGGTCTTGAATTTACAGACTTCCAACCCTAGGTACTCTTACTAGGGAGTCAACATTGTGATCTTAATGCCAAGGTTGTAGAACAACCTTTCCCAACCTGGTGGGATCTGCAATTCCCACACCCAGACATCATGGGAGCTGAAGTCATGGTTATGCTAATTTTATTCCCCAACTCTAAGATGTAAGAGACACATAATGCATCTAAATTTAGCCTCTTGATGTCTTGTGGATCCGCAGGATTTACCCCAAATGAATCTATGCCAGCATATGCACCTTCTTTTGCGCTGAAATCCCTTGCTTTCACTCTTGAGTTACCAAATGTAGCCATTTAAAACAGCTGTTACACAATTGGATTATCAGTGAACTCCCAATACATCACATAAATAAAGACGGTGTGGGTGGAGGAGTAGAAATCTCTTTTAGAGAAGTACGGAAGCAGTTCCTGTGGTTTTCAAGCGGTTGCAACCCTATCTTCATTCTTTCGTTTATACCCTGTATATAGACAGATATGCAACATTTATATGGCTACCCATCCCACAAAAAGTGATCCTGGGGGAGTATAGAACAATTGATAAAACCATAAAAATATAAAAACAGTCGTTATTTTTTTTAAAAAAAGTTTTTTAAAAAATCACAAGGTACAAGAGAGAATAGATATTAAGCACGGTAATGGAACCACCTCAAGATTTCACTAAGTCAGAAGCTGTGAATGCTCCAACACTGGAAGTTTTTAAGAAGAGACTGGACAGCCATTTGTCCGAAATGGTATAGGGCAGGGGTAGGCAACCTCGGCTCTTTTATGACTCATGGACTTCAACTCCCAGAATTCCTGAGCCAGCCAAGCTGGCTCAGGAATTCTGGGAATTGAAATCCATGAGTCATAAAAGAGCCGAGGTTGCCTACTCCTGGTATAGGGTTTCCTACCTGAGCAGGGGCTTGGACTAGATGACCTCCAAGGTCCCTTCCATCATCATCATCATCATCATCATCATCATCATCATCATCATCATCATGTCAGAAAGTTCTTAATACAGATTGTCTTCAGCTTACAATCATTCATTTAGTGACCAAAGCTACAACGGCATTGAAAAAAAGGGACTTATGGCCATTTTTCACACTTCTAACCGTTGCAGCATCCCCCATGGTCACAGGATTAAAATTTGGGGGCTTGGCAACTGGCTTGTATTTATGACAGTTGCACTGTCCCAGGGTCATGTGGGTCACCTTTTGCAAACTTCCCACTGGCAAAAAGACAAGCAAAGTCAATGGAAGAAGCCAGATTCACTTAACAACTATGGCCAAAAAAAAGGTCATAAAAAGAGAAGGCACAAATTGCTCAACAGAAATGTTGGGCTCAATTGCAATCATAAGATACAATTGCTCATTCTACACGGGTTTGATACTTTGGTAATTTGTTTTAAAAATGCACTTTGCCGGATTGCAACTGGCACAGAGAAAGTCCCCTGAGCTGCAACCGGAATCAGGAACTTTAATGCAACGTGCAAAGAGTGACATACTTATATATTAGTCCCCATCCCCCCCTGACACATATGCCCATGGAAAATCATGTCTGAAATTGCAAAATCTGTTACAACAGAAATTGCCCAGACACACATACACACACACACACACACACACACTTACCAATTCTTTTAATGGCACTTCCTCGAAAAGCGGGTGATCTTGAAAATGCTTCACCATCCACGTGTGCACCTCTTCCACGTCTGTGATGGTATATACTAGGGCCTAGGTGAATGAAGGCTAAGTTATATAAACAGGGTGTGAAAAAGGCCTTTGTGAATCAAATACCAGGCTGCTAACGAAGGGAAAAGGTAGTTTAAAACAGGGCTTTTCAACCTTTTCACCCATTGTACCACTTTTAGGATATGGCAACATCCGAGTACCACCAGTCGCCTAGAAAGGTGTCAAAAACTTGATGACCAAAAAGAAAAAGGAAAAAGGAAAAAAGTGATGAAGTACAGGTAGTCCTCGACTTACAACAGTTCGCTTAGTGACTGTTCAAAGTTACAATGGCACTGAAAAAAGCGCCCCCCAAGCCACAGCTGAGCAAGACACCAGCCTGCCCGCCAGGCAGCGCTCTTCTTCCTGTCTGAAGTTTTCATTGTTGTGAGCATTTCGGTTGAGGATTGGCAGCAGAGGTGGGATGGGGGGGTTGTTTGGTTCCCCCCCCCCCCGTCTGCTGGGTGGTTGCAGCAGGTTTTGGTCACTTCACATGACCCTGAGACACTGTGACCGTCATAAATAGGAATCCGTTGCCAAGCATCTGAATGTAAATCACAAGACCCTGGAGATGCTGCAACATTCCAGCTGATCGGCACTTCTTCTGGGCTCAGAAGCACTGGGATCAGTGCCGAGCTCTAGCTGGAGCCTGGCGCTGATCCTGGCGCTTCCGCTGAGCCCTGCAGCTCCAGCCTTCTCTCGCTCAGGCTTGTGTGGTGCTGCCACCGATTCAGCTCATTCCGCTCCCCCAGGATGGTCACGTACCACCTGCCAGGTGCCAATGTACCACAGGTGGTACCCGTACCACTGGTTGAAAAGCCCTGGTTTAAAAGACACACATATCTACAAAATGCAGGTTCACTAGAAAAATCTTACAGCAAAAACTATCATGTGCAGTAGAAAAAACAATGTCAGACCCGTGAGTAATTGCCAGCTATCTCTGACTCTGAACTCCCTTCTCACCTGGAGCAAAATCTTTGCAATCCTGGGGTTGCTGGGAGGGTACCGCTGCCATCATTAGTTCTGTCATCCCCATAGGAAGCGCTTCGCTTGGGCTTTTCCCAACCTCTTCCTCCAGAGCGCTAACTTTGGGGAAATCATGGAAAAGCCGAAGGGAGAATATGATTCATCTCAACTGGGTGAGGCCGGATGCCATTCATCCCAAAGACAAGGGTTAGTTGGTTTCAACTCCAAAAAAGGATGGCACGCAAGCACTTTCTACTTTTTTCTCTGGCAGGTGAAAGTGGAGTCAGCCAGAATGCCCTGCAGGAAGCAGCTAAAGATCAGGACTGAAGGAACCTCCTCCCAAGGTTCCCTGCCAGCACCAGCTCCCTACGAGATGTAGGGTAAAGTTGATCCTTTTCCTCCGGCAAGCAACTGGCACTCTTCCCTACTCTCAGATCAGAAATTCCCAAATGTAAGCAGGGCCTTTTCCCCTTAGGGCAGGGGTAGGCAAACTCGGCTCTTTTATGACTCATGGACTTCAACTCCCAGAATTCCTGAGCCAGGTGGCTCAGGAATTCTGGGACTTGATGTCCATGAATCATAAAAGAGCCGAGGTTGCCTACCCCTGCCTTAGGGTTTAGGATATGCTGACGTGATGGGCACACGTTGACAGATTTCAATAAAGAAATTAATTGCCTTTCTGATTTAAAGGCAAATTCCCCTCTTCAGGCCACCAATTAAAATCTGCTCTCATGAATAAACAGATCCTCAAAGAGAAGATGCATCTTCCATTCATACTGTCTCTTAGAGCACTGAGGAGAGAAAAGACTGTCTGGACTAGAGGTGGGGAACGATGGCCCCTTTATGACTTGTGGACTTCAAGTCCCAGAATTCCTGAGTCAGCATGAATAGCTCAGGAATTCTGGAAGTTGAAGTCTACAGGTCCTAAAAGGCCTGGTCTAGACTAATGTTGGATATATACTACTGTGTTCTGCTTTGGCCTGATGCCTTAACTCCTATACTAAACTAGCCCTTGCTCCCTTATCTATTGAAGTCAAAAATGTGTGCGTGGGCATACCTTATAGGGTAAAAATTAAGGAAAAGGGTTCTCTCCAAGTACTGCAAACACTTAGGAATGATCAGTACAAATGTCCAGTCATATTCCTCCTACCTTTTCCCAGTGACCCGATTTAATGGAAAAATCTTAATTGGGATTTTTGTTAGATAACTGAGAATCTCAAGGCTTTTACTGGCTTAATGAGAAGTCATCCTGTGACCGATTACTTGCTCATCTTTTGTTTAACTTTGCCCGGGAGTTGGCTTAATCTCCAGGAACTTAGCTGGAATTCCTTCCCTTCATTGTTGGAATTCTGTCCAAGAATTGTTGGAATTCTGTCCAAGAATCTTCTAGGATTCCACTTCTGACATCTGGTTATACAAGGGCTATTTTGGGAGATACAATGTTTTTGTCTGGACGATTTTAGATGGTAGGCTTAACAAACCTATTTTAAACTTTTCAAAAGGACAGCAAAAGTCTAGTCCCTTTTACTCCACTGATTTTACAGCCTCACCAGCATGTGTACTCCAATTCTCCCAAATGATGAAAATGAATGAATTAAAAGTGCAGTGTAACCTGAAGGCGTCTGCCTACTGACAAGTCTCACTGTCATAACATGGTTTGAACTACTATGGTAGGAAAAACGCTCTTCAATAAAGGAAGCTTTCTAATCTCGTACATTTACGTTTTCTTTTATGCCAAAATCAAAACAGCCCCTGAAATGTAGGCAAACGGGAAGAACTGAATAAAAATCTTTGTCTTCCGCGAATTTCATTGGATTATAAACCTAGGCTGCTTTGGGGAGGGCTAAACTACCCAAAATATGTTCCCTGCTCACCTCTTCACGCAAGATATAGGCGTATTCTGCCAGCAAAGTGGAGCTGATAATCCGCCACTTGTGTTTTGTCTTCTTGAAATGAGGATCAGGGAAGAGGAAGAACATTTTGAGGAGCTAGAGAGGTAAGAGAAGATAAAAAGCACGGAGGTGGTTTGCCTGGTCTTTCAGCAACTCAGCTCTCCTACTCAGCATTCAGATCACATTCAGTTACTAAAGCTATGAAGAGCAATTGTGGGCAGTCCTCAACTTACGACCACAATTGAGTCCAGAATTTATGTTGCTAAATGAGAGATTTGTTGAGTTTTGCCCCATCCGACGACTTTTTTTGCCACAGCTATTAAGTGAATCATTAAAATCAGTAATACGGTTGTTAAATGAGTCTGGCTTCCCCCTTGTCAGGAGGTCCCAAAAGGGGATCACCTGACCCCTGGGATACTGCAACGGTCATACATATGAGTCAGTTGTCAAGCATCCAAATGGAAATCATGTGGCCGTGGGGATGCTGCAACGGGCACAAGTGTGAAAAATGGCCGTCACTTTTTTTCAATGCTGCTGTAACTTTGAATAGTCACTAAGCAAACTGTTGTAAGACGAGGACTATACCAGCAATCATCTCTCTCTTTTGAATGAAGGTTGCCCCTCAGCAGCAGAACGTATAGATCATGTACGGTAGCTTCCACTAGAACAGGGGTAGCCAACCTTGGCTCCTTCATGACTCGTGGACTTCAACTCCCAGAATTCCTGAGCCAGCCATGCTGAGGGGAAAGGGAGAGGTTTCCAAGCTGAGCCATGTTGGCTCAGGAATTCTGGGAGTTGAAGTCCACGAGTCATAAAAGAGCCACGGTTGCCTACCCCTGGCCTAGAATCACTCTTAGCTTTTTAGATTAAAACACTCTTCAGGCAATGGAGTTATTATCTAAAGCATCTCTTTGATGCCTTGGGAAGTCAGTGCAAAAAGTACATAAGATGTCCTTTGTAAAAATATAACAATACCCTCCCATGAGCCACCCCAAAGATCCCTGAAATCAAAACTCTCCCAAAGCTGAACAGGGCAGGAGAAGATTCTTCCGTGCAAGCACAGAGAAGCGGGTTTCAGGGCCCCCAAGACGGCTCTTGCTTCCTGCAGGATCCCCAGAGAGGCTTTTCAGGGACTCACCTGTCCCTTGCAGAAGAAGTTGGGCAGGTACTTCATAGCATTGCTGCGAACGCAGGCAATATTCTGGAACTGCCCAGGGTGAGAGGCTCGGAGTGCCTGGATTCGGTCACAAACATAATCGGAGACTTTCACACGGAGCTCCAAGCCCAGCATTAGTGTGTTTGGGAACAGGGGGGACAGGGCCACTGCGAAAGAAAACAGCAATCAGCAACCTTACGTCCATTTGTATTCCACCTGCGTGAACATAGGTTAAGTGAGGTCTCCAATTTTTTCTGCCTCCACCCGAATATTTTTCTTTTAATTGCAAGAGCAGGGAGTCGACATGTTGCCAAGCATCAACCTCCTGCCTCTCTTTAAAGTTGAGGTGGCAAAAAGCACGCTGGGACAAGGGGGGAGGGGGAAGGAAACCACACCACTTTGCCTTCTGATGAAAAGATGCTTTATGAATGGCAGGTCCATCGTGGTGCCGGTTCTCTGCCCTTCCCCTGCATTTCGGGTGCTTAGCAACAGCCCACATTTATGGCTGTTTGCAGTGTCCCACAGTCATATGACTGCGATTCCCAATAGGGTGTTGTTGTTTTTTTTGCCAAAAACAGCATTTACTTCCATTTTGGGGTGGGTGGGTGTAAAAATGCCCCTTAGCAAACAATTGGTGCACTTAAGAGCTGAGGTGGTAACTTTGCAACTGCAGTGTTTGTTTAATGACCACCACAAATAAGGTCAAAAGATTGCATCGGTCATGTGACAACCACTTTAGGACCATCACGACTTAAAAACGGTAATGGGCAGCTTCCATTACAGTCTTGAGTTGAAGAGAATACCTGTATAGACATAGTTCTCTTGCTGAAATCAGGAGGAAAAGTCCTCTTAACTTGGACTGGATTGCCACCAACTTTGATTGTACAACTTCAATTTTTTCATCCATTTTTTTTATTCCAAGCAGACAAACGTAGCAGGTTCTACCAATTTGGCGCCTGCCAGATGTAAGAGAATCACAATTTCTAATATTCTTAATTACTAAATCGAACGTCACTCTAGCTGGCATTTTGGGGAGCAGTAGTGTCCAACAGCTTGGGAAAACTGATTTAAATTGGGTGGGATAAAATATTTCTTTCTGTATTTAAATTCCACATTTTTATAGTAAAAGCCAAAGCTAAATTTGCTTAAGATTTCCGAGCAATCTTTTATTCAAAGCACTAATCTGATCTGCCTTCTTTCAGCTGCCATACTCCTTCAGATTATGTCCCAGGATTATGATACTATGGAATTCAACACTATATTCAACAGTCTGAGCTGCCTCTTGCTGTTCTTTCAAAGCAATTTTTGAATGCTTCTAGCAACAAAGATGTTCCCTAAAGTGCCGGACAAGCCTTGACAATCTCTCAAACATGGTCATGGTGGCAAAAGGCTAAAGCTTCAGGATCCTGCTGGGGCATTTTGCAGAATTGTTATTCTTGAGCTCTGATCACAGCACATACAGCCCTCCAACTCTCAATTGTCTGATTCACTCTAAAAGCCTTTAAAACCAGGGCAATAGACAAGCCTTGTTTGTCTGCAATTCCCATTGTCAACCAGAATATGATAAATCTGCAAAACAAGCCTGCAGACTTGGGAGTCTCTTATTAGTTAACAGCTTATATATTATGAACATATGATAGGTATATCCTCTTGCTTAACGGCAAAATGGTAGAGCAAGGTCCACCTCAAATTAGCACTGTTTGCAAGATGCATATAAATGATGGGCTGCACAGACCATGCTAACCCGACAAACGCACTTCTTCCTTCTATCATCTCCAAGCACGTCTATCATCAATGCTACCTGGGGAGTTATGGGGGAAGAGGATGGCCTCTTGTTGGAAAGATGGAGGGGGGGGAAGAATGAGCCAAATGGGAGAAAAACGAGATATTAAGGTCAACAAGAGATGAACAGGAGATGCATAGCTGGAACTGAATACAAACATCTATCAACAGGATGTGTAAATAACAGGTCAGATGTGCTTCTTTGACTCTACCCACATTTATATCTAAAAACTTATCTATTCGAACAAGCTGGCCTGGCCTGATGGGTTTGGGTTTTAACTTTATTTTAACTAACCTACTACATTGGGCACAATCATTTAACTTTAAATCTTGTATCCTGTATTCTTATTTTTGTTGCCCTGTACACCGCCCTGAGTCCTTCGGGAGAAGGGCGGTAAATAAATCAAATAAATAAATAAATAATAAATAAATATTTATATTGCTATCTATTGGGACCAAACTATGTTTGCTTTCATGGAAGGCTGCACAGGCCTGCAGCCTTAATTGTACCAAAGGATAGGAGCTTTGATAAGACTTACAGGTATCCCTTGACCTACGACCACAACTGACCAAAATTTCTGTTGCTAAGTGAGATAGTTGTTGAGTTTTGCCCCATTTTACGACCTGCCTTGCCACCGTTGTTAAGCGAATCACTGCAATTATTAAGTTGGTAACATGGCCGTAAAGCAAATCTGGCTTCCCCATTCACTTTGCCTGTCAGAAGCTCGCAAGGGACACTGCAACCATCCCTAAGTAGATGCCAGTTGCCAAGCATCCCAATTTTGATCACACGACCATGGGGATGCTGCAACGGTCATCAAGTGTGAAAAATGGTCGTGAGTTGGTTTTTTTTCCAGTGCCATCAATTGTAACTTTGAATAGCCACTAAACCAAAGACTGTAAGTCAAGGACTACCTGTACTAGGCACACCAATAAGACCACAACCCTACAATTTCATGTGCTACAACCATTATGGAATTCATTGGGTCCTATCTTCAATGTGGAACATGCTGCAAGGAGTTAAGATCTTCTAGGATATTTCAGATGGAAACAATTTAAGTCTCAGAAGGCTTACAGCATCTCTAGGCTTTATTTCCTATGAACTCACGCTTGGATTTGAAAAATAGCTTCATAGAACCAATTCACGCAGGAACCAACTGTCCATGAGAAAAACTGAGCACAAACTACCGGTAACCATATATGTGATACCTAGCAAAGCAAGGTCCTTTTAATCAGATTGTACACATGGTAGCCACAATCATCACCTAAAAATGACCTTTAGTGGAAATCAGGCCATAGGCCTGGATGAAAAAAAAAAAGTACTCAGCTTCCTTCCTGACTTACATCAAAAAAACCCTTCGGAGATCCTATCCCAAAAGAAAAATAAAATCTAAAAAGGGTTTCTGATGGTATGAATATTCATGTTATCACTGAAACCACCTTCCATAAAATATGGAAATAAGCTTAGTCATCTCTTGTGAATCAACAGAAGGAAAAAAATTACCAAGTAATCCTCCGTAACCACAGCCAATATCAGCAAATTCCACTTGATATCTAGGTTTGATTCTTTCCTCCACATTCTTTTGATCATTATGCCAATTATCATTGGTTAAAGGAGCAAAAAACTCTGGATACAGTGCAGACCAGTCCATTTCTTCAGGCTTGGCAGGACTAATGGGGAAAAAACAACAACAGAAGTTTATGAAACAAATACTGCAGAAGGGAAGCTAATAAGGCTATGCACACTTCAAAAACAATGCAGATGACCTATTTCAGACTAGACATAAATGCAGTGCTTGTCTACTATTCAATACAGCTGTTTGGGCTTGAAAAAAGAAGCCACAACTTTAAAAGTTGCATTAATTTGAACAAATGGATTCCTTAAAGCATCATTAAAACTACATAAAAACTACGTAAAAACTACATATAGATCAGTTTCTATATTCTGACTTGAGAATTTTAGGAACTGGAATCCTAACATATTTAAATGGTGCAAAATTTAAAAAAAAATATTTGAGCCTATATTCTGGAATATAATTTAATGTGGAGTTTTTTGGTGCTTTTTGAGCTTGTTTGCACCTGACTAGGTAATATCGGTAATTGCAGGTTTGCTCCGTTTACAATTCCTTGATTAAGGTATTGTTCTCTGCTTGCTAATCTGCTGTTAAACATTGTTTATCTGGGTGTAGGCTGCTGGAGAGGATTTTTTTTTAATTTGAATGGTGCATAAATGTGGTTTATCTCTACATGTCTACTGATGGCTGATTTGTCTGAATGTCAAGTTTCTAGGAATTCCCTAGCATTTTTTGATTTAGCTTGGTGTAGAATGCTCAGTTTTCCAGTTGAAACTATGGTTGAATCTGTCCATGTGTTGCAAGATTGATTTCCATTTTGTCTTCTAACTACTAGCTGGAGTTAAGAAATGCACTCTGCTAGTCTTCTGTTTGTTCGACCGGTACATAGTAGCTGTTACAGTCCTTACATTGTATGCTGTAGATGACTCTTGTTTTTTCTTGGGCTACCATGTTTCTTTAGTTTACTTAAGATGTTTTGAAGGCCTTTAGTTGATTAGTGGGCTGTGGTGATGCCATGTGGTTACAACAGTCTGTTGGTCATTTCAGAGATGCTTCTGAGATGACTATTTTAAAACACAGGAATATTCAAATGACTTATACTTCTAACATTCCAAGGACATGTGTAATAGTCAATGAAATACTAATCTGGAAGCAAAAGATTTCCCAAATACAATAATTTAGGGACTTTCGTGTTAAGACTAACCATGATAAATTCCAATGATGTCAATAGATTCTTAGGATTGCAATCAATCCACTAATTCAATAAATTCTCACTTTGGAAGTAAAATTATCTGAACTGTCTTCCAAAGATAGATTAAGCTAGATAGTTTATCTACCTTATTTTCTAAAGTTTTTATATGTTAACATTTATTTCACATAATTATATGCTGCACTACATTATTAGTTTCTGTAGTATGAGTATTTTAAGTTATATGACTTTCTAATAGTAATTCTAAGTGATATTTTTCATAGCTTATAAGCTAAACTGCACATATCGAGACGGCTGTAAAAGTGCCATCACTGAATGGACTGACTGCTCCATAACTTCATTTCTGTTCCATAGGATTACTTCTAAGCAACTATACAGAGGACTGCAATGTTAATAATGCTTTAAAATCAAATCCCAAGGACATGACAGTATTTTTAAGCAAAATTCAACTCAAGCAATAATGGCTGAATGAAATAAAATTTACTCCTAAAACTGAATAAACACTCACTGCCATCCCCCTATGATGCACCATGAAAAGAAATACACCAATCTTTTCTGAACTGGGCACTCTCCAGATATGTTGGCATTGCAGCTCCCAGAATTCTTAATTAATGGCCAGGCAGGTTTAGGATTTCTTTAAGCTTGTTTGCAAATCAGAATGTGCAAAAACTGGGCTATGCATCCACTCTGCCATCTCTCAACAGGGGATTGGTGCCAGCTGCAGTTCCAACTGGCCTCCAGACAGCCTTTCTTCTGTCTACCCTAAACTCAACTCTGTAAACTCAAATCTAGTTTACAGAATATTATAAAATTTACACATTCAGTATAAATCATGGTAAAACTCCACATTATTACAAATGGCCACAAAAATTGGGCATTTACCTATCTCCTTGCTGCCATCTGCACTTCTGTAGCAATGACTATATATAGTGTTCTGGTGAGAAAGATGTTGTCTTGCTATCTTTTAGAACAATCGTCCTTTAAAATCAGTAACCTGGATGAAACAAGGCAGTTTCATGCTTCTCCCCCCACCCACCCCTTATCTTTCAAGAGATAAAGCCTTACTCCCGATAGATAGATAAAAATTTTCAAAATCCAACTAGATTTACATTCAGGTTAATTTGTCAGCAGCAAGAATTGGCCATCTCGTGCTTTGCTAGATGTTCTGAACCACAGCGCAAAAAAGGGGCTGCATCCACATTGAGCATTCAGAACAGCTCAAACGAAAACTCAAGTGACTCGTGAGCAAATGCATTCCCACCAAATAACAACACTCGCTGGAAACTCGACACTCTTCCTCTTCGGGGAGGAATTGTGTGTGTGTGGGGGGGAGGCTTTTTCGCAGGAAAACTATTTGCAGCACAGAGTGGGAAGGAGATAAGAAGCTAAGGCACCGTTTAGGGGTCAAACCCTGTCTACACTCACTAGAATAAGGTGTGATCCGCCAGCGGGTTAGAGTGTGCGCGCTGCCGGTAGAAACGCTTCTGGGGCACCACTCTTGCCTCTTCCTCCATGGCCAGAGTCCGAGACCCGGAAATGCCGGATACACGTGGATTCGCCTGCAGGTAGAAGTCGCAGATAAATGACGTCACGGCGGAGCGCAAGCGCGGGAAAAAATTGACCGCGTCTTCCTTTTAAAGAGCCGGTGTGTGCCTATCGATCTTGATGGGTGCTATCGATGGACGGGGAACTTCCAGCAATATTTTTAAAAAAGGGGGAAAAAGCATATTCCAGGGGTCTTCAAACTCGGCCCTTTTATGACTCATGGACTTCAACTCCCAGAATTCCTCAGCCAGACATGCTAGCTGAGGAATTCTGGGAGTTGAAGTCCATGAGTCATAAAAGGGCCGAGTTTGAAGACCCCTGGCATATTCGAATAAAAGACACGTCTACGTCATTGCCTTCCTCATTCTGTATCTAGTAGCTGCAGGGTACGAAGTTGGCAAACCTTTTTCGAAAGGTGTATATGGAGCCAATTTCTTTTTCCAAAAAAAGCATTACTGTGCCACAGCTCAACCCGATTGTCAGAAGTAGTAATATATATTGTTTAACGTTGAGAACTAGCTACATGCATTATCTTGTTGAAGGTTTATTATCGCCAGGTTTAAAAATGTATTATGATTGGTCATTCAGTCAACAGATGCTTAGACTGGATTTGGTATTTTTGTCCACCTATGGAGTACTGTACTTCCCAAACACCTGAGATAGGCAGATACCGTTTGATGGTGTTAAAGGTATCGTTTTCGTGGCTACTTGCACAATCAGCTGCATGTTTAGATTTGATCTGACATTTTTATCTAGCTATCCAGTCTTTCCCAAGGACCTGGGATAGGCAGGTGTTGTTTGATGGTGTTAAATGTAGTGTAAGCGGTCTGCACTTAACAGTGATTTTTTTTCAATAGGAGCCAAAGGAAGAGCTGGATTCTACTGTGTGCAGTTGTGTTGTGTATTATGGATATTCTGCTGCATCTGATGAAATTTTGAACAGCTTATTTTAAAATTATTTTACTTTATTATTTCTGAAGGTTTTTATATCAGCAGTCCAATTGTTCTGACCATTCAATGCTTCCAGGATGAGTGTCACTAAAGAGATCCCCTCCCTGAATTAAGGGGAAATGTCATGTCAACAAGTAACTAATTGTAATTAGTTATAATTAACCAGTGAATTGATTTGCTTCCAGAAGTTGTGGGTGCTCCATCAGTGGAGGTTTTTAAGATATTGGACAGCCATTTGTCTGGAATGTATAGGGTCTCCTGCTTGAACAGGGGGTTTGGTCTGAAGACCTCCAAACTCCCAACTCTTATTCTGTAATTCATGTAGCAGCTTTCTGTTTACTTATGTTGCCCTGGTCAGAGGAGAACCAGTGCTTCCTTTTTCTGCTTTTGCAGCATTAAGTTGCATCAGGATGATTGCTTTTATCATGCATGGGTCAATCATAGTTGCATGTTTTCCAGAGCTATCTACCAGGTACCTCCAGCATTACCAGCCACAGGAACAGAACTGGACTCCTTGCTCACTTTCTTCAGGATGGAACTCATTGGTTATTTATTACTGGTGTTTAATTAATCACAAAAAAGGAAAGAAAGAAGAGCAAATCACAAAAAGAATACTGATGGTGTTACATACATTGTCAAAGGAAAGGAAAGAATGAAACGTAAGCGCTTTAACAGAAAAAAGTGAAAGAAATACAAGAAAAAAAAGATATGTCATTATAACCATAAACAGTTACAATTCTACATACAATTGTATCTCATTTTACCCTGCATGCTGTTTCTACTGCTTGTACCTGTCAATTGGACTATTTTGAACATGAGTTTTATCACTGTTTTAAACAAGTGTTTAACCTTGTTCAGAAATAGCCTGATTCACAGGTAAGCATTATGGGATCATCTCTCCCCAATGACGTTTACTATCTCATTAGATCCAGCAAGAAATGCATGCTCCTGTTCCCATCTGTGAGAGAGTGCCATTTCAAAAACCTTGGCTTTACAGTCAATTCCAGGGCCTTGATAATGTGGGTGAGTCCACTTTTTGGTTAAATTGATCGTGAGGTGATATTTTTGGCTGCTATGTTACGCTGTGTGTTATTTATGTTTTTAATTATTAGGTTTGCTTTTCTGTTTTTATTATTTTTAAATTGCCACCCAGAGCTATGTGTATTAGATGGACTTCCATGATAGATAGATGATAAATAGACAGACAGATGGAAAGACAAAGAGGAATTACAAGGACCATCTGGCAAACTCCCTCCCACTTCATTACATGCCTCTTGCTAATTGGGCTAAATTCATTTCACTGCACTCTGTCCCATTGTAAAGAGAGGGATTGGTCATAGTTTTTCCTGTTTGCATCTAATACTTGGTAGGAGGGAAACAAAGCCAGAGGGATCTAGCAATTTCTTCCTTACCGTATCTGCTGGGGCATGCTATGAAGACAACACCATTTGTCACCTTATTACTGCAGCAAAATACAAATAAAAAGTAGAGCTACATAATTTATGCAGGCATACTTTTCTGCTGGCTCATGGATTGATGGATAACCTTTAACTCAGTGTTCTGAAAGCTATGTTTATCTAAAAAACAAATGTTTAGATCTTTTTAAGATCTCAGGATCTTTAAAAGCATCCCACAGAGAGGGTTCCTTGAAGATTATTCATCTTCAAAGCAAACCTCAAACGTGGGATCTTGTCTGAATCAGTCCATTTGTCTTGGTGACTTACTATACTAGTGAGCTCTATAATATCTTCTATATAACCCCATTTTCCTCATGTGCTTGTTCAGGTAATTGCTGGGGGACATGAGCAGTGTACCAGCAATTCAACAAACAAAATTATTTCAAATGTTGCTGAATTACCGTTGGTAGTATTACCACTGGTTCTGTGGGCACTGAAGACAAAAATCTTGTCCATGAGATGCCAAGCTTGCTATGGAGGTTGACTATGATTTATGGCAGGGGTGTCAAACCTACAACGTGTTGTGACATATTGCAACTTTTTTTCCATTGCTGGCAATGAGGTGGGCGTGGTTTCAGCATGATGCATCTGGCCTGCAGGCCAGCAGTTTGACACCCCTGATTTATACCCTCCTATGTTGTTAGGTTTATTTGGGATGGTCTCTGAAGCAGATCTTAATACTTGGGTAGGCTCATGTAAAAGAAGGCAGTCTTTGCCTGATACTGCTATTTAGGAGTTCAAAGATCAAATAACACTTAGCAATGGCACTTAGACTTATATAACACTTCACAGTGCTTTACAGCCCTCTCTAAGTGGTTTACAGAGTCAACATATTGCCTCCAACAATCTGAGTCCTCATTTTACCCATCTCGGAAGGATGGAAAGCTGAATCAATCTTGAGATGGCCAGGATCAAACTCCTGGCAGTCAGCAGAACTAGCCTGCACTACTGCATTCTAACCACCACCACCACCACCATGGCTTGGGTAGCAAAAGACTCAAAACCAACACTTTGGGGTTTGTGCATCATACTATATCATCATGTGATTTGTTTGGATTTGGCTTTGCATACAGTGCGAACTCAGGCAAGTGTGGCTTTATTCAAACTATCATACTTAGTATGATCATTGAAAAGTGTCTGGAAGTCATTGGGATTTAGGGTAACTGATTCAAAACAGACGTGGCAGGTTGTGTTCATCAAGGCAGCAGCAGACATACTTCTGCTGTACTTTGGACTGACTATAGTTTCTGGATAGTCTTTGAATGCAGCCATCCGAATGCTGCATTAACTCATCCAAGTAAGCTATTATCAAGGGATAGACAACTATTGTGTTTTGGAAGAGATGCAGCTGCTGCTGAGAGTTATCTCATATTCCAGAAACCACCTGGCCTTCTGAAACCAAGACTGGATTAAAAACACAAAGAACTATTATTCTTTTATCTGAATAGCCTGAATCTTATATGTTCTATTTCCTGCTTCTGGCCACTCATTTCCCTGGGGAGCACTTCGTATGTAGGTTATAGGCGTAATCCAGTGGAGGGATTCAAATATGTGAACAATCGGTTCTCTGTGTGGATGCTGCTTCTGGGCTTGGACACCAAAAATTAGCTACCGGTTCTGCCGAATTGATGCGAACTGGCTGAATCTCACCACTGGCGTAATCCATAAATAGGAATGCTGTGAGCAAGAAGCTTCTTAGGAAGTGGATCCCAGTCTTACCATTGTACAATAGTAATCTGCTAAAAAAGGCATTGCGTTTGAAGTAGACTTTTGATATACGTGACTTTGTGGTCAATTGTACCGTTAGCCTCTTTCTATCAAAAATGGCTTTGCAAATAGCTGAGGAAAGGAGGGAAGCAAAAGGCAAGGGAGAAAAAGAAAGATACGCCCAATTGAATGCAGAATGCCTTCTTAAATGAACAGTGCAAAGAAATAGAAGAAAACAATAGAATAGGGAGGACCAGAGATCTTTTCAAGAAAATTGGAGAGATGAAGGGAACGTTTAATGCAACAATGGGCATGATAAAGGACCAAAATGGCAGGGACCTGACAGAGGCAGAAGAGATTAAGAAGAGGTGGCAAAATTACACAGAAGAACTATACAAGAATGAGCTTAATGTCTCTGATAATCACAATGAGGTGGTCACTGACCTCGAGCCAGACATCCTAGAATGTGAAGTGAAGTGGGCCTTAGAAAAGTTGAGCAACAACAAAGCTAGTGGAGGTGACAGTATTCCAGCTGAGCTATTCAAAATCTTAAAAGACGATGCAGTAAAAGTGCTACACTCAGTTTGCCAGCAAATTTGGAAAACTCAACAGTGGCCACAGGATTGGAAAAGATCAGTTTACATTCCTATTCCAAAGAAAGGCAGTGCCAAAGAATGTTCAAACTATCGCAGCATTGCACTCATTTCTCATGCTAGTAAAGTTATGCTTAAAATCCTACAAGCTAGACTTCAGCAGTATGTGGATCGAGAACTACCAGAAGTATAGGCAGGATTTCGAAGAGGCAGAGGAACTAGAGATCAAATTGCCAACATACGCTGGATCATGGAGAGAGTGAGAGAGTTCCAGAAAAACATCTACCGTACTTCTGCTTCATTGACTATCCTAAAGCCTTTGATTGTGTGGATCATAACAAACTGTGGCAAGTTCTTAAAGAGATGGGCGTACCAGACCATCTTATTTGTCTCTTGAGAAACCTATATGTGGGCCAAGAAGCAACAGTGAGAACTGGACACAGAACCACTGATTGGTTCAAAATTGGGAAAGGAGTCCGGCAAGGCTGTATACTGTTGCCCTGCCTATTTAACTTATATGCAGAGCACATCATGAGAAAGGCAGGGCTAGATGAATCAAAAGTTGGAATTAAGATTGCCGGAAGAAATATCAACAACCTAAGATATGCAGATGATACCACTCTAATGGCAGAAAGTGAAGAAGAACTAAAGAGCCTCTTGTTGCGGGTGAAGGAGAGTGCAAAAGTTGGCTTGAAACTTAACATTAAGAAAACCAAGATCATGGCATCCAGCCCTCTGAATTCCTGGCAAATAGATGAGGAAGAAATGGAGGTAGAGACAGATTTTATTTTCCTGGGCTCCAAGATCACCGCAGATGGGGACTGCAGCCAAGAAATTAAAAGATGCTTGTTCCTGGGGAGGAAAGCCAAGGCAAATCTAGACAGCACACTAAAAAGCAGAGACATTACCCTGTCAACAAAAGTGCATATAGTCAAGGCTATGGTCTTCCCAGTTGCAATGTATGGCAGTGAAAGTTGGACCATAAAAAAGGCTGAGCACCAAAGAATTGAGGCCTTTGAACTATGGTGCTGGAGAAGACTCCTGCGAGACCCTTGGACTGCAAGGCGATCAAACCGGTCAGTCCTAGAGGAGATCAACCCTGACTGCTCTTTAGAAGGCCAGATCCTGAAGCTAAAACTCAAATACTTTGGCCACCTAATGAGAAGGAAGGACTCGCTGGAGAAGAGCCTAATGCTGGGAAAGATCGAGGGCAAGAGAAGAAGGGGACGACAGAGAATGAGGTGGCTGGATGGAGTCACTGAAGCAGTAGGCGTGAGCTTAAATGGTCTCCAGAAGATGGTAGAAGACAGGAAGGCCTGGAGGAATATTGTCCATGGGGTTGCGATGGGTCGGACATGACTTCGCAGCTAACAACAACAACAATCAAAATGGCCACTTTGCAATCCTTTATTTGGAGACCTGATATCAATAATAATATCAATAATATCAATATCAATAATATCAATAATAATATCAATAATATCAATAATAATATCAATAATAATATCAAAGAAGTTGAAATTCTTTGATATTATTATTGAGTCAGTATGTCAAGCCGGTGTCCATTATTTTTATTTTTTTTAGTGCAAAGTTAAAGTACCTGATAAAGTACACATAATATGTCTCGCATATAGCTTGCATCTGTATAACCAATCTCTTTTCTTACCTTCCCCTCCCTCATCCTGTCAGGACCTAATCCTTCCATTCCCCTCCCCCCCCACCCCCCCACCATCCAGCCAGAACTGATGAAGCTTCTTGGGTGAAAAACAAAACTTCTTCCTCAAGGGGAAAAAAATAGTCCAATTGCCTTTTGAAAAAACACCTTTGAGAAAACTAGCCATGTCTAATCTAACAGACAGAAGGCTTAGGGGTGACATGATAGCTGTTTTCCAATACTTGAAAGGCTGTCAGAAGGGGGAAGAGGGGGTTGATTTACTTTCCAAACCACCTGAAGGCAGAACAAGAAGCAATGGATGGAAGCTTGTCAGAGGGAGATCCAACCTGGAACTAAGGAGAAATTTGGGGTGAAAATGAGAGCAATCAGTTAGTGGAATGGTTTGCCTTCCAGAGTTGTGGGTGCTGCATCACTAGAGGTTTTCAAGAAAAGCTTGGACAGCCATTTGTCCAAAGTGGAATAAGGATTCCTGCCTCGGGAAGAGGGTTGGACTAGAAGACCTCCAAGGTCCCTTCCAACTCTTATAATTCTATGCGTAATGAGAAGGATTGCAGGAAAGATGAGAAAAACCAAGAGGAACTGTAGTAAATTAAGAAAATGATGCTATTTGAATGGCAGCCTTAGTACTGCAGACAGGACAAGAGGAAATGTGGTATGAGAAAAAAGATCTGTTGGCACAAAGGAACAGACACAAATCCAAATGGACCTTTCCCAAATCAGCTGTTTCTTCATTCTTCTTTATGTGGGACTCTTTTTACTGGAAGAATGGCTCTAGGGGGATTTTTTTTAAAAAAAATATGAAACTGATAGAATGAATCATGCAATCACTTACTGAATATCAGCTGTTTCCAGTTGAAGAAGAATTTGCTACATTATTAAGAATTTTACTGTATTTCTTAACATACATGTAAGGATTGTTCCATGGCCCAAACAAAGCTGCAAACGCTTTCAGGTGGACAGGCATAGAATCAAGAGAAACCTACTGTGTTCCCCCCAAAATAAGACCTATCCCGAAAATAAGCCCTAACTTGATTTTTGGGGGTGGGTTTAATATAAGCCCTACCCCCAAAATTTATTTTATTTATTTTATTTATTTTAATTCCATTTATATCCTGCCCTTTTCCGAAGACTCAGGGCGGCTTACAATCTAAATAACACAATGTGCTTAGCAATAGCCTTCATTCTATGTATATGCCTGCTTATTAGGGCTTTCGCCCCCCCCAAGCGGCATTATTACAAAGGCAGCTTAATTGCCCCCAACAATCTGGGTCCTCATTTTACCTACCTCGGAAGGATGGAAGGCTGAGTCAACCTTGAGCCTGGTGGGACTCGAACCTGCACTAATTGCAGGCAGCTGGTGTTACTTAAGGAGGCATTAGCCCACTGCTCCACCAAGGCTCGCTAAAATAAGCCACAGTTTTGAGTCGAGGCGCACACCTAAAAAATCAAGCTAGGGCGGGGGTGGGGGGTGGATGCCCCATGCATCCTGCACCCACTTACTGGTAAGACTGCCACAGCCAGGCCTCCCACGCTCCAACACCTGTCTCGCCACTGCCTGAGTTCTGTGGCCACTTGCGACCGCATGGCTCGTTGCACCGCTCGTGCTGATGCTGCCGCTCACAGCAGGAGTCCACCCAGCGTTTCAGGCTGGTGCCACCAATTGCAGCAAGACACTGTGCAGGTCTTTGGACTGGTGCCGCCACTCATGGCAGGTGGCCCTGTGGTTTTTTTAGGCCAGTGGCACTGCTTGTAGCAGAATGCTATGCAGTATACTTCAGGCCAGTGCCACCACTTGCAACAGGAGGCCATGCAGTGTTTTGGGCCAGTGCTGCCGCTTGCGGCAGGAGGCCATGTGGCGCTTTGCGCCAGTGTCATCGCTCACGCATGCCATGGCACAATGCACCGTGCAACCTCCTGCTGCAAGCAGTGGCACCAGCCCAAAACGCATGGCTTCCTACCGCGAGTGGCGGCACTGGAGTGAAGCACCACATGGTGTCTGGCTGCAAGCCACAGCAAGCGGCCGCTGAAGAAGTCAAGCAGTGGTGTAACAGCTGTTGGGATGGGGGAGGCCTGGCTGCAATGGTCCTAAGGTAAGACATCCCCTGAAAATAAGACCTGGTGACTCTTTTGGAGGTAAAAATAATATAAGACCGGGTCTTATTTTCAGGGAAACACGGGTATATAAAAATAACATTCAAAAAGAATCCTAAAGGTACTCAAAACCCTAATTAATTATTACAGATTGGCGAATCTCTCGGAAGTCCTGGTTGATTTGCCAGAATAAGGACTTAATATAGATACTTTATAATTATTCTTCCTAAATATCCTGCATGTACTGATAAAGCTACATGGGGTTCAGTGTTTCCAGGGAGCTCAGGATAATTAAGTAATAAGAGCAACTCCTATGGTAAAATGTATGGGATAAAACACCTGGCTATTTGAAGAAAACTGTTATGTTTTTATATTTTATGTGCATTTCTATCCAGCAATAACTACATGCTCTGTCTCCAGTATGGAAAACCACTTAGCTACGATTAATTTAAGTTTAAATCAAATTAAATATCCTCTAGTTGTATTATTCAGGTTTAGATGCAAATTATGACCAGCATGGTGGACTGGTGGTGAAGACACTCGCCTCCCACTCGGAAGGTTGAGAGTTCAATCCTAGATAGCGGCAGATGTTTCTCTCTTAGGGTGCAAAGAAAAAATATATGCTGCAAACTCCGTCAGGAAGGGAATTTGGACAACAAACACTCAGCTCCATTCACCCGCCCTGATTCTAGCCTGTGTAGGAACTACGGAGTCATAAGCTTTAGATGCAAATTGCATACAAAGTCTCAGTATTCGACTGCTAGTAACACAGACAAAATAACGCTGTCACTTCATTTAAGACAAACAGGGAAATCTCAGAACTGTTAGATATTTGGATATATCTTATTCTTGCATCTCCTAATTATATTTCTGTTGTAAATGGAATAAGAACTCTTCTCAGACATTGATCATCCTGAGTATTTATATGATCCATTCAATTTATATGACTCAAGTGTTGAAAGAAAAATCTTCATTAGGGTCCAGTCCAAGCTGGGAATAAACAAAATGGCGACTGCTTTAGAAAGAAGCTTGCAGTTTATTGAAGAGGAGAGCCAGACAGAAAAATGGCTCTGGGAAAAACTAACCACATTTAATAGAAGTGGTGGGTTTTTTATACCTTCTTGGGCTTTTGTTTGGAGTTGTTCTTGTGGAATGAACTTTGACCTGAGTCTGAGTGTGCCTTTCTGGTATTCTGATGGTGGTGGGTTAATCGTATTGTGTCCCAAAGGTCATATCCTGCTTCCCTGTGGCTGTGACTGATGAGTGTTGGATTTTGGGGGTGAGGGATTGTTGATTCTAGGGATTTTTATCTTTCTAATCCAAGCTTCCTGGCTCCAATCTTTCTGACAAGATTATCACATCTGCATTTCTGCAGCTCTGGTTTCTGTTTGGGGCAGAGACTTGGGGTTGGGGGGGGTTGGTTTCTGCCTTTAAGATCCTTTGGGGAAATATATTCTGCCTTTTTAATATTTCCCAAAAATATTTCTTTCTCTTGAGGAGGCTGACACAAGTTATATCCTTATCCAGCTAGCTGAATTTGTTGGGACCCTTTACCAAAGGTTGATGGGAGCTCCTAATTTTATTCAAATCTGAGTTAATAATTTAATTTCTTCAGGATTTCATCAGCAGTTTGATTGGATCTTTTTGGAACATCGATGTGATACTATGAAATATGCCAGTTATCTTTCTACTTTCCAACAGGCTTACAACGTTTCAGTCATAGCCCTAACAAAGAGTCTGTGATGTCATCATCCTACTATTCTATTATTATTTCTCAGTAAACATTTTTTGCTTACATTGGCTAGTCCTCCAAGAGCTCTTTGTTTCACTTTGGAATTCTGCTTTCTGGTTTCCACCCAACAACACTCATATTTTTTGGGAAAGAACTATTTTTTTGGTGAGATTATTAATTCTGGTATTTGACCACATACTTGGGTCCTTTTCCAAAGAAACTTCCATCCTACTTGCAAACAATTAACAGAGGCAATGGTAATTTTAGCTTCGTATTTATCAAGGAATTTAGTTCCTAATAATGTAGGTGATATAAATCTAGAACTGGAGAATGGATTTTTAGCTAAGATGCAAACTTTTCAATTCTTGATCAAGAAGCTCAAGTTCCATTATTGAATACTATTCCAAGGTTGAAAGTGCCTTGATCCCTACTGGGTTCTGTAGTACTGTTTCCAGACACAAATAATCTTATCAGAAACCTGTACATCTTCCACTATTTCTTCAAAACATAACCTACTGTAGTTTGTGTCAACCCACTTTCATTTCGACCCCAAACCACCCCAGTGATGCCCTTGACGTGATGTCCCGGTGCCTGGAGGCGGTCCGGGTCTGGATGGGGAGGAACAGGCTTCGACTCAACCCTGACAAGACTGAGTGGCTGTGCGTACCGGCGTCTCGGGATATTCAGGATATCCCACCCCTCATTATGGGGGGTGAGTCATTACCTCCTGTAGATAGGGCTCGCAACTTGGGAGTCCTCCTAGATTCACAACTCTCCTTAGAAGACCATATTGTAGCTGTGACTAGGGGGGCCTTCGCCCAGGTTCGCCTGGTGCGCCAGTTGCGGCCCTATCTAGACCGGGATGCCTTACGCACGGTCACTCATGCGCTCGTGACCTCTCGTCTTGATTACTGCAACGCTCTCTACATGGGGCTACCCTTGAAGACCACTCGGAGGCTCCAACTGGTACAGAATGCAGCCGCGAGAGTTGTACTGGGAGTTTCCCGATACTCCCATGTCACACCTTTGCTCCGCGAGCTGCATTGGTTGCCAGTTGTCTTCCGGGTGAGGTTCAAGGTGTTGGTAATGACCTACAAAGCCCTTCATGGCATGGGTCCAGAATACCTTGGGGAGCACCTGCAGCCGGCGTCAACTTCCCTCCGCCCAGTACGCTCCCACAGAGAGGGCCTCCTCAGGGTGCCACCGGTCAAAGAATGCTGACTGGTGGCCCCCAGGGGGAGAGCGTTCTCTGTGGGTGCACCGGTTTTATGGAACCATCTTCCGGTTGAGCTCCGGATGGCGCCCGATCTCCGCTCCTTCCGGCGTGATCTTAAAACCCATCTCTTTAAGCAAGCTGGCCTGGCCTGATGGGACGGGGTGGGATTTTTATAAACGACTTTAATTTTAAATTTGTATTAATTTTATGGGCATTGTTTAATCATGTTTTAATAATTTTAATTTTTGTATCTAGTTTTTATGTATTGCCCTGTTCACCGCCCTGAGTCCCCTGGGAGAAGGGCGGTATATAAATTAAATTAATAATAATAATAATAATAAAATGTGAACCAGCTCCATAAATAAATGACAGCCCCATCTCCATTATTCCTATATTCCTGAAAGTCTGTTTTTTGTTGCTTGGATTTGTTTTCTTCTAGTGAGTAATATTCCCAGCAGCTTTTCCGCCAATGTTCATTTCCTCATACAGTATCTCAGTTCTAATGAAAGTGCTCTCTAAGGACTTCAGCAGTTTTCAAGACTCCCATCCTCCTTTTCTCTTCTTTTCTTACACTATTTTTTTTCTTCCCCTTTTTCTAATTCTTTATTACTTTTTTTCTAATTTCTTTCTGAACTTTATATTTTGATAAACCAATAAAATTATTTATATACATAAAAAGTCTCCCATCCTCCTGATCAACTCAGCCTGATTGCAGACATTGCATTAAGTTATCACTTAGTTAACCATGATTAAGTAGGCAATTGGCTTCATTTGTCCCATGTTTTAAATCATTCAATTATTGATTGCAAACCACAACAGCCAGATTCACACAATATAGTCATAATTCAATTTGCTTGCTTGTGGCTTATTGTATTATAGGGATCTAACCAGTCTAAGAGTCTCGTCTCGTGTCAGAAATGCAGGAATTAGAAAGGGAAAAATTATTAATTTAAATTTAAAAAGATTAAAAACTTGAATAAAAACATAGATTTTTATAGTTGTAGCCCAATGGCGGGCCCTGTTGATGGCAGAGATATTTTCAACCTGCGAGTCGTCTGTGTGCATGTTGGCACTGTAAAAGATGGATAAAGATAGTGCCAGATTTGCAGTAATTATCCTTGTCCTCGGGGAGAAACCCCCATTTTAACATGTGATCTTTAGTTCTAGCCAAAACATTGTCCAGTCTGTTTAAACATCTCCAAGCATCTCCTCTCCTCCAAACCTCAAGACAACTCCTCAAGTGGTTCTATACAATTATGAAGGTTTCCATCTTTTTAACCATCCTTTTTTGAGGTGTAGTAACAATTTCCTTGCCGCAGTCTAAAAAGCTCCTTCTTGATTTCGATCTTTTTGTAGGGGGTACTTGGCCAAATAATGGATATGCCGGATCATGTAACACCTTTCCATATTCCAGATCTTGTGCTTCATTCCTTCTAATGCCTGGAGGGGCTATTCCCACCAAGACGTATAGTTTGTCAGAGCCAGCCTGGGAGTATCTCAAGGAGAGTGCTTTATTCCCACTCTAACATTGCCCCTTTCAACCCCTGGGAGAGAATGTGCCAGGATCTCAGCTTCTGTGCTCTGAATGGTCTCTCTACCTCTTCCCAGCTCAGTTCTTAACTCCAAGGTAAAGTAAAGGTAAAGTTTCCCCCGCACATGTGTGCTAGTCGTTTCCGACTCTAGGGGCCGGTGCTCATCTCCGTTTCAAAGCCGAAGAGCCAGCGCTTGTCCGAGGACATCTCCGTGGTCATGTGGCCGGCATGACTAGACGCCAAAGGCGTACGGAACGCTGTTACCTTCCCACCGTAGTGGTCCCTATTTTTCTACTTGCATTTTTACGTGCTTTCGAACTGCTAGGTTGGCAGAAGCTGGGACGAGTAACAGGCACTCACTCTGCTACGCGGCACTCGGGATTCGACCCGCCAAACTGCCGACCTTCCGATCGACAAGCTCAGCGTCCTAACCCACTGAGCCACTGCGTCCCTTCTCTTAACTCCAAAGGAGCCCCTAAATGGGTTTCTTTACTGGGTATGTCTAGTTTAATGAAGAGAAGGGTGAGGGGTGACATGACAGCAGTGTTCCAATATCTCAGGGGCTGCCACAAAGAAGAGGGAGTCAAGCTATTCTCCAAAGCACCCAAAGGCCGGACAAGAAGCAACCGATGGAAACTAATCAAGGAGAGAAACAATCTAGAACCAAGGAGAAATTTCCTGTCAGTGAGAACAATTGGATCGGCTTGCCTCCAGAAGATGTGGGTGCTCTATCACTAGAGCAGGGGTGTCAAACTCAATTTCATTGAGGGCCGCATCAGCATTGCGGTTGCTCTCAGGGGGCCGGGTGGGTATGGCCTGGGTGGGCATGGCCTACTGGGTGGGCGTGGCTAGAGTGCGTATGGCCTACTGGGTGGGCATGGCCAGCTCTACATCGTTCGCATCAAGGGTGCCTATGGGGGCCCGGGCAGGAGTGGGACAGATCTGAGGGTCTCTGGCAGGAGGAGGGTCTCTGGGCCAGGGCCAAGGCAGTGGGGGCCGTTCCCTCACTGTTTCCAGGATGGCTTTGCGGGCCGCATGAAACCACTTTGCGGGCCGGATTCGGCCCCCGGGCCTTGTGTTTGACATGTCTGCACTAGAGCTTTTTAAGAGATTGGATAGTCGCTTGTCTGAAAGGGTGGTGGATCTCCTGGTTGAGCAGAGGGTTGGATTATAAGACCTCCAAGGTCCCTTCCAACTCTGTTAATCTGTTATTGTGCTTCCCTTGCTGTCCTTACAGGATGAAAATATCCAATGCATCAGAGAGCAGATTGGCCCCATTCATTTTATACCAGCTAAATGCTAATTACAGAACATTGTTAATTTAATCATCATTTCTGATTTCAGTCCAAGATCAAGTTACAGGCAAAGAGTTTTCCTTTGATGATCTTAGCAAGCCAAATTTGTACTGGAGTCAGATCTTTAGAAATGTCATGAGAACTGACAGCAGACTAAGATTAATAACATAAGGAAAAGATGAACATGGCTTTAACCAAACAACAACAAAGACAATATCATTTCCTGTTTACAATACCCCACCCCCAAAGTATTCCTTCAAGTAAACCAAATCAGTACGACCACTTTGATAAGGCCTAACCCTCTCAGCAGATCTTTTTGTGTTTTGAATGACAGTCACTTTTAAAAAATCACTTCACATCGTCAGTGGCATTTTCTTTTTCACTATTATTTCTCCCTGTTAGTCTGGACTGGTCCCTCAGCTTTCTCTGTTCCTTTTCAGAATTTATTTCCTCTCTTTCATCCTGAATACCTTCCCCCTTTCGCCCCTGCCTTCCTTTTTCCCACTCTTCAACCCAATTGACTTTTTCTTCCGTTGCCTAGGTAACTAGCTCTAACCCCAGATCTGCTGTAGCCACTCAGGCATTCCATGGCCAGCTGCAGCAACACCCATCATGTCAAGATGTTCACCTGTCATTGATCTGGGAAGGATTAAAAAAAACCCTACCTACAGCCAACTGCTGGCTATAGGAGAGTGACAACTCCTAAATGCTGAAGTATTTTTTTTTAATCCCATTTATATCCCGCCCTTTTCCGAAGACTCAGGGCGGCTTACAATTTAAAGCACAAATCAATGTGCTTAGCAATAGCCTTCATTCTCTGTATATGCCTGCTTATTAGGGCTTTCGCCCCCCCCCAGCAGCATTATTACAAAGTCAGCTTAATTGCCCCCAACAATGTGAGTCCTCATTTTACCTACCTTGGAAGGATGGAAGGCTGAGTCAACCTTGAGCCTGGTGTTACTTAAGGAAGCATTAGCCCACTGCTCCACCAAGGCTCCACAAGTACCACATGTCTAGCTTTGTATTCAATCATGTATATACTCACAGATAAGCCAAGAATTTTAGATAACAAAATACACCCCAAATTATCTATGGATGGGCTTGTCTGTGAGTATACTTTTTAAAAGTACTTGCATTTCCTGATATACTCATGGATAAACCCATGTGCAGCTAAGCAGACTTTCCCATTTTTAACCAAAATGGATGGCACATTTTTCATGGTATCATGGTTGAAGATTCTTTTCTCTGCAGGTGGGCTTATACACTCATATATGGTAAATTTCTTGTCTAAATAGATCCTGTAAGTACTACTTCATTGAAAAATGTTTTCCCCCCTTGGGAATGTAAGTTTGTGGATTCATTCTAAACAACTAACTACAACAAATTACACACAAAACATAAAAAAGGAGTGCAGCTTCAATCAATTTTTGACACCTTCCCCTGAGCTCTAGATCACTCTGAAATATAGTATGGTTCTTTCTCAAAAAGAAATTGGATTTATCTACCTGCTAATGGAATCAGAAAATTTGGAGGTGGAGAAACATTGAAATAATAGACTAATTAATTCATATTTAGAAGTTATAAATAACCAATGATATAATTATCCAATGTGAAGAATTATGCTATTGGTATGATGCCGTGAGCCACACTACTTAGTTTATGCTGCTGTGGGATTTAAGACTAGTTTTATGTCTTCTTCTCCACTTTCAATCACCCTTTGCAGATTTGATGCTGTCAAGAAAACAAACCAAAGGATTCTAGATCCAGAGTTCTCACTTCAGGCACCAATGACCAGACTAATCTACTTCAGACATACTTTGTGAAGGTCTAGTTCAGACATACTTTGTGAAGCTGTAATGCTGGGGAACGTGGAAAGAAAGAGAAGAAGAGAACCATGAACAGCAGTAAGATCCTTGTTGGATTGTTACAGTAAGTAACATCAGCACCAATGCATCTTTTTTCAGCTGTATCTATGTGATCAAATCCGCATTAGTCATTTTAGGTGGATTTCTAGCATAGTAGGGAGGGTTGCAAATATGTGGGTCTGTTTTTTCAGCCAATCAGCAAAATATTCTCTCTTCGGCCCTGCCCTCCACACACACATTTCAATAATTAGCCAAATTAGCAATAGTAGTATGGACATATCAATGTTCCAACAAAAGTCTTGAGTATATTAGGATGACTCATGGGGGAAAAAACTATCAGATTCACTTAATATTGCAAAAATCATAGTGAGGTATATTTGGCAGCATAATCTTTTAATACAAACTAATGTACAACCTAATGCAAACTAATCTTAAAGAAAGAGAATAGAGTGTAAGGAGTAAAAGGTGCCAAGAAAAAAAATAGAAGACAGAGAAAAATAAGAATATAATAATTGAAGAGAATCTTCATCACAATAAGTACAAAATAATATAGTGAATTTTCACTCCCTCTAGGACTACTATTAATTATATCTTTATCCCATATCAATCTTTGATCTATAGACAAATCCATAAAACATCATATATTCATTCCTGAAAATCTATAAGAGGTTGTCAGAACTAACAACATATCTTGTTTTAATTTACACAAATAAATTTATGTTGCTAAGTGAGACAGTTGTTAAGTGAGTTTTCCCCCACTTCACAACCTTTCTTGCCACAGTTGTTAATTACTGCAGTTTTTAAGTTAGTAACATGGTTGTTAAGTAAATCTGGTTTCCCCATTGACTTCGCTTGTCAAAAGGTGATCACATGACCCCAGAATACTGCAACCGTCATAAGTATGAGTCAGTTGCCAAGCATCTGAATTTTGATTCCGTGATCCTGGGGATGCTGCAATGGTTGTAACTGTGAAAAATGGTCATAGGTCACTTTTTTCAGTGCCATTGTAACTTCGAACAATCACTAAATGAACTGTTGTTCTACTGCTTAGAGTAGCTTTGATTGAAGTGGTTGATGAATTAATTCATTCATTCATTAATCAGTAAATAAGATGGTATCATTCCACCTAGTTGTGTGCTGGCTATTGTGAAATCTCTGTTGAAAATCCCAAACTGGATGATGGCCAGTCTCAAACTTTACATTTTATTGCAAAGCACTCAGACATGAAATAGTATCTTGATTTCATGGATATTGGATTTTCTGTTTTTTAATTGATAAAGTGTATTTTTTTTTCAATTTACCAATATAAAAGCACTGGATTTTGTTTTAATGTTTAGTTTTATTTCTGCAGAAAAAGCCCAAACAACCCAAAACCCTCTTGGCTTCTTTAGTTACGCCGCATCTGCCAACTTTTTGGTCTTTCCATTTTGACTTGAATGATTAACTGGAAGCATCCATCTTGGTTGGTTCCATCTCTTCCTTGGCGAATATTATTGGGATATTATTCTATTTCACATGGAGGTCACTGATATTTATAAACTTTCAGGATAAAATTTGCAATTTATGCTATTTAGAAGCTACATGCGGCTGCTGGAAGGATTGCCTAGAGATTTGGAAATGCATTTTCATCTATATATGCAAATAACATGCAGCTTTCCATTTGACTCAGTGCCCTGAGCTGAAAACTGCAGGCCTTGGATGAGAACTCATAAACCGAAGCTTTATCTGAAGAGTTGAAAGAGAGAGAAAAAGTCAAAAATTAACTTATTATGGTATGCAGACACCTTCCTCACATTTTTAAGGAACATCCTCATGAAACTATTTCTGTCTCATCCACAGCTCTTTGCAGAAGCAGCCTAAAGTCCTCTAAATGTATTGCTATTAAAGTGGTATCCCCTCTCTTCTTCTAATACAAGTCTTGCTGTATAAACTTTGAAGGGTCTGTGAAAAGCCTAGTTATGATACAGTAGAGGAGTGATCTGACCTGGCATTTAGGTCTCTTGCAGGTCCCCTTCCCATCCAGAATAACAGAGTTGGAAGGGGCTTTGGAGGTCTTCTAGTCCAACCCCCTTCTCATGCAGGAAACCCTACCATTTCAGATAAACGGTTGTCTAATCTCTTCTTTAAAGTTTCTAAGATTGGAGCATTCACAATTTCTGGAGGCAGGTTGTTCCACTAATTCATTGTTCTAACTGTCAGGTAATTTCTCCTCTCCTTGATTAGTTTCCATCCATTGCTTCTTGTCCTGCCTTCAGGTACTTTGGAGAATAGCTTGACTCCCTCTTCTTTATGGCCATCCCTGAGATATTGGAATGCTGCTATCATGTCACCCCTAGTCCTTCTTTTCGTTAAACTAGAGTAGACATATGCAATTCCAGCAACTGTTCTTTATATGTTTTACCCTCCAGTCCCCTGATCATCTTTGTTGCTCTTCTTTGAACTCTTTCTGGAGTCTCAACATCTTTTTTTACATCGTGGTGACCAAAACTGGATGCAGTATTCCAAGTGTGGTCTTATCAAAACATTATAAAGTGGTATCAACACTTCATGTGAGCTTGATTCTATCCATCTGTTAATACAACCTAGCATTGTGTTGGCTTTTTTGGTAGCTGCAGCACACTGCTGGCTCATAATGAAGTGATTGTCCACTAGGACTCCAAGATCCCTCTCACAGTTACTGCTATTGAGCAAGGTACCACTTATAGCAGTAGTGGCAAACATATGGCACATGTGCCAGAGGTGTCACTCAGAGCCCTCTCTGTGGGCACGCATGCCATCACCCTAGCCCTGCCTCCCCCGTGACCCCCTCCTCACCTGCAGCCCCCTCAGAGGAGAGTTACCCCCCAAGCTCAGCCTGGTGTCATCTGCATATTTGAGGTGTTCTCCATCTCTTCCCTCATCCAAATCATTGATGAAGATGTTGAAGAGTACTGGGCCTAAAACAGAGCCGTGGGGTACCCCACTGCATACTTCCCTCCATGTAGATGCAGTTCCATTGAGGACTACACATTGAGTGCAATTGGTCAGCCAGTTACAAATCCATCTGGTGGTGATGCTCTCTAACCCACATATTTCTATCTTATCAAGTAGTAGGTCGTGGTCTACTTTATCAAATACCTTACTGAAGTCCAAGTAAATTATATCGACAGCATTCCTCTGGCCCGCTAATTTTGCCACTTTGTGAAAAAATGTATAAGATTTGTTTGGCATGATCTATTTTTGATAAACCCACGTTGGCTTTTGGTTATGACTTTGCCTCTAGGTGTTCGCTGATTCGTTGCTTGATTATCTTTTCCAGAATCTTCCCAGGTATTGTGGTCAGGCTGATAGGTCTGTAGTTTCCTGGATCTATTTTTTCCCTTTTTTTGAAGAGGGGAACTACATCAGCTCTTTTCCAATCATCTGGTAGTTCCCCAGTGCGCCAGGATCTTTGAAAGATATAGTTCAGTGGTTCTGAGATCACTTCTACCAGTTTCTTCAGAACCTTGGGGTGTAATCCATCTGGTCCTGGTGATTTGAACTCATCTAGGGTGGACAGGTGCTCACTTACCATTTTCTTGCCTATTTGTGTTCCTAATCTGTTTTTTATGGTATTGTTTTTGATACTGTAGGTTGGACTGTATTTTCCTCTATGCCATTTGGCTTGAGCTTGTTGTTGTTGACAAGGGGATATTGATCTTCTGAAAGACTGGTACTTTTCAGATAAATACTTGTCTTCTAGAAGATTGAATCACTTGGGTTAAAAACAAGCAAATAAATATTAGCTGACAAGTTGGTGGCTTTTGAGATGGACTTGTTATACCGAGAAAGAGATCAGTTGATTGTCTGCAACTTGCAGTCTGATTGACAGGGCAGGATTTTTCTGCTGCTGTTTGTTCTCACCGTTGAATTAGGAGAGAGAGAGAGAGAGAGAGAGAAGGAGAGGAAGGAAAGAAGAAAATAAGAGAGAGAGAGAGACAAAGAAAGAGAAAGAAAGAAAGAAAGAAAGAAAGAAAGAAAGAAAGAAAGAAAGAAAGAAAGAAAGAAAGAAAAAGAAAGAAAGAAAGAAAGAAAGAAAGAAAGAAAGAAAGAAAGAAAGAAAGAAAGAAAGAAAGAAAGAAAGAAAGAAAGAAAGAAAGATCTCTTGGCTCCTGCTGGAAACTTCCCTCTACATCCATTTTAAGATGGGTTACAAGACAGACCAGATATCTGCCTTGCATAGAGTAGACTTGTCAGCTGAGATATTTTATTTGTTTATTTATTTTGGGGACACTATCAGTCACCCAGGAGACTGATATCTTTGTGGCAAAACAAACAGAAACGTTCTGTATAGGAAAAGCACTGAATAAAGTACGTGTCCCCTAACCCCATCCTGTCACACATTACAGAGAGTAACTAATAGTTGTTTTTCTTGCCAGCAGATGATTTTGGATGGGAGGGGGAAAGCAGCCAGGATATCTGTCAATCATTGCCTGAACTTCTACAGTAAATCTGCAAAGACAGCACTGCTCCCCAGCCTAGTTCCTTCTACACAGTAAAGCTCATTCAAATTCTGCCAGCCAACTTTTCTGCTGATTCTAAGACAGGAGGAATGTGCAGATAACATGGCTGTAAGGAAGAGGCCCAGGACACGGGACACTGTAGATCAGGCAGGTCAAACTGCCAGCCCGTGGGCCAGAGGAGTCATGCCATGCCAAAACCGTGACCACCCCATTGCCGGCAATGGGGAAAAAGTTGCAATACGTCGCGCAATGTCACATGACGTCACGAGTTTGACATGCCTGCTCCAGATGGCAGTGAAAAAATCATTCATTACTTTCCAATCTGCCTTAAGCTCTGACTCTCAACTTATGACCACAATTGACCCCAAAACGTCTGTTGCTGAGACAGCTGTTAAGTGAGTTTTGCCCCATTTTACAACCTTTCTTGCCACAGTTGTTAAGTGAATCATTGCAGTTGTTAAGTTAGTAACACGGCTGTTAAGTAAGTCTGGTTTACTCATTAACTTTGCTTGTCAGAAGGTCGCAAAAGATGATCACATGACCCTGGAACACTGCAACTGTCATGCACATGAGTCAGTTGCCAAGGGTCTGAATTTTGATCATGTGACCATGGGGATGCTGCAATGGTCATTGAGTGTGAAAAATGGCCATAAGGCACTTTTTTCAGGGCCGTTGTAACTTTGAACGGTCACTAAATCAACTGTTGTATGCCGAGGACTACCTGTACTTAGATGGGAGATCAAATATATATAGATTTGTCCCGTGTCTGGGACTAAGCAAGTGTCTTCTGAATGCTTAACAAACATTTTATATAATATAGGTACAGGTAAAGGTTCCCCCGCACATGCGTGCTAGTCGTTTCCGGCTCTAGGGGCCGGTGCTCATCTCCGTTTCAAAGCCGAAGAGCCAGTGCTTGTCCGAGGACATCTCCGTGGTCATGTGGCCGGCATGACTAGATGCCAAAGGCGCACGGAACGCTGTTACCTTCCCACCGTAGTGGTCCCTATTTTTCTACTTGCATTTTTACGTGCTTTCGAACTGCTAGGTTGGCAGAAGCTGGGACGAGTAACAGGCGCTCACTTTGTTACACGGCACTCAGGATTCGACCCGCCAAACTGCCAACCTTCTGATCAACAAGCTCAGCATCCTAACCCACTGAGCCACCGCGTCCCTTATGTATGTATGTATGTATGTATGTATGTATGTATGTAGGTCTTGGCGTATTCGGGTCTTTTCCCGTGTAGGATTGAGGGTGTCTTGGCGACGTTTCGACGAGGTCCCACTCGTCATCTTCAGGCTGATGTCTTCGGTTTCGTGCTTGTGTGAGCAAAGCTGTTCAAAAAAAACCTCTACAGAGTTGCCCACCTGGATGGAGGCTTTGTCTTTTGCTCTCCCCTGCCCAGTGTTCGACCAAACAGGATAAAAATAAGTTCCAGGTGTTCCTGTTCTCTCCCCCCCCCCCGCCCCGGTATTAAAACAGGTGATAACACTCTCCTGTGTTTGGAAATCTGTTCTTTCTGTTGATGGAAATGTTTGTGGGTGGTAAGGTTGGCCTGTACCTGCAAGTTTCCATGGAGGATTAATAGCCCACTGGATTCCAGAAGTCATGGCCATTTCCATCACCAGGACCCTGAATCCGACAAAATCTGTAGGCTGCTGTTGCCAGCGTCGGCCTTCATTTATTTGTAGCCTTGCTTGCTGTGTAGAGGATGATGGGGGGGTGGAGGGGGGGGTTGGGGGGATAGAATACATCAAAGGAAAAGGAATACTCCTCATCCTGTGTTTATAATTTCCAAAATCTCCCCTCGGCCCCCTCCCCACTACATTTACTGTTTGAGGAAAAATTCCCTTGCAATTAAAACAAGCTGTTTTCCTAAGCTTATTTTTCTATAGGGGGTTTTCAGGAGGGTATAAATGTGGAGGAGAAAGCTGACTCTTCACTATGCTTTGTGATCTCTCTCTCTCATTTAGGAAAGGAAAAAACAAAACTTCCACAGGAAAGTTTTGGGAATATTAGACCACATCAGGGCAGGGAGGTAGTTAAACCAGTGGTTTAAATCCACCTTCAGCCATTCACTGGATGACTTTCTCAGTCCAATTTAAGATTATTATTTTTTTTAAAAAGTAATAAATAAATGAAATAAGATTAACCCTTTCCTACCCAAGTATATCTTTTCTGGAAATACCTTTCCAGCATGACATTTAAGCTGATCACCCCCCTCCACTGGCACCTACGTGGGCACCCTGAATAGCTGGATAGTTTCTATGGGAATCTTTTTTGTCCATTCTCAAAAGCATTGTGTTGTTACCTGGTTCTTCTCTCCTTTTTTAGAAGGTACAATCTATTATTTTCCAGAAAAGGTTGATGCAGAATACTAGCAGATTCAGTATGTGCATTGCAATCCTTGTTAATAGCTGACAAATCAAAGGAGGTGCGTAGTAGTAAGAGGAGTTGTGAGATTCTTTTCCAATTTCCAAATTTTTCTTGAAAAATGTTCTTGAAAATTTTTTCCAAATTTTTCTTGAAAAATGTTCTTGAAAATTTTTTCCAGATTTTTCTTGAAAAATGTTCTTGAAAATTCTTTCCAAATTGTTCTTGAAAAATGTTCTTGAAATTTTTTTTCCAAGTTTTTCTTGAAAAATTTAAGATTATCTAGAAGTTGCAAAAATAATATTGAGGTGGTCAAAAGCCCAAGAAGCAGTATGGAGGTCCGAGAGCTTTATTCCCATGGTTTAACATAATATCTTGTTTTAGTTTATGATCATGGTTTTATAAGTCTTTTTTCACTACTTTTTATTAAAATGTACCCCTGAGAACTCCTGTAACAGAGCGACTAGTATCAATAGTAGAGAATGTTTGTAGTTCAGGCCTGAATTGTGGGATCCTTGGTGCTCTCTGAACTTGATTGTTTTCTTGCAGATGTTTCATTACCAAACTAGATAACATCATCAGTGCCAGAAGGGAGTGGGTTTGCTCTCGATTCAGATACTAGTGGCTTTCCCTGACAGATATCTTGACTGAGCCAGTAGTTTTGTGGTAACAGTTGGGTTGACTTGAGCTTCAGCTAATGGGGAGGAAAAGGGGTCTAGATAATGGAGGCTTGAGTCCTTTTCAGTCCTTATATTCATTGTGGCTCTACTGATCTTGCTGAGTCACCACTGAACCCTGAGTTTTTCCTCTTGAATTTCAGTTCATTCTCCAACAGGAGTTGGAATATATCACTCAGAAATGGAAATCTTTCCAGCTTTCCTGAGCTAGTTGAAATAATAAATGGGGAGACAAATAAAGCATATGGAGGCATTGTTAAGCAATGCGAATATGGGGCCAGATTTGTTTAACATGCATTCCTGTGTCCCTCCCAAATTCATCATCTTTTCCCGGCAAAATTGATCTGGTATTATAAATCTATTCCTGGAATGGATCTACTTTGCTTAGAATACTTCCTACAGTTGTGCAATTTATACTTGTTCTGACTCATGGCTCTTTCTTATAGCTAAATCTTGAATATCTTTTAACAGCCTATCTTGGTGTAGAAATGTTGGGGATGAAGAAATTATATTTGTGCCTATAGTTACTAGTCAAAAAACGGCCCCCTTTTCATATTCTTAAGTGGCTTTATCTATAAGAAAACAAAGTTTAGGCTTCAAGTCACATCTGAATTGAAAAAGAAATGAAAGTTGTTGAAGGATCCCGGCTAGTTTGCTTTTTTCTTTCCAGTATTCCTGGAAAGTCTTGGGTGGAGCATCAACAGATCCCAATGCAGCTTAATGTGAGAGCCTAACTTTTTTCTTTCTTTCACACAGCTGGTCCTGACCAGGCAGATTTCATTTCTTCAGCATTGCCACCTTCCTTCCTCCCCTTCCATCTACTTTTAGCAATATCTTTCTTGATGTAAAAATCAATATTTTTTTTGTTACTCTGATATGAATTTTTTTCCTCATGGCCAAAGCAAATTACTTTTCCTTCTTGTGTCTTATCACTATTTATCATTCTTGACTTGCAACAGCTTGTTTAGTGACCGTTCGAAGTTACAACGGCACTGAAAAAAGTTGACTTATGACCATTTTACTTACAATCGTTGCAGCTTCCCCATAGTCACCTCATAAAATTCAGATGCTTGGCAACCTGTTCATATTTATGACGGTTGCAGTGTCCTGGGGTCATGCGATCACCTTTTGCAACCTTCTGACAAGCAAAGTCAATGGGAAAACCAGATTCACTTAACAACTGTGTTATTAACTTAACCACTGCAGTGATCCACTTAACGACTGTATATGACAGTACATTACAGTATAATAATTAAGGAATTGCAAATATCTGAAAGGGGCTAGATGGCAGAAGTCTAGTCTATCTAGACTAGAAATGTCAAACTTGCGACGTCACGTGATGTCATGCGACGTCAATGGGGTGGGCGCGGTTTCCTGGTGACGTGTCCAGCCTGCGGGCTGGCAGTTTGACACCCCTAATCTAGACTAATTTCAAATCAGTCTCCAAAAATTCAGTCAAGGTCGCTTTCTCTTCTTCCTTCAGCTGTTCTGAGCATCAGTCATTTTGTGGCAATGATAGTTATAATGGCAAGTGTCTCTCCTGTTTTTGTGTAGCTCTACCTCTGCACTATGTGATAAATTGGGCTTATCCCTCATTCTAAATAATGCTTTCACAATGCCGATTGGCTCAAGGCTAAGTTAATGAGATGGAAGACACTGGTTTGAAAAATCTAGACTCCCCTGTTGCTCAAACCAGAATGACCCTGTAGAATAGGGCCCAGGAACTGGAGGGGAAGGGATGTGCCCACATCTGTCTAAGGTAACTAATAGAAAGGTGGGCCAATCCCATTTCCTAGGGGCTAACAGCACCACTAACAGAATGGCTGGTCAAGTGTTCAGACTGCGGACATGGCCAACCACTGTTGGACTAGGAAGCGGGAGGGGAGAAAAATGGAATAGCAGAGGAAAATTTAAGGCTATCCCAGGTTTGGGCTGGGCAAAAGGTAAAGGCAACACTAGAGCATGGCAGAAAAAACATCATTGTCGGGACATGTTTTGAAAGAGTCAACTGCAAGAAAGTCTTAAGACTGCATACTGCAACCCTGAATTCTATCTTGGATGGGTGAAAAGCAAGGATGGTGGGAATATATACTGCTCAAAACAATAAAGGGAACACAAGATAAGACTGTTAGGCATATGATTAAGTCTACCTGGTTGGGTTGGAAATATATGAGCCATGATGTATGATATCACTTTGTATTTGGAATACTTCTTGGACTGTTACTATTGTTTATCTGTTCTTTACACGTGTATGACCTGGACTGTTTATTTTTGACTGTGCTTTGTATTACACCACAAAGTAAAGTATTCTGTTTTTCACACCTCAGTGTATCTGTGTGGTTACTGTGTGAACTTTGCTGCTCTCAGTACCTTTTTGTCTGTGCAACCTCTTGTTTTAGCTCAAGGAGATCTCTGCACAATTCCTGACAAAGACATCCTACTATTAAATACAGTACATTGTGTTGTTTAAGTGTTCCCTTTATTTTTTTGAGCAGTATATAATAACAGCTCCTAACTGGGAATAAGAGCTTTTGGTTTCTCTTGAAATATCAGTCAGAATACAGCTGGAAAGGACCTTTGAGGTCTTCCAGTCCAACCCCCAAGCTCAATCAGAAGACCCTAAACTATTTCAGACAAGTGACTGTCCAGTCCCTTCTTAAAAACTTCCAGTGATGAAGCACCCACAATTTCTGAAAGCAAAAGTTGTTCCACTGGTTAATTGTCCTCATTGTTAGGAAGTTTCCCCCTAATTCCAGGTTGCTTCTCTCCTTGATTAGTTTCCATACATTGTTTCTTGTCCTGCCTTCAGGTGCTTTGGAAAATAAGTTGATCCTTTTTTTGTCTATATTATAGAGAACAATGCTAACAATCTCTTTTTTCTCTTCCATTCATAAATACAATATTCCGCAGAGTGCAGATATTAGTGCAGAATAGCATACAGCAGCTTAGTGGAGGAATGTATCACAAGAGTATAAACAGAAATATCCTGGATCTTTCAGAAATACAGTAAGAAAAATCTATCCAGTTGCTCTTGTACTCTTTTGAAAAGGAGAACTTTTACATATTTAGTCATTTTTCTTGAAAAGCAGAACTTCAATTTTCTTTGAAGGAAGGTTCCCCCCCTGCAATTTAATGAGCTCTACCAGTAATAAGATGCAAGCAAAATGAAATTGCAAAACAGCTACACAATTAGTCTCATCTTTGTTACACAGATGACCAATAGAATGATTCACATGATTTTCAGGACAGGAAGTAGAAATAAAACTGCAAGAGTCAGAAATTGGCAGAAACAGGCTACACGAGAGCCATAATTAGAAATGTTGCACCATCGATGTGAAACATATTCTTCAGAGAAAATGCCTCTTACACAAGGCAAATTTGGAAAAGAATCAGACTTCTTCAGAAAACCCAAATCTTGGCTTGAAATCGTGAGCTTTTTAATCTACACAGAAACACAATCGGAGAACAGGAGGAGGAAATTTCATCTTGCTTCAACCTGCTTGTCAGGCCGAATGAGAGTCCAGTCAGACTACACTCCCTCTCTACCACCCAGTGATTTTATTGATTTATTTACTCGATCATTCAATTTCTATTGCTGCCCATCTCAGCTAAGCCATGATGGCGCAGTGGTTATAATGCAGTACTGCAGGCTACTTCTGCTGCCTGCCAGCTGCCTGTAGTTCAGTAGTTCGATCTTGACCAACTCAAGGTTGACTCAGCCTTCCGTCCTTCCCAGGTTGGTAAAATGAGGACCCAGATTGTCGGGGGCAATATGTAAACCACTTAGAGAGGGCTGTAAAGCACTGTGAAGCGGTATATAAGTCTAAGAGCTATCGCCATACAGAGGGAAGTACTGAGGGAACATTGTCTGGTGGGTTCAAGCAGCCAGTTGCAGTCTTAGGGCCTGGTCCAATGCAGGGCCTGGTCCAATGCCAGGGCCAATGCAGCTATGAGCCTGGTCCCAGTGATGATGGAAGCTGCCATACAGGATGCACCATGCGCTGTGGAAGAAACACAAGCAGTCATCGTGTTGGAATGTAAGAGGCCATAAAAAGAGGGAACAAAAGCTAGAGGGGGGAGGAATGAATAGGGGTGGTAATCTACCCTCCGGACCAGGCTCCCTCTTAGTCACTTACCACTTCACTCGTTATTTCTTTCTGCTATGAAACATGAATGTCTACAGTGGATTGTAGCTCAATAAATTGTAAGCAGATGAGCCAAGCAGGGGAAAGGGGAAGGTGGCCAAAAGAAAAGAAGACAGAAAGAAAAAGGGTTCTGCTTCTCCTGCTTCTTCCTCTTGGATTTGATGGTCGCCTAGGAGCACTAATTGCAACACACAGACTTCAACGCCTTGATTTGGCCATGGTTTGTCTTTTCTGTCTAGCCCGGAAGATGCCTACTTTCTTTCCCATGCTCCGTTTCCACGTTCCCTCCTTTCCAGTAGGATTTCCAAGTACTGCACTTTATATTTTTACGACATTGGGGAAGTGCCACGTTGTGTCCTTCGTGGGATATTTCTGGGTGTTGCTAGCTGTGTGTCATGGTTCCAACAGATGTTAGCAGCGTTGACACTGTGGCTGTTTCTTGCCAGGTCTGCCCTCCCTTGCCGTACACATTCATTTGGAAATCCATAGTTCTGCCACTTTCTCAAGTAAGGAGAAGTCCATTGACTCTGGGTCTAAAAACAGGTCATTTTGACAAGCTGATGGAGTAGAGGATAAGCAATTTTCAATGTGTCGTATAAATTCCTCTTTATCTGCATCTCTTTTCTAGCCTGTTTCGGAATGCAGGTTTATCACTTGGACTGGTAAAGCAGCCCAGCTAACAGATAGATCTGTTAGGAAGGAAGCTGTTTCGATGTGCAGTTTTTTTTCTTGTTTCTCTCAGTTCCCCTCTCCATTATGGCAACTTTCACCTCTTGTCAGTTCTACCACATGATGGCTTTTAGTCAGTTCTTATACTGGCTGCCCAGGCATTTCCAGAAGCTTTTTGCCCTTACCTTGTATTCCATTCCATTCTGTTCCATTCAAGCCATCCTGTTCTCCCTACTTAACACATCCTTTCATTCATACAGTGGAACTCATTTGAAGCTTTCCTGTCCCTGAAATGTCTCTGTCCTTGTTGGCTTTCAAGTATGGTGCCGCCTCTCAGCATATCTCTGAGGCTGACTCTTATTTTGTTCAAGCAGGTATTCGAGATTCACCTGTTCAGCGAATCTTTTGATAGAAACCTCTCGATTCCATATTTGGGGCCTGTAAGCCAAAGCATGTTTCCTTCTCATGTCTTTGATATTGCTGTCTAGACTGAAGATCCTGATGATAAGACACCAATGTTCTCATTTTGGTGGAGTGCCATGCATTTATTTCAAGAACATTGTTACCACAATGGTATTTTTATGGGTGTAGGTATAGAGATGGTACTATTTCAATTAACACCATAATCACAGTAAGCATAATCATTTAACATTATCAGCAGGACTTTGTCAGCAGAGACCAATGTTTATCCTAGCTTAAGCTTTGGTTTTCAGATTGTGATGGCTCACAAAAATTATCTCTGTAGCTATGTTCTGTAGTCCAGGGGGTCCTCAAACCCCCAGGCCCTGGACCAGGACCGGGCCGTGGCATGCCAGCAACTGGTCCACACAAACAAGCAAAGCCGCATTTGTGGGATGCAGGCAGCACACAAAATCACACACTTTCCGGTCTGTGGAAAAACCTCTCTCCACGCTACCGGTCCCTGGTGGCCAAAAGGTTGGGGACCTCTGCTGTAGTCCATCATGGATTCATACTTTACATCCTCCTAGGTCTTACTGTACTATATCTTCTACCATTCCTCATCATTGGTCATTTTGCAGCAGCACCTGGAGAACTGCTTGCAATGCACCCAGTCTAAAAAAAAAGAAACACACAAACACACCATTAAAACTTTTGAATATTGTGTGTTATTTTCAAAGAATTGGCTTGCAAAACACGTCAATGGACCATCAGCAGAATTTGCAACGTAATGGGATGCTAAAACCCCCATACCATGAAACTAAGTAGTACTCTCTTAATAAATGTGTTATGAGCCTCCAGCTCATTTCATGGTATATCAGCTAGGAAATCATCTTCAGAGAGTTAACTGTTCAAGATTTACTTCAGAACATCACAATGACCTGTGGCTTTGACGCACATTGACAAAGATGGATGAATGGTTGGCTACTCCAACAGGAAACTAAAAGGACAGTAGTTAAAGAGTAATCATATCTGTACAGCTGACAGCCTATTACTCTGTTAAGAGACGTGGATGAATGATCAGAGAGAGGATCTTAATTTGAAACATCTTTCCTTTTTCCTACAACCACCCAGAAACTTAGTTGTTTTTATTATTGCTTGCTTTCATCCATTTACCTTTTCAAGGCTATAATTTTATAGACAAATCACCCCAATATTAATTCTGAAGAAGATAGTCTTACCTAATGAGTAAAAAAAAATCTATATAGAAGGTATCAGAATGCTTGGATCTTTTATTAGCTATGGGAACTTAAAATTAATTGTAATATCTTTATGAAAGCAGCAACATAATAAAACGTGAATGATACATTCTATGGTATCTGTGGACATAACCGAGCAGCATATGGACATTTTTTTTATATCTGTCTTCCAGGATAGTTGACAGAAGATTAAACTGAGCCGGTGTTAAAGCTCTTCTCAGTTTTAATATCATGTTATAATCTAAGCGTCTTGCCAGTCTGAAAATACAAGATTGATTGCTTAACATTCTTAGGCAGGAGAGACTTGTCTTGTTATCTTTCAGTGTCCAGAATGTGTTGTATCAGAGTTGTTTTGGCTTGATCATATCCAAAATAGGGCCTCCTACACATCACCTATAGCAGGGCTTTTCAACCTTTTCACCCATTGTACCACTTTTAGGATATGGCAACATCCGAGTACCACCAGTCGCCTAGCAAGGTGTCAAAAACTTGATGACCCAAAACAAAAACAAAAAAAGGAAAAAGGAAAAAAGTGATGAAGTACAGGTAGTCCTCGACTTACAACGGTTCGCTTAGTGACTGTTCAAAGTTACAATGGCACTGAAAAAAGTGCCCCCCAAGCCATAGCCGAGCAAGACACCTGCCTGCCTGCCCGGCGGCGCTCTTCCTCCTGTCTGAAGTTTTCATTGTTGTGAGCATTTCTGTTGAGGATTGGCAGTGGGGGTGGGGTGGGGTGGATATTCGGTTTTTATTCCCCCCGTCTGCTGGGTGGTTGCAGCAGATTTTTGTCACTTCACATGACCCTGGGACACTGTGACCGTCATAAATATGAATCAGTTGCTAAGCATCTGAATGTAAATCACAAGACCCTGGAGATGCTGCAACATTCCAGCTGATCGGCGCTTCTTCTGGGCTCAGCAGAAGCACTGGAATCAGCCCCGAGCTCCAGCTGGAGCCTGGCACTGAACCTGGCGTTTCCACTGAGCCTTGACAGCCCTGCAGCTCCAGCCATCTCTCGCTCAGGCTTGTGCAGTGCTGCCACCGGTTCAGCTCATTCCGCTCCCCCAGAATGGTTGCGTACCACCTGCCAGGTGCCAATGTACCACAGGTGGTACCCATACCACTGGTTGAAAAGCCCTGACCTATAGCAATTTCACTATACTCTGCAACCAAGCCCAGCCATAGCAATAGAATTAGTCCAATCTCTACTTTTCAGCTCTAATAATTTTGTAGAACAAATTATTAGTATTATAGAAGATTGTCAGTTAGGTTATTACAGACTAAAGATTCTTTATTACATCAATGCCCAGTTCATAAAAAAACAACTGAATATATAAAATTGATTAAGTAGATAAGCACGTTAAACTGCTGTATCTCTTACACATTACTTAACAGAATTTGTCATACGCTGGGGGGGGAAGGATCACCTGAGTCTGAAAATAAAGAGTTGTAAATAAACCTGATCATAATGACCTTGAACTTGGTTAAAGGTGCAGTTAACCATTTAATTAAAAAGTTTTGTTACCCCAAATGAACAGCATAAAATGAACAATATAGTAAAACATGTCTGATGGTTTCAATAGCCATTGCAGGTATACATTTAGCATCTGGCTGTTATCATAATTATTTTAATTATTTTTATCATCTAGAGATTGTTTTTTTTAAGAAAAGAGAATGAGGGGTGGAGTTGGAAGAATGTTAGCAAACACAAATTCAAAACAGCAACATATCTCTAAGCAAAACCTTTTTTTCTCCTTCTGGCAAATAGTAAAGACATGGATTTTTAAAATCTGACAATAAAAACAAGTGCCTTGAAATCCCTGAAAATTAAACAAAAAGAATGGAAATATACCAAGGATTCACTGGGCCTTTTAATCTTTAACTCTATGTTGGTTTCCATTTAATGCTGTAACTAGGCCAGCCAAACAAGAGCATCTTCTCTGACTGAAAGTCTTGCAAAGATAACCTTTAACTGTGATATGCGTCAAGAGCTAACCGCACCTCTCCAAGCTCAGCATTCAGCAAACAGGTGACTTTGTATGAATGTGGGAATAGCTTTCTTTCCCTGTTCTTAAACTTCCAGTCTTGTGAAGCTAACAGAGATGGGTCAGGGAACATGGAGTGTCCTTCTGATCCTTTGGGAGCTGGCTCATAAATCAGCTAGCACCAGCGTTATTATTTTACTAGTCAAGCGTATAGAATGACGCTAGAGAGCAGAGTTGCCAATGGTAGGGTGCTTCAGCAGGCTCCAAGCCAGAAATTGCATGAAAAATAAGCAAATAGGAGGTTGGGGACTAAAGGTAAGTGTCTGTTTTTGTGAACTATTGCCATGCCTTAAATTATAGGTTGCCTAATACAGCACATGTAGTAGTATAATGGATAAACTATTACATTTGCCAAGAAGAAAATCTGCATTAATGAAAGCAACACTTGGGAGGACAGAAAACTGTCCTTGTTTTGCTATGATTTATAAATTTGTTACTGTTTATTAGCTGGATTTCTATTCTGCCTCTCTGTTATAGTGAGAGCCATGATGTTTAGCAATCATTCGGAAAACATTTGTATTACATTTTGGGTCCAGCTCAGTTACTGTAATCGTGAGTAAAGGCTGTGATTTTACACACACTTGTTACAGTGAATTAAGTGAGAAGTATTCAATGAGATTATTTGGACTAGCAAACTACCCAAACCTAGCATTTTGGCAGGGGTCACCACTGATGGATATTTTTGGACAAGTGTTTTTGCAATTCACAGCTGCATCAAGCTTCTTGCATACAGTGACTATTTGAATTTCCCTCTCAAATGTTTGCATAGCATCAGACTATTTTACAGAAAAATAAAATGCATTCTAATCTTATTGCTGGTCACTATGACTGTAAGAATTTCTGCGGGTACCAAATATAAAAACAGTCCCGTTTTTCAATAAAAGAAAAAGGCATCCCGGGACGTAATACGCTGCACGATCCTATCTATGAAGTAAATGTTATTGTTCCCTGGAAAGCGAAGGTAAGTGTTGCATTTTGAATAACGACTTCCTCGTTTTCAGTAGCCGAGGGTTTTACTTTGATCTCACTTGTTAAGAAGAAAAAGTTACAGGTGTCAAGATTCGTTAGCCACTACTATCAAAGTGTGGAAATATTTTCCTCCATTAGAGACCATAGTATTGGACGTAATAAGTATTCTTGATTCCGCAGAACGGCAAGATCTTTCGTTCCCATCTAATATTCGCCTGCATGTTTTATAGCCCGGACTTGGTTAGCCCTGAGATTAAATCTTCGCGATGTCTAAACCTAGGAACACTTGCTGGGTGCGCCTCATTCGGAGCGGAATCAAAGCAGTCAAGCCGCCACAAGACCAAATCACGTGGAGAAACTGAGTAAGATTAAACTCCCTCCCCTTTTTCCCAATGGGATCCAATAGCTATCAGAGGCGCTGTCCCTCCTTGTCCAATCAGAATAGGGTACGCCGCTGTTTCCCGGATCGTTCTATGCTAGTCGCCTTCCCCACCCACCCCCCGCCCCGCCCCAAAGAAAAAGTTGGAAAGATGGCGGCGCTCCTGGCATTGGAAGGCGACGTGGAAGCGGGTTTACAGTCGGTGTTTCCGCAGGAACTGGAGTTGTTTGCTGATGCTTTTCCTGTGCAGACCCGGTACCGGCTCTGTGGGCACGAGCTGAGCATCCTACAGTACCACGGGGCGCGGCTGGGAGTGGCTGCTCCGGTCTGGGAGGCGGTGAGCGCAAGTCCCGCCTGGGACGGTCGAGATCGAAGGGATCCTTGGGTGTTCTCCGAGCTGGGTTGTTAAACGTCTGCAAGAAAACAGCTTCAGGAGCACCAAGGACTGACTCCTCATTTTCATCCCTGAGCTACAAATATTCTCCTTTAATGGTCGAGATCGTTAAGACTGTAACTAGCACGGCTGGTTCGAGCAGATCTTTTATGCCTATATAAGTAATTGGCATAACAAAGAAAGTTTGGGCGGTTTAAAGTCATAACAATTTACGATCATACCGGGGAGTCGTTGGTTTGTTTCAACAAAACCCCCAGCAACGCCTTAACAACAAAGAAACATTACGAATATTGAAGCTTTTGTGTTCCCATTTCATTACAGTAAATACACGGAGTGATCTGGTTTTAAAGGGGACAATAAGGATTTGGCACCCTTTACATGCACATATTTAGCTCCCTTTGGCACCTCTTTTCCTCATTTGGCTTAGCTTGGAAGCTGGATTGTTGCAAGCGTTAATACATGGAAAATACAAATAATATGAAAATTCACTACAAGAAGAAACGAACATAATTGTACCAGTTTCTTTAGGGCTGCTTAATGTATTTTGGTATATCATTTGCCTCATTTCTCAATGCATATTCAGATCTGCGTCTCGATTTTATGTCATATAAGACGTGTGCTTGGCATGTGATGATCCAGAACAATTTAATATGTTTGTGCAAGTATTTTCATAACACTATTCTATTTGATTGAGACTTAAAATCAAAGTAAACATAAAAACAAAAAGTCAAAATGCTAAAATAACTTCTGAATCAGCACAGTCCATTATAATGAATAATAAAAAGTCGAGCCTTGTATCAAATTTGCTTAACTTCTTTATGTATTTATAATTTAATGGTCATATTAGCATCTCTGAGTTAAGCATATCACTACTCTGAAGGTCTAAGGATAAAGGATATCTCAGATAAAGATGCATCATGGGTGTTTGCAGGGGGAGTACAATAGAGAGGGGCTGAAATGTGTAGCAATGTCATGACACAAATCCAGTGAGTTACATATGTGGATCTAATGTCAAAGTGCATGAACAAAACAGTGATGTTTATACTGTGGCATTAATTTATGTGTGCTGCTATTTTTTCATTATCATGGTTACCTGCAGACAGCAGTGGGGTACCTAGGGGTAAGTTGAGATAAAAGTGCCAAAGGGAGGAAAGAATGTCTTCTTTGGATAAACAGCAAGGGCAGGATGAATATATGAAAGAGGAGGCAATTGCATAAGAACAATAAGAGAAAGGGCTAGAGGAAGATATTAATTGTATTGTATGTAACCTTGTACAAGTTATGTTTAGTTATAAAGAACACATAAGGTGTTCTTACTCATTTAGAAAAATATAAACATCAAGGAATCATAATATTTTTACTTGAAGAAAAAAACTATAAAAAGATCAATCCAATGTAGAATATTTTGTGGTAAATAGAATTTTTCCTAGATATGTTACATTCTAGATATGAACTCTGATGTGACCACTTTAGATGAAGGAGCACCTAGAAGAGCCACAAGAAACGGATGAACAAAGACATCAAGTCAGATTAACTGTTCCTCTAAGCCAGGGTTGAATAGAGGTCTGGCTGGAATAAACCAGGGATGTCCAACCTTGGCAACTTTAATACCAATGGACTTCAAATTCCAGATTTCCCCAGCCTGCACCCCTGGATTAGATTAAGACCCTATCTCATCCAGCATTCTGTATTATACAGTGGCCACCCAGATGTGCCTGGAAAAGATCTCCCATTTTCCAATTGACCCCTCAGGGTTTCAGGTATTCTGGGAAACCACTGTTTCTCAGAATTTGACAGAGAAATAAATTTTGCAAGTAATAACTTGTGATGTGTGTGAAACCAGGGTGGTGGAACGGAAGGATGACATGGAAGGGAATATATTTATGTAAAAATAATTGGCTGCAAAGCACCTCAAAACAAATGCTAAAATGTTGCCTCTTGGAAACAAAAAGCTTGTAGAATAAAAGACATGGTATCCTCATCAGAAGAAGTCTGTGAAACAAAATGAATTTATATACGTGCACTGATCTATTAATTTTTTGTTTGAATATTTCATTCTGAAATGCTATTCCCTCATGTTTTTTAAGGCTCTAACCCTCTGTGAATATTTTGAAGCAAAGAAGATGAACTTTCAGGGCAAGAAAGTGATAGAGCTGGGTGCTGGGACTGGTGTTGTGGGAATCCTCGCTTCACTTCTTGGTATGTTGAATTAACTACAGGCAAGGGTGGGGAAGAATACAGTAGTCTTCAATTTACGAAAACAATTGAGCCCAAACTTTTCATTGCTAAGCAGGATATCTTTGTTTTCTTCCCCTTTACAGGTAGTCCTCAACTTATGACCAAAATCGAGCCCCAAATTTCTTTTACTAAGTGAGACATTTGTTAAGCGAATTTTTCCCCATTTTATGACCTTGCTTGCCACAACTGTTAAGTGAATCACTGCAGTTGTTAACAATGTGGTTGTTAAGTGAATCTGGCTTCCCCATTGACTTTGTTCATCAAAAGGTCGCAAAAGGAGATCACATGATGCTGGGACACCACAACTGTCATAAATATGTTAAGCTGTTAAGTGTCTGAATTTTGATCACCCTGACTATATCCCAACGATTGTGTGAAAAATGGTCATTGGTCACTTTTTTCAGTGCTGTTGTAACTTTGAACGATCACTAAATGAACTGTTGTAAGTGAAAAATTATCTGTGCTTTTTTATTACATTTATATGCCACCCTGTCTCGTGGTTGCATATTGGTATATTATGCATAGAATCATTGAAGTTTATGATGACATTTGTCTGTATTCCTTCCTTTAAAGGCTAGGGTTGAGTCAAGGAGAACAGATGGACACCAAGGCTGTGCTTTTGTGCATAATATCTGTGGCCTGAATCCTTGAAAGCTTTTTGTTGCTCAGAGTTCCCTTCCTTTTTCTTTCCAGGAGGTCACGTAACCATCACAGATCTTCCTGTAGCTTTGAAGCAGATAGAGGAGAACGTCCATCAGAATTTGCCTGGACAATGCATGGCACGAACCAGGGTTTGTGCTCTATCATGGGGTCTGGACCACAAGGACTTTCCTCAAAATTATGACCTCATCCTGGGTGCAGATATTGTCTATCTCCAGGACACTTACCCACTTCTGATAAGAACTCTCCAGCATTTATGTGGCGCTCAATCGACTATCTATCTGTCTTCAAAAATGAGAGAGGAACATAGTACAGTGCTGTTTTTTGAGACTCTGCTCCCTGTGCACTTCAACATAAAACTCGTCTTTAGGAATGAGGCTGAAAATATTAACATCTACAAAGTGACCGGCAAGGATTACATTGGTTAAAGACTAGTTAAAGACTGGTTAAAGATGCTCATTTTCCATCTTTTTTTAAAGAAAAAGAAAAAAATTGTGATTTGAGAATTAAGAATGGAATGAATTTGGTGTCTCTCGCTAATTGCTATAAGAACAAATCTGCAAACCTTGCAAGGAAGAACCCTGTCTGAGAAAGGGCAGTCCTATGAAACATATATTCCCAGTGGAAATTTAACGATATGAGGCAGCCATTATCTCTTACTGTCTTCATCCCCTAACTTACATTTTTCTGAGGAAAAAGAGAAATGTCTTTAGGAGTGTGTATTTATATCTGAGGGATATCTGAGGGAACACCTGCTGCCGGCATCAAGTTCCCTTCGTCCAGTGCGCTCCCACAGGGAGGGTCTTCTCAGGGTGTCACCGGTAAGAGATTGCCGGCGGACGACACCCAGGGATAGGGCCTTCTCAGTGGGGGCGCCTGCCCTTTGGAACCAGCTTCCAGTGGAGCTTAGGACTGCCCCCGACCTCCGTTCATTCCGCCGGGGCCTGAAGACCTGGCTCTTCGAGCGCTCTGGCCCAGGCTGAGGATTAATTTTATTTTAACTGGGTTTTTTACTTATGCAGGGATAAATTTATTTTTTTAAAAACTTGGTTTTTTAACTTTTGTATTTTGCTTTTTAATTGCCCTGTAAACCGCCCTGAGTCCTCCGGGAAAGGGCGGCATATAAATACAATAAAATAAATAAATAAATAAATAAATACTAGGGGTGATATGGCTTTCTTACAGAAATGTTCAAAAGTGGCTGAGGCACCAAGTGAACAAAGGCACATTAACAAAGATTAATGTATTTGCAGTAGTGCAAATACAAGGTGACCAAAGCATGAGTGACTATCTTAAGGGCCTCCTGGTCCAGGTATGAGTGCAAATGATGCACACGATGTATTTGTACAAAGGCTCTTGATTGAGCAGAAGTTGAAAGTCTAGGAGAAATCCCAGACTTGCACACCAATTATGTCTGGAGCAATGCAACCTCACCCAGAACTAGTGGAAAATTCCCATTTTTGTGTGTGTGTGGGGGAAAATCCCATAGCTACTCAAGTTTTATTAAGTTCAGTAGCATCACTTGGTTTGTCAAGAATCAAAATATATAGCAATCATCAGCACACTTAAGATACCTGATCTTATGCTGATGATCTCAAACCAAGGAAGGGTAGGATAGATACACCACTTTTATCCCAGTCCTGCTAGAGGTGATCCATAAATATGATTAATGGCATCCTGTATTATACCTAGGGCTGAACACTATGAAAAGGACCTCCAAAGCTGCAGCTTAACCAACTCCCCAAAGAGAGAAATTGTTCAGTGCTGTTGGATACAGTGACCACTTCTAGAGTAGGGAGTTTTTTCCCATGACTAAAATCCTGACTTTGTCTTCCACCCTCTTCCAGCAACATTATTTAACCTTCAGTAGGTCCTTTGAAAATCAGGGGTTCTCTGGAATCAAGCCACATGGGCACAATGTGATCCAAGGTTGTCACACACTCAATCCAAAGTGGCAATTAGGGCCTCAGTTAAACCATTAATCAGAAATCTGAAATCCACAGGGATCCATAAAACTTTCATAGGAATGAGGTGGTTGGTTCTTGCCTAAAAGTACAAGTTCAAGAATACGTTAGCTAGACGAAGTGAAGCATTTAATATGTGCATTAAAACACATGGTGCCTTTTCTCGTTTTGAGGGTTTTATGTCTTCCTCTTTACGATAGCTTATACAAAATGGAACGTGTTTGTACGCTGTGCATTTGTATTTCCAACACTATACTGTCCCATTCACAGGAATCAAGGCTTCACTTGAATTTGTATACTGTATCTTAAAAGATGCTAGTGATGCTAGTGATGTGTATGCATTTTGTGAATAGATTCTGTATTGCTTGTCGATTGTAGAAGTACAGCTGCAACTACTCTGTCGCTGCATTACATGGAAGATATTCAGCATTATGTGGTTTCTTGAGATCATGAACCAAAATAATTTTTATTTATGTTACTTGACCTCCATCAATTAGTATACTGCAAATGGTAAATGGCTAAGTATTTGCATGATTACATAGCGTTAAAAGTCCACCCGTCTTAAAGTGGTCAATTTAGAAGAACACCGGTCTAAACCCAGCACAACGAGCTGACTCGCTTTCCCTCTCTAAGGCTCAGCGGCGTCTTGCTTTCAACCAATGAAACGTCTGGGTAGATTAGAGGGAATCAGCGTCGAGGGAAGGCGGGCTTATTCTGCGCGCGCGGCTTCAGCCTAAGGAAGGCCGGGTCTCCCTGGTCGCGTACCCCGTACGGGGTTTGATGACGTCTAATTCTTGCGTCCTCAACATGCTGCGCGTTTCGGGGCTGGGGTGGACTCTGGTCTCCTTGCAAGCAAGGGGCGCCCTGGTGCTGCAGGTGAGGGGCGCCTGCCTGGAGGCGATGCCGGCTGATTTGGTTTACTAGCAGGGGTGCTGCTTGTGGTCTGGTTTCATCCAGGTCCCTAAGACTACAGCAGGTTGCCACGTTCGTTTTTATAGGCGGAGACCCCTTTGCCTTTAAAACTACAGGATTGCACGCGTGGGAACTTAGCGAGAGGGACTTCCCTGTTTCTGCCTGCGATTCAATTTTCACTTTATTATCTTTGTTTGTATAGAATGGCAGGATATAAATTACTTTGGTGTAGTGGTTAAGATACCAGGGTAGAAATTGGCAGGCTGGGAGTTTTAGTTACCGCCTTGGGCATAAACCAGCTGGATGATTTTGGGCTAGTTCCCCCCCCCCTCTCTCAGCTCCAAGGAGAATGCAAACCACTTCCGAAAAATCTTACCGAGAAAACCGCAGGAAGTTGTCTAGTCCAGCGTTTCCCAACCTTAGGAACTTGAAGATGTTCTGGGAGTTGAAGTCCACGCATCTTCAAGTTCCTAAGGTTGGGAAACGCTGGTCTAGTCAGTCACCCGGAATCAAGGCCGACTCGGAAGGCACAATCAATCAATTTAGTGCCACTCTAATGGGGCTTATTTGAAATTGGAAGATCTGGAAGTAGTAATTCATGTCCTCATCGTCTCAAGGGTGGACTTCTACCATGTTCTTTTCTTAGGGCTGCCCTTGAAAACTATTTGAAACTGCAATTGATGCAGAATGATTGGCAATTTAGTTACTCGTCCCAGCTTCTGCCAACCTAGCAGTTCGAAAGCATGTAAAAATGCAAGTAGAAAAATAGGGACCACTATGGTGGGAAGGTAATAGCGTTCCGTGCGCCTTCGGCATCTAGTCATGCTGGCCACATGACCACGGAGACGTCCTCGGACAAGCGCTGGCTCTTCGGCTTTGAAACAGAGATGAGCACCGGCCCTAGAGTTGGAAATGACTAGCACGCATGTGCGGGGGAACCTTTGCTACTGTCACATGATGTCAATTCTATGCTGCATTGATTTATGGGCATAGTTCAAAATGTTAGTTTTAACCTGTAAACCTTGAATAGCTTGAGTCTGCAGGTTTCTCTAGGACCACCTTCTTCAAATTGGATCTGCCCGTGAATGAAGGCAAATATGTGTGTCCCTGGATAATGCTGGGTCAGTCACTGGGACTAGAGGTTTACTCTTTCTAGGTAAAAGAGTAAACCTCTGTCCTATTGACTGACCCAGATAGGATCTTCAATCTTCCCAACCCATGTGAACAATAAGAGAGAGGAGCCTTCTCAACAGTTGCTTCTACTCTAGAAAACCTTCCCTCCAAAAGTGCAAATGGCCCATACCATGTTATTCTTCAGAACAGTAGTAGAAACTGTATATTTTTGAAAAGGAGCTTCAGAGGTTGATTTGTATATCATCTGTTCAGGGAAGGGCTCATTGAAGTGGGATGTTTTATTGTGGAATTGTGTGTTACAGTTTTTAACCTATTATTAAATATATTGTGATTTTGTAGATGTTGTATTTTGTATTGTAAGCTTCTTAGGGTAGTTTATCACAAACATTATAATAAAAGAATAGAAGTTTGTTCCCACACTCTTTAGCTTCAGATTGTTGGGGAAACCGAGAGGTTTCTTTCATGCTTCTCAAGTCAGTTTGGCTCTATGGACTACATATCTGCCTTCATTTCTTCAGCATCTGAGAAGAGCATCTCTTTTGTGCATGTTCTCACCAGATCATAAGACTGCCTTGCTACAGGTGAATTGGTACCTGCACATTCTCTTTGGGAATATGACTTCCCCCAACAGAACGTTGTCAAACTTAGAATTCTGATTTTATGTTTCTCTGCTAGAGGTCATTTCTAGTAGGAATTGACTCCCAAGTGACTGTATGGGATCACTCTCTAATTCTTCTGCTTCATTTTGTCATACACAAATGGGTCAGTGGGAACTTCAAACTTTTTCATTTCATTTTTGTTTTTCCCCCTATAGCAATGGCATTTGCCTCGTTTCCTTCATGCTGGCATTCCTGTCCTGGCAGCAAAAGAAGCACTGATGAAACTTAGGAAGAAAACTGGCTATTCCTTTGTGAACTGCAAGAAAGCCTTGGAAAAATATGGTGATAATTTTGAAGAAGTAAGAATCATTTTTGTGTGTGTGACATTGTAACCCATATCTTTCATTTTCTCATTCTTTCTCTATCAGCATGCTGCTTCCATGTTCCAAAATCTTGTTTTAAAATATCAGTAACAGTTTTGTTTTAAAGCAACAGTTTTGTGCTTGCTGGCTAAACGGTAATTCTTACTGACATCAAAGTATTTAGGCTGGAGTGAATGTAATTAAATCTGTACTGACCCTTGTTTCTTCTTTTTTTTTTTATTGAAAAGTTTTATAAAATACAATTTTCCTTTAAAAAAAAACCCCCCTTCCCCCTCCCTCCTCCCCTCCCTACCTCCCCCCTATCTCCCCCCCTCCCCCTCCCCCTCCTCCCTCCCCTACCTCCCCCCCTCCACTTCCCCTCCTCCCCCCTCCCCCCCCCGACTTCCCAGAGCAAAATACAAGGTATATATCTAAAAGGCAATCATAATCAATCATATACTAACAATTATAAACTCTAAAATCCATCACTCTCTAGCTTGTATATAGTAAACCAATCCTTAATAATACTAAATATATATAAAAAACTAAAATAAAAAAAACTAGCATCATTCCCATCTATGTTCTTCCACAATTCACTATTACCTTAACATATTCTCATTTGCACATTAATAAATAGTTCTTACACAAATTAACCCACATTAACCCACAAAACTTTCTTCCTCTTCCTCTGTAGTAAGTTGTCCATTAATTAATATTTTGTGGAAGTTCCATAGATTTCTACTGGTCTTATTTTTTTTTCTTTTTTGAGCGTTTTAAGGCAGCACGCGTCACCCTCTGTTCTCTAAGATCATCCAAAAGAGTTGCAGCTTGAACTCCTCCTGTACCCTTCTCGTCTATCTGTGCATCTTCATCCTCTTGATGTTCTCCTTCTCCAGATCCCTCTGCAGCTTCCAAAAGTGTTGACGGGGTTACTTCCAAAACATTATTATAAAAATCATGCGCTTGCTTCACATTACTCAAACAGTATCTTTTGCCATCATACATGAAGCTCAACCCAACTGGGATCTCCCATCTAAACCTTATATCTCTTTGCTTGAGCTCTTGCACAAGAAATATAAAATCCTTCCTTCTCTTTAAAATCTTTGGAGGAATTTCTTTTAAAACCAAAACTTGTTGACCAGCAATCACAACTTTGGTATCGTAGGCAGCTTGTATAACTTCATCTCTAATTTCCCTTTTTACAAAATAAACCACCACATCTCTAGGCAACTTTCTCTGTTTAGCAATCCACGAATTCACACGGAACACTTTGTCCATACCTTGTTTTAATTCAGATGCTGGATGGTTCAATACTCCCTCAAAAGCCTCAGAAACCAGCTGCTTTAAATCTTCCTTAATATTCTCTTTTAGGCCTCTAATTCTCACAGCAAACTGCATCTGGTAAAATTGGGCCAAGCTCTGTTCACTGTCAATTTTGTCTTTTAAATCTTCAATTTCCAATACTTTTGCTTCTAATAAAGCATTCTTTTGAATCAAGTCTTGCACTTGATCATCCAGCACCTCCACACATTTAGCAACTTTTTGCACTGAGGACAAAATGTCTACCTTCATTTCTCTAAGTTTCTGTTCCATCCTTTCTTCCATTCTCTGCTCCAATTTCTCCAATTTCTCCTCCATCTGTAGAAATTTAACACCCATTGACTCCAAAATTAACTGGGTATGTTTTTCAAGATCCTTCGATGTCAATACATCAGGAGAATGCAACGCCTGCAACAATGATTGTTGTTGCACCGGAGAATTTCCAGCACTCCGAAAAGTTCTAGGGGGGGGGTTTCGCCGCCATCTTTTACTTACAATTGTGACGCACTTTCACTTTAAGTTTTAAGCAAAGTCCATCAAGCTTGAGAGTAAAATAAAATCTTCTTCATCTCTTCATCTTTCCCTCTTGTACTGCTCTGCCTGCTCTTTCCCTTTCATAGTCTCTCCTTCAAGCAGGGATGGTCGCAGACGGCTGGCTCTGCTCCATAAAGTCCGGAGCAGAGACGCTGGTCAGCTGGGAGCAGCCCAGGCTACGGGGGAGTTCAATCCTTCGGCCGCCCAAGCTCCAAGCTCAGGCGGCCCCGGCGAACTCAACCCCAACCTGGGGGCTCACCCCCTCCTCTTCTCCCGAGGAGGGGGCTTCAGATTCGCCCGAACAGCTGATCGGCGCTGTTTCGGGCGAAAAAACACCAGCTGAGCCGCGGGCAGCCCGGGAAGGCTCCCTCCGTCGCCGCGGAGCCACCGGAAGACCCTTGTTTCTTCTTGCCTTGAAAATCCATACATACTTTTATAAGCAAACGACTTATAAAGTCACGTTTTTTGTATGTTTTCTGTACAACTGACAAACCTTTATACAGATAAAATTTGAGCAGGCAGGGAAATGCTCAGTTATAGAACCACCCACTGCTGTTCCTGGATCCTCTGAAAATAACATACGTGGAAAAACCTGAAATGTGATCAAGAAACTTTCCAGTGATTTTCTAACTCTCTGTTTACAAAGTATTTTTGAAATAGGGGCCACCCTTCAGAGCTATTTACCACTTTTTGTAGAAGTATAATGAGAGAATACATTTGTTTTTATTTAGTGAATGGCGCATCATAAATAGACTAGCAATGTATATTAACCTTTCACCTAGATAAGTAAAACACAACAAAATATAAATGTTAAAAAGATCTGTATGAACAGTTTGGAAACATTGGATCATGAATCTGCTGAGCCCTCGACATTGATCTGGCAAATTCAAATAATATTCCCAATCTCTCCTATCATTTGGGCCTGAAAAGGTCCAGTTTTTGTTTTTGTTTTCATTATCATGTATTTTGAGAGCCAGGAAAGTCTACAGAGATGTCTGGCTGCCAGCAGTTGCTAGTTCGTTTAGTTCCCGCTGTCACACTATCCAGGGTGCACCATGAAGAGACGAACTAATCTCATACCCTAATCTAATATCTAATACTCCCTCAATTAAACAACATCTCTGGGGGATACAGGAAGTGAGCATTCTTTTCATGGTGCTGCCCTTTTGGAACACTATTCCTGCCAAGATTTATATTTTTATTTATTTATTTATTTATTTTATTAGATTTATATTCTCCCAAAGGACTCGGGGCGGTGTACAGGGCAATTAAAACATGGCCTACAAAGTTAAAAATAAATTAAATTAAATTTAGCCCCAAACCAAGTAAATCAAATTCTAAAATTTAAAATCCCAATCCCTCAGTCCAGGCCGGCAAGCTCGAATAACCAGGTTTTCAGGTCACGGCGAAAAGAGCGAAGGTCGGGAGCCATCCGGAGCTCAACCGGTAATTGATTCCAAAGGTCTGGTGCGCCCACAGAGAATGCTCTCCCCTTGGGGGCCGCCAGCCGGCACTCTCTGACTGACGGCACCCTGAGGAGGCCCTCTCTGTGGGAGCGCACAGGACGATGGGAAGTTGACGCCGGCAGAAGGTGCTCCCGTAAATAATCCGGACCCGTGTCATTTAGGGCTTTGTAGGTCATCACCAGCACCTTGAATCTCACCTGGAGGTGAGGCCCCTCCAGGCCCTTTTTAAGTGAGCCCTTAATACCTGAGTCTGTCTCTAGGTCAGGAGTTAGAATGAGTGGTAGCTCCCTTTGTTTTGATGGTTTAAATTATTTATTTATTTATTTATTATTGATTAATTAATTAATTATGAGACTTGTATGCTGCGCTATCTCCCGAAGGACTCAGGATGGCTAACAATAATAAAATACAAATAAATACAAATATTAAAAAAGAATTAAATTGTGTCAAAGTCCCACTAAAACCAATAAAAACATTTAAAATCATAATTAAAAACCCCATTATCATCAGTCCAGGTCGGCCTGTTGGAAAAGATATGTCTTAAGGTCACGGCGAAAGGACCAAAGGTCTGGGGCCATCCGGAGCTCCCGGGGGAGTTGATTCCACCAAGCAGGTGCCCCAACAGAGAAGGCCCTCCCCCTGGGGGTCGCCGGCCGACATTGTCTGGCCGACGGCACCCTGAGGAGGCCCTCTCTGTATGAGCGCACAGGGCGATGGGAAAACGTTCCTGGCAGCAGACGGTCCTGCAAATATCCCGGGCCTAAGCTCTGTGGCTTCTCTGGTTTTGGCTTCTGGATTATATATCCTTTTCTCTATATATGTTTGTATGGGTGGATAGATAGATGGACGATTACATTATCTCTCATTCTGGGGTTTGTCTTCAAAGGCTGAAATCTGGCTGCACGAACAAGCACAGAAGGAGGGATGGAACAAAGCATTGAAACTTTACGGTCGGAAGGCAAAAGAAGGTCTAATAGGGCTGCTTCAAGAGGGTAGCTCAGCAGTAATGGTAGAGGTGAGTCTTTCCTTTGAAGAAGATTTGTTGGCCTTCAGGATGATTACAAAGGCCCTGTTTAGCCCCCTGCCCTTTCCCCCCCCCCAAACTGGGGCCAGAAAGTTTACAAAGATGGCATGAGCTGATTGGTGGGTGGATGGATATTTTTTATCAGGGCCTCAGTGCAATTTATTTTAAGTAGTTTTTATTGAAATGTATTTTTGTGTTCAGAATTTCTTTTGGCAGATTGGCTACTAGATAAATGGGTTAAATAAATAAATATTAGACACATCTGGGAGCAAGAATGGCTATATGAGAATTATATGGGGATATGCTTCCCTTTGACAACCGTATAGATCTCCTCTGTCCTGAACATGGTGTTCTTCAATAGTTTGGCCTATGGCTCTCTTTGGAAGGGGTTTTCGAAATGTTCTACGTTTGAACATTTAAAATGGTCTGCCTCAGTTATCTAGGTCGTGAGTTCAAAATGAACCGTGTCAAACTGCTTCCAAAACTGCCTATTTGAAATTCACGATGGGATAATTTGAATTTGAAATGGGTCTCTGCACCGCTGCTTTCTGACCACAGGCAGCAGGCCTAGAGATCAGGGATAGCAAGAAATGAACATTTGCATGATAGTTTGCTGTAATTCCTAAAAGCCTCTCTAGGTATAAGTTTGGAAGCAAGTGTTCTCTTGAAAAGCCACTTTTTTATGTCTCCACGTAACACTATAAACATAAATACTTGCTTTTTAGCCTGCTGAGGTAATGCAGGAAATATTCCTGATCTTTCCCAGATTCAAACTTCAGGAAATCTAATTTATCTAAAATATGGGTCAGTTCACTGGTCATAGGTTTTAAATACATGGCGTGTTTAACTTCCTGGGTTTTCCCCTTTAGTTTTTTGTTTTTATTGAGCAATACTGGCATTGAATGACATGATGCTGGGATCCTGTTTTTTTTTGGTAATAGGATTCTGTTTAGAGTCTGTGTCAAAGACAAAGAGATATTTGCAATAGTTTGGCAGCTGTTTTCATTTTCTTTTAGTCTTGGGAGAACAGGCATTAAGAGTACTAAGGATCCTTTTAGCAGCCATTTTACATCCAGTTCTTGTTAGACTAGCACAAACCTTACAGTGGTCGGGCTACTTTTAGAAGTAGGTCCAATATTAAGCTAATAATTAATTAACTATATCGAACACGCAATAAACAGAGAGCTGCTTTTTGACATTAAAACGTACACAAAGCAATAGTTAGCTGATTCATTGTAGTTTAGAATACAGAATATCCTTACAGGGTAAGGAAGAGAGAAGAATGCTGTTGTCACATTAACAAAAAGTTAGGATCCCACTTTCACCCATCTTGGGACTTTGGGAACATCTCAGTGTCTAGCTCTATTTTAAACTCTTTAGCAATATAACTGGTGGTGAGATATTTCTAAGTTAGCCCTGCTTTTCTGCCAGGTAAACTGTGAGACCGATTTTGTGGCCCAAAATGTTAAATTTCAACAGCTGGTTCAGCAAGTAGCGATTGGAACAATGATTCACCATAAGGAGACCGTAGACCAATCAAACACATATGCTAAGGTAAGAATGATATGCACACACGTATGTACAAATGATATCTTGTAATTTTGAAGAATTTGATACTAATGTTGCATTTAAATCTTCTTGCCGGTTGGTTCTTAAGGGGCACCTTCAAACAAAATTCTAGTTGGGCACTTAAAAATGTAGGAGATGTCAAATGTAACTTTTTAGGTGGGGGCTGGCCAACGTGGCACATGAGACTTAGCCTAAGAAACTAGTGCATTGTTGATCAGAAATAGGTATGTATTCCCCATACTAAGAGTGATATGAGGTATCTCTCAAAAGTGCCTGCAGAAATAGAATGATTCTTTGGCATTAAATCCTTAAGGAAAAATGTACCTTGCTGCAAAATTGCCTCACAGCTGATACCTTGCATCCACTTAGCAAATGAGTGTCTGACATGTATTTATTTACATTTTTGTATATTGCTGTATTGTGAGAAAACCTATAGTAATCTAGGCCTTTTCCTTGTTCACAATCATCTTAGCATGAATCCACCATTCTCTGTTTTATCTGTGTCTCAAATGTGTCTCAAAAGCTCTGTGGCGCATGTTCAACTCAATGGCGTATAAAACTCTCCAGAAAGCATCAGAGCTTTACATTCTAGGACAGGGATGGCTCAGTTTTTCATGGCAAGTGTCCATGATTGACATCTTTTGGTAGGGGTGATGGTCATAGTCAGTGCTTTTTTTGTAAAAGAAAAAGGTGCTGGAACTCACACATGTCATACAACCCACCTTGCCTACCCTACAAGGTTCCATCCAAAAAAGGTGCCGGAACTCCGTTCTGAGCGTTCTATGAGAAAAAAAGCCCTGGTCATAGTATATGGAGCAATGATGCAAAATGAACAGAATTTCTATATTTGGGGAAGTTGAAAGGTTTTTTGTTGTGGTGGTGGTTTTGTTTTTGAGTTGTGTGAAGAGTATCTTAAAATGCACAGTTTTCACGTGCTGCTTACCTCAAAATGCTATAAAGCATGCCACTACTGCCAGTCCAGCAATGAAACCAAAGGGAGCTCTAGTTTTCAGCTAGTTGAGCAACTGGGCTAAAAATGCAGCCTCAGTCCTGCCGTAGGACACAAAAACCTTCCCTTCAAAAAACACCTGAGCTGAGCTGAGGCCCTGGTAAATATAGACTCCCCAGCGTCATTCTTGATAATGAGATGTGTGGCATATACATTTAATAAAAGTAAATATGGGTAACTCTGAAGGTCTCTGGTGTATGAAACTATGTTTTTGGCCTCTTCACGAGACAGCTTATTTTATAATGAGCTTATTTTTCTCATTTTTATGGTTAGAAATTACAAGTTGTTGGGAAAAGTGCAGAATTTTCACACATCATCTGTGTTCAGTGAAGTGAAAAGATATCTAACAGCATGTCTCAAAGGCTCTGGAAATCATGGCCACTTTTGATAATGGTTAATGACCATCTTGTATTTTTATTGGCTGTCCTGTCCCCATCCCAATCAAAAACTGGGCTAGAATGAAGAAGGCGTCCTTAGTAATTCTGTTGCACATTAACTTCAGGGAAAAGAATAGCACCTACAAGTCAATTTCCTCCCTCAAATGCTTCCTCATGAGTGTTGTTAGACTTACTTCATGTATTTTAAATTAATTTACTTTTTTAAACAAATGGTTCTAGTACATTACATCAGGATTCTTCAAACTTGGCCCTTTTATGACTTGTGGACTTCAACTCCCAAAATTCCTCAGCCAGGTATACTGGCTGAGGAATTCTGGGAGTTGAAGTCCACAAGTCATAAAAGGGCCAAGTTTGAAGACCTCTGCACTACATTAACTAGATAGCAGGTAGTCTTTAAGACAGTTAAATACATTTTAAGTTAAATATCTTTTACAAACCAGTAGCTGACAATTTCTGAAGCTTTCTAGATCTGATTTGCTACAAGAACACAACAGTCCTATGAAACAGTCCTATTTCTGTTTGTGGGTGGCAAATTGAATGGGTTTGATGAAAGAGGAATACTGCAAGAAAATACTGGAGAAGCCTTTTATTGATGTTGCTTGGGCATTGGACCACTACTTCTTGCTGACAATTTGCTGCTGATGTGGTTTGCACCTTTCTCTTCATTCCATTTTTGTTATTCCAAATTCCTTGCCACATGAGAAGAAAAGCAATGCATACAAGCAAGACGCTAAAATGAACTAGTCACTGGATTTACTTTGCAGGTTTCCATTAAAAAATTAATTGACACCATGTTTGAATGTTTTGTAGCGTCTCTTAAATTCCGATGAGCTTTCTCAACTCAGGACAGGACCAGAAGGATCATTGCTTACTGACCAACTCGCTCTGGCGATAGGTGAGTGTTTGGGGCCCAGTAATACCCAATAGTGGTCAGAAGGGAGGGGCAACAATTTCCTGTTTTCATGCACTGTTCTTTCTTTTTTTTCTTCAATGGATGGAATTTATGATAGATGGACAGACATAATACCGCGTTTCCTTGAAAGTAAGACCTACCCTGAAAATAAGCCCTAGCTTGTTTTTTTTGGGGGGGCGCTAATATAAGCCCTACCCCCAAAATAAGCCCTAGTTTTGGGGCAAAGCGCACACCTAAAAATCAAGCTGGGGTGGGGGTGTGGAGCTGCCCCACATGTATCCGCATACTGTTGCAGCCAGATCTCCCATGAATTGACACCTTGCCTCTCCGGCCCACTTCTTCTGCACCTTTACTGGCTCGTGCTGTTCTCTCTGCTCCCTCTCCTCCCCCCCACCCCACATTTTGACTTTTAAAAATTTTTCTTTTTTTTTTTTCTTTTAAAGGCAAACTTGGCGAGAACATGGTTGTTAAGAGGGCAGCATGCATATCAGTGCCTGAGAATTTCTTCATCGGCTCTTACGTACACGGGTCACCCTCAGAAAGCAGCTCGTTGCTTTCTAACACGTTATTTGGCAAATACGGTGCCATGGTGATCTGCAGTTCCTCGGAGGAAGAGCAAAAGTCTGACATTGCTGAAATGAGTCGGAGGCTGGCCCAGCATGTGGTAGGTATGGCCCCTCTCTCTGTGGGCTCTCTGGAAGACGAACCTGGAGATGAATCTGAAACGAAGATGCTTGCCCAGCCATACGTTATGGAGCCAACTATTTCCTTGGGACAATACCTTCAGCCGACCGGGGTATCTGTGTTGGATTTTGTGCGGTTCGAGTGTGGAGAAGATCCAGAGTTGTCCGAATCGAGCTAGGCAAGATTCGTTTGTACTGGGAATATCAAGACTAGTTCCCAATTCTGCTTGGGCTTGGGAGCGATTCACGGAAGTAGATGGTAATGCCAGTAATGCTTTGTCTAAAGCCACGAATGGAAAACATGGAATGTCTTTCGAAAACTCAGAAACGGCTTTTGTGCAATGTGACCAAGAAAATATGGCAGACAGATGTTAATGTAACAAATAAAAGTATGAGTTCCTTCTGTAATAGTAATGGCAAATTTATGAAGGTTGTGGCCTCTGATTCAAGCCTGTCATATTGTTCGCATTAGTATTCGGAAATGTGACAAGTCTGTTTTTATTTTCTGTAAATGAAATCAATGGGATTCTTTGAAACTTACTGTCAGCAGACGGCATGTGTCTTTTGCATACCTTTAAAGCTTTTAACCAGAGTGACAGAATATGTATTTTGCTGAGTAGTTAATAACTGCTATTCTGATTAATGAAGTGCCTGTGAAGAAGTAAAATAAGGACAGTAAAGGATTCATGAGTGGGAAGAAAAGGGTGGAATGCCAGCGACAAGTTGAGACTGGGACTGACAGTCATCTGGAAAATACCAAATGAGAGAATTCTCTGTGAGGTAAATGGCTGAATCATGAGGAACATAAATTCCTCATACCCCTTGGAAACTTCCTGCAGCCGCTTCTCAGATGAGCACAGGAACAACCACCCTCAATTGTAATGTGTTGACAATGAAGACTAGAATTGCCTTCTTGCTTCTATTCAAGCCAGCTGTTATGTCCCTTTAATGTAGTTACTACCAATAGGTAAACTAAGATTTTTAGATTTTTTCCCCCTGCATCCTCTGTGTCTGAAAGTGTCTGGATTAGCAGCAGTGGGGCGTTGTAGTTGCCGTCCAACAGAATAATGGCTCTTCTGCAACAGTTTGTGCTTAGGAATTTGTTGTGAACTATGTCTGATGGTTAGTAATTGGAAGCATATCGGGGTGGGGGGGAAAGCATTGCAGATTTTAATTAGAGATTGCTCAAGTCAAAGCTAGAGGAGAGATTGTAGGAGATTGCACTAAGTTAAGGTAAATTGGGCTTTTGGTATATATTCTTGTTCTTAGATAAACCTTGATAGATGGCAATCAATGCTATAGAAACTGGTCTTCAAATTTGGCAACTTTAAGACTTGTGGACTTCAACTCCCAGCATTCCTCAGCCAGCCCTCACTCTAACCCTCAGGGCTGGCTGAAGAATGCTGGGAGTTGAAGTCCATAAGTCTTAAAGTTGCCAAGTTGGAAGACTCCTGCTGTAGAAGATGACAGGTTCTGAAACTGTTAAAGCAACTTAGAGGAGAGCTGCAATGTTTTTTAAAAAAAACTGCTGTCAGAATAAAAATACAGTATATGTATCTTGTCAAGAAACGTTAGCTTATTCCATTATTTAATTTTCCAGGCTTTATAGCTGGCATTTTCTTCAGGGGCTTAATGTGGCCATATTTAAGAGCCGTGGTGGTGCAACGGTTAGAATTCAGTATTGCAGGCAAACTCTGCCCACAGCCAGGAGTTCGATCCTGACCGGCTCAAGGTTCCATCCTTCCAAGGTGGGTAAAATTAGGACCCAGATTGTTGGAGAGCAAAATGCTGACTGTAAACCGCTTAGAGAGGGATGTGAAGCACTGTGAAATGGTATATAAGTCCTATTGCTAATGTATAATTTGATGTAGGTTAAACTGAGAATGAGCGCCTGGCCCACAGAGTGAAATCCAGTCATTAAAAATAGGTAATACGCTTATTTTTTGCCCAGCCCTAACCTCAAAACAATTGTTAGTTTTATTCATGGGTAATACAAATTCATGTGTCATTTCAAAAGGTGAAAGGACAAGAACAATCACCATTTATAAACTTTTGAAATGAAGCATCTATAATCCAGGGCCTTTTGTATGCAACCTTGAAGCAGATGGAGAGTCTGGGACTCACTGGATAGCCTCAGATGCCCATCTTTCCCAACTGGCATAGTCATTAGGAATAATGGGGGTTGTAATCCAAGAATGCCTGAAAGGCCATCCTTTCACAGTTCTAATACAAGTAGTCCTCAATTTACAACAGTTCATTTAGTGACTGTTCGAAGTTACAACGACAGTGAAAAAAGTGACTTATGAGCGTTTTTTTCACACGACCATTGCAGCATCCCCATGGTCACATGATCAAAATTCAGAGGCTTGGCAACTGACTCGGGACAGTTGCAGTGTCTCATGGTCATGTGGTCCCCTTCTGACAGGCAGTCAATGGGGAAGCCAGATTCACTAAACAACCGTGTTACTAACTTAAAACGACTGCAGTGATTCACTTAAATGATTGGCAAAAAACCCCCCACAATAATAAAATGGAGCAAAATTCCCTTAACAAATGTCTCATTTAGCAAAAGACATTTGGGGCTCAGTTGTGGTCGTAAGTTGAGGACTGTCTGTATTCCTTGAAAGTAGATAGGAGTCAGAGCAAATAAGGCACTATTCACATGTTTAATGATGACCATTGAACAGTACATGCTTATGTCTGATTTAAACAAAGCAGCAGGCCTGCCAAGCAGCTTGGGGCTCCAGGGGGTCAACCCAGCTGCTATTTATAGGGTACCTATTTGCCAAAAGCACAGCACCAATTCCTAGTGGGTCTGCTGAGTTTCAGCAATTCAATTTTACCTCACAAGCAGCGACTTTTCTGCTAACAGGCTCCTTAGAGAGTGGGTAATTGTTGACAGCAGGGAGAATAAACTTCCTGGATAGCAGCAGCAGCCCTTAATACACCAAAACAACTTTCTGAATGTACTTAGGCCCTACATGGATACGCTCTTAAAAGAAAGATAGCTCCCGAAGGAAGCTGCTTCTGGACTTGGCTTCTTCTCCAAAGCAAGAGAAACCCAAGAAGGTTCCCTTTTTTCGAGTTTGATAAATGCCACATTTTTTTCCCCCTCAGAAAAGACCCCTTTCTTTTTTCATGTGAAGTTGCTTCCAAGTAGGGAGGACAGTGAACTTTTCCCGGGGGATTCCAAAGACTCTCGTAAAATCGTCATCTGACAGGAAATTCTATGGATGGGGAAAAATAACAAGAGATGAGTAAGAAGGATGAGGCGGGAGCAGAGTGTAGAAACAGTGGGATTTCTCCCAGTTCAGTTAAAATAGTTCTACAGATCCCACCAGACTAAATCAATCATGCCAATTGCTTTTAAGAGATTTATTTTGATGGCAGGAAGAAACCACACTGGATAGTTTATCCTACTGAGACGTAAAGGGGCTTACCGCACTGAACATTATGCACTGAAAAACATTAATTGATGCCATTTAGAATATGGTCGTCATGAGAAACCTCTGGCAAAGGACTAAAAAAAATGGACTGATGCAGTGATAAAGGAATTAACACGTGCTGTCCTAGTTACCCGTCTGCAGGCTGACTATGTAAGAGGCAAAGAGAAAGCCTTCAATGAGGGAGTTAGGGCTAGAATCCTTCCTGATATGCTTATTTTGTAGATAAATGAAATTTGGGTAGATATACTTGGCTCTGAGTTGCAATTCAAGCTTCTGAAATCCTTACGTGTGTGTGTGTTTTAAGTCAAGGTTTATCTCTTAATCTGCTGTTTATGACTTCAGAAGCCTGATATGTTACCATGTATAACCCAAATATTTGGAGCTGACTTGTACAGCCATGAGAATTAGGAATATACTGTCTGCAATCTAAAATGATGATTCCTCCCCCTCAATTCTAAAGCAACATGCTTAAGGGATGTCCTTATGGCATCTTTGAGACAAAATCTGGTTACTCTTCTCGGCCCATGGCAAATGCTTGATAGGACTCACCTCCTTCTTAGCAGGATCCACATCTTCAGGTAAGTCCTCCAGACTGGAGAGCAGAACTTCTAGAGGATAGATTGGACACTTGCTGCTCCTCGGGGTTTCAAGCCTGTCACCCTAAACAGAGCACAGCAGATTCTTAAAAGCTTGCTGAAATGTTCATGTGGACCAGCCATCTGGTATCCTCAAAAGAAATGGAACTACAATTCCCAGGCTTCCCTGCTAGAATGGTTTTTCAAAGCATCTAGAGGTTGCTGGACTAAGCAGGACATTCCCTAGCACAGGGGTAGGCAACCTTGGCTCTTTTATGACTCGTGGACTTCAACTCCCAGAATTCCTGAGCCAGCACAGCTGTGCTGGCTCAGGAATTCTGGGAGTTGAAGTCCACGAGTCATAAAAGAGCCAAGGTTGCCTACCCCTGCCCTAGCAGGAAAAAGATATTTGTGGCCTCTCCTGATGCAGCCCTAGATAACAATCAATGGTAAATGATGCTGGAAATTGTAGCTAAACACATGGAAGGCCATAGGTTCCCCCTCCCTCTTCTAGCCTAATGTTTGCTGGTGCCTTCTTTTATCCTGTTGCAAAGATTTAGTCATATCTCATTATTAAATACCAAATGCTTAATTTAAAGAGTAAGAATGACCTTTTCTACTCCATGTCTGAAATGGTATAAGGTCTGAAATGGTACAGGGTCTCCTGCTTGAGCAGGGGGCTGGACTAGAAGACCTCCAAAGTCCCTTACAGCTCTATTCTGATTGATTGGTTGATTGATGTTCCCACTGTTTTAGGTATGCGGTGTTTTCTCCTGCTGATTCTCTGCTTTGGGGACAGGTTGTGCCTGATGCAGAGGTTAGGCAGAACAGCTGGTCCCCAGTAAAGGTGTTTGGAAAAAATAATGAATTGTGTAGGATGTTGTGGAAACCTTTCTCTGAAAATAGAGCCCTTGGCCTTAACAGGAGCTTTAAATTATTCTATCACTGCCACCATCTTTTTGCAGCACACAAGCTTAGAAATGACTTTTGCACAGGCAACTCAAAAACATGTCACCAGTCCAAAGCCACCTTAACTGAGGTACTGAAGAGGCTAAGAGGAGATCTGTAGCGGAAGGTGAATAAAAGTGGATCAGTTTGAGTCCAATGTGCTACACTGATTTATAAGGCTGGACGATGAAGTATCTACCGTAACATAATCAAAGCTCCCAGGCAAATCAGTTTTTAAGTTTCCAGGATTTCCCATTTAAAGGATCTTAGGAAGCAGTTCCTGAGAAAGCCTCTCTGTCCGAGGTCCTGGAGAGCTACTATAGAAAATGCAGGGACATATCAGAGGTGAAGAACGTGTGTGCCTTTGGTATTACTGTATTATAATATCTAGTATCTTCCCATAATGCCTGGTATTGTTTGGGCACCGTGGTTTAGCAACATCTGAAGGACCGTTAGGTCTCCACCTCTGGGCTCATGGGCTGAGTGACTGGATATGACTGAAATACAGCAGCTTCCAATTTCTCTTCCGGCTAGTTGCTTAACCATGGGCAGTGGTTTTCCCAGTATAAGCAAACTAACTTACATCTGCGATTCTGATCATGTCATTGGCATCTCTCAGTTCCTTCTTCAGCTGCTCGTATGTCTTCCCTTCCTACAAAAACACGAAAGTCCATCATTGAATTTGAATTTGAATTTTGAATTTTATTGAATTTATATACCGCCCTTTCCCGTAGGACTCAGGGTGGTTTACAGGGTATATAAAACATCGATACAAAAATTAAGAATAATTTAAAAAGATTAAATTAAATCCCTAAAAAATATAAAACCCCAATTAAAACTCAGCCTGGGCCGGAAAGCTTGAAGAGCCAGGTCTTCAGGTCTCAGCGAAATGATCGAAGGTCGGGGGCAGTCCTAAGCTCCACGGGCAGCTGGTTCCAAAGGGCAGGCGTCCCCACAGAGAAGGCCCTCCCCCTGGGTGTTATCCGCCGGCATTCTTTTACCGGTGGCACCCTGAGAAGACCCTGTGGGAGCGCACAGGACGAAGGGAACTTGATGCCGGCAGCAGGTGTTCCCTCAGATATCCTGGACCCAAGCCATTTAGGGCTTTATAGGTCATCACCATGAAAGAGTTGTTAACACCAATTAAATAAGACTGCTGGTAACTGAGTTTGTGATATGCGCGTGGAGGAGAGTCATTCTCAACTGGGAAGTTGAGAAAAATCTGTCTCCCAATCTGTACTGAACCCTGGTCATACCACACCAGTTCAAGAGGTATTTAAATGCCCTTCCTCCCAGTAAAAAGAATAGTCAAGGAAGAACTTCTGCCCTGACAGCCCCTTATTACAAGTGTATTGTAGTGGAATGATAAGTATATTCACCCTAGGAATGTTCAGCATAGCTTATAGGTTGTGGAATAAATTATCTTTCCACATTAAATGGAGCAATTCTATATTCACCTAACAAAATTTGGATGTACAGGTACGTTTTCTAATACTAATAATACTCTGAGGGAGATGGCTGGTTCTTAAATATGATAAACAGATAAAATAAATATTTGCAACACTAAAATGTCCAAATTAAAAAGTCATATACGGGTGGCTTTTAATTAAATACTCCAGGGCTGATGTAATAATTCTCAGAGTTTCAGAAAATAAAGTATGTTTTTAGGTATTCAGTAGCTTTCACTTACACTCCATTTGTTAGGATCCCAAGCCAGGAACCAGCCAGTGAAGTTGGGTGGTTCAAAACCTTGCTTAATCACTAGGATAGGAGTATCAACCTCCCTCCCGCTAGGATGGCTTTGCAGATACTCCTGAGCAGTTGCCATTGCCTCCTTCTTCTCAACTTCATTGGCTTCTTTGCCAACCCACATGAACACCTGGGGGGGGGAAGGGGAGAAGAGCAGCAGTTTTCAAATAACTTGAGCAAAAGATGAGACTTTTAGCTTGGAAATGATGACAGTTAGGAACTCTTCTGCTGAAACAAGGCTCTAAGTCTAACTGGATGTGAGTTTTAAAACCTGTTGAGTTTTATGATTAGTTATATGACTAGTGCTGTTGGAAGAGTCTGTGGTAGTAAAAAATCAGAAGAATCTGATTTTTATCTTCTAACACATTTTATTAACAGGCACAAGCTGTTGTGAGTTGTAGCTCACATCAGCAGATGCATAGCTGGCTAGACTAAAACAGCATTTAAATAAGGAAGCGGTGAGGGGAATACAGGTTAGCTATACAGGTTGGTTATCAGGTACAGATTATATACGAGACCAATTTCTAATATCACATCAATTACCAATTGTGTTAAAATCCCATTGTGTTTTGTTGAAACATTGAGATAAATCACTAAGTGATCCTTTGGGGGAAAAATAGCACAACTGAGTGAGAGTTTGCCAAACTCAGAAACATCAAAAGATTTCAAGCTATATTTTCCCCCTCCCTTCCCCACCTCATTCCAATTTAAATCCCACGTCTGTACAGCTATCCCATGCTGAGATTGCTGGAAAATCTAGAGAGGCCACAAGTTCCTCATTCCCAGACAACAAAAATACTTTCCCCAAGTTTAATATTTTTCCAGTCAGGTGTCGGAATTTAGCGGAAGGGCCATCGGTCATGAACTCTCACGAAAGGAAATGGTAGTCTTCTCTTAAATCTAGGGAGCAGGGCCATACAATAATTCAAGTTGATTTCCAAAGAAGCAGCTCTAGAATGTGGAGATACACGCATAGCTTGTGCCCACAACTCTTTGAAACAACATTTTTTTTCTTCCTGAATCATTCATTCATTCCCTGAAGTGGGTGACATATAAATTTAATAAATAAATAAGTAAAATTGTGGTGGCGGCAGAGGGCAGCCATAAGGAAAGATATGGATGCTTTAAAGAGTTACAGACAGAGATTATCTTTGCCCTACCATGTATTTCAAAACATGGTTTGCACTGACTGTATAGAAATCTCCTCAGTACCTCAGATTATAAGAGCTCCCACGCCTTCCTAGAGGCTACCAGCTGCTCATGTAAGCTTTAGAAACACAGAAAAACAGTGACAGTTGTATCCTATCCTAGACCGTCATATATATATATATATATTTGTCCTTCATGAAGCCTATGTCAGAGAAGCTGCTTTTGTTATCTTAGAAGCTTAACAACATTTTGAGCATGAAAAGAGCTCTTCTGGGTCAGGCTAACTTCTCATCCAGCCCAGTATTCTGTGTAACTAACAGCATGTTCAAAAATCCACACAAGGGTGCTAATCCTTTTCCACCCCCTTCCTAATAGCTGCCACTTAAGAACTGAGGCTGTCTGCTACTCAAAGTTGTACTCGGTACTTAAGTCTAATAGTCATTAAAGGCTTTCTCCTCCATGATTTTGTGAGTCCCTTGAAGTCCATCCCAGCTAGTAGCTGTCATTATATCTTGTGACATGATGTCTTAGTTAAACAGAGGTACATTACAAAGTTCCTTGCATTTAGCTTCAGTGGAGAGAAGCATGTTGCATGCTCTAGATCAGGGGTGTCAAACTCGCAATGTCACATGATGTGCTGCAACGTATTATGACTTTTTTCCCCATTTCCAGCAATGGGGTGGGTGCAGTTTCACCATGACGCATCCGGCCCACGGGCCGGCAGTTTGACACCCCTGCTCTAGATGGAAATAATTGAACATTGGAGTTAATGGTTTTGCTATTATCCTTTTAGCTAAATTTTCACTTCAACCTCTAAACACATAAACTGTTTATGTGTCTATGTATCTATCTTCTATCTATCACCTATCTTTTATGTATCTTAAGATATAGCACAAGCCTCTAGTGCTAAAAGGAACTAAGGTATCAAAAATTGCCTTTAACTCTCTAATATTAAACAAGATTAAAACACGAGGAAATCAGAGATATGAACTACAGGACATCTAAAAAAACGTTAGGTACTCCAAAATATCACCTGGTCCCAAGTATCCAGCAGCATAACGTCACTTTCACTCAGATCATCCTGGGCGAAGTCAGTTATCTCAATGACCACAAAACGTCCAGTTTTGTTGGAGCATTCAAAAAGCCGTGGAGGATGATCAGGGATCTCTTGTTGCAGTCTGCAAGACAAAGATGGATTAGGTGACTTAGGTCCTTCAAGATGGGCAACCACTGAGGTCGCTGAACTGTCCCTGCAGATCCAACCAACCCTGCAAGTAACGAGGGATGCTGGGAGCATCCTCAACAACATCTGGAGAGCTACCAATCTTCCACCCTTGCTCTAGATCTCACTTATAGAAGCTCCAAAATTATATGGATGGAGGCTGGATAACAAAGCTGCAGGTCAGCTGACTCTTTCCCTGACCTTCTTTTATTCGTATTAGTTGTATATAGCAGAAATCTCTCATGGATGAAATAGTTTATTGCATCTGGGGGAAGCTTTTCGCCCAGTGAAGCTTTTCTGCTTTCCTTGCAGTCTCAGGGTCCCTCAAGAAATCTGCTCTGGTGGTCCTTCTTTTTATTAATAAGAGCATTTTGGGTTGAACTCTAGTGGGAAGATCCTGCCAATGGAATAATTTTTGAAAAAAATTCTTAATTCAGCTGTACTTGATACATTTCATCCCTTAGTTCTTGTTTTTCTTTTACCGTTTATCCTTCAAAGGTGCTACCAAATCCTTAAAATCAATGCGTCAGGTTTCCAGCAAAATACACTTAAATATTTGGGTTAGTGTACAAATACACAAATTCAAACATCAAACATAAACATTAAGCGCAAAAAATATTATACAGAGTAATGACTGATAGCTACAGAAATAGTTTTAATTTATGAGTTAAAGGCCCAGTTAAAGACCCCATAAAAATAAAAATGGCCTCTTTGGAAGACTTCACACTAGGCTTAGTGAACAGTCTTAGTGAAGAAGACCAAAATATTAATGATTGAGTTAGAAGTCATTACTTTTTATCACTCGAATAAGGGGCTTTGCCTCCGAGCAGCTCCCAAAATTCAGCCGGTTCTTGTCCCTCAGCCACAGTCTCCTGAAGTCCATCACAGATAATAGCAGCCAGCTCCTTAGCCATTTCTCGTTCATCTCCACTACAACCCTGCCGTAAAAACCACAGAACCACAGAAGTGTGTGTGTGGAAAACACAGAGAAGTAGAGCCATTGTTAGAAATACTATCCAACTTTCTTCAATAAAAATCAGTGAATTCTCTTCTTCCCTAAAAGCCTAGATTCTGCATGCCAAATAATCATTTTATTTTAACTGTGCATGTATGAATGCACGCCCTTCCTTGTGATGTAAAAGTAGTACAGTAAACGCCATTGTCTTAAGGACGTGGAGATTAATGGAAGGCTAATGAAGAAATTCTCCTCCTCCTCCTTCAACTTCTAAAGCTCTCGGTCTCACCTTGCCATACCACAGGTAATGGTCTCCCTGTGTCTTCAGCAAGAAGACATCGTTGGAATTCAGAGAAGCAGCAGAAGCCAGCACCTCCACGGCTTTCCTGTTGAAGGTCTCTATTCCACGGAACTGGAAGAGCCTCACTGGAGGTTCCAGCTCATTTCTGTCTTTCCTGGATGTCCCGCCCTGCAGAGAATGTGACAAAAAGGAAGAACAAACCAGCTTTGCTGCAAACCAAATTCGTGGTGCAAAAGGCACCCTCTTGGTGTTCAGACCTTCAACTCCCATCAGCTTTGGGTAGCACGGCTGATGGCAAAGGATTCTGGGAGTTGTAGGCTGAAACATCTGGAAGATACCATGCAATTTAGACTTTTATTACTAAGATCACCTGCAATTTCATAAGGTTAAAAACTGGCTGAATAGTTTTCATTTGTCATGCAATCAGTGGAAGACTTGAAGGACCAGGTTAGGTTGTTCTGGAGAAAAATCTATGTAGTAACTAAGGATCAACATTGACTTGATGGCACATAATCAATCAAAATTTAATAAAATATATTTCAGGATGGAATGATATTATGACTTTCAAAATTTTTCTGTGATGACTTATTTTCCAAAGTCATCGGAATTATGCAACTTAGTCACCATATATGGAAGAGGGATTCAACCTGTTTATTGCATTTCAGGGAAACAGAGCTGCTAATTTTAACAGCTGTTAACTGGAATAACTATAGCAATAGTAACCTATCTTATATCACTTCTCCCTGAGTATAATATTTGAAGAAAATTTAATACTGTCGCTGTTCCCACTGCTCCATTTCTACTGGCATATTCAACTTTTGCATCCATTTAATCATATAATCTTTGACTTGTTCAGATTCTAAGACTGTAGTGTATGCAGCTAACATACACGAGCTGACAGCACAACAGGAGGTGTGGAGCTGGACAGCTCCAGGGTATAACCGCAATTGGCGGGAAAGCTTGGTTCAAACATGTTTGACAGCTCCGGGCTATAACCATACCGGCGGGAAGCCGGGGTTTAAAGAGATTGGTTACCTGCAGTGATGGGAAGCCCAGGTTTGAATCCATTGGCTGGCATTCACCTGGGCAGGTATAAAAGCACGCCAGGTAAACCCCTTCCTCAGCGGAAACCACCCAGCAAAATAAAAGGTCTGCTACACACACGCCCTGGCTGTCTCGTCATTCCTGCGATCCCGCGACTTAACAAAGACATATTTCACTATCCACTGGGCCTAACAAATGTTGAGTATTAAGAATTGTAAGACTTTTCAGATTCTCAAAATTCCCTTTTGTTTCCCTCATTCTTTTGTTGCAGAGCTGCTTATTTGAAGGTATTGAAACTAGTGGTGTGGGAGCGCGCCAGATAGCAAAAGACCTTTAATGCTGTCCCGTTCATCATAAAATCTTTTAATCGGAACAAACATTGTCTTTCTACTTCTTTAGTATCTTCCTCATCACAGACATTCATAGGCAAGAAAGGAAAGCTCTTGAGTTTATTCCTTTCCTGTATTCATTCCAGGCATTCAATAAGTTACTTAATAACAGAGTTGGAAGGGCCCTTGGAGGCCTTCTAGTCCAACCCCCTACTATTTCAGACAAATGGCCGTCCCATCTCTTCTTAAAAACCTCTGGTTTTGGAGCATCCACCACCTCTGAAGACAAGCCGTTCCACTGATTAATTGTTCTCCTCACTGTCAGGAAATTTCTCCTTAGTTCTAGGCTTGCTCTCTCCATGATTAATTTCCATCCATTGCTTCTTGTTCTGCCACATGTAATCTCTTGAAAATAACTTATTTCTGTTTGTTTCAACCCCGATGTATCTTCCAGGGCAGCTGCTCTGGAGGATCTGCCTCTTTCACGGACATGACGGAACTAAAAAAACATAAGACCCATTCTGAAATCCATCAGCCAACATGACAATACAAGCTGAGGCCTTAGCAGAGGTTTTTACCCATACAATTCCCCCACCCCAATAAAATAGTTTCCCAAGAAACAATTGTTGCTCTCTCTCAATCTCATTTGGAGCCTGAATGTCAGGGGCACCTAACTTGAGGCTAACTAAATCATTTATTTTATACTGCATGGCTTTTTCCCACAGCTTCTATCCAGGAGCAAAACAGAGTCACATAGCAAACATAACACGCTCATTATCCATAAAATGCCATCCAATATTTCTCTCACTATCATTTTCAGAGAAGCCTATTGCTACCTAGAATTGCAGACTTTATTTGAAAAGGGATTGGATTTGTTTTTATTTATCTGCTTGTTTGTTGTTTTTCCTCCCCAGGAGGAAAACTGAATCAAAACAAAAATGAAAGAATCCCACTGTCCGTTAAAAGTTACTCTGAAGCTAGCAGTCGCAATTGTTTTGAGTTCAGACTTTAAGGAAAACTAACTCTTAAGTACAGATTTTCCACCTCAGAATGGTGTTTTTTTTCCCCTGCAGCAAAAGTGAGATAAAATGGAAATGTATAAGGCCCACTGTACTTAAAAAGGCACCTCATTCTAATTGTCAAAAAGTTATTTTGAGTCAGGACTTCAAAGCCGCCTAATCCTAACTGTAAGTTCAGAGTTTCCTCTGCATGGCTGTTTCCCATAGGTTTTCTACAGATGTAAAACTGAGTCAAAATAGAAAGGTAAAACACCCAATGTCAATATTAAGGCATCCTGAATTTGTGACACTTGTTTTGATTCCAGACTTCAAAAAAGTCTAACCCTAACCTAAGGGCTGATTTTCCCCTCCCCCTCAACTTTTGCCCTAACTTTTCACTAAGGGCAAAATTTGAAGATGCAAAATGCAAATGTAAGAGTTCCACTTATTTTGTACTCCAAGTGTAACATTCACACATGTTATGAGCTCAGACCTCAGGGCATGTTAACCCTAATTATCTGGAGATTCTCTATTAAATGTCTTTTTCCCATAGCTTTTGCCTTGAAGGAAAGATGAGCAAAAAGGGAAATGTGAGATTCTTTGTGTTAAATATAAAAAAGCACTCCAAATCTAACCATCACAGTCCTTTGTCAGTCCCTACTCTAAGCATAAGTACAGGGTTTTTCCCCCCCTCAGAATATATTTGTCCCATAGTTTTTTTCCATGAGTAACACTCAGCAAAAAGAAAATGCAATATGCTCACTATACATACAATCTCAATCTGAATTTAAACTTCATGCTTGTTCTAAATTAGATTTCAGGGATTGCTAACCCTAGACCTGATCACAGATTCAGTTTTTTCCATAGCTTTTCCATAGGATAAAACTAAGCCCAAGAAACAACCCCAAAATGCAACAGCTCACGAAGGATAAAATGTCAACTCCAATCTTACCATCCACTGCTTAAAAGCCATTGTCAGAATCAAATTAAATGAGTGTTGGCAGGCAGTGTAATTAAAAATCACCCATCTGAATAAGTAGTTTGTGGGAGTTTCTAGCCAAGCTAAGGAAGTCCATCCTTATTATCCTGAATCAGACAAAATCTATTAGTTTAAAATATTATGTTAGGAAAAATCAACTGCAGATGAGGTACATGTTTTTGTGCAGAATTATACTCCATAAATGGTCTCTAGGTTAAAAAAACCCATTAACACATTAGTTATTTAAGTGCAAGGTTATTTTTTGACATTGAAGCATGCTCACAAAGGACTTATAATGAACAGTAAGACGCATAAGGTAGCCTAGTATCTTTTAGCATCCACAGAGCCAATTCTGTACGCTTTTTTGAGAAAATGCTTAACAAGAAAATTAGTGGTGAGAAGAAAAAAGTCAATCTTCCATAGTCTTTGAACTTTACATCATTATCATTGTGTGCAAAAAGTGAGCCAGTCCTGATTATTGCATTTCCAGCAGTTTTTGAGCATGAATTATCTATTTTGGCAATCAGCTCGGTGGCAAGCCTCCCCTCCCCCATGAATAAACATCTTGCATCAATTTTCTCTTGAGTGTCAGATCTGCAGTAAATGTAATATTTATCTTCTATGGGTATCGTCGTTGCTGCGTATCAAATGTTGTGTTTCAGTCCCTGATTTTTGTGGGAGAGCAGATGCTGCATGATCCCATTTCTTACCTCAAAGATAACAAGCTTGCCTTTGAAAATGGCCAGGAAGTGACGTGGCTCCTTGCCCATGTTCACTCGGACCTGCACAGGTTCCCCATTGAACTGCTGATCCATTTGCACAGCAAGATATGCTGAGGCTGCAAGCTCATCCACTGTTGCATGGCGTCCCTGGACCCAAAGAAAACATCACATGGTTTAAGTTAGAAGGATATGTAGCTGCTATTGTCATCTTACACTTACAGTACATTGGTTAAGAATTTAATAATAATAATAATAATAATAATAATAATAATAATAATAATAATAATAATAATAATAATAATAATAATAAAAAAATAGTAGTAGTAGTAGTAGTAGTAGTAGTTGGAAGGGACCTTGGAGGTCATCTAGTCCAACCCCCTGCTCAGACAGGAAACCCTATACCATTTCAAACAAATGGCTGTCCAGTCTCTTCTTAAAAACTTCCAGTGTTGGAGAATTCACAACTTCTAGAGGCAGGTTGTTCCACTGGTTAATTGTTCTAACTGTCAGGAAGTTTCTCCTTAGTTCTAGGTTGCTTCTCTCCTTGACTAGTTTCCATCCATTGCTTTTTGTCCTGCTTTCAGGTGCTTTGGAGAATAGCTTGGCTCCCTCTTCTTTGTGGCAGCCCCTGAGATATCTCATTAGTGGTCTTGGAATTAGACTGGAGAGATCTGGGTTCAAATCTTCATTTAGCCCTATAATCACTGGCTGATGGTAACATCAGGATCCCTCTGTCTAATCTATTTCACAAAACTTTTATGTAGGTAAAGTCTCTCCATGTCTATCTAAGCTTGTTAGGGAGAGATTTGAATTCAGATTTTATAAGAGTAGCTACTAACACTTTGGATTAATTGCAAGAGATGATATAAATCTACTTCACAAGGAAATATGACATCTTTATTCCCAACTAGCTCTGACATTTCAGTTGTAAAACACTATGATGAGATGTCTGTGGAGATTCGGTCTCTATGATTTCATCATAGTTGAGACAACTATGATGAAATCAGCAAATTTGAAAAGGGCTGTCTCTGTCCTCATATCAGTTGTCTCACTGAAATTTTGACATTTATCCTTATTTTTTCTCCTTTACAGCTAAAAACATGTGAGGGGTGGCGGGGGGGGGGAGGATTTGAACAAGGCAATGACACAGAAATAAAGATCTGGGCCTGTTCCAGATCTGGCTCCAAATCAGGGTTTCCAGTGCCATCTACATGGAAGACCCAAAGGTGCTTTTTTTCAGGAGGCAACTGGACTTTTTTGTGTTTCTTTTTGAAGATGTTTCGCTTCTCATCCAAGAAGCTTCTTCAGCTCTTGGGACAACCTGGATGACTGAGATTCTCCACAGACTCTATGGAGGACATTCTCTTGAAATTGCTAATATATATTGTGGACCTAGGAAGATTCAGGGAGGGTTCAAGGAAACAAATCACTTTATAGCAAATTCTAGTACAACCTAAATATTCTTAGGCCTTGGAGAATAATTCTTTCATTGCCTAGTGTGTAAGTCAGTGCTTCCCAATTTTTTTTTCCTTCATGAGCCCAAACCCCCTAGCAGAATGTCCTTTTTACCCAATGTAGGGAAAACACTTTAAGTCAATTTAAATATCCCTGTTGTGATAGGTTCATGTGTTATTACCAAAACAAAACCCACTTTTACCCAATTTGGGATAATTGGAATGAGCAATAAGTAAATCTTGAAATGTAGTTCAATTATGTCAGTTAAGGGCAATTAGGGGACGACAGAGAATGAGGTGGCTGGATGGAGTCATTGAAGCAGTAGGCGTGAGCTTAGATGGACTCCAGAAGATGGTAGAGGACAGGAAGGCCTGGAGGAACGTTGTCCATAGGGTCGCGATGGGTCGGACACGACTTCGCAACTAACAACAACAACAAGGGCAATTCAGTCCTGGTCTGAATTTAAAGAAATTGACCTGTTAAGAATGCCTATGGAGATTCTCAGTCATCCAGGTTATAGTTGTCCCAGAGAGGCTTTTTCAAAAACCAACTGGACTTCTTTTGTGGTTTTTTTTTCCTTGAAGACATTTTGCTTCTCATCCCAGAAGCTTCTTCAGTTCAAAGCAAGAACTGAAGAAGCTTCTTGGATGAGAAGCAAAATGTCCTCAAGGAAAAAACAAGAAAGTCCAGTTGCCTTTTGAAAAAGCACCTTTGGGACACCTGTGAAGAAGCTATACATTAGAGATTCTACACTTACCTGCCAAATGTAAAGTACGTAATGTGGCTTATTTTTCAATTCATAGGTATACAGGATTAAATAGCAATCTCCACCATAGAAAAATCCATGCCATTGTTTCTCCACTTCTACCAACTCCAGGTTCTCAATTCTCCAGACCTAGAGGTGACGAAACAAAGGATACATATAGCTGTTGGAAAAAAATTGTAGCCTTCCTAACTTTTGACTTGTTGAGACAGTCCAGAATAGTAGTAGTAGTAGTAGTAGTAGTAGTAGTAGTAGTAGTAATTTAATTTAATTTAATTTATTAATATTTCTATACCGCCCTTCTCCCGAAGGACTCAGGGCGGTGTACAGGGCAAGAATAAAATACAAAATTACAAAAGTTAAAAGTAATTAAATACATGCCCATTAAAAGAACAATTAATACATAATAAATAACCCCAATAAAATAATAATAAACCCCCCCAATCCCCCCTCAGGCCAGGCCGGCTTGTTCGAACAAGTATGTTTTTAGGTCGCGGCGGAAGGAGCGGAGATCGGGCGCCATCCGGAGCTCAACTGGTAGCTGGTTCCATAATTCTGGGGCGCCCACAGAGAAAGATCTCCCCCTGGGGGCCACCAATCTACATTCTCTGACCGGTGGCACCCTGAGGAGGCCCTCTCTGTGGGAACGCACAGGGCGGAGGGAAGTTGATGCCGGCAGCAGGTGTTCCCTAAGGTACTCCGGACCCCTGCCATGTAGGGCTTTAAACACCATTACTAGTACCTTGAATCTAGTAGTAGTAGTAGTAGTAGTAGTATAATATTTATATTATATTTATATTTATTAAATTTTTATACCGCCCTTCTCCCGAAGGACTCAGGGCGGTGTACAGGGCAATAAATACTAAAAGACAAAGTACAAAAGTTAAAAAACAATTAAATATTATGCCCGATATATACAATAATTAAAAAACCATGTTAAAACCCCAACCCCCAAACCCATCAGACCAGGCCGGATTGCTCAAATAAGTAAGTTTTTAGATCCTGCCGGAAGGAGCGAAGGTCGGGGGCCATCCGGAGCTCAACCGGCAAGCGGTTCCACAGGTCTGGCACGCCCACAGAGAATGCCCTCCCCCTGGGGGCCACCAGTCAACATTCTTTGATTGGAGGCACCCTGAGGAGGTAGTAGTAGTAGTAGTAGTAGTAGTAACAACAGCAACAACAACAGAAACACCACAAGGCACTTGCTTTGTGGACTGGTAGTTGGAATGGATGCACAACCTTACCTACACCTGTTGACTAACTGACATGTCAAGACCTGCGTAGATATTACAGATATTTCCTATAAATCCTTACTTGCAATGAAAAAAAAAAGAATATACATGAAATGATAGGAAAATGTGGGATAGTTAGAAATTGATGATAACTCTGTCTGGACTTTCAGTAAAAACCTGTGAAGAAGACAAATGTGTTTTCACATTAATAGTTTCATCTGGAAGCACACCAGATTCCAGCAGGCATATTTTTCACGCTTCCAACATTCTAGCATTTGTGACCTTTCTTTTTTTTTTTATTGAAAAGTTTTAAAATACATTTTATCTTTAACAATCCCCCCTCCCCCCACCTATCCCTCCCTACCCCTCCCCCCCTTTCCCCCTCCCCCCCCCCCCGACTTCCCAGAGCTAAGTACAGGGTATAAAAACAAAGAACAATCATAATCATCCATATGCTACCAACAATAAATTCTTAAATCTATCACTCTCTAGCTCATATAAGATAACTACAAGCAATACTAATATTACATATAAAAAGGAAAAAAAAAAGAAAATAGAAAGGAAGATTTATTCAAATGCTAAATGAAACTTTTTAGTCCCATATTTATTCTGGATATATTCAATCCATTTTTTCCACTCCATAATATAACGTTCTTGCGAATGATCTTTCAAATAAGCTGAGATCTTTGCCATTTCTGCCAGGTCAGAAACCTTTAAAGTCCATTCTTCTATAGTCGGCAATTCCTCCTTCTTCCAATATTGACCTATTAAAAGTCTTGCTGCTGTAATTAAATTCAACATCAACTTAGTGTCCACAACAGTAGCATCTGTAATTATACCCAACAAAAAGAATTGCGGACAAAACTTTATCCTTTGCTTGAAAATCTTCTGCATATTCCACCAAATTTTTATCCAAAAAGCCTTAACCTTTTTTACAGGTCCACCATATGTGAAAATATGTTGCATCTTCGCCACCACACCTCCAACATTTTGGCTGATAATTCGGATACATACTTGCAAGCTTTTTAGGATCTAAATGCCACCTATAAAACATTTTATAAAAGTTCTCTCTTAAGTTTTGAGCTTGTGTAAATTTTACGTTCCTCACCCAGATCTTTTCCCACTTGCCCATTGTAATAACTTCTTGGATATTCTGGGCCCATTTTATCATACAATCTTTAACAAGTTCTGTTTCTGAATCAATTTCTATCAATGCAAGATATATCCGTTTGATATGTGCTGGACCCTGATTTCTAATTTGCTTTATCAAGTTTTCATCAGTCATTGCAAAACCAATTTTCTGATCTTCTTTCCACCTGGCCCGTAACTGAGTATATTGAAACCAAGTTTGAACAATCTTCTCATCTCGCAAGAGGTTGTACGGCTTCAAACACCAGACATTTCTTTCCAAACTTAAAATCTCCTTATACGTAGTCACATCATGTTTGAAACCAACATTTATGTTTTCTATTGCGTGTTTTGGAATTGCCCACAATGGCATCTTACAGTCTAACTTATGTCTATACTTCTTCCAAACTCTCAACAATGCCTGTCTTAAAATATGCACTTTAAACACATTATCTACCTTCTTATCATACAACAAATATGCATGCCAGCCAAATAACAAGTCGTGGCCCTCAAGATTTAATAATCTCTCTTGTGTCAAATTAATCCAATCACTTATTCCTGCTAACGCAGCAGCTTCATAATATAATTTAAAACTGGGCATTTTGAGACCACCTCTTTCTCGAGTATCCTGCATAATCTTAAGTTTAACTCGTGGCCTTTTCCCTGCCCAAACAAATTTATTGATACCCCATTGCCATTCTTCCAAATTAGAATCTTTCTTAAGAACCGGTATCATTTGAAATAAGAATAAAAATTTAGGCAGGACATTCATTTTCACTGCTGCGATTCTTCCCAGCAAAGACAATTGCAATTTTTCCCAATTCTCCATTTCTTTTTGAATTTTTCCCCATAATTTTTCATAGTTATTTTTATATAACTTTGTATTAGAGGGTGACAAAAACACCCCCAAATATTTGACCCTTTTAGCAATCTCAAATCCAGTTAATCCTTCTAAAAGAGCCTTTTGCGATACTGTCATATTTTTGGCCAGAATTTTAGTTTTTTGTGCATTAACTTTAAATCCAGAAACCTTCCCATATTGCATGTCCACAACAGAGTTCTCCGGCTGGGTCACCGTAACAACCAGATCATCTGCGAACGCTCTCAATCTATAATCCTGATCTCTTATTTGTATACCCTTAATTCTTTCTGAATTCCATATTTTTACCAGTAATATCTCCAATGTTAACACAAATAGTAAAGGTGATAACGGACACCCTTGCCTTGTGCCCTTCTCAATATTACATGCTTCAGTCAAACTATTGTTAACTATTATTCGGGCAGTTTGTTTTTGATATAATGCCCTAATTGGTTGCAAAAATTTATCCCCAAAATTCATTTTATCTAAAACTTTCATCAAAAATTGCCAGTTCAATTGATCAAAAGCTTTTTCAGCATCTAAAAAAATTAGCGCCGCAGGGATCTGGTTGTTCCTTTCCAAAAACTCTAACACATCAACTATATGCCTCACATTATTTTTCATTTGCCTACCACTAATAAACCCAGTTTGATCCCCATGAATCACCTGTTGCAGAACCCTCATCAATCTGTTAGCCAACACCTTAGCAAATATCTTGTAATCTGTATTTAAAAGTGATATCGGCCTATAGTTTTTTTACTTGAGTAGCATCTTGATCTTCCTTCAGAATCAAAGAGATAAAAGCAGTTCTCCAAGACGGTGGCACCTTTCCCCCTCTCTGAATTGTCTGGAACAGTTCCTTTAATGGCTTTATCAACTCTAATTGTAAATTTTTGTAGTAAGCCGCAGTCAAACCATCCGTACCTGGCGCTTTATCCACCTTCAATTCCTTAATTGCTATAAGAATTTCTTCTTCTGTTATCAATTGGTTAATCTCCTCTTTTTGTACTTGCGTAAGAACCGGGATGCTAGCGTTCTCCAAATATACATCAATGTCTTTTTCATTAATCTTCTCCTTAGCATATAATTTAGAATAAAAATCCACAAAGGCTTCCTTAATAAGATCCTGTTGAAACACAACCTTTCCCTTATGTTCAATTTTATCTATATTAGAAGCCCTTTGCTTTTTCCTTAGTCTGTAAGCTAGCCATCTACCTGGCTTATTAGCATTGCAAAAAGTATTATGCCTGGCAAACCGCAAATTGGTTGCCACTTGATCAGCCATCAATTTATCAAATTGTCCTCTTAATAGCTTAATAACCTCCTTAGTCTTCACATCCAATGGGTTCAAAATTAAGGCCTTTTCTTTTTCCCTAATTTCATTCTCCAATTCTTTCCTTCTGGCTTCCAAAGTACGTCTGTATTTATTATTCATATATATCAACACCCCTCTCATGTAGGCCTTGCTAGCATCCCAAACCATGTCCATAGAGGTATCCTTGTTCATATTAATTTCAAAAAAATCCTTCATCTGCTGTTTACATTCTTCCACATTTCTCTGATTTCTAAACAAATTCTCATTTACGCGCCACGAGCGCCTATCCCTATTGTCCTTATTGATCTCTAACCAAACTGGACTATGGTCAGAAATAGTTCTTGCACAGATCTTTACCTTCTTAATCCTAGGAAAAAAATCATTAGTCAACAAAATAAAATCAATCCTGGAAAAAGTTTGATGTCTGTCAGAAAAAAAAGTATAATCCTTTTCATGTAGGTGTGTGTCATGCCAGATATCTCATAGTTCCAGATCATCCTTCATTTCAAAAAAAGATTTAGGCAATCTGGCATGACTCGGAACACGCTTAAAAGAACCAGCCTTATCCATCCGTACGTCCAAAACACCATTCCAGTCCCCCATAAAAATAAACTATTTGTAATCCAATTGAGTAAGCTTTATATGAAGTAAACTAAAAAAATCAACTTGTTGTTGATTAGGAGCATACAGTCCAACTAGAAGCGTTTTTTTGCCTTCTAACAGCAAATCTATCATAACATATCTTCCTTGCTTATCTGCTTCAATTAATTCCGCTGTTAGAGTACTTTGAACGTAGACAACCACTCCATTTTTCTTATTCATCGCAGAGGCAACAAATTGCGTGCCCAACCTTGAGTTCGATAAATACTTTTGGTCCATAACCCTAATATGCGTTTCTTGCAAGCATATAACATCAATCTTAAATTGTTTTAAATACTGAAAAACTTTCTTTCTCTTCTGTGGTGAGTTTAATCCATTAACATTCCAAGTTAGAAATTTAGTCGCCATGCTTGGCGCCCCGAAGCTTTTGGAGCACATCCCCAATAGCCCCTGTATCTTCTTTGGGCCGCGCTCCTCCCACAGCTTCACTGTAAGTACGCTTTGAGAGTTCCATAAACTTCTGCTGGTCTTGCTCTTGTACTTGCCTTGCTCGTCTTAAAGCGGCACGCGTCAACCTCTGCTCTCCAGCAACAGCCGATGAAGCTATAATTTGATCCCCTCCAGCACCATTCTCCTCTGTCTGCCCACCTTCAGCCTCTTGAGGTTTTCCCTCTCCAGATCCCTTTGCAGCTTCCAGGAGTGATAGAGGGGTTGCTTTTAAAACATTGCTATAGAAATCACGCGCCTGAGTCACAGTAACCAGACGATATCTTTTACCTTCATGCATCACCACCAATCCAACTGGAATCTCCCATCTGAACTTAATATCACATTGCTTAAGTTCCTGTACAAGAAATGCAAAATCTTTCCTTCTCCTTAAAATCTTTGGAGGAATCTCTTTTAGAACCAGGACTTCTTGCTCAGCAACCACAACTTTAGTATCATAAGCAGCTTGAATAACTTCATCTCTAGTTGCTCTCTTTGTAAAATAGACCACCACATCTCTAGGTAGCTTCCTCTGCCTTGCAATCCATGAATTTACACGAAAGATTTTATCCATACATCCCTCTATTTCAGATGCTGGCTGGCCCAATACTGCTTCCAAAGCCTCAGAAATCAGCTGCTTTAAGTCTTCTTTAGGATTCTCTTTTAAGCCCCTGATTCTAATAGCATACTGCATCTGATGGTACTCGACAAGGCTCAATTCTCCGTCCATTTTATCCCTTAAATTTTCATTCTCCAGTACCTTTATTTCTAGTATAGAGTTCTTTTGACTAAGATCCTCCACTTTTTCGTCCAAACGTTGCACACATTCAGCCATGCTTTCAACTGTAGACAAAATGTCTACCCTCATTGCACTAAACTTCTCTTCCATCCTCTCCTCCATTACATTAAACTTCTCTTTCATCCTCTCCTCGTTTCTCCAGTTTCTCCTCCAGCTTTGCCATCTTATCATCCATCATTTCTGACATTACCTGGGATTGCTTTGCAAAGGCATCTTGTAAGTCCTTAAGCGTCAATGCCACAGGAGGTGCAGGAGGAAGCATAGCTTGCAAAGATGTCTGTTGCACCGGGGAATTTCCCGCACTCCGAAAAACTTTAGAGGAAGATTTAGCCGCCATCTTTCCCCACTTTCACTTGTTGCGTACTTTCACTTTAAAGCTATAAAGTCCATTGAGCTAGGGAGTAAAAATAAAAATCCATTCCACCTTGACCTCCTGTACCGCTCTGCCTGCTCCTTATTACTCCAAAGTCTTTCCTTCTGGCATGGGTGGTCGCTAACGCCTGGCTCTGCTCCAAAAATCCCGGAGCAGAGACGCTGGGTAGCTCGGACCAACCCAGGCTTCGGGGGGGCTCAATCCTTCGGCCGCCCAAGCTTTCAGCTCAGGCGGCCCCGGAGAGCTCAACCCCTACCTGGGGCCTCACCCCTCCTCTTCTCCCGAGGAGGGGGCTTCAAATCCACCTAAACAGCTGATCGGCGCTGTTTTCGGTGGAAAAACACAGCTGCGAAGCGGACAGCCCGAAACGGCTGTCTTCGACGCCGCGCCGCCACTGGAAGTCCTAGCATTTGTGACCTTTCATATGTATAAGCACAGATATGGATCCCTCCAAATGTCAAAAGCGAAGAGACAAACACTCATAGTTTAAAATCAGTCTATATAATAGGAACGTAAAGTGGAGTCCCTGCAGATTTTACTCCGCTGGTCGTTGCTGACTTTAGGGGCGGTGCTCATCTCCATTTCAAGGCCATTGAGACAGCACTGTCCGAAGATGTTTCCACGGACATGTGGTCAGCATGACATCACGGAGTGCTTTTACAGACCTCAGAATATATCATGCCTGGCATGATGACGGTGCTATGTTGTCAAAACAGCATCTCTGTGCCTACAGAATTCTCTATTTCCTATCAAGAAAATTCAGTTTAAGAAACAGGAAAAAAAGAAGTTGGTTTATATTCGCAAGAAAGTCAACAGAGAAAATCCAGCTTCCACAGCAGAATAGAAATTGTAACTCTCACCTCAGCTTTTCCTTCCCCGTCGTCTACCATCCTCTCCTGGGCTGCCAACTGTGGCAAAGCATGCAAAGCCGAAACGTCAAATCCCTCCTGGCTCACCTTAGCTTGAAAGGAAGGATGGGATCATTTTAGACCAGAGCTCTGTAAGGTGTAAAGCATGCTCTCACAGGAAGATGGGTGAAATTAAAGAAATCAAAGGCATTTAAACATCATGATTAAATAGAGGCACATCACAAATCAGATGGGCCTGAATTAGGCAAGAAGAATAGGTGGCCCTCCACTGAGCCACTGAGTATCTCCCTCTTGAGAATTGCAATATTAGGGAGGAATAGAGGGAGAGACAGATTGTCGCTATCTGTTTTGAGGACTGGAGCAAGGATTTGTGCAGAGGTGAATAATGACTGAACAGCTGAGGGGTCCCAATTCATACTTCCAGCCTACAGCAGTGGTGTGTGTGTGTGTGTGTGTGTGTGTGTGTGTGTGTGTGTGTGTGTTTGTGCGCATGTAATGCTCATGCTTTCATCCTAAAAATTCCATCCATCCCCAGATCATGTTGATGAGATAGTTTCAGTATGGAAATCGTTATATTTAGATTCTACCTTTACTTTCTACAACTCAGGATGCCACATATAATGTTTCCACCTCCTATTTTCCTCACATGATCCTCGTGAGGTTGTTTGGACTGCAAAGCAGGACCTGGCCTGCTTTCATGACCACGGAAGGACTAGTCTCTTGGTTTCTAGCCCAGCACTTAGCTAGTATACCAAATTTACTCTCTATAACTTGAGGTGATCGCTAAATAGCAGCAAAAAATCCCAGAGAGCCCTAATTCTTTGGTGCCATCTAATGGCAGTCTGCATTTTTGTAGGCCTGAAGCCTTGTTACAAGTTGGTTTCAACCGCAGGAAAGGGTCAGATGAGGATGTTACTTAATTCTCTTTTCAGATGGCATTCGGCGTCGTATTCAGCCACAAGATCTTTCTTACCGATTCTTCCTGCGTTGTAGGCTATTCCTAGCCCTACGGTTTGTTCCTGGACTTTCCAGTTCTGAAACAGCTGCTTGAACATGGCCGACTCTGCTCCATCATGTACAGTCTCCACATTGGTGCTGGGAGGATAGCCTTTCTTCCTAATAAATTCCTACAGGAACCAGACAAATGGCAGAACAACTCTGTTTCCACAATATACTTAAACTCTGTTCTGCCAAATTAGATAACAGAAGCAAAAACGGCTATTTACTGTATGTAAGCATGATTCTGCTGACTTGATTCTAGGGAAGTGAGAATTGTGTGGGTGAGTAAGTCAAATGCCATGAGAATGGAGTACATCTGAAGTATGTATGATAAAAGAAAGCCTTTCGAAAGGGTGATGAATTAACCTGGATTGAATCCAAATCAGTGATCAGTAGAGGAAAAAAGTCTTTTGAGGTGATTGGGTCGTAAAGAAATGATTTAGGAGAGCAGGTCAAAGGAAAGAAGATGAAGAAAATTGTGGTCAAACAGAGATGACAAAATCCTACAAAACTTTTTTAAAATAAAAGGGAATACACAAAGGAGAGTATGGATGGGGTGCAAGCAAAGATGGTTTGCCATGAGCAAAGGTTCCATAGAAGCAGAGTGAATAGTGATAGTATAAATCAAATATACCTGTATTTTCTTTCCTTTTCCATATGCTGTATTTTTTTGGCTTACTATGTCTTACTTCTTTTCTGCTGTTTGTGTAACACTGCAGACCCCAAAGGGGAAAAATATGATAGAAGTATATGGTTTGCCTTTTCTCTCCAGTAATTTTTCTTAGACATATTATCATATCTGGGCTGCAAAACTTCAGACAACCACAAGATGGCAGCAAAGTTACCTAAGATTCTCACTCTGCTGTCTTACAGGACTGATTCAGAGTTTCCCTGGGCAGATCTAAGCAGTAGTTCATGCAAACCATTGGCCTGCTGAAGATCCTGCTCTATCTAGTGATCACTGTGTGTATACAACCTGCAAAGGCATAATAATAATAACAATAATAACAAGAACAACAACAATAAAAAGTTGGAAGGTACATTGGAGGTCATCTAGTCCAACCCCCTGTTCAGGCAGGAAACCTTATACCAGACATGTCAAACTCGCAACGTCATGTGACATCCCGAGACATATTGGAGCTTTTTCTCCATTGCCGGCAATGGGGTGGGCACGGTTTCCTGATGACATGTCCGGCCCATGGGCCGGCAGTTTGACACCCCTGCTCTATACCATTTCAGACAAATGGCTGTCCATTTGTGCTTGTGTTGTTCTATTAGAATAGAGCCTGTTGCGAACTAACACTGATCTTAAACACACATAAGTGTGTTATAATTCTTTTAAATATTTCACACCACTAGCAACTGGAGCATGTAAGCTTTACTTTCCTTAAGAAATCTATTTAGAATCTAATTTTAAAAAGAGAAAACTAGGAAGCGGACAGTTGAGTTGGATTGTTCCACCATACCAGGGCTTTTGACATGGCTGTTTGTTTCTCCAACTTGGTGGCCCCTTTTCCCTTCCAGACATAGATTTTTATCCCACTGTGATCCAGAATGTAGCAATCCTAAGGCCAAAAGAAGATAATTAAGAACATGGTATAAATAGTTTAAATCATTTACTGCAAAAAAAAATAGTTCAAATCAGTGGAAAAATGGCTTTCAGTGGCTGCTGAATTGGTTTTACAGTCATTGGGAAAGGCAGGTTTTAAGGCAGGAGTCTTAGTCTTCCCAGAAATCCCTCTTCAGCAAAGGCTGAAGCACATCTAAGGCCCCTCTCTAATGCCAAACTTAAACTGGACAGTGAGCAAAAATATTTGATACATTTTGTGTAGTAGCAGGATAAGGTCAAGTTTATTGTAGAGAGCAGCAAATGACAGACAAGTGAACAAATATTTCCACTTGTAGCATTCAGGTATCCCCAGCTATATTCACGCAACCCACTGTGATACAACTCAGCCAGTCACATTTTAGCCTAGCCAATTGCTCAAATCTCCAAGCTGTCTGGCTCATATCCAAGAATATCATTTGGCAGAAAATAGGGCTTTCTGACTAAACTGCGATTAAATTGACCATAGCAAACACAAACTTATGTCTCCAAAATCTTGTGCCAAAACACTGCCTCGTATGTTTCCCATATGTTTGGATTTTAATCCAATATTTCTAGGGAAACATTGTCAGCAAAAGAATGTAGAGCTTCAATCCACTTTATGTAATAATCCAACAGGCTACTCTCTTGATGTTTTGGAGCTAAGAAGCTCAATTTAGCACCACCTATGCCATGTCAATCTTAGACTTACATTGTGGTTTAATAATTCCTGCCTGAGAGGACGTTTGGCTTCTTCTGTAATTTCTATTTGCCCTCCAGAGTCTGTAACACTAGAAAAGAAGAGAAAATTGCTTGGTTGGTTAGTCTGAGTGTTGGAAATGGCAGAATTCCATAACTATTTCTTTTAGAATTCCTTACAGATTTGATTCATTCTTCCCAGAGTATCTAGTGTGAAGTTTGATTCTGAGGTCACACAGGTACATGTAAATTGATTGATTAAGAGTAAATTAACCATTACAAATCAAATACCTATATCAATACTTCCCATTTCCAAAGAGACAATTACCATTCCTTCTCTAATGCAGGGGCCAACTGAGTTACTATAAATAACTGATGTATAAGCATGTATGAATCCATCCAGAGAAACTATTGTTCAGTTGTGTGATTCATCAGCTGCTCCTTTTCTGTTTTAATGTCTTGGTATTTAGCTTCTGATTGTATTAACAATGATCTGGCACGGTGGAATGATTTGTCAATGTTCAGCAAGTATATATCCCTGACCTAGAGCAAAAATGTGGGTTAAGTTACAATCTGACTATAATTTTACAGATTTAAAACCTGTATTTAAAATAAAAAAAATCTGGGAAAAATAGCTTCCTATCAAGTAAGTAGCAGCAGTGAAGAAGTTCCGATAAACTTCAGAGATAGTTTCAAAGATAACTACAGTAGCTTCAGAGATAATTTTGGTTTTGGTTTCAAAACCATTCACAGATCTACAAATTTGGTCCAATAAGGTTTATTTTATCAAGATCGACATACCGGTACTTATTCCTGCTTTTCTTGCCTGGCTGACATTAATCTGTCTCTACCATCACTCTGCATGTCGGCTCCACTTCCCTTCCCTTCAGTTGCCATCTCTTTCATTTTTCCTCTCTCCTTGCCTTGACACACCAAATTCTACAAACCTCCATGTAAGGCACTCCAGTTTCCCCCAAATCTCACTTTTCCTTTCATTTTCAAAGTGTTGTCAAAAGCTGAATTTGGCAATTTTTGTATTCTTCCAATCCACCTCCATCTATGAGTAATATAACATCTTTTCAATGGAAGTATCATTTATATTCATAGTTGAGCCTTGTTGTACAATGGCTGCATCACCTATGGTCAAGTCTTGGCCACAAGTAAAAACTTTTCAACATACTAATAGAGGAAGAGGCTGGCCTTCTGCCGTTGATCCACTATCTCATCAGAAACGGCAGGTTCAATTTTGTGAGTCCTTTCTCCCAGCTCACTCTCCAACACCTTCATCAAATCTGAACTGGCTTCTTCATCATCACCCTCTATGACCCCAATTTCAGCACGGCCTCCACGTTCTCTGTTGCGGATATCTTTGGCAAGAAGCATAGCCTAATAAAGAAAGAAGGGACATGGGAAGTTGCCTCGTATGCAATTGGACTACTGTCTAGGTCAGTTCAGTGGATCTTGGGTGGCATTGATTCTCTTCAGGGGCCTTCAAACTTGGCCCTTTTATGACTTGTGGACTTCAATTCCCAGAATTCCTCAGCCAGGCACGCTGGCTGAGGAATTCTGGGAGTTGAAGTCCACAAGTCATAAAAAGGCCAAGTTTGAAGACCTCTATGTACTGTATTAGGTAATTTATTTTTTTATTTGTCAAAGTTATAGGGCCAGCCATCTCACCCAAAATGACTGTACAGTAAAAACCAAGAATTAAAACATTTTGTAAACCCATTAAAGGTATAAACACTGATAAAGAAGGCCTTGAAAGGGAATATGTTTACATGCAATATAACCAGCGTGCAGCTTTCCTATTACCAGGAGATCCCCAGGCTTGCTGAAAACAAACACATTTTGAGAACTTTATGGAAGGCCATAAGGGATGGGACTAACCTCACCCCATGAAGGATTATGCATAAGAAGGTGGATGCCATGGCAGAAAAGGCTCATCTCCTACCTAGACCCTGTCAGATGGAACACCTTTGCAGACAGGACCCACCGCATGTCTCTCTGCAGACCTAATGGGACTGGTAGATGTCTCTCAGGGAAGAGATGGTCTTTCAGATAACCTCAAATTGTCTCTGCCTTTTCTGAAGTTTGTAGGGATGGTACCCAAGACCTTTTGCATCCTAACCATACACTCTTCCTCCGAGTTATGCTTGCCACGGTGTTACCATAAGCAGATACAGCTCATTTCATAACTTCTTTTAGCTCTCTGTGGCTTCATGTACTCCACAGATACACAAGATGAAGCTCTAGAGATCCATGTAGCTGCAAAGGCCTTAGGTGTGATGCTCCAAAAACAAAAACACTAAATAGAAGGGAATATTTATAGCTCAGGGTTGAAATGTGGGGTCCTTGTTACTTTCTGAGTTTGGTTGTTTTCTTGCATATGTTTCATTACCATACTAGGCACTTGTGATGTTACCTAATTTGGCAATGGAACATCTGCAAGAAAACCGCCAAGCTCAGAAAACACCAAGGACCCCACACAACACTAAATGCTACCCCTAAAATCTTCATTTGTGTGCAGTAAGAGAGAGAGAAATGGTTAAACACATGAAAATCTTGATAAGGACATTGATTTAATTTATATTAAAATGATAGGAAATGATTTCATTAAATATTAAATTTAGTTTTCAGTTTGGGACAGCCCCATTTTTTTTATCCTAGCAATTTCTGGATTTGGAATAAGGTCTTCAGCTCAAAGAAAGTTCTATATCTCACATCCACAGAAACTGATATATTAAAACTGTTATGTACTGGGCTCATAGTAATAACACGTGGGTTGCTGGAGCAGCTAACGGCTCTCCAGAAACCCAGACTACAGGTCTCCAGCGCTACAATTGGCTATCCTTAGGGGGCAATGGTTGTTTCAAACCTATTGGCTGCCGCCTAGGGGCTAGACTATATATTGCAGCTAGTTGCAGTCATTTGCTCAGTACAGATTCTGCACAAAATAAAATATGAGTTTCCCTGTACTCAGCTACCTCGTCTTCATTCCTGCGCCAAAGAACCCGCTATTTAACAAAACAATCTATGTCTGTGATGCTATTGGAACAAATATAACAAAGGAGTGTTTGTCTTCCATCTGTCTTACAATTCCCCCCCCCCCTTTTCTCTGCAAGGGAAGAATCTTCGGCGATTGAATTCTTCTCTTCTCCACTCCGTGGCCAATAGGACCTTAAGAAGGGACAGATCTGACCCAGGGACAACAGGAGCGAAGAGAAAGTTTTGCAAAATTCCCAAGTGTCATAGAGTCTCAGATGAGGAGAAGTTCCACAATCCAAACCATCCTGCTACCCTTTTGGTCAGCGGTAAAACAATACCTTCAGCCGCTCCTGCTTGTTGCTTTCTGGGCCATTCCACTGGACAATGATTTTACCCAAATCTAGGAGGAACACATCACCAAGGTTAAAGCTGTCCCAGCTTATCTCCACCTGCAGGTGAGGAGGTACAAGAGCAGACGGAGGGATCAAAAGAGGCAGCCAATCACCATGTGTGGCTTACGTGAAATGTAGGAGTCAAACCCTGGTTGGGCCTCAGGCTCACCTCTCTGGCCATAATGTTCCTTTTCCCTTTGACGTGTAGAAGCCGCTTGACATTGTAGACATTGGTCTCTGTATGGTTGAAGCCAGATGCCCGGCCTCCTTTCTTGTAACTGTCCAAGTGAAAAAGAAAGGGAAAGGATACGATAGCCAGATAGGCTAGATAACAGTTACTGAGGATTAAGAATGCTTAATTTCGATTTCATGCTAAAGAGGGCCAAAGATGACCCTTAGAGATTTATTTATACAACTAATAAATACCACCTGTGTGCATGAGGCCTGGTGACTAATTGTTTCAGGGAAATTCAGGAGACTGCAGGGACGGGGAGCGGAGGAAGCGCAGACTACCCCATCAGGAACGGGGACAGCCAATTTCCACCGGTATAGTTTTCTGTCAATTGCTGACAAGGATGGGTGGGGGCGGGGGGTGGTGTTTCAAATCCACAGTGGGAAAGCCTGTTTTTAAATACCTACTGTGGCTTGACTATCTCCATCTAGTGGTTGGATTAAGTAATGCATTCCCCTTGAACTCGGCTCACAGATATTTCTAATAAAAGCAAAAGGGCATATTGTGGGAAGAAAACAAGTATTCACAATATCAGCACTTCAAAGTATCATTCCACAACTTGGTGGTGTGAAATGCCATAACTGACATTGAAGCAAATACAAACACACATCATATTCACCATTAAAGAAAGCCTACCCCCCACCCCCCCATGGCCTTCTTCTCAAATGACCTTCTCAGCCTTTTGGCAAAGATCAAGATACTCACATGACCCCTTTCTTAAAGTAGCCCTTGAAGAGGTCAGATTCATAGTCTTGCACCTCCCGGTGCTGCACTGGGACTCCGCCAAGATAGTCATCCAGTTGGATGGTATAAATGGCAGCAGACCCCTGCTCATCTTGTGAAGAGCGCCTTCCAATCCAGTAGTGAACATCATAGGAGATGATGTTGCCTGATTTATGGGTCTGCAGGTAGGATAAAGGTTATGAAGCACATAAAGCTGATGGAAGCTGAGCACGTGGTGATTGTAAAAAACTGGGGTACCTGTACCTTTTATATTCCTTCAAAATAAATAAAGTATCTCAGTATCTGGGATGTTTCCATCTTAGTATTCCTATGAGTTTGTACTGAAAGTCCAAAAATATATATTTTTTAATCCTAGTGGTACGTTAATATTACCGCTAGAGAACTGAATGGCAGAACTTTATTTGCAGATAATCTGAGGTTCAAACTCCCAAGTTTAAAGCATGTTTCTCAGCCTTGGCAGCTTGAAGGTGTATGGACTTCAACTCCCAGAATTCCCCAACCAGTTGAAAGTCGAAGTCTACGCATCCTCTGGCTGCCAAGGTTGAGAAATACTTCTCTAAAGGTTAAAGAACTATTAGCTGTAGAGAGTAAAGACCTCCTTCACTGGGCTTGTCAAGTTTCAAAGCACAGTTTTGCTGGCGCAACAATTATCGCTTCTCAGCTTGCCAATGAACTTGGGGGGAGGGAAAGGGGTTGGAATGCAGACTTCAAAGATCAAGAAGCCAGAATGTGAGAATCAAGGACAGAGCACCAGGTGTCTGGCCAGACGCAGAGACACTTTCTCATAACAATATTTTTTCACTTAATTGGGCAACGTGACCTGACCAAGAAGGAGGAGGGAGAATTCCATACTTTTACTATATGGGATTGGGTGGGGTCTTGCCAGGACTGGTTTTACTTTCATACGTGTTGAAAAGATGTACTCAATAAAGTTTTACATTAAGAGATCGGAATGCCTCGAAGATGTTTACTTGGTTGGATTTGTCAGTTGGAACTGTGATAGTGCTCTTCAATGCCAGTCCTAGCAATCAGTTCAGGAATTGGCTCATTTGTCTTCTTCTGATGTTATACAGTTACAATACATGTAGCAAAATGCTCATATCCATCTGATATGTTTGGCCTATGACTGCTAGTATTGTTTTTTGAGTATCTGGCATATTGAATCAAACACAAAAAGTTATATTATACAGAAATGCATCACAGCCAACTTTCAAGTTACTTACTGAAAGGAGAACATAGCAGTCGCCTTCATAGAAGCTGCCATGAGTTTTTGGAGGCACCAATATTAGATCCATATTCTGGAAAGAAGAACATACCATTAAAAGACGTGTCCTTGGCTTCACTCAAGATCTTGACCCATTGGGTCTCTGTCCAACCTCTCCAATCTAAAAGTATCCCTCCTTGGGCTGTTGGTTTGATCTCTGAGATTGGTGATTTGGCTGCAAATGTTTCATCTCCATTTGGAGGGACATCTTCAGTGCAATTTTAATTGTGCTCGTCTGTCAGAGCACTGGCCTTTAAGTACCTTTATGGGTGATGTAAATTGGTGTGGTGTTGTTTGTCTGGATTTTTCTGAGTCATGGTCTGGTTTCAGGCTGTTTGATTGGCTGGTTGTTGTTGCTGGGCCACAGTCTTTGGTGTTTTAAGTATCATCTGTGTGATGCAAATGGTGTTTGTTGGTTTGGTTGCCTCTTAGTCATGGTCTGTTTTGGGGTTGTTCGGCTGTTGTTGAGACGTGGTCCATTTTCTTGTGGCGGGGTGGGGGGTGATTTTTGTTGCTGTGTGGTGGGGTGCCTGTTTGTTTGTTTTAAATGCTGCCTTTGGGATTGATTCGTTCTCAGTGGTTGGTAAATTAGGTCGATGTTAATGTGTCTGTTTATTGGCTTATTGGTGGAGAACCCTCATTCCTGATGCCAATCAGCGTATTCAGGGCAGTTTCCTTTTACTGTAATTAAGTGTACTCAGGGCTTTTTTTCTCATAGAACGCTCAGAACGGAGTTCCGGCACCTTTTTTGGATGGAACCTTGTAGGCAAGGTTGCAAGGTAGGCAAGGCGGGTTGTATGACGTGTGTGAGTTCCAGCACCTTTTTCTTTTACAAAAAAAGTACTGAGTGTACTAGACTTACATTTCTGTTGCTTACTTTGGCTTTAATTGTCCAGTTAAGGAATGCTCAGAAAGTATAGAGTGGCATTTTCTGATAGACATCTGGAAAGTTTTCAATCAATTGCAAAGGTTTCAATGCAATGACAAACAATAAGAACAGCCACTTCAAAGCTATGCCCATCCCATCTGGTACAGAAGTTGTACAGGTAGTCCTTGATTTTCAACCACAATTGAGCTCAAAATTTTTGTTGCCAAGTGAGACAGCTGTTAAAGTGTGTTTTGCCCCACTTTGTTAAGTGAATCACTGCACTTGGAAAAGGTCATCACACGACCCCGGGACACTGCAACCATCATAAATATGAGTCAGTTGCTGAGCGTCCGAATTTTGATCACGTGACCATAGGGATCCTGCAATGGTCTTAAGTCACTTCTTTCAGTGCCGCTGTAGCTTTGAACGGTCACTGAATGAACAGTTGTAAGTCGATGACTACCAGTACTGATAAATTCTGCATCCAAAATCAAATATGGGTGCCTTAGGTTAGTCCTTTGGCTCTGGGCTACAGTCAGATGCTGCAGAAAGGTACTGTATTTTCTGGCGTATAAGACTACTTTTTAACCCATGAAAATCTTCTCAAAAGTCAGGGGTCGTCTTATACGCCAGGTGCTGAAAATTTAGGGACAGGGCTGGCTGGAAAACCTGGAACGGATCTCCCATTTAGTCTGCGCAGGGAAAGCAGGACCAATTGGAGAAGAAGCTGCAGTCTGTGATTTTTTACAGGGTTTATAGGGTTTCCTGCCTTAGCAGGGGGTTGGACTAGATGACCTCCAAGGTCCCCTCCAACTTCTTCTTCTTCTTCTTCTTCTTCTTCTTCTTCTTATTATTATTATTATTATTATTATTATTATTATTATTATTATTGTTGTTGTTGTTGTTGTTGTTTAATCCACTTGCACTGTTTTATGTTTACATGTTTGATGACAAACAGCCTTATGTTTATAAGTGACAGTTTTCCTACTAAGCACCTGCATGTCATAAGCATTTGAATTAAAATTACCATATTAAAATCAAATCTGATGTTTTTTAATTTTTATTTAGTGTGCGTTGGAAGAGGGGTAGTCTTATACGGCGAGTATAGCCCAAACCCTATAATTTTGACAGGAAATGTAGGGGGTCGACTTATACGCCCAGTTGTCTTATACGCCGGAAAATACGGTAGACTTTTTGTAGAAAAATATGACCTTTTTGTTTTCATTTCCTCCTAAAATGCCAGATGGGGGAAAAGGGAAAGAGGTCAGTGACTGACATATTTATGTTCTTATGCTATGAATATTTCACCACATATTCTCTAATTTGAGGAGAGAGGTGTTGAATTGTCTATTATCCTTTGCCTGCAAGAGTCATCTAATTCTGTCCAAAAACATAAGCACCCTGAATCTTTTACATTCGATTTTAAAAGAAGCTGACTGCAAGTCCCTTGTGTCTACTTTATACATATTTTGCCAGGTGGGGTTTTAAAAATGGTATTTCTATAGAGTCTGCTATTTTCATAAACTTTACTCATCAAACAGTGGGGGGGGAAGAGTACATTTAACACTCAGATTTAATCTCAGACACATCGAATATCCTCCAGATGAATAAACCGGCCCATAGACCAATCGTATGAAACAATTGTAAAACACCTTTTACAATCTAGCTAGGATGTCACTTCCTAGATTTTAGGTTCTAAAGAGGCCCATCATGGAACGAAATGGCGAACATTCAACAGTGAATCTGGAAGAAGACAGAAACCTTCAAATTAGCATGGCAAGAGCTGCATTTATCCCACCTCAACTCTCCAGATGATCAGTCCAGGCATATTTGTTACAGCCTTGAAGGCGCCGGTCAGAGCCATGCTCTCTTCCAGTCTTTGGAATATCCACAACCTGCCAAGCAAGAACAAGGGGTATCTTCTTTAGCATCCCCATGAAACCACTGAAAGACATCATCCACTGAAGGAGCATTATCAATCATCCGCAAAGGCCTGTCTTCACTCCAGGCTCCCCATTCTGCCTTTTTTGGCTTAGAGAACATGCTGCAAGTAGTCATCCTTAGAGAATTTGGTGGGTTAAGACCTATGGAGTAGTGCACGGGTCTGCAACCTTGACAACTTTAAGACTTGTGGACTTCAGCTCCCAGAATTCTATGCTGTCTGAGGAATTCTGGGAGCTGAAGTCCCCAAGTCTTAAAGTTGTCAAGGTTGCAGACCCCTGGAGTAGCGTCTTCAGTGGCAGGCCCTCGTGTTGGAATAACTTGCACCTGGAGGACCTGTCAGCTCCCGCCCTATTCTTTTCTTTTTTAAAGAACAACTGAAGAAGTCCCTCTTTCATGGGTCTTTTGCCGAATTGAGTTTTATGGAGGCAACATTTTTTTATATATTTGTAACTGTTTAGGCTTTATGGATGTATTTAATGTATTGTTGTAAGACACCTACAGTCATTCAAATGCAGCATATAAATAATAGCAAAAAGAGCCTTGGTGGAGCAGTGGGCTAATGCCTCCTTAAGTAACACCAGCTGCCTGCAATTAGTGCAGGTTCGAGTCCCACCAGGCTCAAGGTTGACTCATCCTTCCATCCTTCCGAGGTAGGTAAAATGAGGACCCAGATTGTTGGGGGCAATAAGCTGACTTTGTAATAATGCCGCTTGGGGGGGGGAAAGCCCTAATAAGCAGGCATCTACATAGAACAGGGGTGTCAAACTCAATTTCATTGAGGGCCGCATCAGCATTGCGGTTGCCCTCAAGGGGCCGGGTGGGTATGGCCTGGGTGGGTGTGGCCTACTGGGTGGGTGTGGCTAGAGTGCGTATGGCCTACTGGGTGGACGTGGCCAGCTCTACATCGTTCGCATCAAGGGTGCCTATGGGGGCCTGGGCAGGAGTGGGACAGATCTGAGGGTCTCTGGCAGAAGGAGGGTCTCTGGGCCAGGGCCAAGGCAGTGGGGGCCGTTCCCTCACTGTTTCCAGGATGGCTTCGCGGGCCGCATGAAACCACTTTGGGGGCCGGATCTGGCCCCCGGGTCTTGTGTTTGACATGTCTGACATAGAATGAAGGCTATTGCTAAGCACATTGATTTGTGCTTCTTAGATTGTAAGCCACCCTGAGTCTTCGGAGAAGGGCGTGATATAAATGGGATTAAAAAAAAATAAAAAAAATAAAAAGTTCAGCCCCCAGCAGCCTTCCAAAGGAAATACGGGCTAGCACCTCTTTCAGAGCAATATTCGAAGGCATTGTTAAACACATGAGTTCCAGTCTGTTCTGACAGACACAAGATAGTAGTTTGTGAAGTGAATAATGAGTTTATAATAACAATTGTCACTGTGATTATTAATGTTTGACAGTTTGCTTTTTATAATAAATGTGAAAATTGCTGTTTTGGGGATATGTAATAATTTCATTACAGTGACCGTTATTTAGTATGACAGAAAACCACTAGGGGGCATTCTTGCTGTGTGTGTTTTAACCCGGGGATCCCCGACCTGCCGGCCCACCCTTCAATTCATCTTCCCAACTTCAGTTCAGTTTGCAGCCAGGAAAACATGTATCTAAAGTGCACACATTTCTCCTTTGAGGGTCAGCTTTTTGCCAGGAAATTTTCCCCAACGTAAATACAATTTTTGATGCACTTTTATTCACTTATTAAAATGAACCCACAGCATGACATGCCTTTCTTTCAACTGGAACTGCCTAGTAAATTCGGAGAAACAGGGATTTCCGCGTGTGCAAGGGAGTGCATTCTGGAGACTGGCTGAGGGTTCAAGAGGGCAAACTGAAATCCAAACAAATTGAATTTTGTCCTCTACCTGTTTCTAAGAGGCTCTCAACAGAGACTCCCAAGTTCTCACAAGCGACAAAGAGGGAATTTTTTTTTTTACAATCTTATGGGCTTTCCACTTACATTTTAGGCGGGTAATAAGAAAGACACTCTTGAGAGAAGCAGAGTGCTGGTGACTCTAAGAACATTTTTTTTGGTGGGTGGTAGTGCTGGGGAGAATGCAGGAGTGGTTTGCCCTTGTCTCCTTCTTAGGGCTGAGAGGGAGTCACCTTCATGCCTAAGGTAGAGTAGAACTCAGGGTTTCCTGGTTTCTAGCCTGCTGTCTTAACCATTACACCAAACTGCCTCTACCATTGAGTTTAGATGACAATATATCGTAATGGTGAATCTATGACATGCACATCACAGGTGAAGCACCATGAGGTTTGGGTGGCATGCCAACATTCACCAATACCCGGCAACAACTATTCTCAAAAGCATGCCCTGTTCTTGTGCAATTTTCAGAGACCACAGAGTTGTGCTAGAATGGGGTATAGCACCACTGGTCTATTTTTTAAAGAATAAATGAACATGTAAACAATTGTTTCTCTATTGTTCACAGAGTGGGCACAGTTCACACGCTAGCAGAGTCCAGTTAAGCATTAACTTAAATTTTGATACACCAAGTCCCAAAGAGTGCATTTGTTTTTAGGAGCTCTCTGTTTCACAGGGTTGCAGAAAAGGGTATACAGCAGGGGTCTTCAAACTTGGCCCTTTTATGACTTGTGGACCTCAATTCCCATAATTCCTCAGCCAGTGTGCCTGGCTGAGGAATTCTGGGAGTTGAGGTCCACAAGTCATAAAAGGGCCAAGTTTGAAGACCCCTGATATACAGTATAGAATCTATTGGAATGGTCTAGCTTCCATCAAATTCTCGGAACAGAGATACAGATGTTATATCATGTCATCCTCTGGTACATGATATTTCACATGATTTCCACTTCCCCTTTTGAGCGGGGAGGCCAGAAGATTTCTCTATTTTTATCACTGTATATCTTCCCATAATGTAAGATATGGACCTCTAGAAGATAATATTTGTAGGTCAGGATTGAACTGAGGGGTCCTTGATGCTCTCTGACCTTTTCTTGCAGATGTTTCATTACATGGGAAAGGCCCCCCTGCCCAGAATATAATATTGTAGAAAATATTAGAAGAGGCAAAATATAATATTTCCCCTAAAGGAGGAGGAAAATCTCCTTAACCAAGGCAGAAGGCCACCCCCAGCCCTTCAACTATAGCAAAACAGCCTCAAGCAGAAGCCTGAAAAGGCTAGACTTTAGGAATGGATATTTTGTATCCATTCATAAAGCCAGGACACTCTACTCATAAACAAAGGGCACCCAGAAGCTCCAAATAAACAGCACTATAGGCAAGGAAACTGTAATGTATGTGACTAAAGTCATAATCCCAGAGAAGTTGAGGAATAGGGTCATACATTCACTCCACGAGGGGCACCCCAGAATTGTGCGAATGAAGGCCCTAGCCAGGAGCTACCTATGGTGGCCGGGACTGGACAAGGCCATAGAGGAACAGGTAGCTGGTTGTTACACCTGCCAGAGGTCTCAGCCTGAACAGCCACAGGCACCAGTCCACAAGTGGGAAGTTACACACACTCCTTGGTCCCGAGTCCATATTGACTTTGTGGGACCATTTCAGAGACAGACATTCTTAGTAGTAGTGGACAGCCATTCTAAGTGGTTGGAGGTGGTGCCAGTAAGTAGCATGACCACACGAAGGACAATCCAAGTGCTCAGGGAACTCTTTGCCACACATGGCCTCCCTGACGTGTTAGTTTCGGATAACGGTCCTCAATTTACGTCTACGGAATTCCAGGTGTTTGCGAAGACCAACGGGATTAGACACGTCACGACTGCCCCGTTCCATCCATCGTCTAACGGGATGGCAAAGCGCAAGGTATGCACAACCAAAGACGCTCTGAAACGCATCATCCATGGGGACTGGGGACAGAGGTTAGCACAATTCTTACTCCATCAACACACCACACCCTGCACATCCACAGGAAAGAGTCCAGCGGAGCTGCATTGGGGCAGAAGACTCATCACGAAACTGGACAGACTTCACCCCAACAGGGTAGCAGCTGAAACAGAGCAACCCAAACCCCTCAGAGAATTCAACATCGGAGAACCGGTCTGGGCAAGGAACTATGGGTCTGGACATGTGTGGGTGCCGGGGGAAGTGATTCATAGAACGGGGCCATTATCATTCATAGTAAGGGTGGAAGGGGGCCGTCAATGGAGGAGACATGTAGACCAAGTAAGGAGAAGAGCTCCTGAGAACACACCAGACAGCACCACACAGCTGGAGGGCCCAGATTTCAAACACCCTGACCAATCAGATAATCCGGACCAATCAGATACAGAAGCTAGCAGTGGGGACACTGATCTGTGGACCATAGGGCCCACACAGACACAGCAACAGCAGGACCAGGGGAATACCCAGGCACATAGACAACTCAGACGGGGAAACAACACTACACAGGACTCAGGGAGGACGCTGAGGTGGTCAGGCTGGGAACACAGACCCCCGAGCTACCTCTCAGATTATGTGCGGTCTTGAGAGGAACATATAGTAAGTAGTAGTTATACATTATAGCTTAAGGGGGGCGGAAACACAAGTGGATCGCATGTCTGTTCTTATGGGGGAAGGGGTGTAATGTATGTGACTGACATACAGGATAACGACTACAGGAGTCGCTGTGCTGGACAGCTCCGGTAAGGAGCCGCGTTTGGCGGGAAAACCTCGCAAGCCCATTGGTTGACAGCTTGGCGGGAAAACCAGGTTTGAATCCATTGGGTAGCGCTCACCTGGACAGGTACAAAAGGACCAAAGTAACCTCCTTTCCCCAGTTTGCTTTGTTTCAGTCTGCCATTCCAATAAAGACCAACTGTAACTTTCACGCGTATTTGTGTTACTGCTCCAAACTTAACAGAAACTGACAGGATTAGCTCAAACAAAACACCTAGGATTTGCATTTCCCTTTTTGCCTATAGAACCAGTCATGACCCCTACATGACCCCATAGTAATCTGGCAACAGCCATTAAAATATTAAAGAACACAGTCTGGCACAGGAACAGGCATCTCAATCACAAAGCCCCAAAATTGTATAAAAGCCCATCTATTCTCAGCCCCAATTTGTCAGCCACCCCAGATACATGCTACTATCATGGTTGTTCCTGGCTACCAAACAAATGGAGATGTCCTTTCCAAATTGCAGCCTGCATTCGGTCCATTCCTTCTGCATCTTTCTCTCAGCTTTGAATTAGAACTGGACCAGATTTTTCTTCCAACAATTTGGCACGCGATGGGACTCCAAGCTAACCTGACCGATGGACCTGGCCTGGGTAAACCTCCACCTTGCCGGCAGCAGACCCCTTGTGTCTGTGCGAGGGTTTCCCAGACCTTGCCGATTTGGAGTAAGGGTAGTAAAGGGAGTTTTGAGCCTTGCGCTGAATGGCTGCTCAGAAAGGAGATGAGTTCCTCTAAATTTTAACCTTTGAGGCCTCAGGAGAGTGAGGGATGTATGTGCATGTGTGAGTGTGAATGAAAGGGTCCCTTTTCCCAACCATAGCTGGATTCCACACCCTTCAACACTATTCCTAGTTGCAACCAGGCTTTCCTAGTCCCGCAGGACCATGACTGACAGACCCCGGAAAGCAAAGGGGGTTGGTTGGACCGTGGGACCTTCTTTAAGGGAAAAGGAAGCTTTGTGAAGGAAGAACGGGGCATGAGTGAGAGGCTCGCAGGTCAGAGGCAACTGACCTGAAATCACTGAGCAAAGCCCTGCCCTAGGTAGGAGGTGCCCATACGAGTGCTAAGGGAAGCAGAGGTCCTTCCAGACTCTCCTGCGTCTGAAAACCACGAGGCAGGTTGTGGAAGTTGGGGCACGTACTACTACTGCTAGGGGAAGCAGAGGTCCTCCCAGACCCCATTTTGGTCAGAAAACCAGCAGGAGGATCCTATACTCTGAAAGGGAACCAGAGTCCTCCCAAACCTCTTTTTTTTTGGTTTGAAAACTGACAGGCAGGACAGGAAGTTTATAAAGAAGCTTTGCCACAAGGGAGACCCGGCGGAGCCGAATGAATGTCAACAGCCTTGGTGGAGCAGTGGGCTAAAGCCTCCTTAAGTAACACCAGCTGCCTGCAATTAGTGCAGGTTCGAGACCCACCAGGCTCAAGGTTGACTCAGCCTTCCATCCTTCCGAGGTAGGTAAAATGAGGACCCAGATTGTTGGGGGCAATAAGCTGACTTTGTAATAATGCCGCTTGGGGGGGGGGCGAAAGCCCTAATAAGCAGGCATATACATAGAATGAAGGCTATTGCTAAGCACATCGATTTGTGCTTCTTAGATTGTAAGCCGCCCTGAGTCTTCGGAGAAGGGTGGGATATAAATGGGATTAAAAAAAAACATAAGAATAAGACTCCCAAAGGTGCTTTTTTTTTCTTTTCCATGAGGCAAGTAGACTTTCTTGTTTTTCTTTGAAGATGTTTCACTTCTCATCCAAGAAGCTTCTTCAGCTCTGAAGCATCCAAGAAGCTTCTTCAGCTCTGAAGCATCCAAGAAGCTTCTTCAGCTCTCAGCTCTTTTTGTGGATGAGTAGCGAAATGTCTTCAAAGAAAAAACAAGAAAGTCCAGTTATCTCATGAAAAAAGCACCTATTTGGCACAACCATGACCTGGATGACTGAGAACCTCCATAGATAAGAATTAGAGAGGCTTGGGAAGCTCCAGCTCAAGGGTCTTGCCATGATCCCGACTAGGAGACTTGCTCAATGCTTGGGATGAGAGGCTGTTGCTTGTTCTGGCCGGCATAAGGAAGAAACGAGTGAGGAAGTTATGTCAGGAATGGACTTTGCTCAGGGTTGAAGCAGGAAAACCAATTTGGCTAAATAAAGGTACTTAAAAAAATGACTTCCAGTTTGCTGCTGGGGCCGCTGGAACACAAGCTCTTTTTTTCACCTGTACAAGCTGCCCAAAGTAGTTTCCCCCCTGTGGAGAGAGGGAAAGGAAATTCTATCCCACCCTCTAAAAACACTGGTGACTGACTATCCAGGGGAGTTTAAAACACTGAAAGAATAACCTGGTTCTAACTGGATCTCTATCTTTCTAAAATTTGAGGACTAAAAGATTTCTTATTATGGACTTAAAAAAAACCTGGTATGGGTGACATCTTGTGGCTAAACCTGATATTAGAACTTGTTATTGTCTAAAAGAGACTTGGCTTGAAGCCCAGATTATAGATAAGACTTTTGCAACCTTGGCATATATCAGCTGTTAGAAGCCCAGCTGTGTTTTATACTCAGTGACAAAATTATTTTTATTCTCTGATTGTAAAGCTTTTAATTTAACACACCACTAAGAGAACACGGATGAAGATCAGGAACAGATTCTCTACATTGAAAGCAATTTATGAAACTATTCTTACAGCTTCTGATAAAATAAGAAGCTACAGAAAAGAACAAGATGTCAGCCTAGATATACAAACCCGAAGTTTGATTACAACTAAATAATCAACTACACAGAATATAATAGAAGTGGAACAATCAAATACTATGATAGAAGATTCAACTGATCAACAAACACAGTTAACGGAAAACCCAGAAAAGGGACTGACAACACTGAAAATGGAAAAGACATTCTATATAAACCAGAAGAAACCTGAGGATCAAGAAGAAGAACAGACCGAAGGGAAGATAAACATTTCAGGACAACTACGTCGAGATGGAAAAATAGAAAGATGATTTGTTAGCCCTTCCAAAAAAATGGTGACTGGATGGCCTCTTTTATCTCAAACAATATATATAATAACAGAGTGAGATCTATTTGATGACTTAAAAACATGGATATGGAAGGCGAGTTGGCAAAGAAAGCAAGCTAGAATAAGGCTGAGGAAAATTGAGGCTTTGATTTATTAGTAAGGATTAAAATAGCACATACTCAAATAGACAAGATGAGTACTTTGAATACTAGATTTTATTATGAACTGAGATAAAGAAAACTTTGGTCATTTAAAACTTGGAAGTATAAATATTAAAAGTTAAATTTGAATATTGATGTGTTTATAAAGGTTGAATGTAAAAGTAATTAAGATATATATAAACTAAAAATCTATCGATAAATGTAATAAACATGTTTTTACTTAGCTGATATAATAACAACTGTACTAGCTTAAAAATGAGATAGTAGACATGAGAAAAAGAAAGGAAGTATTTGATGTTGAAATGAGAAATTTTGATTACTAAATTTAAGACATTTGAAAATTAATCAAAAATAATGTTATACTGTATTATTAATTAGATGATGTAAGATGGTGAGAAATAGAATATATTCAAATAGATAAGACATGTATCCTGAATATTAGACTTTGTGATGAATTGTGATAAAGGGAACTTTGGTTACTTAAAACTTGGAAATTATAAATATTAAATGTTAAATTTAAATATTAATGGGAAACTAAAAATTGGGAAAAACTAATTAGGACATTGATTGTCTATAAAGGCTGAATGTTAAAATAATCAGGATATGTATAAGCTAAAAATTATTGATAAATGTAAGAATGTTATTTTTATTTAATTGATATAATAAGAATTGTATTAGTTTAAACATGAGACAGTAAATACTAAGGGGAAAAGAGAGGAAATATTTAAAGTGGTAGTTTGAGACTTGTACTAAAGATACTTGTATGTCACTGTATTATCGATTAACTCAGCCGCCACGTTGCTTTTTAAATACTTAAATGTAAAATCAGAAAAACAATAAAACATTACAAAAAAGAAAAATATATAGTAACATTGATCTTGTATGCAATCACTGAGCTACTAATATGTTTGTCGACATTTTTGCCTTTCCTAATTTAAATTAATTAAGATTTATGGTGAGAATGACCAGGGTGTGTAAACCTGAGAATTCTGTTTTCCTTTTCTTTATCTTTCCCTTGTCTTTGTATGTGTGTGTGCGCGTGCGTGTGTGTGTGTGTGTGTGTGTCAAAGTCTTTGTGTGCCCTCAAGATAAATGTAAATGTTAAATGTCTGCAAGCACTATAATTTTTAAATTCTGTTAGGAAAAAAAAGGTTAAAATAAGTCATAAAAAGAAAATACCTTCACCCTAGCTTGCCTGGCCAGCAAATCAGGGTGAAGAGAACTATGTTCCCTTTTTCCTCCCTGTGCCTTTAGGAACAGCCCAAGTTTGTCACGAGGGAATGGTTTTAGAGGAAAAGTTTATTTTCTGTGTGTATCATAAGTGGGTTTTACCTGTCTCTCTTTTTCCCTAAAACATGAGGTATGTCCAGTCCACAGGAGCCTCATGAACTCAAGTTTGCTTGTGTAAGGAAATAATCTTCTTTTTAAAAGTTACTTTCCTTATCATTGATCAAGGATGAACAGGCAGTAGTCAGGAAGGTTACTATTGGACTAATTCATAAATATGAGCACTTTTCAATAATAGGGTCTTTTCATTTTGACTGTGTATTGATAATACTGGGCCAAATGCTGTCAGGTTGTTTAACCATTATAAAATAAGTGTTAAAGGTCGACTCTCCTTGCCCCTCACAATTTGTACACATTAATAATTACTGCAATGTAGCGTGGTCGCACACAGAGACGGACACTCAGCTGGGTAATCGCTTCTTTATTTGGGGTCGTGAATGAAGCTGGGGCAAAAGGGGTTACCTGGCGTCTCTTTATACCTGCCCAGGTGAATCCCATCCAATGGATTCAAACCTGGGCTTCCCGCCAGTGCAGGTGGCCAATAGATTTAAACCCTGGCTTCCCGCCAGAGCTGACCATGCCCCGGGGCTGTCAGGCTTTGCTCCATTCAGGCTTTCCCGCCAAAAGCGGTTATAGCCTGGAGCCGTCCAGCCCCCTGCTGTGCTGACATCCTGTGTATGCTTTTAGTCGCATACACTACAATTATAAAATTATTTAAAACTTGCAGCATTCTCAAATTGCCCAGCATTCTCAAGCTGCCAGTCCTTAAGTCCCCTTTAAATGTGCTTTTAAAAAAAAATTAAGTTTCGTTTGTTCATTTTCAGAGGTGGGACTCTTCGCCCTTTCTTGTTCTCTTTCATCACCAAACCTGTTTTCATTATTACCAGAATCCAGCTTCTTCTTTTCCCCCCCTTTTTTTTTCCATCTGTGGTGTCCCCACTTTGTTGTGACTGGGTTTATCTGTTTCTTTAACAACGGCAGTATTCATGTTTTTTTTTTCCAAATCCTGCCTGAAAGCTATCCACCCCGCTCCACCTCTTCATGTCTACCCTGCTTGTCCCCTGGGATAAAATAGAAAATATTAGTTTCTGGGATGAAAGAATTAACATTGCAGCAAGTGTGTGCACCACTGTCAATTCTTTCTAACACACACATAGACATACACATAGTTTTGTTTTGGGTTGTTATTATTATTATTATTATTATTATTATTATTATTATTATTATTATTGCTTTTGCTTCTTGTTACCAGTGGCGTAGCGTGGGGGGTGCAGGGGGGGCCGGCCGCACCGGGCGCAACATCTGGGGGGGCGCATTAGATGCATTTTACTTTAATTACATCAGTATTTTCATAACAAACAATACATGTGCTTAGGGGGTAAGGGTTTCTTTAACTAATCTAGTGGAAGAGACTCGAGTGCTAAAATCCACGTGTTAGGGGGCGCAAATTACTTGCCTTGCCCCGGGTGCTGACAACCCACGCTACGCCACTGCTTGTTATAACTGGGTCTTTCTAGTTATGCATACAGAGCGAGTGTTGGAAGTGATGCAAATATTTACAAATTCTTCTGGCAATGGGCTCAGCGTTAATTTTCTCCCGAATGTAGCCCGGAGAGGCCAAGTGAAGCATTCTGTGAGATTGAAGTGGACTCCACGGGCTGCCTCGGAACAGGCAAAGCCATAAAAGCATCTTTCCTACATCCACCTTCTCCCCAACTCATTGAAGACAGGTGGTAGGGTTTAACAGAAGTCCAGCCGGGGGCAGACGCCTATTCAGGCCTTGGAGACGTTCTCCAGAGATGTCCCAAAGGTGCTTTTCCAAAAGGCAACTGGACTTCCTTGGGTTGTTTTTTTTTTTTTTTTAAATGATTAGCTTCTCACCCAAGAAGCTTTTTCAGTTCTGAACTTGGATGAGAAGTGAAATGTTTTCAAAGTTAAAAAAAAAAACAACCCAAGAAAGTCCCGTTGCTTTTTGGAAAAGTGCCTTTGGGACAACCATGACCTGGATGCTTGAGAATCTCCATAGACATTCTGCAGGGATGAAACTGAACAGTCTGGGCCAGCTGGAGTTCCGGATGGTATGGGTCAGTGGTGGCGAACCTATGGCCCGCGTGCCAGAGGCGGCATGCAGAGCCCGCTCTGTGGACATGTGTGCCGTCACCCCAGCCCCGCCTCCCCCCACGGCCCCTTCCTCACCAGCAGCCACCCCAGAGGTGAGTCACACCCAGGCGCAGCCCGCGTGGAGCAGCACAGCTAAGAACACGGCAGCCGGGCAGCAGGGACAAGACTCCACCCTCACACCCCATCGCAGATGATGCTGCGGGGCACGGGCGGAGGGTGTGGCCACTATGGGGCTGCAGGGCCGCCTGGGCGATCTGCTCCGGCGGGCCATGGAGGCGGTAGGTGGCCCGGCGGGTGGGTGGGGGAGTGGAGCAGGGGCGGGGGGCAGAGCGTTTTTTGGCACTCAGTGTCTAAAAGGTTCTCCATCACTAGTATAGGTTCTCCTGCTTGAGCAGGGGGCTGGACTAGAAGACCTCCAAGATCCCTTCCAGCTCTATTCTATTCAGCTATTCAGAAAAAGGCAGGGGCTTGGCCTTGGCTCTGGAAAGAATTGCTCAGCCTTTCCCCTCTTTGCTAAGGTTCAGGCTAGAGAGATCTGGAGAGGCCTTTCACATTCTGGAAGCAGAGAGTCTTCTATGCAAAACTGAGGGAAAGGCTACTGTTTTTCTAAAGCAACTCCCTCATGGAGCAAAGTGAAGAGCAAAGTTCCTCCTGAAGATGGACCTTCATAGAAACAATGGCATGAGAATGGGTCAGCACCCGTAAGGGGTTCTGCAGAAAAGATACTCAAGAAGGACACTGCACGCTCCTTCCTGTTTGTGGGTCAGTCCTGCAAAATCAATATGAGCTTTCTATTCATACCTAACATTTCTTTAAATACATTCTTCAGAAGAATCATCCCAGGGCATTCAGTTTGAAAGTCATAGCAGAGAAAGGCTTCCTGCCTCCTTCTCTCAATCCAGTTTGAGAGATACACACGCAATACTTAGCAGGCACATTGGCTAATCCTGAGCTCTGTCAAACTCTGCAAAATTATCCAGATCCCACGGGTTCCATTCCCATAAACTCAACTGGGGGCTCATAGACCTTTGTTGAAACTCAACTGGGGGCTCTAGAAGTTGGAAGAACAAATCACTGGCAATCCAGCTAAGTTCCTGTCATATTATCAAGTTCTGGACTGCTCAAGAGTTTTCTCCAGAATCACTGATAGTTGGAATAACTTTGGAAGCAATGAAGTTGCTCAGCACCAGTTACTGAATTCACATGTACGCAGAATCTAGAATCTAGAAACAACAAAGAATCATATAGTAACTCCATCAAGGTCTTGCATCAGATGTTCCTGTTCCCTGTTACCACAATAACACAAGTGGTGGCTCTGTAGGATGTTCTGAGAGCAATTCCCAGTGGGATCCAGCAAAGAAATCTGGCAATCTGGTGGTGTGTATTCCATGTAGGGATAACCTATTATCTCAAAACATTCATAGAATTTCCAGAGAGGAGGGTTTTTTTAAAATGCCAGAGGACTTTGGGTGTTTATGTACTATGTCCTTAATAGCTTCAGATATTTTCTCCAGGCAAAGGTAATCTGCTTTGTATTAATCTGTTACAATACTACAAGCTACTTAAGCACTTAAGGAAGAAAGTCATCCTTCCTTTTCTCAATGCTCTGCTTGTAGAATTAACTCTCTCCCAAAGGTGTGACTTGAACCAATGCTGATTCCCCCCCCCCAGGGTGTCAGATATTTCCTTTTCCCCCACTTGCGGTAACACACCATAAGTGGCTTGTCATATCTATTGGTTTCATTTCGCATTTATGTACTCATCTACTTTGTTACGATGATTTACTGCTTTGATTGCATGCTCCACTCTATGGGTTTCTCAGTGTTACTGAACTACAGCTTGCAACATCCTCAACTAGTGTAACCAGTGGTGAGGAATGCTGGGAACTGTGGTTCAGCATGAAGGGACATAGGCCGCCCACTCCTGTTTATGTTTACTGATAAAGGAGAATATTTGAAGCACCGGGTTGAAATGGTGCTCAGTTCAGTTTTAGTGCGGACATTTCATTAGCTTAGCTACGTAACATCATCTGTGCTAGATTACCTGCTCTACCTCCTATCTTGTGTGTGTGTGTGTGTGTGTGTGTGTGTGTTTGTGTGTGTGTGTGTGTGTGTGTGTGTGTTGGAGGGGGACATTTCTCTGTTTTTATACAATGTATCTTTTCAGAAAATGTAACACATGGATTTCTGAAAAATATTATTTGTATCTCAGAGTTGAACTGTGGGGTCCTTGATGCTCTCAGAGCTGGGTGGTTTTCTTGCAGAAGTTTTATCACCAAACTAAGTAACATCTTTGGAGCACTGATGATGTTACCCACTTTGGCTAATGAAACATTTGCAAGAAAACAAGCTCGGAGAGCACCAAGGATCTCTGTTCTGTCTTGTGCAACCATTTCCAATCGTTAGAATTTAGCGAATGCTAGAGAGGGAACAGGCATTGCTCAACGGTGGAATACCTGCCTTTCATATAGAATATTCTAGGTCTAGGAGGAATCCATTCATTCCAAGAGCGGTTTAGAACACTTGGAAAATTCTGGGGAACCAATGTCAAACTGTATCCACTATTGCTGGACTGGAGAGATCAGTATTTTTGATATACAATATAAGACAGCTCCTTCTTCTTCCTAACCTTCTATTAACACGGGCTGATTAAATTTGGAAAAAAAAGAAGAGGGTGGTGGAAAATTGTGCATAGGAGACAGTATTGTCTGATTTAGCTCTGACATAGTCCTCTGGAGAATTGCTATTCAAATGCCAGCACAGCAAAAGTTAAGGATGCCCACGGGAGAATGAGGAGCCTTGGGAGAAGAAGGTACGATAATCAAATTGGTATAAAGTCTGAAGCCACCGGTGCATATTTTAAAAGCCGCTACAGCTTTTAATATTCTGGAAGGAGCTTAGTCAGCTCAAAAGTAACAAAAAAGCAGAATCATTGTGGTCAGTCAAATTTGAAAAGCTTTCTGCTATCAAAACAAATATCGGAGAATGGGCTTGGCGTTCATTGTAATCAAGCTGATTAATCTGGCTTCTTCACATCTTCCATTTGCTTTTCTCAAAGCAAAAGTCTGATCTCATTGTTTTGCCCTGAGCGGAAGGTTTGGCAGGCTTGGCTGTAATCTCTCTACCAAGTGCTGAAGTTTGCCCTTCAAGTAAATTTTCTCTGCTCCATACTCTTTCCCTTGTTTTCTATCAGCTAGCTTTTTTTTTTTTTTTTGGTTCCGATATATCGCAGTCTTCCAAATGTAAAACTTGCAGTAAGAATGAATCCGATTGGATTGAGTATACCCCGTCCCTCTTAGTACATTTAGACTTTATTCCAGCGCCTGCCCTCTGATACACCAACCCCCACCCCCCCATCCCCCAAGATCAGATTGGGCCTGATCCTGCTGGTCTTTTCGAAACCATTGAAGACCTGGGTGTGCTCCAGGCCCTGGGCTGGGGAGGTTAAATGGCCTATTAGAATGTTTCCGTCGATTGGTGTTTCCCTTAGTGTCCGTGGTAGATTTTTATCCTTCGCTAACGTGGTTTTTTTTTAGTTTTAAGGCATTATCAGCTGCTAAGAGTCGCATTTATGAGATGAGCAGCCGTATGACTTGACTAAATAAATAAATAAATAAATAAATAAATAAATAAATAAATAAATAAATAAATAAATAAATAAATAAATACAGAGCTGTCTGAGGAATATTCAAAGAGCCACTAATCAACCTCAGATGCGGGCAGACAAAAATGTCACTTACTGGATGCCAAAGCTCGATTCATATCAGGCATGTGTTCACACAACCACATGGAGCTGAAGGTAGCTGAGCCCAAATTCTTTCTCTGACCCTGGCTTCATATCCCAGTTTCAACCTTGTAGCAAATGACATCCCAGCAAACAGAGGGCCTTTGAGGATATACAAAGTGGATCCTATTTAAGGCAATGGCCACAACAAGCCCACACCTATTTCGGAGACTTAATTTGCTTAAAGAAATATATTCTAATTCTGTTCTCACAGTTCAGTGGATTGCCTGGAATCTCTCCAGGCCCTCTTAAGGCTGCAGCCTTTGGTGGGGCTCAAATACGCCTAAGACTGCACTGCGAGTTAACTGCTCGCGTTTTTAAGAACCTCGCCACTTTTTTCTTCAGTCTGATTTTTCTCCTGGGGCTGTTCTAGGAAAAAACAACAACCATTTCCATCAGCTTAGCTTGATACTCATCCCTTATGGAGGGTCTCCATCTCCTCCTACTCTTTCCCATCGTCCTCCTAGGCACAGCTTTAACCACCCCATAAATCAAGCCGCACTTACCAAGAATTTGCTGGAGTTATTTGCACTTCTCTCTAGGGCTGAGGCTGCAAGGCAGAGAAAATGGACCCTTCCCACTCAGAGCAGCCTCTGACCAGAGGATCCAGGCCAGCTCATACAGATTTGATTACATTTGCATCCCGCCTGCCTATGAGCTGCCTGGTCCAAACGGAGCCGGCCTTATCCAATGACTTGGATTCATGTAGGGAAAACACTTTTTTTTTTGAATTGTCGTCGTTGAAAACCTTGAACTAGGAGGAGCTATAGGGGTTCCTAGGCCAGCCCTCTCTCTGTTGCTGCCATCCCAGTTTTCCATTGATTTTTCTGAAGTGCAGGGCTGCATCAATAATGCAACAAAATGGAAGCAGGAAGGGATATGGCATTAAACTACATTAAAGTGGTTTGCTGGGAAATGAAATGCAAAAGACAGTAGAGCAGCTCATCTTGCAGGGAAGAAGAGCCAATAGCCAGAAATGGGACTATATTTTTGAAGCCTCCCTCAATCCATGCTGGATCGAGAATAGTTGGGATTTGGGGGCATCAAACTGTAGTGGTTGTCTTCCTTTCTTTGCAAATAGTTCCCAGTGGAACTCTGCTAATGATGTTCATATCATCAGTATGGAGATGTTACCCAACTGTATCTTTTCATCCCAGGCTAGCCACGTGAGGCTGTTAAAATAATAATAATAATAATAATAATAATAATAATAATAATAATAATAATAATAATAATAATTCTCCTTGTCTTCTTCTTGTCTTCTTCTTCTTCCTCTTCTTCTTCTTCTTCTTCCTCCTCCTCCTCCTCCTCCTCCCCTCCTTCCCCTTCTTCTTCTTCTGTGTCTAGATCAAACTTTAAACTGCCAGAATGAAGCCACCTTCTTGACTTACTTTTGGGCAAATATAAGTCACTATCAATTGGAGGTTGACTGGGGAGAAACTAACTGCAGAGTGAGGGGCTGCGACTGTTGGGACTGTCCAGGCACAGGGATTTTCTATCTTCTCCTCAATGGGGTCACATCTCCCTGGTCAGGAATGGCGCGCAACTTCAGGGCTCTCCCATACTCACAGCTTCTGCTTGAAAAGCAGGTAGCTGCTGTGGCCAAGAGGGTGTTTGCACAACTCCATCGGTGCATCAGTTGCATCCTTTCCTGGATCAGTCAGCTCTCCAGGAACTCACACCGTGTCACCTCACGGCTCAATTATTGCAACATGCTCTACGTGGGGCTGCTTTTGAAGACCATTCCGAAGCTTCAACTGATCCACAACACAGTGCTACAAGCAGCGATAATATTGCCTCAGCTTGCTCATATGACATCTTTCTGCTCTGTGAACTAGACTAGTTGTCTGTTTCCAAGTGCAGCTCATGGTGCTGGTTATTACCTACAAAGCCCTAGGTGGCAGGCCCTGGTTATTTGAAAAACCACTGGTCTTCCTTGGTTTCTGCCTGTATAATATGATCTATTAAGGTGGCTCGTTCCAAGTCTGTTGTATTTCAGGAAGCAGGAAAGCTGAGTTGCCCGTTAGAATAGGGTCCCACCCAAGATCCATATGATCCCCCTTCCTGATGCCTTTTTGGAAGGCCTTGAAAACTTGGAATATTTACCAGGATTTTGGATAGAGAGGATGGGATACTGGTTTGTAATTATATCTGTTACTTGGACCATACCATTACACTTATTTTGCAATTATTTTTATCCACATGGGTGGATTTTTCATATTTTGTTGGTTTTAATGTTGCTCTTACAATCAGGCAGCATCCAAATTGAATGGATGAATAAACCAACTACTGGTGTTTTACTCACTCCCTGTACCTAGCTTAGAGTTATCAAGAGGGACTGGGTAGCCTTAGCCTGTGAGCTAAATGCAGATCTCCAGGCTTCTTAGCTTCTACCACTTCCAGACCTTTACAAGGAGTGCTTCTCTGCCCCCCCCACCCCAGCTCTTGAAATTGGCTAATGTATTGTTAGCCCCATCCAGCTCTGCCTCACAGCTGAAAAAACGAAGGGAACTTTGTACAGATCGTACAAGAAAAGTACCTCAATCGCATTAAATTTCTCCCCTCTTGCACTATGGACTTTTCCTCTTGATGGAAAAAAACAACAACCCCACAATCCTTTCTCCCAGAGTCTGGTTCTACTCAACTCTGCAATGGGGGTACCAAGAAAGTTCAACTAAAGAATTTGGATTGTGGGAGGGAAAGTCTCTTTCTGAACCAGGCACTTCTAGAACCACTTGTGATGGAAAATGACCTCATTCCCAACACTGTCAGGATCTCTTTGGGCAGAAATTAAGAATATAAAACACAGAAACAACCGAGAACTAACTCTCAGTTTTTACTTCCGGGTCTTTGCAGGGTGATGCTTATTTGTTTGGCTCAAGTTTCAAACTAGGTAGAGTCCCATCAATGCTTACATGGTTCATAGAGGTTGCCTGAAGGCTCACTGAAACTCCAAAGGATGAGTAGTTATGGGAACAAGCCTTCCAAACCCCAAAACGCAATTGACAAGCCAGGTGGCGTATCTCAAATGTTCCCATCCTCCCTCACCAATCCAAATGCTGGCCTATTGGTTGGGCAAACTGGGACTGTCAGATCTAGCTGAAGAACACTAGGTTGGAAAAGGGAAAGCAGGCCTACGTCTATATCATCTGGCAGAATTATACCTGTTTTATTTATAAATCAACAATTATTAGATGACGTTGAAACTGAGCTTAACATAATTATACTTGGCCTTCAGTTACGACTGGCAGCTGAATTATGCAAATTGAGGGGGGAATCAAAAGCAGTTTTTGCATCGGGTTCTTTATACAGTGGGACAAAAAAGTATTTAGTCAGCCACCAATTGTGCAAGTTCTCCCACTTAAAAAGATGAGAGGCCTGTAATTTTCATCATAGGTATACCTCAACTATGAGAGACAAAATGGGGGAAAGAATCCAGGAAATCACATTGTAGGATTTCTAATGAATTTATTTGCAAATTATGGTGGAAAATAAATATTTGGTCAATAACAAAAGTTCATCTCAATACATTGTTATATACCCTTTGTTGGCAATGACAGAGGTTAGGTGAGATCTTGTGTGGAGCCCCAGAACGAGGGAGATTATCAGTGGTCTTGTATGTCTTCCATTTTCTAATAATTGCTCCCACAGTTGATTTCTTCACACCAAGCTGCTTGCCTATTGCAAATTCAGTCTTCCCAGCATGGTGCAGGTCTACAATTTTGTTTCTGGTGTCCTTCGACAGCTCTTTGGTCTTGGCCATAGTGGAGTTTGGAGTGTGACTGTTTGAGGTTGTGGACTGATGTCTTTTATACTGATAACAAGTTCAACCATGTGCCATTCATACAGGTAACGAGTGGATGACAGAGGAGCCTCTTAAAGAAGTTACAGGTCTGTGAGAGCCAAAAATCTTGCTTGTTTGTAGGTGACCAAATACTTATTTTACCGAGGAATGTATGAATTAATTCGTTAGAAATCCTACAATGTGATTTCCTGGATTCTTTCCCCCCATTTTGTCTCTCATAGTTGAGGTATACCTACAGTTGCAAGAAAAAGTATGTGAACCCTTTGGGATTACGTGGAGTTTTGCATGAATTGGCCATAAAATGCGCTCTAAACATCATGCAAGTCACAACAATAGAAAAACACAGTCTGCTTAAAATAATACTACACAAACATTAGCTGTTGTTATGTTTTAATTGAACATAACATGTAAACATTCACAGTGCAGGGTGAAAAAAGTACGTGAACCCCTAGCCTAATGACTTCTCCAAGAGCTAACTGGAGCCAGGAGTGAGCCAACCTTGACTCCAATCAGTGTGATGATATTGGATGTGTGGCTGACAGCTGTCCTGCCCTTTAAAAACAGAAAACCTCTTTTGGGTTTACTGGTCTCAAGAAGCACTGTCTGATGTGAACCATGCCTCACAGAAAAGAGCTCTCAAAAGACCTACGATCAAGAATTGTTGACTTGCATGAAGCTGGAAAGGGTTACAAAAGTATCTCCAAAAGCCTTGATGTTCATGTGTCCACAGTAAGACAGACTGTCTATAAATGGAGAAAGTTTAGCAGTTGCTACTCTCCCTAGGCGTGGTTGTCCTGTAAAAATGACTGCAAGAGCACAGCGAATAATGCTTAATGAGGTAAAGAAGAATCCTAGAGTGTCAGCTAAAGACCTACAGAAATCTCTGGCACATGCTAACATTTTTGTTGACACATCTACAATAAGGAAAACATTAAACAAGAATGGAGTACATGGGAGGACACCACGGAGGAAGCCATTGCTGTCCAAAAAAAATATTGCAGCACGTTTGAAGTTTGCAAAAGAGCACCTGGATGTTCCACAGCACTACTGGCAAAATATACTGTGGACAGATGAAACCAAAATTGAGTTGTTTAGGAAAAACACACAACGCTATGTGTGGAGGAAAAAAGGCACAGCACACCATCAAAACCTCATCCCCACTGTAAAACATGGCTGAGGGAGCATCATGGTTTGGGGCTGCTTTGCTGCCTCAGGGCCTGGACAGATTGTTGTCATCGATGGGAAAATGAATTCGTTTATCAGGACATTTTGCAGGAAAACGTACGACCATCTGTCCGCCAACTGAAGCTCTGCAGAGGATGGGTGATGCAACAGGACAATGACCCAAAGCATACAAGTAATTCAACAAAACAATGGCTTCAACGGAACAGAATACGCCTTCTGGAGTGGCCCAGTCAGAGTCCTGACATCAACCTGATTGAAATGCTGTGGCATGACCTTAAGAAAGCAATTCACACCAGACATCCCAAGAATTTGCTACACTGAAACAGTTTTGTGAAGAAGAGTGGTCCAAAATTACTCCAGATTGTTGTGCAGGTCTGATCTGCAACTACAGGAAACGTTTGGTTGAGGTTATTGCTGCCAAAGGAGGGTCAACCAGTTATTAAGTCCAAAGGTTCATATACTTTTTCCACCCTGCACTGTGAATGTTTCCATCTTATGTTCAATTAAAACATGACAACAGCTAATGTTTGTGTAGTATTATTTTAAGCAGACTGTGTTTTTCTATTGTTGTGACTTGCATGATGTTTAGAGCGCATTTTATGGCCAATTCATGCAAAACTCCACGTAATCCCAAAGGGTTCACATACTTTTTGTTGCAACTGTATGATGAAAATTACAGGCCTCTCTCATCTTTTTAAGTGGGAGAACTTGCACAATTGGGGGCTGACTAAATACTATTTTGTCCCACTGTACATGCATACATCCATTGCCTGACGCGGCAGTCACTCTATGAGAACCAGCCTTTTTGTGCAGCTTTTGTGCATTTCTCCACTGAATACTGTAAAGATTTGGCATTATACTTACCTGCACAGCTACAAAACCTTAATTCTGTTTTTCCCCCTCAGAGAGGCACCCACTCAAACGCTTAATGAAGACACCGTTTGATCTCTTTTTATTTCTTTAATTGCAGTTAATACAAAGATTCCAAAAATAGAAAGAGTTCATAATGGCAACAAGTGCCAGCTTCAAGTTTTGGGATATTTTTTTTCTCAATTAAAACATTTAAAAAAACAAAAAAAAAACAAAACCCAGCAAGTGTGGACATGTAATAAATTTGTACAGTTTAACGAGAAGGGAAAGGAGAAGGGAAAGACTGGAGGCTCTTTCCCTTCAAAGGCCAACAGCTTCCACTTCTTGTATGAAATGGGAGCACCAAACATGACTGGATGTAAAAAGGTACCATAACAAGCGTGGATAGATTTGTGTGTGTATGTATCTTTAGTGTAGTCAGTACATGGGGCAGCCATTGAAGGCATGGCCCTGGTAAAGTGCTGGGGCCGCCTCCTGGCTGGACTTCTACCCTCATTAACCATGGTTCAATCAAGGCACAATCCCAACAATGGTAGTTTGGACCCAGGAATCCTTATGGCTCTAAAACATGATTTACAATCTTGACTCAAGAGTGGGAAGGAGCATTTCTGGGCAACATGGCAGGCACACTGCTACATACTGAAGTCCTACAGCCACTGTTTTTCCCTCCATGCAGGATTGTCCAAAGGGATTCATCACCACGTCCGCGTGACTCTCAGCAACCTACTTCTTTGCCGACCTTGGTTAAACCAAATATCCCCCAAATCTGCCTATTTCAGATCGGACTCGTTTCATACAGATCCCTCATACACCAGGACTGTGATGTTGCCCACTGTAACTTAAAGAGAGGAGAATAAATGGGCTGCCTTCTTCTCATCGTAATCCCACCCAGTTACTTCTGCAGCAAATGTAGAGTACGTTGGACTACAATCCCCAGCATCCTTCAGCAATGACCATACTGGCTAAGATTACTGGGAATTGGGTTTTTTTCTTTTTTCCCTTCAGGGGGCAGCATCTAACCTCCGTCCAACAAAGGACTAGAAACCTGTTTCATCGTGAAGAAAGGGCTGGGGCAGCTGCTGGCATGAGAAGGAGGAAGGAAGAGAGAGGCAATTGGGTCTTCGGCTGGCACAAAAGCAAAAACAAAGCTGTGAGACTAGGAAGGGAAAACAAAAACGGTTTGTTCTTTCCAACATTCATTAACTTTTAACAGCTCCTCCCGGCTTGTGTGCGTAAGCAGCAGTTGGCTGAACTGCAAGGGAGGGAAAGAACTTCCTTGTTTGTTGGTCTCTGAAATTGGAAACCTATCCCCGCTCGGGCCTTCCCCCAAACACAGGAATCCAGACCCTTAGCAAGGGAGACCAAACAGGACCAGAAAAATGAAGCCAGGAAAAAAAAAAAATCGGGCAGCAGGGCCCATTCCGCTCAAAAACTGACTGAAGTTTGACTTAAGTCTGCACACACAGTCTTCAGGACTCCACTGAAAACCAATCGGCACACTTAGAGCAAGGATGAAAATATAAAGTAGCAGGTTGGTCAGGCTAACAGTTGGCTGGTCGACCGAATAGCAGAGCTCAAAGCTTTGGTCCCGAGGGGATGAGATGACTTGCAACTTGCCCGCCACCCCCTTCTTAGCCAATAAGGCAGCACTATTTTTTTTATTTTTATTTTTTTTAAAAGAACCCGCCCCCCTGGACTCTACCCCTCTTTGCTACCAGCCCCACACTGCCTAAACCCAGATTCCCTTGCAACGTCTCGCCGATGGTGGAGAAAAAGGAAGGGGGGAAAAAAAAAGCAAGCTGGCCTTGTTGATCCATCTGGTTCCCCTTGTTTGCAGTGGCCCTCGAGAAACACACGTTCCACGGTTATGTCGGGCACAGTTCGAGAAGACAGGAGGACCTGAACACTAGGAAGAATAAAACCAATGTCCACTCCCTGCAATATAAATATTAACAAAAAATCTCCAACTACTTTTGGTTGCTTGGAGCTGAAACCAGCTGAAAATGTATTTTGGGGGGTGGGGGTGGGGGAGAGCAGGAAATAGGAGAGGGACAGTTGCTTGCTGCCAAGCAGCTGCAGCACAGAGACAGCAAGGCAGTTGTTAAGGCAAATGATATGAAGCAGGCGTGTGCGTACATGGAAAGTCTCCTAGCTCCTAATAGATTCATCCCCAACTCATTGTCACCTTCCAAGGGGCTGAGGACTGTGTCCTCACGGCGATGGAACCTAGAGCAAATCCCAAGTGGGAAGTTATGCCTTCAGCATCATCAAGCGAGGTAAAAACCACCAGGGGACAAACATCAGAATCCTTCCATCTTCCAGGCAACCGTTCACACTGAAAGACAGTGGAAGAACTGGGTTGAGGATAGGCATCCTACTGACCCGGCGGCCTCCTAACTGGGTGCCGTTTAAGGCAATGAAATCACTCCCTCCCCTTCCCCCCTCCCCAAAGAAACAGATTAAAGCTGGAGTGCAGGGACACTTCAATCTTTGAGCAAATAAGGAGTGTGGCATTGGTGGGACTGGCTAGCTCTGTCCTCACTAATGCTATGGGGGATCGTTGCAAAGGGTTTTTCTATGTCCATGGATCTCACCTTTCATCCCAGGCAAAACACAACTGCAAGACAGAATGTTAAAACACACACACACACACACACACACACACACACACACACGTAAGAAAGGATTTCCCAAAGCCAGCAGGGGCAATGAGGGCTGGAGGTGTGAAGCAAAGGTAGCTTCACCAACCAGGCAAAGAAAGCAACCACTTCAAAACAACCCAGAAAGATCCTGCATCAGAAGATCAGGCAAAAGCAGAAATATCCAAGAGTACAAAGGAGGCCATCCTGACTCCCTGCCAAGAGATGACCAGCCTCCACATATTTTCGCCTGGGGGCTGTCCAAGAAGCACTGCCAAGAATATGTAAAAGCAAGTGAGGAGGATGTACCTTTTAAAGAATCCATCCAAAATATTTGGCATTGCCTTGAGGGAGGGAGGGAGGGAGGGAGGAAGGAAGGAAGCCCCTAAAGGTTGGGCTGCAGTGCATAGATACTAGCACTATTGGGAATTGGGGGGGGGGGGTTATTTTGGATGTCCCTGCTCTTGATGGAAAGGCTAGAAGCTCTAGCATCCAGCCATACCCTGGTTGGAAACTGCTCTGGCATTGCACAGAAGGCAGCCAGGCAGATTATTGCCTCCAAAGTGCTTGTATCTGCCTTGTGGCAGGGTGATGGGGAGCAATTGCACTGTTCCCTTTCCCTCCTGGCCAATACTGAAGGCACAGAGTGAAAAAAAAAGTAGTTTCCCCAGTGGCCACAGCACTAGGAAAATGTTAGGGTGCCCTTAGTTGGCCGAGGCTGGTGTAGACATCTTCTGCTCCACTCAACTCCTCAAATACAGGAATCAGGTTCAGCAGCTCAGTGTCTGTCATGTCATCAAACCAAGACTGGACTGGCACCTACAGGACAGTCAGGAAGATAAAAGAGAAATCAATCAAAGGCATGCAGGCAGGGAACAGGGCATCGTATTTTGGAAAAGTAAAGCAGCCCAGGCAAAACTTAGGATTTGGGGAGTGGCATTAAAATGGCTCAGTGGGTTAGGACGCTGAGTTTGTCGATCAGAAGATCGGCAGTTTGGCGGGTCGAATCCTGAGTGTTGCGTAACAGAGTGAGCGCCTATTACTTGTCCCAGCTTCTGCCAACCTAGCAGTTCGAAGGCACGTAAAAATGCAAGTAGAAAAATAGGGACCGCTACGATGGGAAGGTAACAGCGTTACGTGCGCCTTTGGCGTCTAGTCATGCCAGCCACATGACCACGGAGACGTCCTCGGACAAGCGCTGGCTCTTCGGCTTTGAAACGGAGATGAGCACCGGCCCCTAGAGTTGGGGAACCTTTACCTTTATTAAAATGTAACCTCAATTATTTAACTCTTGGCTACACTCCCTTTGGTCCCTACTGGGTCAGGCCAAGGCTAGTTTCTCAAAGTGATCAACAGATGCTCTGGGAGACCTAGTAAGCTAGAGATGAAGATATAAACTTCCCTGCTCTCCCCCCCCTGTAATGGGCATTTGGGGATATGTTGCTCCAAAGTTGGGAGGCCATGTTGAGATTCTTAAGACCAATCACCCTTGAGACCTGCCTTTCAGGAATTTAGTCAAGCCTTTTAAAGGCTGTCCAAGTTAGTGCCTATTAGCATGTACTGTGTCAATGAATTCCACTACTTCATTATGGATTGTGTGAATAAGCGGCGGGGGGGGGAGGTATTTCTGTTTTAATTCTCCTTCCAATCCAGTTTCAGCTGGATGGGCCCTGGCCCTTACGTTTTGAGAAAGGAAGAAAAAAAATAAATCCCTGCCTAGCTAGAAGTGATAGTAGTCTTCCTACACCAGAGAGTGAAATCTGAGAACTGCTTGAAGTTGGTTTTAAGAAAAGGGAAGATATTTCAAAATATTAAAAAGGGAAACAAAATGGCCTGTTACTGGGATGATGCCACTTTAAAATGCAAGAAGCTAGACTAGGGATAGGCAACCTTGGCTCTTTTATGACTCGTGGACTTCAACTCCCAGAATGCCTGAGCCAGGATGGCTCAGCTTGGAAACCTCTCCCTTTCCCCACAGCATGGCTGGCTCAGGAATTCTGGGAGTTGAAGTGCACGAGTCATAAAAGAGCCAAGGATGCCTAGCCCTGAGCTACACAGTGGCTGTAGGAACGCCAGTCAAGGAGAGGGAATCTTTTTGATTATAATCTTGGTGTGTAGGACACCATTCAGTAAACTGGGAAAGGAATCAGAGGAGGGACTTGAGAATTTCTCAGTCATCTCTACATGAAGACTAAAGTCTTGCAACGATGAGGCAATGAAGAAGATTAGCAACTGCCACAACGCTATTCCTATAAATGTCTGGCTAGGAATCTGAATAGAAGCACTGTCCCCTTTTCGGTCAGTGAAGAGGGAATGTCACTCCCAAAGCAGACCGTCATTTGTATTTGGATCAAGAATGCAAACGTCACAATAAACACCACCTTAAAAGGGAGAAGCAAGGGAACAACTCTTGAAGACGCTATTGGTTTTTTTTTTAAAAAAAAAAATCTTCCAGATTAAAATGTTTTTTTTTCTTTAGCCAAGCGATCTTTCAAAATCACAGCTACAAATTAATCCACTCCTTAGCCATCATTTACGGAAGGTTAGAGAGGACTGCCCACCGCATTCTCTGGATGGAAGATGTAGGAAGCTGGAGAATTATCCAGGATCAGGGTTTTGCGCAGATCACGGCCCAGCCGGCTGAGATCCTTCACGTAACATCCCTGGTGGAACACGCACGACTCCCGGAAGAGGCGGGCCCGGAAGACTCCACACTTGTCCAAAAGGTCAGTCACTGGGTCAGCATACTGGCCAAAAGGAGAGCAAAAGAGGTGAAGAGTCTGCTTTTTCGCACAGAAACAAAACAATTACAGTCAGGATAATCTGAACACTATGCCTCTGCAACTAGGTCCCATAAAAGCAAAATTTGTTACTTGGCGTTGATTTGATTTTTTAAATGACGTTTTGTGGAATTGGCTACCTTTCTCCCTCTCTCTCTCCTGTTTTTATAAATCACTCCAAGTGGTCCACATAGCTATTACTCCTTTTCTTCCTGTTTTCCCCACCTAAGCGAGGTGGGCTGGGCTGAGAGAAAGTGATTGGCCCAAAGTTACTCAGCCAGCTTTCGGGCTTAAGGCGGAACTAGAACTCCCAGTCTCCTGGTTTGTAGCCTGGTGCCTTAACCACTAGACCACATTTTGGCGGGTAATGCCTCAGTGAGGACACCAATCCTTCCTGTGCCCTCACTCTCCAAACATGTTGGACTTCAATACTAGGAATTACTTTTGGCATGTTAAATAGAAATTTGGGTGGTTAAAATAACCATTATCTATAAAACACCCACTTCAACAAGGCTGCCATATGTATGTGCATGTTAACTTTAGAATGAGCATGGTTGCAGCCATCTTTTTCCTTCTCATTCCTAGTTGCCACATAGCAAGGAGTGGGTGGGTGGGTGTGTTTAGCCAGGTGTTGTGCTAGACAAAACAGACTTTCTCTCTCTCGGACTTTCTCTCATGGAAACCAAGGTCATCGGCTGCTCTAGGCGTTTCATGAAAAGCCCGCCAACAAGCTGAGTGGGGAAACGTAGTTGCTTGCATAGCCTTAGGGGTGGGATTTCTTAATTTTGGATTGGGGAATTGTTATGCATCTCTTCAGACTTGGTTTCACTTTTGAAGTGCCGATACTCTGTATCAATAAACATGTTCTTTGAGGAATTTACAAGCCTCGGAGCTCAGCTTTGTTTCTGTTGATCAGAACCTTGACAGTGTGTGTGTGTGTGTACACACACATACATACATGCACACACACACACACACACACACACATACATATGCGACAATCATTATTTGTGTGTGTGTGTGTGTGCGTGTGTGTATAGAGAAGAGCAACAAAGATGATTGGGGGACTGGAGGCTAAAACATATAGGGAACAGTTGCTGGAATTGGGCATGTGTAGTTTAATGAAGAGAAGGACGAGGGGTGACCCGATAGCAGTGTTCCAATATCTCAGGGGCTGCCATAAAGAAGAGGGAGTCAAGCTATTCTCCAAAGCACCTGAAGGCAGGACAAGAAGCAATGGATGGAAACTAGTCAAGGAGAGAAGCAACCTAGAACTAAGGAGAAATTTCCTGACAGTTAGAACAACTAACCAGTGGAACAACCTGCCTCCAGAAGTGGTGAATGCTCCAACACTGGAAGTTTTTAAGAAGAGACTGGCCAGCCATTTGTCTGAAATGGTATAGGGTTTCCTGCCTGAGCAGGGGGTTGGACTAGATGACTTCCAAGGTCCCTTCCAACTTATTATTTTATATATATAAGGGACATGGTGGCTCAGTGGGTTAGGACGCTGAGCTTGTCGATCAGAAGGTCGGCAGTTTGGCGGGTCGAATCCCGAGTGCCGCGTAGCAGAGTGAGCGCCTGTTACTCGTCCCAGCTTCTACCAACCTAGCAGTTCGAAAGCACGTAAAAATGCAAGTAGAAAAATAGGGACCACTACGGTGGGAAGGTAACAGCGTTCCGTGTGCCTTTGGCGTCTAGTCATGCCAGCCACATGACCACGGAGATGTCCTCGGACAAGTGCTGGCTCTTCGGCTTTGAAACGGAGATGAGCACCGGCCCCTAGAGTTGGAAACGACTAGCACGCATGTGCGGGGGAACGTGTGTGTATATCTATCTATCTATCTATCTATCTATCTATCTATCTATCTATCTATCTATCTATCTATCAATATACGCAAATAATGTTGGCCCGTATTTGGGCCGATAAGGTGTTCAAAATACTCGAGATATATATATATATATATATATATATATATATATATATATATATATATATATATATATATATATATATATATATATATATATCATATATATATATATACACACACACACACACATATACACACACACACACACATACACACATATATATAAATGTGTGTGTATATATACACTTATATACATATACATACACACAATGCACACACACACATATATATGTATGTGTGTGTATATATATGTGTGTGTGTATGCACACACACACACACACTCCTTCTGCGGTCAGTTATAAGGATTTAAACTCCCTGCAAATCTATAATTACATCTTACCAATTTCACAAAATTTAAGTCACAATTTCCTTCTTATTATAGCACCAGGCAACTTTGAAAGCATCAGACAAGCCCTATGTCCGGCAAAGCTTTCTGCAACCCACTCACCTTAGCTAAGCTGGCTGTGAAGAGCACACATTCAAACAGCTCCCCCATCCGCCTCAGGAATTCATCTACAAATGGCCGCTTCAAGACATACACCTAGAGATTAACGGAAAGGTGAGGAGATGGTACATAAAGTGCTTGCTTATATCTGCAGAGTGCTTTATAACTGGCATAGCTGAAGGTCAGGTTTAATTCCAGTGTTGCCAAAATATGCAAAGCATGGCAAATATTTTAAGGGTGAAGTGGTAAATGGAAAAGAGTTGGCAGAATGCTTCTTCGACCCATAATCCTTTTTTGTGTAATTTTTATTAAATATTTTCTTAAAAGATTAAAAACTAATACAAACTAGTATAAATGAGAAAAACAGAAGAAAGAAAGAAATCAAAGGGGAAAAAAGGTAAAAACACAAGAAAGGAAATAAAGGTAAAAGAAAAATAGAAAAAAATACAAAGAAATAACATCCAGTCTTCTTTACAGTGGTTATAAGTCTCATTATAAATTTATTTCTTACTCTTAAGGTTACAACATAGCCCTCTTCTTTCTATAATTATTCTGTCTAATCAACAAATCCATAAATCGTAAGTACGTTTATTTCTGTTTCATGCAAAAAGTCTATAAAGGAGTTTCCAAACCGCAATAAATGTAGATATTGTCTTTACTCTGGTCAGGGATCCAACCCATAATTCTTGTTTCACAATCTATCCCACCACATACTCTTCCCTTCATTACCCAGCCTTCTTTTATCCCTCAGGGTCTGACACACACGGGCAAGTCACGTAGGGAGAATAACTGCATTTCCAGACTCTATTCATTATTATTATTTGGCAAGCATCCAGGTACAGAGATCTGTGTTTGCTCAATCAAATGAATGAAGGGGTTTGGGGAAAAACTTTAGTAGGACTGGAAATCTAACTTTGCAAGCATAATAATTGATCTCAGCCTAGGTTCTGAAACAGCTGCAACAAATCTTTTTCCCCCCTTTCAAATTCTGGGAATTGCATTCCCAATGCATCTTGAAAATACCACATTTTGGAAGGTTGCCTTAGACATCCAGTGTCTGATCATCATAGAGGTGAGCAGCTCCTGGAGGAAATGTGGAACATAAATCTAACAAATAAAATAAGAAGGGAAGGGAAGACGGGCAAATCGCTAGGAGGGAACCTCATACTGTACCTCCCCAGTGTCACCAATGAAAGAACTGGATGAGGTACTGGACAGGGAGACCTCGGTTCGAGTCTCTGCTCAGCTATTATACTCAACAGAAGATACCACATCTTAATCTAAGGTACCTCACCCAATGGGCCACGCCCACCCAGCACCCGGCAATCCATAAGTGGGCTTTGGGTTGCAGTTTGGGCACTTGGTCTCTAAAAGGTTCACCATCACTGACCTACCCTATCCTAAATTCTTTGGAAGATGAAATATATAATATGAACAGGAACCGTGAATCATATAATTGTATTTACTCTTGGAAGCAAGCAGCTATGCTATCACAGTTCTCAAGAAAGGTACATTCAAGCTACTGCTTTATAATCTGCTGTATATTATCTATAAAGGACATTCCTCAAAAGAAGCAAGGAGACAAGTTGCTGGACCGTGTTGCGTAAAGGTCTCAAGGACCTTTACTTATTTTAAAGTGGGTGGTTCCTTGGTGTACTTTTTATTAAGAAGCTGCACCAGCTGGCCGGTTCATGATGATCTGCAGAATCTTTTAAGTTACACTTCCAGCCTTTGCTACAGCCCACCAATTTAAAATCTGCCAAGTCCACTGCAAGAACAGCTTCTCTTGTTGATAGGGCAAGGAGTAAGCTATGTTGTTAGAAACCAACTGCAGGCTTATTTAGCTATTATTTCAGACATTTTAGGGAGCAGAGAACTGAAACAAATGTAGATGTAGTCCCAACAGTCCTTGGTGGTCTCTGCCATTCTTCACCTGGCGACTTTTCCTCTCTAGAAGCTCCTGCTGTTGCATCATCCAATCAGGGAGATCATTTCAAGGTTGCAAGAAGCCGCCTCCTGAAACAAGTAATCAAGAATAGGCCGTGTTGCCTGGTAACAGCCTATCCTGGATTACTTGAACCAGGCTGAGGCCTTCACCGCAGGCCTTCCTCCTCTTCTCTTGTGCAGGTAGTCTTGGCTAAGAGAAAAGGCCTAAGCACACACTTGGTGCCAGGAGCGAAATAGAGCCAAACCCATCCAACTCCCAACAGTGTAAAGCAAGAGGCTTACCTCATGAGTTGTTCCCTCTATCTCAACCGGCACAATGAAGTCAGCGTTGTTGATTGGCTGAGAATTTTGTTAAAAGGGACATGTTAATTCGGCAAACAAACCCTGCGCTATTCTCCCCCTCCCCGGCAGGACCCCCTTGTCAAATGTTCTGCCTAAAGGTAGTTCCTGACTTCTTTCCAGGATTTTCCCCCCAAGATGTTATTTAATAGGCTCTGCTTCCATTTCCATTGCAAGACTCTGCATTTTGCCTCATTTTCAAAAGACCCATCTTAAATGCCTGAAGCAATGTGTATCAAAACCCTAATTTCCTGATGGGTCGGGCATTCTTTAGTCATGCTAATTCTAACTGCTGGCAGATTTCTTCCCATTTGTTGATGAGAACCACCCAACCCAAACTTGTTATTATATAATTCAGTGTTCCTTAACCTCTGTGAATTTAAGATGCATGGACTTTTAACTTCCAGAATTTCCCAGCTAGCATGGTGGCTGGGGAATTCTGGGTGTTGCAAGTTCACACATCTTAAATTGCTGAGATTAAGAAACACCGACCTAGAGTAAGCAACACAGTGCCCCCACTAAGAAGCTCTAAACTCGTAAGTTCTAAAATGGCTCCTACTACTTGGGGCTTACGAGATGTAGTGATGGCATAAACTTTGATCTTCTTTGGTAAGATTATCACTCCTTCCAAGGGCAGAACATATATGAAGAGATGTGCTGAACTACTCCTCCTTTTAGTATGATACAGGTTGTGCTAGATTTAAGGCCTGTTGCTCAGTGACCATTTGTAAGTTACAAAGGATCTACCTTGGGGTTACTTATGAATAGGATTCAAAGTTCCAATAGTCAGCCTCCATTCCCGCCTCCCATGCAACCACACGGCCGCACTTTGGGTGTTCAGCAACATTGCTGAATTCACAGTTGTTTGTGGTGTCCTGCAATCACATGACCACATTTTATTATCATTTTGCAGAAAAGTGGCACTTCCCATTTTTGGCAAAACTGTGCCCATCGCAAACCACTGATCTGCTTAACAATGAATTTACTTAATGGCTGCAGCAAAATAGGTCGTAGAACCAGACCACGGGCCAATCACGTGACCAACCCATTTTGTAACCGTTACGACGCATGACCACGATGAGCAGACTTCATTACAATCATAGGTCAAAGGCTACCTGTATGTTGGCCAATATATCTGAAAGCCATCAAACAGGAGGAAATTTAAATCAGAGGTTCCCTCTGAAGCCTCAGCCTTCATTCCCCTGCTCTAGGATGCCCTCCGGGTCTTCTTGTCCTCGTTTATCTATTATGCAATATGACAGAAATCAGGGAGCTACTCAAGGGTTTCACCTTGAAGGAACTGTGCACTAAGGTCTCATCCAGGTCAATCACCACACATATTCGGCCCTGGTCTTGTTGAGTCACCTCAGGGAGAAGGCATGTTCCAGGAATCTAGAAAAAGGAGACGTGAGCTTAGCTTCCGCTGGCTGCAAGAACCACATTTTGCGACAGGTGTCGTATCCTGTTTTAATTTTACAAGTCTTAACTTTGAAACTTTATCTTACAGCTGTGCAAAAGTGCACAAACATAGCAACTGTCAGCAACTCTTTCAATCCAACAGATCTTTTCACCACATCAAGCTCTCTGTTCCTGGAACAGAGGCAGCTGGCTTTAAGGCACTTCTTTGCAAATATTACCTGAGCCCAGTTCTCATGCATCGCATCCCATTTCCTTTTTACTCTAAATTTCCGCCCTAGTCTGCTTTATATGTTATGCATTCCCAAATGCTTCTGGGCAGCTTAGGAAAAAAAATGATGCTGTTTGGGAGGGATAATTAACAAGCTTCCTGCAGTTATATTAACAAGTGCAATATTTTGCCTTTTGAAAAGTTCTTGCTTCAGCAACTAATCCATCCTGTTTGCAGAGAAAAACAGCATGGCCAAAAAAAAACCCTACAAAAAAAACCCCAACCCCAAAATATTTAAAATGTGCGTATCACCTCAGGTTTTAGACCTCACAGATCCTTAACCCCCACAATAAAGATACAGGTATCCTTGACTTACAACCATTCAAATTAGCGATTGTTTGAAATTATGATGGTGTCACAACAGTGATGTAACAACTGGCCCTTGCACTAATGACGGTTGCAGTGTCCTTGGGTCACATGATCAGAATTTAGGCAAGTGGCTTACATTTATGATGGCTGCAGCATCCCAGGGTCATGTGATCCCCATTTGAGACCTTCCCAGCCAGCTTCGCGGAAACAAAGTCAATGAAGAAGCCAGCAGAGAATGTTGCAAATTGTAGTCATGGGTTATCTCGCTTAATGACCGAATTCCTTAGCAACAAATTTTCTCTTCAGTCAAGGATTATTGCACTCAAAAATGCTTTTCTTCCAGTTAACCAGGGGTGTCAAACTCAATTTCATTGAGGGCCGCATCAGCATTGCAGTTTCCCTCAGGGGGGCGGGTGGGTGTGGCCAGGGTGGGCATGACCTGCCGGGTGGGCGTGGCTAGAGTGCGTATGGCCTACTCTACATCCTTCACATCAAGGGTGCCTATGGGGGCCTGGGCAGGAGTGGGACAGATCTGAGGGTCTCTGGCAGAAGGAGATGAGACCAGGGCAAGTGCCAAGGCAGTGGGGGCCATTCCCTTACTGTTTCCAGGATGGCTTTGCGAGCCACATGAAACCACTTTGCGGGCTGGATCCGGCCCCCGGGCCTTGTGTTTGACATGCCTGCTGTTAACTAACAGATCTATTTTTAATTTCCTGTTTTTTTATCACAGGAGTACAATTAATACAGATGCTTTTAAAAATGTAGAACAATTCCAGTGTTATACGCTGTAGGCTCCCTATATCTTTCTATTATCTATCTCTCCATCGAATAATCACCCCGTGCCCACTTTAAAGCCTCAGTGACTTTATTTTTAGGCTAAGGATGTACCATTGTCCAGTTAACTTTCAATTCTTTTTTAAAACTTTCTAAATGTGAAGTGAGTTATATTATATACTCTTTCAGACAAGTAGATTGCAGCATTTGGTCAAAGCCAGTTATGAACAGGTGAATATGCCTTGAATTTACATACTGGGTTGACATATTAAAATTTTCTACAGCAAACATTAGATCCCTTTTCAAAGTAGTCACTGCCATTTACAGTTCAGAGAGCACATTTATTTATTTTTTTTAAAAATTAAGCCTACTTGTGTGTCATAAGGTGGTCTGTAAACTGCAACTGGTATTTATTAATTGGGTAATTTTTATTTATTTCACCTATCTTGTTTTTATCACTGAAATGTATTTTTATGATTATACTGTATTTTATTATACTTAATAAATATATTATACTTTTTTATTAATGTTTGCTGATCCCTACCCTAAACACCATTTGCTGCCAAACTGGGCTACAAATTTAGGAAAGAAATATATACTGTTCCACATTTCTGTTCACACAGAAACTTGCAAATTTTCAGGCAAACAGGTTAACAACTTCTCTCTTCATTGCCTCTCCATTCCTCATTATGGCATTTTTTAACCTCCAGGGAAAACTGTATTTATTTGACAGACAGCTACATTTCCCAGGAGCACATTGATCCACATTGCTGGCATGTGGGAGGATGCCTCTACAAGGCAGGAAAAGGGAGTGTGTATACACACCAAAAAAGGAGCAGCAGTCTGCAGAGTCAAGAATATGTTCTGCAAAAGTCCAAATTGTTGAATGGAGGAAAACACTGCCACGATAAAGCTTGCTGTATTTATCCCCCAGGTATCTCGGTAACTTCATTTACACAAAACTATTGATGAACCCATTTCTGAATTCTATCATTTCTGGTTATGAGAATATTAGCTTTCTACTCAGGACAAACACTTGTTGTAGTCCAATCTCTACTCTGAGTGAAGAAATTCCTGCATCCCAAATGGGAAAAGGTTCAGCCCTGTGAATCCTCACCAGCAACTGACAGGGGAAGAGTTTGAATTACATAGCATGCCACGTTCCTGGTCTCAGAAATTTGCTCTTCAACAGCAAGAGAACGTGACCCCCCCCCCCCTTTCACAGGAGATGAACAGAAATTTGTTTAGTCAGAGTAGGGTCATTTTCCTTTGTTCACATATACAAATAAGTGAGCACCTACACACAGAGAAGCAAGGCTGTTAACACCAGGTGAGAGCTGGGTATCTACTACATTATTTTCCTTCCTTGCTGCCCCACACATTATTTGGATTATCACATAAAAACTGAAGCTAACTGCAACTAAGTCTCACCGAAAATGCTGGCAATGTTAAACCAGCAGACACAATGAACCATTACTCGATTCACAGTAAGCAGGACCCCCCCAAACGCCACTCTTTGCTGTCCCTTACTAGGGATTTTCTTTCAGTGGGAAACTCCCTATGCCTGCCATTTATTTCCAGAGGGCAAATGAAGACTTGGCTCAAGAGCAGATACAGATCTCTCTTGCCTTTAGAACAAACACATACCTGATAAAACTGGTATTGGAGACACTGCAACAGATCAGACTAAAAGGGGGGAGAAAAAAAAGAGGAGAGCAAAGATGTAGGTTTATGAGAAAGATGAGACTGTGACACTATTCTTCAGGGAATTTCAGCAAAGCCTTCTATCTCCCTCTGACAAGGAACAGCCTTGCAAAGGCTGGTTTCACACGCTACTATACTTATTTATCACCCAGAACAATCATGGCACATGAAGAAAAAGGGTCACCAAGGAACTCTGAAAAATTACAGGCACTACACGCTTGAAAAGCTTAAGCCAGGGGTAGGCAACCTGGGCTATGACTCGTGGACTTCAACTCCCAGAATTCCTGAGCCAGCCATGCTGAGGGGAAAGGGAGAAGTTTCCATGCTGAGCCATGCTGGCTCAGGAATTCTGGGAGCTGAAGTCCACGAGTCATAAAAGAGCCAAGGTTGCCAACCCCTGGCTTAAGAGTATATTTTACAACGTATTGAGGAACAGGAGAGAGAACTTTCCCTTTCTGAGAACACAACTCACCCAATTTAAATGTGCATGGTGGTAACTCTCCTCCTTAACACTTAAGCATTGGAATAGGAAAGCCAAGCTTATCAGTTAAAGGGGACTTTAAGTCTGTTAATGCAGCACTCGTCTCCTCAGTTATGCAGCAGATATTTAGGGCAACAGACAGAAATTAAGCAGTGCTCTTACAGGCAGGTTTTTTTTTCCAAAATAAAAAAATCACAAGCAAAATAGGTGTGTTGCATCTCTGTTAGGTTTATATTTAATTTAGTAAACCACAGGCTAAATTTTAAAAAGCGAAGGGTAGGTGACTATTGATTTTAAGCGCTCCTGCCCACCAAAAGGTTTCCTATCCTTGCTGTGCATAATGGCAGTTTTCCCTTTACTAGTGGAAATTAATGTCCTCTTTTTAAAGAGGCTATTCATCCACAGCTTAGAGACAAGGCAACTAAGTGATGTAGTTTTAAAGAAGGGATAGGTATACGTCATCAGCTGTAAATTTAAGGTTTTTTTGTCTGCTTACACAATTATAGTAAATAGAATGAAGTCCATTTCGAGATAAAACAGGTTTGCCTTTCACTGTTACACTCTCCCATTGTGATTAGCTGTGTGGCTTCCCAACCCATGGAGAAGCAGAGCAATCTTCATTATGGGCAATTTATTTCCTCTTTCTATATTATATCACTTTCTGTAGATACCAGTACAGATACCACAGTCTTCCTCAACCACGTTTTCTAGATGTGTTGAGAGACTGCTGCTTTTAACTTTCCCAGTTGCAAATGCTGGGAATTTCAGTCCTTACACACTGACAAAAGTGTTGGTTTGGGAAAAGCTGCCATGATTTACAAAACAATTCTCAAAGCAATTGCTTTCAATACAACCTGGTGTTTCCTTTATAAGGGTTTGTTTGTGTAACAACAACAAAAAAAGGGAGAGATATACAGGTGGGAGAAAATTAAAAGCAAGAAAGGACACTCACAGACAGAATAGCTACTTGAATATTTGATGCCTGGGAAAGCAGGTAGAGGGTTATATCCTATGGCAGGGGTGTCAAACTCAATTTCATTGAGGGCCACATCAGCATTGCGGTTGCCCTCAGGGGGCCGGGTGGGTATGGCCTGGGTGAGCGTGGCCTACTGAGTGGGTGTGGCTAGAGTGCGTATGGCCTACTGGGTGGGCGTGGCCAACTCTACATCATTTGCATCAAGGGTGCCTATGGGGGCCTGGGCAGGAGTGGGACGGATCTGAGGGTCTCTGGGCCAGGGCCAAGGCAGTGCGGGTTGTTCCCTCACTGTTTCCAGGATGGCTTCGCGGGCCACATGAAACCACTTCACGGGCCGGATCTGGCCCCCGGGCCTTGTGTTTGACATGTCTGTCCTATGGGCACCCACTTAACCTCTGGAATGCCAGAATCCAGAAAGGAAAAGGAACTACTAGATAAAGTGGCTCCCAAGCCCACTTACTGCGTTTGCAAACCCTCTGGGTGGGTGCGTGGGTGGATTCAGCTGTGACTGCACCTGTACTTCCTCACCTTGGCAATGGTGTTAGTCTCTTCCTTATGCAACCCATGGCTGTTGCCAAAGGCCGTCTGCCCCACATTCTGTGCACGAAGGCAACAGAAAAGCGCCTTGAAGATGCTCCGGCCACGAGGCTTCTTCGGGGAAGATTTGGACACCAACACTACAAACAGAAGAAGAGTTACCATAAGAACTTGTTGCAGGTCTGCAGCTCAGGAGAACACTTCATTCCCTCTGGAGTAAGCCACCCTCAGGGACTTTGGGTGATGATTGGCCAGAAATAATCAACAATAATCCACATAGAGTGGGACAACAGTATGGATCCATCAGCCGTCAATACGTCTCATTTCTTCTTAGCTTTATTGCTGTCAATAGGTCAATCGTCAGCTTTGGTGAAAGGACTTCATTTTGTCAGAGCTTATGAAAATAAGGAAGAGGCTGAATCTTGCCTCCATTTCTCACAAAGTTCAGGGGAAACCAGCAGGTGGCACCACAGATCCACAAATATTGACCAATTCATGCATGCTCTTCCATCACTGACACTCTGGAGAAGACTGGGAAAACTTATGAAGTAGGTTAGTCCTTGACTTACAACTGGTTGTTTAGTGACTGTTTAAAGTTACAATAAGACTCCCCCAGAACTACTTACAACCGCCACCACCCCCACTTGATCACATCTGGGCACTTGGCAAATGGCCTGCATTTGCACCTGTTTGCAGTAATTCCAGTCATGCGAATGTAATTTATAATGTTTTTGACGTAAATCAGTGTTTATTTTTGATTTCCAGCAAAAAAAAAAAAAGACCCTTTGGGGGTCACTTAACGATTGGTGTAAAAAGGGTTGTAAAACTGGGCATGGTTACATGGAGACTTGCTTAACAAACACAATTTATGACCATAATTCTGGGTTCAGTTATAGCTATAAGTCAAGGACTACCTGTAGACGAGTAAAATTGGATGGAATTACCTGGAGGGGGGAAAAAGGGGAGGGGGGACTGCACTAATCAGACTTGCCTCTGGCTGTCGCCATTGTGTCACTGCAGACAGAACATATCTAGAAAGGATTACTAAAGATAGGGCCTGAAAAGCATGAGGTTCCCCATGCAAGGAAATGGGCCAATTTCACAGGCAACCAATGAGAAGCAGGGAAACTACAGGCTATAGCAGGGGTGGGGAACCTTGGCTCTTTTATGACTCATGGACTTCAACTTCAGCATGGCTGGCTCAGGAATTCTGGGAGTTGAAGTCCACGAATCATAAAAGAGCCAAGGTTCCCCACTCCTGGGCTATAGTTTGTAATTCATGTAGAACCCATTGGTTGGAAAAGGCTGTTTTCATCTGTTGCAGTTCTCTGCCCAGCGCAAATTTCTTGCACTGCCTGAAAAGATCTATGAGGAACTACTACTCCAAAGATGGATTTTTAAATAAATAAACACGTTCTACAATCAGGCAAAATTACTTTCTTAAGAGGCTGCTTGCTATCCTTTTCTCAAATACAGGTCGCCCTTGACTTAGGGCCACACCTGAGCCCAGAACCTCTGTTGATAAGCGAGACAGTTGGTTCAAGTGAATTTCACCCCATTGTGCGACCTTTCTTGCCACAGCTGTTAAGTGAATCACTGCAGTTGTTAAGTTAGTAACACAGCTGTTAAGGGAATTTAGCTGCCCCATTGTTTTTTGCATCACACACACACACACACACACACACACACACACACACACACACACACACACGAATACTGCAGCCGTCATAAATAGGAGCCAGTCCAAATTTTGATCACATGAACCCTGGGGATGCTGCAACAGTTATGAGTGTGAAAAACGGTCATGTCACTTTTTCCAGTGCTATTGTAACTTTGAACAGTTACTAAAAGAACGGTTAAGTTGAGGATTACCTGTACATTACCACATTAACTACTGTTTTTTCCCTTACTGCCGGGATAAATCTTAAGAAATGTAATTTTTTTATTCAATTACTAAATCTCTAAGTTTATGAACTACTCAGGAGCCACGCGACCCCTTTCAGGGGTGTCAAACTGCCGGCCTGCAGGCCAGATGCGTCACCAGGAAACCACACCTACCCCATTGCCGGCAATGGCGAAAAAGCTCCGATATGTTGTGCGACGTCACGTGACGTCGTGAGTTTGACATGTATGCCTTGGTGCTTCAGAGCCGGAATATAGATTGCACTCTGCAAGCCATGTGTGCTTGTATGAGTCAGTCCAGTAGGGCTGGATATGCAGAGCTAAGGTGTGATTATCTTGAAGTAGCCCCAGACACAATCATATTTGGTTACAACATATTAGCCATGTGAACTCATTCTCCATGCTGAATTTAACCAAGAAAGTTATAATTGCTGAGCTTTTGAGCAAGATCCTGGAGTGATTCATCCCAATGAATAGGAAAAAGCAGCTAATTTCTGGACAGTGTTACTGAGTATTTATTCTTACATGCATTCTACTATGTTTTGTTTTTAATCTACATTTTACACAAACATCTAGGGAAAACATCCATCTAAACATACAGTCTTGAGTGTATCTTCTCAAAGCATATGATTTTCTAAATGTATTTCTATTCTAGAATTAAGCACATGTAGTTTTATAGTTGATCGGCAAACTTCAGAGAGGCATATAAAAGTCCAACAAATGTTCACACCTGCACATTAGCCTGGAAATGCAGCTTGGCTCAAGTTCCATCGGAATTCAAAATCTTATAATCTTTTTATCTGCATTCCACTACAGTAGATAAAGTAGCCCTCAAGACCTCTCTTGCAACAAACAGAGTTGATCCAGGTTTTCTGAACACAACAGCATGATGATGTTAAAAAAACTGCACTGTGAACCATCAAACCCAAACCATAAGTCTTATTTGTGTGGGAATGTAACCTTGATCTGTACAAAAGCAACTGAATGAAGTGGTCCAAATAGGCAATCCAAAATACAGTAGTCCAAAAAGCCTTTTAAAATGATCAGCACAATTTTGACTATTCCTCCACATTACTAAAGTCCCACAAACTTCTATTCAAAGGTATTTTTTTTTCATACTCTTTACTGTAATAATGTAGAACTCTTAAATACTCAGTATCATACAACACAGAAAGAAGTAATATACTGCTTTCTGGTTTTTTTGCCCTCAATAAACAGGGTGTCTTTAAAAGAACAAATCCTCAAGAGTCTTAAAACTTCTGCAAAAGCCGTGATATTTAGTCATGTTCACTCTGCAAACTAGGGAAGGAACTCTTAGAGGCTGAGTAATCAAAGTCCTATTTGCGTCTGAGACAAATTGGAAAAAAGAGAAGCAGAAAGTCTAAGACAGATTCCAATGTTAAAAGGCAACAAACCTTTTTTTAATGTGAAGGAGGTAGGAAATTATCAAAAAAGCATCCCCTCTGTGTCCCAAATTTACATCCCCAAACCTACAAGGGAACTGCTTTTAAAAAACAAAAACAAAAACACCTTAAACTCAGACCTTGCTCTGGATAGACACTCTTGCTTCCAAAGGTCACTGTATAATATCCAGAAATAAAGCCATAGGTACTCTTAGATCTCAAACTGGCTATCTGAAATCAGACAATGTCCCTCTGGCTGTGGCCTTGGTTAATGGAAAACTTTTCATCTGCTCTGTTAAGAATCTCAAAGAACTTTTCACTGAATAAGAGGGGGAAGGGAAAAGCCGGAGATACAGATCTGGGCACCAAGGGGTTGGTTGAAAAAGTTCAAGGCATGATTAGAACGATTGCCGATGGCCAGCAGATACTCTCTGATCCATAATGGGCTAGTTTTTTTGATAGCCTAAAATGTATCTGATAGTCTCCAAATATCTTGTTGGATGGAGCTTTGTCAACTTCATGGCCCAGAGGGCTGGGTGCTGTTATCCAAGATATGAATCTATGTAGGCTGCAGAGATTGATGTGAATTACCTGGGCCTTGCTAACTATGTGGCCTTGTTAAGAGCTCACTGTTTATCAAGATTGCACTTTCTTGATCACTTTCCATGAGTGAGCAATGGCCCTATGCATTGAACGATCAAAGAATATACTCCTGCTTTAGATATGGAAACACACATGAACAACTGAGTCTAGGTTAACAGGAAAACAAAACCTGTCAATGCAAGCAAGATCCAAGTAGCCATCTACTCCAACTTGGTTCCAAGTTTAAGGATCAGGTTGCCTAAATCAGCTTCATCTAAACAAAAGCTAAATTCTTGTCTCAAGTGAGAGGGGTGACAACAGTTGAGAAGAAAATTCTGGAAGAGTTTATTAAGCATAAGATTCTGGCAGAAAAAAATAACGCACACTGGACTAGAGCACCATTGAATAGATAGAGAGCAAGTTGAACAACTGCATCTGATGAGTGTTGTACCACGGGTTTCGTGTGAAGCTGAAGAATCAAAAGGCAAACAGGAGAGGTCCATTCTAGATGCCGTGTTGTTGGCATTGTAAGAAACAAAACCACAAAACCTGTTAAGTGGTGATGGATACGGGACTTAACAAATGTCATAAGAGGACCATATCAAGGTTTTGCAGGATCAGAAGGAACACATCAGGCAGAAAGAAGCAAGCTGAATTTCAACTAGGACAAATCTCAAATTTGGATATGGGTAGGAAAAATCAAAGGCATGAATATAGGATCAGGAAGAGCAGCATATGCAAATAGGAACTGGGTGTCTTTGGGACTCAGAAGCTGAGTATGAGCCAATCATATGATGCAGCTACCAGAAAAAAAAAAGTACAATCCTGTTGCATCCACAGAAAAATAGCATCAATATCAAGAGAAGCCATTGCTTTTGTATATTCTGCATTGGTCAGTCGATTCCTAGAATACTGCATTCAGGACTAGACATTGTATTTTAGAAAGGACATTAACAGACTGGAGTGTGTCCAGAAGAAAGCAACCAAGGTGGAGGAAGTCGGAGATATCAAGTGTACTTAGTCTGGAGAAGATTGCAGGAAGATTGCATGACAGCTGTCTTCAAGCATCTGAAATATGTCACGTATAAGGAGGTTATTATTCAAAGTGGTTGAAGACAGGACAAGAAATAAAGGATTGATCGAGTTACAAACTAAATTTTAGTTGCAAATTGGAAAGAATGCCCTAAAAGTAGGAACTGTTCAATAATGGAACAGACTATTTTCAGAGGTGGTGAACTTCGAATGGAAACTAATCAAGGAGGGAACCAACCTAGAACTAAGGAGAAATTTCCTGACAACTTGAACAATTAACCAGTGGAACAACTTGCCTCTGGAAGTTGTCGGTGCTCCAACACTGGAGGTTTTTAAGAAGAGATTGGACAGCCATTTTTCTGAAATGGTATAAGGTTTCCTGCTTGAGAAGGGGATGGACTACTAGGAAACCTTTGAGATACCTTCCAGACCTGTAATTCTGTTAACTCTCCCGCTCTTACATGATTCAAAGCAAAGAGACAGTAGGAAGTACCGTAATTGCAAGAAAATGGAGTCACTTGTTCTTAGGCATTGTTTCAGTTCTGGATTAAGGTTGAAGTCTCCGCCAAAGGTTTCCCAGGATAGGAAGATTTTGAGGAACATTTAACTAAAGAACGAAATGTAGCGAAGGATGATAAAACCTCTCTTGGGAAATGTTGAACCATGGCCCTAGATCCTAAATACTTTTGTTTATTTCATGCTTTCAGCAAACTGCACCTTAACCCTTGCTTAAAAGGGGAGACTCCACCAGTCAATATTGCAACAACTGGAGCAAAATTAAAAGTTGGCAATAGACACTACAGAAAGCATGTTTTCTTTTCCTTTTGTCTACACCGCCACAGCCATCTGTTCCTCTCCTCCTCCTGTTTGTCTCATGCCTTCCCTGTCAGCTGTCAAGCTCAGCTAAGATACATCAGCGATATTATATAACTAGTAGCAAGCAAGACCCTGCAAGATAAAATTCAAGTAGGAATTTCCGACCCTCAAAGTAGACTTCAGCAGGTTAATTTGGGGGTGCATATGTGTTTGCCATCTTTGTAAATTAGTTTCGGGAACTATCACTCACGTAAAACAGCAAAAAAAAAAATGTTGGCTGAGTTTGGGTCAATGACTATAGATGCCCCAGCAAAAATATACTACTGAACCATGAACTTATTCACAGGATTGTGATGAGGACAAAAAGATTACTCAGAAGGAAGGCACCACCGTGCAATTCAAAAATAGAAATATGGGTCAGAGTTGTATTGTCTTTGTTACCCCCAAAATCTAGAAACTTTACTTTTAAGATAAGAAGAATCAACCTTCTTGAGCAAATTCATTAAACATTCATTGCTCTGCAAAGAATTGCCAAAAGACAAAAAGTCCAAGCTAGCATTTTTGAAATGGAAATCAAAGCTCCGCTTTCCAAAATATGTCTCTGTTCCTTCTACCACAGATCTTGAAGTTCTGTTTTTGACTCTTAAAGCAATGCAATGAAGAAACAATGCACAGATTTTAAGGGGACAACAAACTTCTCCAGAAGGAAAATTACAGTTGATAAGGAACTTCAGGCTGGCATCACAATACACTAGTTTTTTTCTTTTTTGGCTTTCACTTAGCAAGTTATTTAAAGCCAGCCAAATATGGCTTAGTCAACAAACTATGGCCAAGCAAATTATGATTTAGAACAGCACTCAGATCTAATCAATGTATCTTGATTGCTTCCAGATTTTTTTCTCACACAAGAGGCACAGAATGCTCCACACTCCTAGTGATATAAAATGCCCTTTTAATATCACTACTGGAAGAATTTGAGCAGTCCAGCATTCTTGTTAAATGTTTCAGATTTTTTTGCTCCTCGGGATTCCCAGACTGCATTGTGGATCTCATAAGGCTCATTTCATGCATAAAAGCAGAATTCCAGGGCAAAGGTAATTCCAGCATGTAGGTTCATAAGAGTAAAAAAAAAACAGGTTACAAAATGAAGGAGAAATCTGGAGGGAAGAGGAACAGAGCAAAATCAAGCAATAATTACTAATCATAAATGTCTCAAATTTCATTAATAGTAGAATACTGATCTCTTAAAAAGGTTTTTCTTTGGGTTTGTAGCTCGGTTGTAGGAGGAGCATGAAGGTTTCCAAACATTTCGCTAGCAGGCTAGGTAGCATCTTCAGCGGCATTTAGGGAATGTCTGTGTCAGGTTTTTTCCCCCCAGGTGGACCAAAGAAATGGTAATAGAAATTCTATCTCGCTAATAGAAATTCTGCTTTTTGAAGATTTTGTTTTGTCAAACCAGATTCTGTTTTGTTAGTTACACAGCCCAAAGACTAGAATGACCATAATTACTATCCAATGAATGCCCCAAATTCAATCACAAATCTTATATATAACATACTAATTGGGTGAGAAAAAGATATCACTACCAAAACACTTTCCCCTGTATTACTTTTACTCTAAATGCACACACACTTTGTTCTGGTTTAGAAATATTAACTGGGAAAAGGTTATTTTGCATTCTGCCCACTTCAATTGAAAAATATGAATTGATTGTATCATAAAATGCTCATCTGTGAAAGACAAACATCCATAATAAGAGGAATTTTAAAAACTAAATGCCATATTATTTCAACGTACTCTTGGAATCACAGGCCAAAATATTCTGCGAAAGTTCTTCCTCTGTCTGCTTAAAATATGCTACTTCTTTAGAACACAGGTCTTCAAACTTGGCAACTTTAAGTCTTGTGGACTTCAACTCCCAGAATTCCTCAGCCAGCCCTGACTGGCTGAGGAATTCTGGGAGTTGAAGTCCACAAGTCTTAAAGTTGCCAGGTTTGAAGTCCCCTGCTTTAGAGGTATAAATGCTGACAGGTATTATGGGTATAGGGAATTTATAGTTAGTCCTTGACTTACGACCGCAATGGAGCCTATTACAGCTGTAAGTAGTCATGGTCATAAAGCAAGTCACCTATGTGACCAGCTCGATTTTATGACTTTCATGGCAGACACAAAGTGACCATTAGAAATGTTTAAGTGAACGCTGTAGATCAGTGTCCCCTAACCTTTTGGATAGCAGGGACCAGTTCTGTGGAGAGAGGTTTTCTGCGGACCAGAGTGGGCGTGCTTTCGTGTGCTACCGGTGTCCCGTGAATGGGGCTTCTCTTGTTTGCACGGCCCAGTTTCTGGCTACGGACTGGTGCCAGTCCACGGACCGGTGATTGGGGACTCCTGATGTAGATGTTAAGGAAATCAATTGTTCGCTATGAGTTGGTTTTGCTAAAAACTGGAAGAAAACGCCAGTTTTGGGCAAAAAAAAAAATGGTTATGTGACAATGACACTGCCAACGGACATAAATGCAGGCTGGGTTGCCAAATGTTTGATACGCAGCCATGTGACTGTGTGTTTGTGTGTGTGTAAACATCAGAACTGAGTCATAAGTATCTCCTGTAAGGTCCATTTTAAACTATGAGCAGTTGCTGAGCGACCTTAAGTGAAGGACTACCTATATCCTGCCTCCTTTCCACATGCACACTCCCCATACCATGGTACTTTTTCCAAGCTCTTCTGGAATTATAATTCTTACACGGGCAATACAATAAAGAAGGAGCAGGAAAGTACTATTTTTGGATTCCTGGCCCTACAAAGTTTAAAAGAAAGAAAAAAGGCTACAGGAAAGTTAGCCCTGTCAATTTTGCACCGTCAAAATCAGTTGTGCTTCAGCCACATCTAGTGGTCAAGGCACCAGGCTAGAAACAAGGAGGCTGCGAGTTAAAAGTCCTACCTTAGCCATGAAAGTCAGCTGGGTGACTTTGGGCCAGTCATTCTCTCTCAGCCTAACCCATCTCACAGGGTTGTTGCTGTTGCTCTTGTGGGGAAAATAGGAGGTGAAAGGTATGTTGGATATGCTTGCCACTTTGAGTTATTTGTAACTATAATGAAGGCAGGATACAAATAAATAAATAAATAGTTGTACCTAAAATGTTCTACTTCCCACATCTACAACTTGAAGGCATATGAGGGAAAAAGTAATACCAAAGAGGAACTCTAAAATTACTTTTCCCAAGAGCCCTTCCTATACTGTACTATTACCTTATCTTCACCACACTCTGCAGTCTCCTGCCACTTACGCTCTCCTTGTGAGGCCAAATGTTGTAATCCTGCAGATACTTTTAAGATGCAAGCACGTGCTTTCTCCATTTGTTGTATTATTTCAGCTGGCTGCCTCATCTCCACTGTTTTGTCCTTTAACCAAGAACAGCCACCATCTTCTATCTTTCTAGCCACCTGTCTTATTAGCTGGTTAACAATTAACCAGTGGAAGGACTTTTGCCTTCAAAAGTTGTGGGTGCTCCATCACTGGAGGCTTTTAAGAAGAGACTGGCCAGCTACTAGTATAGCACAAGGGTAGGCAACCTTGGCTCTTTTATGACTCATGGACTTCAACTCCCAGAATTCCTGAGCCAGCCATGCTGAGGGGAAAGGGAGTTTCCAAGCTGAGCCATGCTGGCTCAGGAATTCTGGGAGTTGAAGTCCAAGAGTCATAAAAGAGCCAAGGTTGCCTACCCCTGGTATAGCATCTCCTGCATGAGCACAGGGGGTTGGACTAAAACAGGGGGGTCAAACTGCCAGCCCATGGGCTGGACGCGGTATGAGGAAACTGCGCCCACCCCATTGCCGGCAATGGGGAAAAAGCTCTGATATGTCACACGACGTCACAAGTTTGACATGTCTGGACTAGAAGATCTCCAAGATCCCTTCCAATTCTGTTATTATTCTATTATTTCCTGGTCAGGTGGGAAGGATTAAGAAGGCAGTCCTTCCTTCTCTTTGGTATTCTGCAAACATCATAACAGGAAACAAAACTCATGGTAAATGTGCTGATAGGTAATGAACCCATGTACCTGAATCAACCTAGGCTAGAATGTAACCACTCTTTGCTGAACAAGCCATGATAGCCTGGTTCACAGAAATAAAAAAATAAAATAGTAGGACTGCGCGGTATTAAGCCAAACAAACCGCGTTACGACATATCCTTATTTGTGATCAGACCGCTGACTACTTTATGCTACACTGGAAACAAAGAAATGGAAACAAGAAATTCTGGCCAGTGGAACCACCCCTTGCCAGTTCCATTGAAGGCTGGCTGAAGGGTTAGCAGAAGACAGAGAGAACTTGAAAAACTGGGGGTGGGTGGGGGGCGAACATAAATTATGTTTAAGGATGAGCAGTCTGTATAACCTCAGACATGCACTTTGGCATTAGTGAGCCAGTGTGGCGTAGTAACTAAGGTGCTGGCCTAGAAACCAGGAGACTGTGACTTCTAGTCCCTAGGCATGAAATCCAGCTGGGTGATCATCTTCTAATAAATTTGAACAGTGGGTACACTTTTGAGAAGGAGTATGTGCTCACCATTTTAATCTTTTTTAAAGCCCAATAAGCCAACATTTACTCTTAGCAATTGCCCTTCAAATAAAAAAAGTCACCTAAATCAGGGGTATCAAACTGCTGGCCCACAGGCTGGTTGCATCATACAGAGGCCATGCCCACCCCAGCTCCAGCAAAGCAAAAAAAAAAAAAAAAAAAGGTCACGATACGACACGTCACATGACAAGTTGACACCTGTGGCCTAAATGAATAACTCTGAAAGCATGACAACTCTGAAGTTTATCTGAATGCTACAAGTTTGAAAGGAGACATTCATTAAAACCTTTTTGAAAACTGTGGATTTACACACACAAAACAGCTTCCTATTCCATCTTCATTATATAAAATTATCTTGGCAAAGCCACAGGAGGAAATTCCATGGTGTCTTCATTATATTCTTGGTTCACACTTTATTATCATACAACTGCACAAAGCAATTTTCCATGTAGATACACAAGACCACAAGAGATGGCCTGAAGAATAGTCTTGGGAGATCTACAAAATTCAGTGTTCTCCTCCTATAGACTATTAATTCCCTTGTCTCTTATCTGGCTTATGTTAGCAAAGACAAAGCCCAAAATGGTGGAAGGAGCCAAAGACAATCTGACTCCCTCTGCAAATGTACCATTTATTCTACAGACAAGTTCATTCCTGCATGTCATCACATGACAAGATGCAGGTGTGAATGGGTTGGTGCTGCAAGAAGTCTTCTCCTTAACATACAGATGGCAATTTTTAGTGGGGTCGGTTCACATGTTCAGCTGCCTATCACTAAAGCAAAGGAAATCAAGCATGTGTAGAGGAATCCTCCTGACCTGAGCATGGGGGAAAACTCATGAAAGGTCCATTGCTACAATTCCCAGCTAGCTAAGTCAGTGCATACAAATAATAAACAATACCCAAATATAATTCAACAACCTCCGGAAGGCAACAAGTTCCTCTTCCTGATTGGGTTGACACCTCACATTAAACCCTAATGTGGTTTAATAATAATAATAATAATAATAATAATAATAATAATAATAATAATAATAATAATAAAGTTGGAAGGGACCTTGGAGGTCATCTAGTCCAACCCCCTGCTCAGGCAGGAAACCCTATACCATTTCAGGCAGGTCCTTTAGCCGGTCCAGTGTGTGAAGTCAGATTTGCTAACTACCCAGCACTTCGTGCAATGTATGAAGCCAACCACGGCCAGGGTTTCAGGTGGAAATCTTTTGACATGGTGGATTGTTGGTAGACCACCACCACCAACTTCATAAGCTACAAGATGGCCCAAAGAAGTCAACAGCTTCTAGTAAGAGTTTTTCATCTTGTTCAGCCACTGTTCTCCCCAAAACTGTCTAATCCTTTTAACCCTCCTCTATATCCTATCCTGGTTTGCAACCAGACATCAAGCAATGACATGGCACAAAGCTCATACTAAGTTCCCTCTTTGTGAGGTTTTCCTGGGATTATTTATTAGATTTATGTTCCGGCTTTCTTTCAGAAGCTTGAGGCAGCATACAAAGCACTCCCTCCTAATTTTCTTCACAACTGTGTGTAAGTTAGGTTGAGCTGAGAAGAAGCAGGCAGCCCAAAAGCACCCAGTTGCTTCTGTGGCTGATCCTGGATTTCCAACACCCCATGCCATCACCATTGTTTTATCAACGAGAATACCCAAAATCACTTTATACTGGGCCAGATGGCTTACCTAGTTCAGTTTTGCCAATACCAGGGGCAAGGGGCCACTATTGCTCTTGCACAAATGCTGAACTACAATTCCCAGCTAGCCAAGTCAGTGCATACAAATAATAGGGTTGATGCCTTACATTAAACCCTAACATGGTTTGTTTTGGCTGGTCCAGTGCGTGAAGTCAGATTTGCCAACTACCACTCCCAGGGTGGAAGTCTTTTGATGGGGTGGATTGAACCGGAAACCTTGTGTGAGCCCTATTCCCGAGCAACCTCCACTCCTTTGTCTGTTGTGTGAAGCATACCGCATTCAGAGTAAACCATCCAACCGCCTCAGCATAAGATTTAGTTGAAACTCAAGTAGGAAAGTCTGCACGTATAAAATCTCCCTCTAGGAAGGGAGGTTAGGTTTCCTCCATGTACAACTGCCATGATGCAGGCAGCAGAGCCAGAGGCTGCTCAGGAACTAATTACAAAATGGCGTTTATATTTTAAAGGCCTCTTCCTTGCTGGAAGACAATCTGGAGCGTTTTCAAACTGCTCGACTGTGTTTCGATTCCTGAACAAATAGCAGCAGACCCAGGGAGCCCTGCTGTTGCCAAAATTGTGACAATGGAAGAAACAGGAAAATTGCACAAGTTGTTGTTATTCCAGTGTTTTTTTAATGACAACTCTGCTCTCAAAAAAGAAAACTGAAAAAGGGAGGAGAAAGACGTTTAGCAGACACTTTAAATGGATCCAGATTTGGTGCTCAAAATAACGGATGTTAAAAAAAATAACTTTAAAAAAAAATCCTATTTAATTTCTGAGCATAGGTTTCATTCGTTTTGGAATTTGGGAGGAATGAAAATAACTTTGCAGTAGTGACAGGAAGGAGAAACAAAAAATCCACCCAGAATACCTCAGCAGAGGACAGGTAAGACCTGATGGAAAATGGAGTTCCATCATTCTTTTCAGGCAAATATTTTTGCAGATTTCCATAGCTACCTTTGAAAGCGTTCTGTCTCTCTGTGCCTGCATGTGTATTATCTATAATTAATTGCCTTAGATACTGTGTTGCTATTATGTTTTTGTAATGTAGATACACATTCTTTAAAAATACAGGGAAAGACAATATGCTTTATGTCTCTATGCAGTCAACAACATACAGGAAGGGGGGGGGAAGGAAAATAAAAGTTATTCTAGTTTCTCTGTTTCTGTCATATGGATGGTTGACATCTGGCCAAACTGTTGATTGCTCCCCATCTGTCACAATGTTTATCAGGCATCCTGTGGGACTAATAGTCACATCCAGCCAGGACCCCATCTTATGTCCAAAATAGATGGGGCACTAAGCAGTACAAACTAGATCACTGGTAGGCAACCTTGGCTTTATGTTCTAAGATGCTGGCGCCTGGAATGGCTGCAGCTGCATTGGCTGTTGAAGGCGAATAGTTTTGGGAGGGATAGTAAGGGCTATAGGCCACATGATCAGGAAGATTTTAATGTGTTTGAGCAACATGGTGGAACTAAGGTAACATATGACATATGACATACGACCGACAATCTTTGCTGGCATGGCGAGCTTCTAGTTGTTTTGGAACTGTTGGTGAGACCGTTAAAAGTCGTTGGCGCTGTTTGAATTTGTTCTACCAGCAGCAAGATCTGACTGCTGGCCCAGTGATGGATTCTACTGCAAATCAGGGCTGTTTCCAGAGGAGAGGACCTGGAGCTTATGGAGCGAAGGAACTGGATGAGGCTGTCAGCAGGCCCAGAGGAAGAGAGAGAGGCTTTTGGAGAAGTTGGTGGTGGCGGCAGTAGCGTGCTCCAGGGGAGAAAAGAAGCAAGGCCTCTTTAAGGAAAGGGTGGAAGAGTCAGGATCAGAAAAAGGAAAGAAGGCGAGGTTGTCAGAATACAAGCTACACCTTGAGGGCTAATCCACATGGAGCCCCATTTCCATCTGTCCTGTTTGCCATCGTTCACTTCCTAGAGACTAAAATGTACAATGTGAAATTTGAGCGGGCCCCGAACAAGGAGTATCGGAGGTGGTGACCCTTTGAGAGCTGTATGCAACGGAATTTCATTTTGATGTATGCCGATTGGTGTACATTCAAAGTGACAATAAAGTTATCATCATCATCATTTTATGACTCGTGGACTTCAACTCCCAGAATTCCTGAGCCAGCATGGCTCAGCATGGAAACCTCTCCCTTTCTCCTCAGCATGGCTGGCTCAGGAATTCGTTGCAGTCCATGAGTCCTAAAAGAGCCAAGGTTGCCTACCCCTGGCCTAGATATAACAACCCCTTTCTCTTCTATCTTCTGGGGAGGAGAGGAAGCAAAAGTTTAGTGCTGAAGAGGCAGGCGTCATGCTTTATGTGGAATTGTGGACACTGTTCAAATACAGAAGTATCAACAATCTACTTATTACAGAGGTTGTCCATCCCAGTCAGAATCACAGTGCACTGGATCCCTGCACTGGAAGGCAGATACCATAAAGAAGGGCACAGTTTAGAACAGGATGGTTCAAAGGAGTACCATGAACTGTCCATCAAAAAGTGTCCCATGACCGCCATATGTTGATATTGATATTCAGAGCTAACCTATCCAAGAGAGCTTTACATGGCTGCTGAGCTACATCAAGGCTGGATCGTAGTTGATTCCAATGGTCAACCCACTTCTACAATGCCAGTGCTATGAAGGAATTCATCCTCAGCTCACCCAAGGGGCACGTTTGGCTGTCTCAAAATAGTGGAAGCCCAAGATGGTGACTTCATGGCAGTAATAAGGAAATAGGTTGTGGCTTCTTTTTCTTAACTTCTCTCTTTTTAGCTTAAAGCCCTAGAATTCCTGGTAGTCTCTCATTCTAGTAGTAACCAGGTTTAATTCTGCTTGACTGTTTAAAGAATAGTATGCTGACACCTAGGTGGCCATTGCACCTCTAGTGTAACAAAAATCACATCAGTTGATCTTATATACACCCTTTACCCAGAAGAAAATCTCTATTCTGGGCTACCATTAATGTGTAAATATTTTCCCTTAGGCTTAGTGTATGTAGTTCACGTAGTATCTATCTATATTGATTGTACTGTTTTCCAACTCTCCAGTTCAATATTCTTCACATTCAATATTCTGTAGTGTGCCATTCTGACTATATGAAACATAGTAAGTCCATCTGCTTCCATACCTTTTCACAGCCTTTGAAAACAGCCAGTCCTTGTTTAGCAACTGCCTCGTTTAGTAACCATTTTCAGTTATGGTGGTGGAAAAGAAACTTTACCACCAATCCCCATGTTTCACAGGTCTGTAAAGCAAAGGAAAACTGAAAACTAATCATAAGCACAGTCATGGTTTCACTCGGTGGCCACTTTGCTTAATGACCGAGCTGCTGGTCCTAACTGGTCAATAAATGAGAATTATCTGCACACAACACTGATGGCTAAGGCTTCTGGGGAAGAAATGGCTTTTAGGTAGCATAGCTGATGACAATGGCAGAATGAAATTAGTGAGTAGACCAGTTCTTTGATCATTCCTGTCTAGACAAGGAGAGGACTTGAGACTGCCAACTAGTTGGCAATGGGTTTGCTTAATGACTATGGTGTTTACTTAACAACCACTGCAAAATAAATAAATAAACTGGGTCAGTCATGCGATGATCAGCTTAAAACCTGGCATGACTTATGATTGTAATTCTAGGCTCGATTACGATCACAAGTTGAGGGCTATCTGTACAAGATTTCCCTCTTCCCATTTTTCCCCACTGCAACAACACTGGGAGGTGGGCTGGGCTTATAGAAGACAACCAGCCCGAAGTCGTCCAATGAACTTCTGTAGCTGACCGTAGTGTCAAACCTGCATCTCCTGACTTCTGCCCCACAATGCACTGGGGGTCTCTACCTCATTAGATCCCCTGAGAGAAGGTGACCAATAACAGGAGGTGGCACTGCACACCCTATCAAATTTCATTGCTAATAAGAGTCTTTGGCATTAACTCACATAAAGAAGCAGCTACTGCAACAACTTTTCTTACCCCTCTAATTTTCAGTCAGTTGACACTGGATTTCTGTTTAGATGGTTTATTTCATATGCTTGATTTCCTCTCTCCAACAGCATATATTCAGACCTAATTAAATACCCAAGTGATGACATTTTCAATTATTTGGATCCATACATGGAGTCTGGCTTCAGATTGCCATTCAGACATCTATAGATTTCACCAGTTCATCAGCTCTTTCCACTGGCAGAATTTCTTTTTTTCTTTCTTTCTCACTCCTTCCCTCCTTTCCTTCCTTCCCTCTCTCCCTCTCCCCCCCCCACCTCTGCTTGTGTAAGATGCAGATGTATATTTTTTAAAGCAAACATACTAAAACCTACTTACCCAAAGAAGCCATATAATTTGTTCAGGGACAACTTGCAACATTAATCACAAATAGCATCACTGTGATGGCAATTCAGCATGCTGGAGGCCACTAACACTGCACTTGAAATTGTCACCCTTCAACTATGTTTATGAGCTTTCGCCTATCTAGTGGCCTCCAGAAATGTTCAACCAACAACTAATATCCTTAACATGCACACGGGAGTTGAAGTCCAATACATCAGAAATGCACAGGATGAGAAGCATTGGTTATGTTGAAATAACTGGGGTGACCAAGTCTAGTGTCATCTTAAATCCAGGTACACATAAAATTTAATTACAACTGGCAAACATCTGCAATTATTGAGAAAAAAAGACTTAAAGGAAACAATAGCTTTCTCAGATATGGCTTAAGATTTAACAGCAAATAATATGCCGCAGTCTATTACCAGATATGTCAGATTTAGATATTCAAATAAATTTCAATTAAGTGAAATGAATTCCACCTAATCTTGATGTGTGAACTAATCCAAGAGCTCTTCAGATATCTGGGTAAATAGAAACATGCAGATATCCACATTTTCATTTAAGAAGCTCAGGTCTTCTGTACTGCACCTTGACAAATAGAAGGCCGAGAAACCTACTCAATCCCAACACTTTAAGAAATAACAAACCATCACTACAGATTACAAGTCCCTGACTTACAACTGTTCATTTAGTGACCAAAGTTTCAACAGCACTGGAAAAAGTGACTTATAACACTTTCCCCACTTATTACCTTTGCCATATCCCCAGTCATGTGATTAAAATTTGGATACTTAGGAACTGGCATGTATTTATGACAATTGCAGTGTTCTAAGGTTGTGTGATTATCTTTTGCAATTGTTTGACATGACCGTGTTACTAGCTTAACAACAGTGGTGATTCGCTTAATAAGAGGTGAATAAGTGGCAAGAAAAGTTGTAAAATGGGGCAAAATTCACTTAACAACTCTTGTTTAGCTATGAAAATTTTGGGCTCAATTGTGGTTGTAAGTCAAGAAATACCTGTAATACAATGTATTTCGAGATTGTCCTTCTGTAGAAAATTGAGAAAGGTTTACCATAAAAATAAGAATACAAGCATTTCTCAGTCCTCATCTGGCATTTTAAGCCTCACACAATTTTTGCCCTTGGTCCTCAAGAATCAGGGATTCATATCCATATGTTGCTAAAAGTGAGTGGCTTCAAAGACTCTTTGAAGAGAGAGCAACACACACACACACAGGATTTAATGCAATATAAATGAATTAAAGATCCAAGATCACTCACTTAAAACAAACCATCCCTTCTTCAGGCAAATTGCAGCCTTAATATTAGAGTACATTGCTGCAAAATATTAATGAGGGACACACCTGAAACTGGTACATTGACAAACACAGCAGTTGTGTTACCAACAGGGATGGTAGAAGTTAATATACAGGTTCCAAAGTGATGCCAGACCAGCCTGACATCCAGATGTGAGCAATCACAACTCTCATATCCCAAGCCAGTAGGCCTGAAAGTGTGGAGGTTGTCATCTCCAGCCTCTGAAAGACATCAGCCTGGGGAAGGGTTGGTCTAGGTCAGGGGTAGGCAAGCTCGGCTCTTTTATGACTCGTGGACTTCAACTCCCAGAATTCCTGAGCCAGCAGCTGGCTCAGGAATTCTGGGAGTTGAAGTCCACGAGTCATAAAAGAGCCGAGCTTGCCTACCCCTGGTCTAGGTTGAACAGCAAACAAACTCAAACCAACCTGGACCCTTTGATCTGTGCTGTTGAAAGGGCTGCTGTCCCATTTTACAGCACAATCAAATTTTCTCTTATTATCCTGCTTTCTGACAGATAAAATGTTACGTCTTTAGAGGAATGTTCCACTGAAGTATCCAAGCTATGTCAGGGGAAACCGTACTTGTCTTTTGTCCAGAGGAAGGAAAATTGCTATTAGGCTTAATAATATTACTATCAACACCCAGGAACATAAGGTGTGCTGCATCTCAGTTACTAGAAATCCAAGTTATTTTTTTATTTTATTTTATTTTATTTTATTTTAATTCCATTTATATCCCGCCCTTCTCCGAAGACTCAGGGCGGCTTACAAGCTTAGCAGTAGCCTTCATTCTATGTATATGCCTGCTTATTAGGGCTTTCACTCACACACACACACACACCCCAAGCAGCATTATTACAAAGTCAGCTTATTGCCCCCAACAATCTGGGTCCTCATTTTACCTACCTCGGAAGGATGGAAGGCTGAGTCAACCTTGAGCCTGGTGGGACGCGAACCTGCACTAATTGCAGGCAGCTGGTGTTAAAGGAGGCATTAGCCCACTGCTCCACCAAGTTATGATTTCACACTGCAAGCATCAATTGCAAAACAGCTCCAGTTCAACTTAAGCTTCTGCTTCTCTAGAAGTGAAAAATTGTCTGAAAAAGTTATCTGCCGTATGCTCTTTATTATTGAAAAATGCAACTAATTGTAAAATAACTACAGTATGTAGAACTTTATGCACACAGCAGTACTGTAATGTTTTTGTTACTGTGTATTGGGGAAAAATCCAAAAACATATAAATCATTAACTTGGAAAGAATGTTAATTGTTTAAGGAAACGGGGAAGGAAAGAAAGTGACATAAAAAAGGTAAGGAGACGAAAACACTCCATACATTTCCTTTGGGGCAAGCCAAATTATATTCAAACTGATTTTTCTTCTGCAGATTATGTTTAAAAGTGCAGCAGATGGCAGCACAGTGTCCATCTTGTCTGGAACCCCCCAAAATATAGCAGAGTTGGATCAATTGATACTTGGATGAGAGACCACCAGAGAATTCTAGGTTGTAGGCTAGACTAAGAAGTTGGGGGGGGGGGAGAAACAAAAGCCTTAAAGGCACAATGGCCAACCACTTCTGTACAGTTGCCACAAAAAATGCCAGTAGACACTGAGCTCAGTTTTAAGGAGAATTTTCCTTTTGAAGAAAATACAAGTTAATTCCAGAGACAAAATGGAATTCCAAGAGCCTTAATCAGGCTTGAATTGTGAGTAACCAGAATTGGGACTAATGTAAACATGTGACTGTCCCTATCTCCCTTCAGGTTTCCTTTGCTTTGCAGATCTGCAAAGGTCATAAATGCAAATATTTGTCCTGAAGTTACTTTTTCATTAATATAACTGTGAATGGTTGCTGTCTGGGGCACTTATTAAATGAGAATTACCTATATAATTGAACTGAGATCCAGCAGCAAGGGTGTTGTATTGCTTTCTTAAGACAAATCTAGAGGGTTGGGGACACTGAAAACTCTATTTACAGGTCTGGAGATCAAAGGCCAATCTTGATAGAGCTCAAACTTCCAATAGAAGAAAAAACTCCATCTACTTTAAATTAGCCCTTATATCCAAAAACGTTCAGGTATAAGAACACACCTCATATGGACTTGTAGACTTGAAATTCAAGTCACAGGGCTGATGTAAACAGCAGCCATCTCAGACTTAATCTTGAGCAAATATGCTATTTGACCCAAGTTACAAAGACTTGACTGCAATAGACAAGTTTGACTTTCTATATCTCCATAGAACAGGAGACCTCATGGATTCTGTGGATCTGAAGGTGAAGATCAAGAAATCAGGGATTCTCTGGTATATGTTCTGCTTGCCCACAGCTAAACTTTCCCCTATTGCCAGCATAGCCCTCCAAGACAACTTGGTGAAAATACATATTGTTTCCTTCTGAAAGTAAATTGTGACCTTTCTGTTCTCAAGAGTTAGCACTTATGTCGTTCTCCAGTTCACCTTCCTACCATGGATAATTTTTGCATACATGTTATTGTTATCCACATGTTCCTAATGTATTAACTGGAAGGTCTGTTTTTAAGTAAGGTATCTTTGGTAACAAAATCTATTTTTTCCAGAAGGTTTTAAAGCCAGCTTCAGTGGCCTTTCTGAAAGCTGTTTTGCCAAGAAAGCAATCCACCATCAAACTTGGTCAGATTTATTCTTTGCCTCCACACACATGGCTACAACCAAACTCGGCAACTAATCCATTGTTAAGGTTCCTTCCTTCCTTCCCCGGAAAAAATATATGGGAGGGATTTGATGAGTAAAATTGATTTGTTTTAATATTAGCATTTTTTTACCTTTTTTCCTTTAATCCACCTTTCAATTTTTTCCCCACCTAGGTCCCCAATCCCTGGACTATGGCCCATTAGCAACCGGGTCATGCAAGAGAGTGAAGCTTCATCTGCACACGTGCAGGATCTAGGTAGCACATGAAGCCATGCCCCTCTCCATGGAACCGGTCCCTGGTGCCCAAAAAGTAGGGGGGGGGGTGCTCATGTAGGGAATCTACCCTATTTAGGATGGCACAATCACCTTATTTTTAATAAAAACAAAAGTAAGGTAATTGGCTTAAGTCTTGAATAGGATTGCTGCAGCTACATCTGCTTTTGACATCCTTTCGTATTTTTGCATAGACTGTCATAGCGAAGGAGACGAGCTTTGGTCGGAATAATAGGAAAGTCAGCATTAATATATAATTTCAGCCAGAGGCATCACTCCAGACACATCCAACCTAATTGTTCTCCAAATCTATGTTTTCTATCAGACTTCTATAGCAACCTAGAACAGGAAGGGTTCGTCCAAAAAATGAGTTTCTTAAAGTTCTGACTACTAAAATCAGGAAGAATGTTATATAGTAACATCACAGTCTACTTTCATATAAGGCAAATTAAAATGGCAGGTTTCTGGTGAAAGCCTGCACATGTTCAATGTAAAAGTGAGGAAGCTTGGCTCTTTTACGTAAATGGGGGAAGTCTTTCCCTAGCGATTGCTTTGGAAATGGCTTCTAGTCTTCTCATCAATCTGAGAAATCAGCTCTCAAGATCCCATATCTTCCACATCCTGAATGCTAACTATGGTTAAATTCATCAGATGTGCACCAGGCTGAAAAAGGCTCTCAAAGTATGAAGCTAAATGGGGAAATACGCAGGCACTATTCCACCTAATTGTCAGGCACTTGTTAAACTTGTTTAGGGCGTTCCTTGCACCAAATGCAAAATTTGAACCCCCATCTTCCCTCTAGAGAGCTACAGAAACCTCTCTCACACCACTAGTATTTTATTCTTGTATAGCACAGGTTAGAAGCAGGCTAACCTAGGTGAAATGCATAATGTGCAGATTTCACAATCACTTAGCATTTCATTAGTTATGTAATATTACATTTAATAATAAAATCTCTTTTGAGACAGCCATTTTCCCCCAGATTTTTCTATTTAGTCTATAGTCAGGGGATTTCTTGGTTGTCTTCCATCCAAATATGAGGAATGTGCAAAATCTATTGTTCTAGGGAACACCAGACTGTTCCATTTCCTTTATAGATCATACTAGTCCAGATGGAACACACATGAATCACAATGAATTATTGGGTTCTGGAAAACTGTGGAACACCCCAGAATGGCTGGATCAGCGTGGCCAATAAGAGAAATAGGAACATTACAGAATCCCTCACAGTACCACCTTTATACACAGTTGCGAAATACTAATCCTGCTCAGATTTTTGTGATTTGTGAAGTTACGTGTTGCCACCTTATTGGGCATGCTATATATGTCAAATGGTTTTAAATATGGTGAATGAGCATTGTGTTGCTCTTTTCCTCTTTGTATCCTTTGCCCAATCACTGTCATGATATTTCTTATATCAAAACTCAAAGCCATCTGACCCTTTTTTTAAGTTGTACTAATACAACGGTAGTTGAAACAGGAAGTGATACTGCAAACAAAAACAGCCATTATCAAAATAGTATTTAATGTAACACATAACAATATGGAATATAATTCTAAGGAAAGAGGGGTAACTCAGCTTAGGGATAAAATACCATGTTAATCAGATGGAAATTGAAAGCTAATTTTTCTGCAGTTTTAGGGGACTGTGCCCTAAAATATTTTATACTAGATGAAGAAAACAGGTCTAACACGTTAGTCTCTACAGGTGTTTCTCAACCTCAGGAATTTTAAGCTTGCTTAAACTACCAGAATTCTCCAGCCAGCATGCTCTATCACATGGCTATTTTCAGTTGGAAATCAAAAAGCATCAGACAAAACACACTAAACTGAGTATTTTAACTGCTTTATCCAACGGCTTTCTTGAAAAAAAAATAAACAGGCCCTTTATGGGAGAAATTTCAGGGCTAGAAATTGGAGTATGAAGTTGTTCTTACACGAAGGAAGGGGTATCATTTCTGGCCAACTCCAAAGAAAGCTACAGAGATGCACCCCTAAAGTCTTTGTGGAGAATTTCTCATTTTATAGGTGTGATCTTCCTCCACTTGCTACCATTCATATGTATTCCTTGGCCCCACATTCACTGTTACTTCATTCTAGTCATTTTTCCCTTTCCAGGTTATATGGAGAAAAAAAATGTAACCAAGGGATTCCAAGCTCCCAAAATCTGCTGTGGGCATTACAGTAGTTCCATGGGCCTCTTCTCTCTCTCTCTCTCTCTCTCTCTCTCTCTCTGTGTGTGTGTGTGTGTGTGTGTGTGTGTGTGTGTGTGTGTGTGTGTGTAATGAAAAAACAAATGTGACATCATAAGGCAAATACCACGACTTACCTACTTGCATGAGACATCAAGACACAAGTGTGTTGTGGCAGCAACTAGCAATGATATCATAAATACATAGGTCAAAATTTGGTGTTATTATGCTTGTTGTGCATCCTGCTGAACAGCTGAATCCAGAATGAGCGTACCCAGCAACCTTGTGAGAAGATTTGAAAACAAAGTTCTGCAAATAAGAGCCCCTTATCCGTTTGTGCGTGCCTAGTTAGTTTCTATGCATGGAGATGCCAGTTGCTCCTGGGTGAAGTCCATACAACTGTATCAAGCCAGCTTCACTTTGCAGGTACCCTAAGTGGGAAGCAACATTGAAAGAAACTCTGACTTTGCTGCAGCCAGTATATAAACCTTGCAAAGAGCTGAAAAGAAAAGAGAAAAATCAACAAGAAAACACTGCAAAAACAGATCAGAAAATCCATCAGAGAACTGTGTGTACATCTTCCAGACTGAAGGATCCTTGGAACTTCCAATTCCACTTAAGATTCACTGTCCCAAGTATACTTCCTAATGGCTCTCTCAGAAGATCATTGAAAGTAAAATCCTGTAATTTCCATTTTACATTAAGACTGGGGAGCTTTGTTGATAACGGTAGCAAGATTATTGAATGCACAAAGATGAAAAGATTTGGCAATACCCACAATGGAGCAATGGTTAGTGAAGATGATAAAACTTACTGAGGCGACCAAGCTGACTTATTTGATTAGAGAAAACAATTATCTACGTTTATTGATGACTGCAAACCCCTTATGTGTTTTTTGTGTAAAATGGAAAAGATGAACTTATGGTTTATGGTTTTCGTGATTAGACAGGATAAATTATAGAAAGAAGAAATGGATGGTGTAATTTTAGAGAAGTGAATTCATAATTATAACTGCTGTAAAGAAAATAAGAAACTACTTCTCTGCATCTTTTTCTTTTCCATTTTTCTTTTCCTTTTTCTTCATTTCTTACCCTTTTAGCTTTGTCTTTGATTTCTTTCTTTTTCTTCATGATTCTTTATTATTTTATACCTTTGTTTTTAAACTTTTAATAAAATTATTTGGGAGGAGGAGGAGGAGAAGGAGGAGGAGGAGGAGAAGGAGAATTAGAAGAAGAAACAACGACAACTGGAGATATTTGTTTGTAGGCAAAATACCTACTCTGCAGCTAAACAATGAGCCTAATAAAACAGTAACTATGTCCAATCACAACCAAGAAGACAAAACAAAGCAACCTTAATAAAGATCCATAGCAGCTTGCCTGAAAGCTTCACAAATTTCCTTTTTGCTGCCAATTCCCTTTTCTTCAGCGGAATGGGGTGAGGGATGATGGAAAATGCAAGGCTGCGTATTTTTATATTTTTAAACTTTTTATTTCCTGTGTCCTAAATCACAGCTTGCTGTCTTTTAGGGGAAAGTGTCCCCCAGATCATCATCAACAACAGCAAGAACCATTTTAAGGTCTGCAGGAAGAGATAGGCATATACGGTATATGCTAGGCACAGCCTATACCGGCTGTCACAATCTGGCATCATTTAGCTATGTTGAACTACAACTGTCATCATCCTATCCAGTACTGCCAATGGGCAGACTTGCTGGAGACTATGTAAGTTATCTGTACTAGTTCCTGAAAGAGCACAATCAACAAACACCAGTCCATAGGGTCTACTAAAAGAAGAAATTTTTGAAGACTACATTCTAGAGAAACTATTCCTGCAATCCTGTTCTCTCAATATGTAAGACAATCCATCTCAATAATCAGCTCTGAAGATAAAGACTTATCTTCTCTTACTGTTATCAAACCCTTGTAGGACACAAGGACAAATTATTTAAAGGCCAATTGTTAAGGTCCCACTGCCACATTGCCCGATCTCCACTTAAATGGCCCACTGCCTTAAGCAAAATCAAGTGAAGAAAAAGGGCACCTCCGTTACCCAACCACAAAAGAGATTAGCAGCCCCACCTCACAAGAAAATTGTGACATATTATGGAGGCTACAGCTAATCCCCTCTTTGACAAATATATTTTGGTTTCTTAAGTCGAGATATACAGCAGGCAACCGTTGCTCATGTATTCAATCTTTGGGTCCTCATTTTGTACAAGTCCAATTAAATTGGGAAAGCTGTAATTAACTATCATTTTGGAAAGAAGCTATGGTTACTAGCACTGGAGCAAGCCAAATTCTAAACCAGGGGTAGTCAACCTTGGCTCTTTTATGACTGGTGGATTTCAACTCCCAGAATTCCTGAGCCAGCATGAGTCATAAAAGAGGCAAGGCTGCCTACCCGTTCTAAACCATGTTGGTTTCAAAACTGAATCATTTCCCAACTTACATGAATCCAGAAATTATGGTTTCTATAGGAGCAAAAGGAACCATACTTACCTGTAGTAGTTCCTTCTCCAATTACAGTAGCTTTTAAGACATCAACCTAAAATAACAACTCTATTACAGCAGGTAGCTTGGATTGAGAGAGGATGAATGCATCCATTCGTGGTAGGTTTGTTTGGTTGTTTAATGTCATGTGAACCATTTGATGTGTAAAATTTGATGGCCAGGTGACAGACTATCTTGATATCATTATTCCGTTTTTTTCTCTCTCAAAACACTTCACTTGAATTGTTCTGAAGGCAGTTCCCAAGAGTGATTGTTCTGGAATGATATATAGTTGGTAGCATTCTGGACTAGCTCTGATCCTTTCAAGCTCCTAACATCAGATATAATTAAGGAAACCAGATTCACACAAAGTCTCATTAATCAGCTTTATAATGCCAGGAAAGAAAAGGTTAGGCTACAGAATCTTGGAAACTAAGTTAGTATACTTCAGTCCGCATTTATTTGTGAGTACATTAAGGTGATACAATAATTCTAGGAAATGATTACTCCTCTTTTTCAGAAACAACACTCCCCCCCCAATGAATGGACCGATGCCTCACTTAACAGATAAGACTGAAAAGTCTCTCTGATCTTTGACCACGTTTTGAAACTTCTCACTCTGTGAGACACTAGATGTCCTGTTACTGGGCCACAGAGTTCTTCACATCCTTAGAGTGTGCAAAGCTTGCATTTTGTAAGCCATGGCTTAGAATTTAGCATGACCATTAATCCCTGCTGTGATTTCTCCAATAAACTATGGCAGAAGACAGTGCATTAATCCTGCCAGTAGCTCAAACCAATTTCCTTGTTCGTTGCTCCATGCTCCACCAGGCTCATTAATTAGATTTTTGCAGAGCTTGTTCACAAACAGGCTGCTTGCACAGGTAAAAGGTTCCTTCATATCTTGGCCAATACCCAATAAAAGCAATCAGAGATAGAGGAATCCAAGGCAGGCAGCATTCAGTGATCCATCTGCCCCCTTGCTTCACCTTTCCCTGACTTGGCCTCGTATTTTATATGCCGATGCCTATTTGACACATTCCAGAATAGTTCAGTTTCTGCATGGATTTCAGAGGAAGCAACTCCTTCGTGCTTCTGCAATTAGGGAAAGGAGAAATTCTCATCTTCAGAGCACTCAGCTGTACTCTTATTACATGAATAGGCAAGCTGCACTTTCAGAGGACTACTTCCATTTTAGTCATGTTACGACAGTAATTTTTATGCCACTTGTAAGGCTGAAGCTCTATACAGCTCATCACTCCATAGAGATGAGAGAAGATAATGACTTCCCTACTGCTGGTTAACAACCAGTTATGTCAGGAAGCATAAAGGACGGAACTACTCCTATCTGGATGATGAGTAGGTTGTTTTCAACCCTGCTAGCGGTCAGTCCTTTCCTTCAGCCATCTTAGCCTAGTATCTATTATTTGCTTCCGAAGAGGAACTTGGAGATCTGCCAAAGCCTGAGCATCCTCCAATAAGCAACGTAAGTCATCTTCTTTTTCAATTGCAAGAAGCGGATTCAGGAATTAGAATGGCTACGGGCATATTTCTGCAGCATAGTTTCAATCTGTTTCTAATTCTTGAAGTGTCTGTTACAATATGAGGAGCAGGAATCAGAAAATAAAATCTAAAATGAGCCTTATGTCATTCACGATTGCATGGGTCAGCAGTTCAACTAGGGTGGGATAAGACCACCTCCTGATTCAGGAGGACAACTTGGAAATAGCTGTGGAAATAATTATGATAATGTGTTGGCCACGATTAAAAAAAGGATATGTTGTTTTGTTTTCTGTATGAAGTGATTAAGGTTGTTTTCAGAGCAAGGGATGAAAAATGAGGCAATGGCTTATTCAGAGGTTTTGTAACAGCAACAGAATATCCTTACAGCTTCTCATTGGTTTCTCCCCCACCCCCCTCAAGCACCTCTTTCTTAAAAAGATGCCCAGAAGCAAATGTTTTAGCACCAACCAGTTTTGGGCAACACTACAACCATGCATCTGGGATTGTTCCAGCTCCTTTCACAAGTCTTCATTGGTTCAGTAGCAATACTGCATTGCATTTTAAGAACAGAGGTTTACACATATTTGAAAGGAAAAAGAAAAACCCCACAGATGCAACAGAAGCAGCAGCTTCATTGAGCAGCGGAACGTCCTTCCTACCTACCCACTCCAAATGATTGTCCTGATAAAACTTAACTCATCAGAAGAATTAACCACAATACTGAAAATCGAAACCATCATACAATAAGTGGCATCTTATTAGTTTATTATATCTGGCCTGAGACTGTCCAGTGCACTAATGTTTCCATTGGTGCATTTTCTAATGCTGCACACAGGAAGGCATATCCTCAGAGGGAGGTTAGCACCAGGGTCTAAAATATGCAGGCAGTAATGTTACCCAATTCTTCAATCTAACACCAGGAATTCAGGTACATGTTAAATATGCTAAGAGGGGCCATTTCCCTCTTAGATAGAAGCCAGAAGATAAGAATTATAGTATAAAAATACACTTTGGGACCAAAGACTCCCTTTCAGAAATTTCAGAAAAATAATACACGTGGATATAGAAAACAAAGCACATTCTATTCAATTCTCCAGTAAGAAATAAACACTCCTCCCACTTTCGGATGCTCTTAATAATAGTATATACGTAACAGGATTGAGAAATCTGTTTTCCTGCCACTGATTCAGGATCAACAAGTCTTCCCTGTGTCATCTCTTCTTCCTTTAAGCAGAAGCCAGAGAGAAGGCTCCTGTTGAGGAGATCCAGGCTGGGGCAGGAGGGAGAAAGGATGAAGTGACCCAAACACACCCCAATCCCATATATATTATTTCTCTAATTTCTAGACATTTACTTTCAGATGCTCAAGCTCTGGTGGTGGGTGTAGGGCCGGGTAAGAAGAGATAGCTTCTAGCTCAGTGGTGGCGAACCTATGGAGTGCCGGAGGTAGCATTCAGAGCCCCCTTTGTGGGAACACGCACTGTCACCCCAGCCCCGCCTTCCCCCGTGGCCTTACCAGCAGCCCCCCTGGAGGAGTCGCCCCTGAGCGCAGTCCACGTGGAGCAGCACAGCCAAGGACATGGCAGCCGGGCAGCGGGGACAAGACTCTGCCCTCGCGCCGTCGTGTGCAGATGATCCTGCGGGGCGCGGGTGGAGGGCGTGGCTGCCAGGCGGCTGCTGGCCAGCCTGGGCGACCTACTCCGGCGGGCCGTGGAGGCAATGGGTGGCCTTGCAGGGGCAAAGCAGGCTGGGTGCAAAGTGAGGCGGGCAGGGAGGCACGGACGGGTTTGGGGCACTCAGTCTCTAAAAGGTTCGCCATCACTGTCCTAGCTGCTGGAATCAATTTTTTTCTTGCTGAGATTTCTAAGCTTTTTTTGGTTATGGCATTTTTTTAAATTGACAAGTCCAGAGGCATGGAATGGAAGGGGGCTTAATGCACTTTTTGACAAGTTAATTCAATGCATGGAAAATAAGCCCTCTGCATTAGCTAAGTGAAGACTTCATCTCCCAAAGCAGCATACACCACAAAAACAGCTTTCAAGGATTACATGTCCTGCTTGAGCATTTCAAAGAAGTATCTACTAGATACAAGTATCTATGGACATTATCAATCATCCAGGTCGTGACTGTCCTGGTCCCCGGACCAGGGGTTGGGGACCCCTGTACTAGATACATGGTGAACAAGTCATCTATCTGCCCTGCCTTATCTCTTTCTAAGATGTTTGTAAGAAACAAATCGTGTCTTCTCTGTTAGTAGCTAGTTACGTAAATCTGCTGTTCCTACAAAATTAAGTGCTAACTGGCAATAGCTGGATATAAACTTCCTGTAATTTTGCATACTTCTATCATATAATTCATTAATGAATAGGAAAGAGAAGGAAATGCGGAGTGAGAAAAATAGGTTATGATGCAACTGACAGAGATTGCCTGCCCTTCCTTGAATTTTCCACTATGGAGCCTTCCCTAGAGGAAGAGATAAATGTAGGGTAAACTGGAGAACCAGAACAGCTTTTAAGCAAGCGAAGACAGGAAAATCTTTTATGTCTCTTATTCTTGGGAGAGAAAAAAACCTTTGCCGGCTCCCCAAACTACTCTAGCTGAAGAATTTGGGGAGTTGAAGTCCAGGCATCTTAAAGTTGCCAAGTTTAAGAAAATACTGCACTAGTAAATGACATGACACAAGGTTTTCGGCAAAATGACAGGCAACCCCCCCCCCTTTATATAGGAAAAAAACCCCCACAAATCTGTTGAAATGTATGTTTCATCCATAATTTGCAATCATTAAGCAAGCGTTTCTGAAGGCAGATTTGAGATGGAAAAGAATGAGACAGGAGATTCTTGCTCATTTTAATACAATTATTACATAATTTTGTATAAATCACAAGAGTCGAGAGTACGGTAAGTATTTTAACCTGTTCCTTCCTTTTATCAGCTGCATTTCCTCCTGTAGCATAATTTAAATTTCAGAGAACAATTGTGCAACCGGATGCTTTTTTTGAAGAGCCACCTCTTCCCCTACTTCCTGGTTCTTTCTATATTGGCTTTCTAGTCCCTCTGGAATTAGTTCTGGTTGTTAAAAGACCAAGAAATGCAGGAAGAATGTAAAAAAAATTTGGGGGATATTTCCAGCTTTCTCCATGTATTCATTAAGCCATGCAACAACCATTTTTGTCACTCCTTAATCTATACTTTATTAACCAAATATACATATGCTTAAATTCTAATTCAGGTAGTCCACGTGTTACCACAAGCCCAAAATTTCTGTTGATAAGTGAGACATTTGTTAAGTGAGTTTTGTCCCATTTGACAACTTTTCTTGCCACAGTTAAGCAAATCAGGCTTCCGCACAGACTCTGTGGTCAGACGGTTGAAAAAGGTGATCCCATGATCCCAGGACACTGCAAGCGTCATAAATATGAATCAATTGCTAAGTGTCTGAAATGTGATCATGTGACCACGGGGCTGCTGCAACCATCGTAATAAGTGTGAAAAACTGTCATAAGTTATTTATTCCAATGCCACTGTAGCTTCAAACCATCACTAAATGAGCTGTTATAAGTCAAGGACTATCTGTAATCTATTTTCAAGATTACCCACTAACTTGATGGCAAGAACATACTTCAATATGAGAGTTACTATCCATATTTCACCCCATAGGCTTGTTCTACCTGTATAGCCAACTGCACAACTCCACCCCATCTCTCTTCCAGGAAAGTTCTGGTATAACTATTCCCAACCTGGGCACCCTCCAGAGGTATAGACTTCAACTCCCAGTATGTGTGACAATTGCTAAGAGTTCTGGAAGTTGACGTTCACAGATCTAGATAACCCACAACAAAGATGGGGAAGTAACTTCATCAACCAGTTGAATCAACTATGGTTACCTTCTGGGAGACCCTGTTAACATTTCAAAAACAAGGAGAACCTCAAATCAGAAGTGAGCAGGCATGCTATGCTATCTCCTAAAATTTAAATATGGCCCCAGGAGTTTTTTTATAGTAGATTAATTAAAATGCTGAGTGTGGGGATTTGGAGAATTAAGTTTCTGGGTGAAGGATTCCCTCTGGGGTACAAATCTGTTATAAGGAACTTCAGAACTGTGATTATTATTATTTTTTAAAAATGGAATATGTCCCTTCTATTATTTCTGCTAGCTCCAACGTGAAAGAAGGAATATTCTGCTACCAGATGTCCTTGTGTGACATCATTGCTGACGTCAAATATGTTTTCTTCAAAGTAGTTTCTGTATAACTATTTTCTTGGAAGGGGATGTTTTGTAATCAAGACTGGATTACTTGGAGCCTTTTAACTCCAACAATAACTCTGTCGAAGGATGCTTGAAATCCATTTAGCAATTTTCATCAAGCAATTACCTCCTCTTTGCTTGAGGATTAGCCTACCGTACCTCTTTAAAATAGGGGGCAGAATCTAAGGCTGCTCCTTTCCTCTGAAGCATCACAATAATTACTCATTGGTGCAGAAACCTATATCACCACAGTGCTACGGTATGAAGCAACTGCCCCATTAAAGGCAATATTTAAACTTACCCATTTGTACAAGTGCCTAGGTTTTATTAGCAACCTAGCCCAATTTAAAAAGCCAGGGTGTGCGACAGTATACGTGTCCCAAAAGTGCACAACTTGAGCTGATAGCTCCAGTGGCCTTTAAATATTATTGCAAAAGTTTTATACTCCAAAGAGGTAGAACTAAGACTTTTTTAAAAATTGATCTAACAGAAGAACTGCATTAATTAATCCTAGTTTACATGATTCTTTCTTGTAAGGTTAATGATTTTCCACCCATCGTCTGAATGTTCAAACTGGATGTTACCCAAACTTTCAGGGTCCTAACAAGGTCCTGGAATGTTCCTCTCTGAGATTCTGTGTGTATTCATCCCTCATGTTTAACCCACATGTTTGTTTTCCACAGAATTCTTTAACTAGTTTTAAAAAAAATTCAGAGAAAACTTTGCACTCCTCTGTAAAAATACAAAACCCATTAAATTCAAGAAAATGTTCTATAGGGAATATTCTAGGCAGCAACCTTCAATTATTAAACTTGTATCAATGCATGCTTTGAGAGATGCCTTTACTTTTTGGGAAGCTCTGTATATGGCGTGATCTACACAGAAAGGAATGCCATTCCAAACATTCCTGAACAAATTAAACCAACATTTCTTTTACTTTTCAAACTTGCTTCTTTTTAAACATAATTATTGCAAACGTCTAAAATTTCTCAAATCCCTCCTGCTAAAAACAGCTAACCAGTAAAAAGGCATTTGCTGCTGTGTTCAAACATTTCCCATTAATTCTACAGTTAAAATAAAATAAGTTTGGCTCTGAAACGAATCCTCTGTCCTTGTGGGGTAGGGTATAGGAAAAACATCATTGGCTCCATCTGCTAAAGGGATTTTCTTCCCTCCACCATTTTATACATTTTTTACACAGACAGACTCACACACACCAGTGTTGGGGTACCCTACCATTTGAGAACTTCCATCCAAACAAGTCTTATTTCTTGAAACCATGAGGCAAAAGACAGAATATTTTAAAAAAAGACGGCAGATATCCCAATTAAACCAATCCCTGCTGAATTCCAAAAACTAGATTTTCTGTTTTCAGTATTAATTTTAAAAGACTGTGGTACTGCAACAAAAAGAAAAAAGCGCACAATGAGCATGTCGTCCTCTGTTCATAAATACAAATCATCCCATCCCGTTACACCCGACTAATGCTAGCTTTGTTCCAATGCTCCTCCGAACAGGGGTGGGTGGACTCCCAAATGGCGGTTCTTGCTTTACAGAACATGAGACACAGATGCCCAGCTCCAGAATGTGAACTCAGCACAGGAAAGGTAAACTGAAAAGCTGAATGACGTCACCTACTCACCCTAGATCATTCTCAGAGGCAACTACTGTCTGCAAGCGTGAGAGCTTCCTAAATCAGTCTGTGCTACTAACTCCTGCACAAAATTTAACATCCTTGTTACAGGAGAACAAAAGAGCTCATGGCAACGGCAGATTCCTTCCGTGGTTCCCATTTAATGGACCCACATGCTCTCCTCCAGCAGAGTACTAAATACAAAAAACTAGATAGGAATGTAATAACTGGGACAGACTCTGCCCTGGAGTGATCCCCACAAGCCCAGCAATGTTAGGAATAGTTGGGATCCTTTAAAAAAGGCTGTTATTGTCCTTTTTTATATTGCTATATTGGACAATGAAAACCCTCCTGCTTGCCTACCTACCCCTCATGGGTATCCTGAAAATATGCTAATTCTGACAAACTGTTGCTCCTCCCCAAAAAATACTTGCCCTCCCCCCAAAAAGTATTGTGTGCATATATTTTGTATAACCCACTTTGGCTTGCCTTATGCTATGGCCTCTCCCGTTTCTAACTCTGATATATAGTAGCAGCCTTCTATTTGACACCAACTCGAGTACACATCCCAAAAATGTGCTTCTAAAAGAAGAGCACAAGGATTGATTGGAGGCCTAATCTCCATGGCAAGTTCATGTTAGACTTAAGATTCCATATTCATGTGAGCTGAATTATTACATTCTGACCAAGGTACGTGTTTATGTGTAGAATGAATTTTCTTCCAGTTTCAGATTCTACTGATTTCTGAAATTTGCATTTATTAATCTGTCTGGCACTGATGAACTTTTATGGATATGTGCCTTGCTTGTCAATAAAAATAAGCTTGCCATCCCCCACCTTCCTTCCCGAATCCACATTTGCTTCTTCACACAAACTTCTGAGTTTCATTTCTATCTCTTCTTTCTCTAAAGTTCAGGGCTATTTGCAACAACCGTCTCTAAATATCAACATTAACTTGTTTTGAGCTTAAACTCCTCCATTTAAAGGTGACCTTTAATGGAAAGCAGTTCCATAACTGAGGGACAGCGATTATAAAACAAGCACCTACCAATTTGCTCTTTTCTTTCTTGTTGGCTAATTTTGAAATAGCTGAGAAGAAATTTGAGTATTACTCTAGTCTTATTCTTTTACCATTTTCTCTACTTAAACTAAGTACACAGCTACCAGATCCTCTTCCTTTGGACAATAGCATATTTATATCCCACTTTTTTTTTTTTTACAAATCATTCAAGGCAGCAAACACACACCTTCCTCCTCCTATTTTCCTCTCAACAACAGCACTGTGAGATGAATTGTGCTGAGTGTGTGTGAAGGTCCCAAGGTCACCCAATTGGCTTTCAGACAAGACTACAGTAGAAATCATGGACTCCCGCTTTTCAGCCTAGTGCCTTAACCACTAGACCAAACTGGCTCTCTTCTGATTAAAAAAAAATTACCACCTTACATTGCATTTCGGTAACTTTTCACTTTTGTTCAGTTGTGTTTGATTTCTTGAAGACTACCAGATTCGTGCAGTTTTCTTGGCAAAGGTTTTCAAGAGTGGTTTGCCATTAACTCTTCCTAGGGTCAAGAGAAAATTACTTGCCCAAGATCACCCAGCTGGTTTTGTGCCTAAGGCAGAACTAGAACTCACTATCCCACCCCCCCAAGCCTATGCCTTAAGTACTACACCAAACTTTACTCTTTGGGTAAAAAACACCATCAGAAAATAGACTTGGTTCAGAATCCAGGATCCTCTAAGAGTAGTAATCCACACCTGTCTGCCAATCAACCAAGTAAAAAATCAACCTGCATTCTCAATTTGGTGCCACCTATACAGATTGCTAACAAAATGCACCCAGGCCCCAGGCTTTGCCCCAAGGCCTTTATCAACAAATCCTCCTACAGCCTTTATTCACATTCCTTGATCAACAAAGATTGCAGAGAACACTGCCTGTTAAATTACATGGGAGAGCTGCAATATTCGGAAACTGGCTAGTGGCCTTAAATGTACTTTGGCAGGCCCTGCTAAGGCCTTAGCTTAATTTGCATCTTGTTTGTTCACCAGAGGCTTCAATATCCAAGCTTCTCTGGATGGCTGCCACCAAAACCTCCATTTCCCTGAAAAGAGACAACTAAAAAAAAAAGGAGGGAGGAGGGCAAATGGAGAGCTGGCAACGAAACTGTTCAAGGCACTGAGAAGAAGCAGGTGGGGGGGGGGAGAGAATATGATCAAGAATTTCATTAAATGCACCAATTCAATTTTATGCATGACTCGTTTATTCCAAAGCAAATCTTTTAACACCAGCTATTTCTCCCTCTCTTCAGCCTTTTAATCTTACTCTAAGGACCTATTGCTTTCTGGGTCTTCCTCCCAAGTCATTATGCATAAGATTACCACTTTCTCCAAATCAGTCCCTTTCACTTTTCTTGACACCTACTGCATCTACTCATATAATCAGCTTTGGGTTCTTGGCAAACAGGTACTATAAGAACTTTCTAACCTCCTCCCCCCCAATCTTCATTCTTGCATAGACCCATTTCAGAGATGGATGTCCCTTCTTTTGGAACATCTGAAATTCAGATTCCACCACAAAACACATCAAGCTCTGCGGCACTGCGGAGCGTCCAGTTTTTGATCTGGCAAACTTTTATCAAGAGCAGTGACAAAATCGTGGGATGTTATTGATGATTAGATTATTATTCACAAATCACCATAAATGCAAAGGAGTTAAGATGATTCAGAAACAGCTGGGAATAAAATTATCTGGACTCATAGTAGCTGTGCTGGGTGGGACACATGGCCCTGAATTAAAAATACAATGCAGAAACAGAACTCCATTTTTCATTCCTTCTCCACCCCAAAAGAGACCAGGTATACCCAATCCTCAGAAGCAGCCTGATAGGGCTGAGGACTGCAACTCCCACAATTGGCAAACCATCTGGAAGGCAATAGTTTGGAAACAGCTGCCCAAATGCATCTGGGACAACTTTTGCATATTTAGCTGCCATGTAAATCTGCAAGCTGAACTGCTCTTTAGAAGGCCAGATCCTGAAGTTGAAACTCAAATACTTTGGCCACCTAATGAGAAGGACTCACTGGAGAAGAGCCTAATGCTGGGAAAGGTTGAGGGTAAGAGAAGGAAGGGGACGACAAAAATGAGGTGGCTGGATGGAGTCACTGAAGCAGTAGGCGTGAGCCTAAATGGAGTCCAGAAGATGGTAGAGGACAGGAAGGCCTGGAGAAACGTTGTCCATGGGGTCATGATGGGTCAGACACGACTTTGCAACAACAAAATCTGCAAGATTACTGGGGGGGAGGAGGAATAGAATCCTGCACTCATTTACCTGGGAAGAGTGGAGATAGCTTCACTGAACCTAGGAGATTTGCAACTGGAGAAGCAATTAAGTGACACCCAGCAAAGGACAAGTTGTCCAGGCTTCCCACCCTGCGTTGCTTTCTCTCCCCAAGACCCTTTCTGTCAAGATCACAAGGGGAGGGGTAACCGTTTGGCCAATAGCGAAGCAGAAAAATCTGGTTAGCCAACATCAGCTGAATAAACACCAGCACAAATGAAGAGGAGGGGGTAGGAGAAAAACAACATAAAATAGGTGGCAACATTAAAATGAAATGATTCCATCCAATCCTGTGCGTACCTCCAAAGAGGAAAGCCGATTATTACTATTTTTTTATTTTTATTTTTAAAAGATACTGAAAATACAGGTCTCAAAGACTTAGGAACCGGGGGCATTTTGTCCTCCGCCAAATTGATTTAAATGGTGGAGTCAAACTATCCGGAGGAAACCTGTCGGTAGCCCCCGTTTCCTGGCTTGTAGTAAATGTGATCCGGAGTGTCAACCTCAAAAGCCCCCGTAGTACTATGCCTACATTGGCTTGGAATATTCTAAGCACGGATTTAAGGCTGTATGTGTGTTTGTGTGTGTGTGTGTACGCGTATATGTATGTATGTATGTATGTATGTGTGTGTGTGTGTGTGTATATATATATATATATATATATATATATATATATATATATATATATATATATATTGTGTGTGTGTGTACACACATGTATATGTATATGTATATGTATATATGTGAGTGTGTGTATAATGGCTTCATCTTCATTTTAGACGATAAGGCTGAGCAAAAATAAATACATTCCAATGTGACTTTTAAGATTTGGCACTCCAAGAGCGGGTGCAAAAAAACCCAAAGCCAAAAACCCACCCACCCCTTCCAGATCCGGAACGATTCAAGAGCAACATTTGGAAGGGTTTCAAGAAGTGCGTTAGTTACGCACGCGCGGAAGAGCGACAGGATTGAAAAACAAAACGTTCCGAGGAGTTTCTCCCTTCCCCATCGGCTTCTCTGCAGAAGCCTCCAATATCTACTCTCTACCTTCTACCTTCCTCGGACCAGGCGGGGAGGGCGGGAAGGAAAACGCGGGAAGGGGCGACCGAGAAAAACAAGGCCGTTTGAGGGGGGGGGCGAGGGAATCCAAGTTCACTTCTCCTACCCCCCCCCCGCCTCGCGCAGGGGGCCGTCGATTTCCACATTTCGGGAAGGGAGGGGAGATCTCGCGCAGACCTGTCGCTACCGCCTGCCCTCCCCCCCCCCCACTGCCCGAATCGAAAGGGATTGACAGTCGCAAACACTGCTCTACACGGCACATCTGGACTCCAAGGGAGAAAGGGAGGGAGGGGGGCGAATTGGAAGCTTCTCTCTTAAAGAGACGCGCGGACTGCACACACACACACACACACACACACACACACACACACACACACAGAGAGAGTTGGGAGGAAAGTGCTTTTAAGAAACACGCATCTCCTTCCACCCACACACTAGGACTTCAGGTTTTTGGTTTTTTTGCAAGGCTCAAATAGTAGTGAAGCACACACACACACACCCCACACACGATCTTTTAATCAGGCTGCTTAAAGTGGGGGGGTTTCTTTCCTTCCCCCACCCCCACCCCTGTCCCCAGGTGGCAAGCTAGGAAGAAAACAACTTTCCAACTTACCTTGTTTCGAAAAGACCAAGGCTTCGTCCCTCTGCACTTGGGTGATGATAGACCGGCTTTCCATCTAACAATCCCGCTGACCCTGGGGATCCTTTAGTCGGGAGGAGGGAAAATATCCGAGGAAGAGGAGGAGGAGGGGGGGCAAATGAAGCAAGAGAAGGAATGGGCGCGATGGAGAAGGCAAGGAGTTCGCCCGCTCCTCCTTCAATTGCAAAGCCTCGGAGTAAGCCCTTTGCAAAGGCAGCGGTGTAGACGCTCCTCAGATCGGGTCCAACATGGAGAATCCAGGGCTGAAGCAAAGGTGGTGGTGGGGGCAACCCCACACTTGTCTGTCTTGTCCGTCTCTCTCTCGTCTCTCCCACAGGCACACAAAACACCCAGGCTCGAGGAAATGGGACGCGGGCGGTTTCCAGTCCTCTCCCTTCCAGATAAACAACCAAGCTCCGGATCCTTTCTGGGCGCCTCGCTTCCGCCCGGCGGCTTTCCACAAATCGGACCCAACGGGCTCTACGGCGTGCATAAGGGCCAAACCGGGCGGGGGAGCGAAGCCGAGGAGGAGGAGGGGGGGAGAGGGAGCCCCGTTACTCTTGCAACGTTCGAGGCTTTTGTTATTTTGTTACCACCAGCTCAGTGGCTCTCTCGCGCACAGGGAGTAGCCTTGAAACCGCTCCGGCATTTCCATTGGCCCAGAGAGAGAGAGAGAGGGGGGGGGAGAGCGAAGGAGGCGTGGCTAAAAACTCTACTATGCGGTGTTTACCTAACAAAACATTCCAGGCGCCGGAGAAAAAGAGAAGGGCAGAGGTGGCCACACCCCTTTTGGGGGGGCGGCCTTCTTGCAGGACGGCTGGCTTCTCCCAACAGGCGCTGCCTGCGGGGGTGGGGTGGGGGTGGGGGTGGGGTGGGGGTGGGTGGGAGGCAAGGGCGGAACTATTTGGAAGTTTTCTGTTTGGGAGCCTGCGAGTGGAAGAAAATATAAATGTAAATGACGGCAAGGAATGTACACAGTTTCTTCAGCGAGAGAAAGTCGACACTTAAAAAAAAAATAACCACTGACTTTATTGTCAAAGTACAACATGTACAACATGTGTGCATTGAGATTAGCTGAGCCTCCCCCCTCCCCCCTCTCCCCCCAACACACAGTGACAACATCCTACCACACACTTGAATGTGTTCCTCGGGTACTGTAAAATAATAGGAAATAATAGGAAGGTTTTTCGGTGGGGGTGGGAGCAATTTTAACTGTTAGGATTACTATGCAATTGGGTATATCTTTTTGTTCTTCTGCAAATCAGATCTACCAATAGATTTTTTTTTTTATTTTCTCTCCTTACCAGAATAAACAATGATGGTCTAATTCACAGGCGCCCAACCTTTTGGCTTGCCTGGGCTGCACTGAATGATGAGGAATTGTCTTGGATTGCATATAAAATGTATATCGCTTAAAATGATAAACATTACAATAATGTTAAATGTTTATGCTATTGTGGGGCCACATTACTAGTTATCCAGGGCTGCAGGAAGTCCATTGATTGGATGCTCCTGATCTAAATGAATTGGTTATTTATTTCAGTGACTAGATTTCCACATTGCAGTTTATTTTTACCATGCTTTATTGAATAAGTCATCATAGGATACTTCACACACAACTTCAAGCCCCTATGTAAGCCAAAACTACACCAGTTTAGTTTTTAGTACAAAATGTGATGCTAGCTAGGTATAATGCAGTTCCCATATTGCCAAATCCTGTGATACTCTGTTGTATGTGTAAGTATGAGAAAAAGAAAGTGAGACCCCAGCATACAAATGTAACCACGTGTTTGGTCCACTAAAATGTCTCAGTAGGTGGCACCACCTGGCTGATCATGTCTGGGTTCAAAAGCTAAAGAAGGCTTGAGCCTGACTATTGCTGGGACAGGGGACCACCAAGGAATTCCATGGCTGTATGCTAGACTGGGAAGTAAGCAATCATCTTGGGGGAAAAAGGGATTCGCAAAGTGAACTTCCATATTGTAGTCAGGAAAACTGTATCTCCATGTCAACAGGAACAAGCATGACTTAAATAAGATTGTACCTTATAAAGATAGTCCTTGGCTTACAACAGTTCAGGCTTACAACAGTTCAGTTAGTGACTGTTCAAAGTTACAAGGGCATTGAAAATGTCTCGGATAGTAATAGCTTGCCTTCACTATAGGCTTTCAAAAAGAGACTGGTCAGCCATTTGTCTGAAATGGTATAGGCTGGTCTCCTGCTCAAGCAGGGGGTTGGACTAGAAGACCTCCAAGGTCCCTTCCAACTCTGTTATTCTATATTCTATGTGCAGCAGAAATTGTAATAAATCAAGGACTATCTGTAGTGGTGGAATTCAGCCGGTTCTCACCACTTTGGCAGAACCGGTAGCTAATTTTTTGCTGCCCAGGCCCAGAATGGACTTCCGGAAGCGGCATCCACAGAGTGTGTTCACACATTTGAATCCCACCACTGACGTATCGGTATTCTAATACAGAATTCCCCCAAATGCTATTCTATATGTTTATAAATGTCTTTGCCCTTCAAGAGAAAAAAATGACTGCAGAGGAAGGCTTCCCATGCAAAGAGAGTGAACAATGTAAATCTGGGGTGTTCTGATGGATGGAATGGTGCTTACTCTCTGGCAAGTAAACAAAGAATTATCGGTCAAGCTGCTTTTTATTTGAGAGGGAAGGCTGACTTAGTTTTTACTGTTTTTATTGTTTCATGCTAAATGTCTATGGCAATTCTCAGTCACCCAGGTCACGGATGTCCAAAAGGTGCTTTTTCAGGAGGCAACTGGACTTTCTTGTTTTTCTTCTAAGACGTTTCGCTTCTCGTCCAAGTAGCTTCTTCATCTAGTCAGAGCTGAAGAAGCTTCTTGGATGAGAAGCAAAACCTCTTCGAAGAAAAACAGGAAGATCCAGTTGTCTCCTGAAAAAGCACCTTTTGGGATTGTTTCATGCTGTTCGCGTATTTTTATTTCTTTATGTAAATCTGTATCTTTTTTAACATTTTAAAAAAGATAGTCTTATGGTCAGTTCCAAACTTTGTATTTTTAAAATATTTTTTTTTGAAAAAACTACAAGTCTCTTAAGTTGTACAAGAAAGTCAGGTGGACCTCAATCAGATAGCAACGCCTTGCTGACTTCGTCTCAAAAGCTGAGTAATATTATGCCTGGTGAGTCCTTGGATGGAAGACTTCTAAAGGAATACCAAAGCTGTAGGCTAGACCAGGAAGATTAAAAAAACAACAACATATATATCCCAGAAGAAGGCGGTGTGGCAAACCACTTCCGTGCTGTTGCCAAGAAAACATTAAGGGTGTATTCATGAAATCAGCTGGCCTTGAAAGAGACAGACCAGAGTAAACATATCTAGGGTTGTACTGTATCGCGACTCAAATAAAAATCAGACATAAATGTTTACATCCACCAGTTACGATAACTACGCTGCTGTAAGCAGGAAATCCAGAAAAATATTGGACCTCCTAAGTAAATATATGGATTATCCAAGGGGGGGGGGCGGAGAGGCGGGCTCCACTGGACTATGATTGCTTTTCTAGGAAGACTAGCTAGCTTGACTCTTGTTTCTGGCATTGAGGGCACTACTAGAGGGGTGCAATGGAAGTTGATCATACCTGTCTTTTTTATACCTCCCTCTCTCTCTCTCTCTCCTGCACATCTGGTGTTGCTGGCCTTGGCTAAATAGGACAATGGGGCTTTTCCCCTTTGGCAGGAGCCCCCTCCCAGCTTTGCCCTCTGGCCTCATTGTCAGGAACAGTTACCCTGCTAAAGCAGAGGAACTGACCTCTGTGACCCTGGGGAGACACAGATGGGCTTGTCCAGGCCATCTGGAGAAGAATGAGTCACAGTAAGGAGCCCAACCAATCTCCTCCTCCTCCTCCTCCTTCCCTGCCTCCTTGACCCCTGAAGAGTTCACCCCCTTCTTTTCGCCTGGACCCTTCTGTCTCACTTTATCCCGTCACAAAGCAAGGAGAGAGAGACTCTTTTCTTTTGTCTAGAGGGCAGCAACAGCTTCCCTGTGCTGGGGGGGGGTGTCCACAGGAGGAGTTTAGAAAGCTGGTTTGTGGTATTTTCCCAAGTTCACGTGGTAAAAGAGATGAGGCAAAATGCTACCCATCGTCAGTATGTTTGGAAGCATTGTTTGAGGATTACCCAACATAGACCGTTCTGCAGGGAGGAGAGGCTCTGCTTTGGGTTAAGGCGTTTAGAAGAGGTGGATTAATGCGAGATCAATGAACAATGAACTTGGGAAGGCAATTAGGTGAATTGCCATGGTTTTGAAAGCAAATAGTGACGGGTAGCAAGATATGGCAGAGGATTGTCAGCAAAGGGGTGACCAGGTGTGTATTACCGAGACCTGAGTGTGACGGTTTTCTGTGTGTGTGTGTGTGCGCGCGCACGCGTTCCCTCTGAGATGTGCCCAGCTGAGTTCAATGTGTGGCACCAGCCATGTCTCCAGGGTAGAGTTGATGGGGTGGCAGTAGTAGAATGCCTGGGAAGCATTCAAGGTTGCTGTCCCTGAGATTGCTGAGTACAAGACCCTATTCATTAAGCTGGGCACCGTTGCTGTTGTACCAGCCTCTCTGCTGCGTAGCAACCTCCCTGCCAGAGATTCTTGACTCCTTGAGTGGATAGGTGGTGGAGTCCACAAGATTATGGTCTTGTTGGGGGGGGGGCTTGTCTGGTTGCAGGGTCTCAGATAGCTCAGGAGCACATGGCCACCATGACAGCCACGAGCCTCTCCCAAGACATCCAGGACCTGATGCATAATAGAGGTCATTCACTTGACCTGGTTTTTCTGCTGGAAGAGTGGCAGGGTGCTCCCCATCATCATCAGATCACAACCCGATCAGCTTTAGAGTGATCTAATACAGGGCTTTTCAACCAGTGGTACGGGTACCACCTGTGGTACATTGACACCTGGCAGGTGGTACGCGACCATCCAAGAAAAGTGGTAGCAGGGGAGGGGAATGAGCTGAACTGGTGGTAGCACCGCACAAGACTTAGTGAGAGATGGCTGGAGCTGCAGGGCTGAGCGGAAGTGCCAGGATCAGCACCAGGCTCCAGCTGGAGCTCGGCACTGATCCTGGTGCTTCTGCTGAGCCCAGAAGAAGCGTTGATCAGCTGGAATGTTGCAGCATCTCCAGGGTCTTGTGATTTACACTTAGATGCTTGGCAACTGATTTATATTTATGACAGTCAGTGTCCCAGGGTCACGTTAAGTGACCAAAACCTGCTGCAACCACCCAGCAGATGGGGAATAAAAACCAAACACCCCCACCCCACCCCCACTGCCAATACTTAACAGAAATTCTCGCAACAATGAAAACCTCAGATAGAAGGAAGAGCGCCGCCAGGCGGGCAGGCAGGTGTATTGCTCGGCTGTGGCTTCGGGGGCACTTTTTTCAGTGCCATTGTAACTTCGAACAGTCACTAAGAGAACTATTGTAAGTTGAGGACTGCCTGTATTTCATCACTTTTTTCCTTTATTATTTTTTTGGTCATCATGTTTTTGACACCTTGCTAGGCGACTGGTGGTACTCAAATGTTGCTATATCTAAAAGTGGTACAATGGGTGAAAAGGTTGAAAATTGGCTGGACCTATTAAATCAGCCCCACCCTAGGAAACTGATGGACCCAATTGGATTTCAGAGGGAGCTTGGGATTGCAGTCTGACTGAAGCCTTGGAATGGGAGAGCAGCTGTGGTTTTGAACCCGATTATGCCTGAGTGGCCTCTCTGCACTCCATGGTTCCCGCAACTCTCCGTGGTATGTGGACGAACTAAGAAAACTAAAGACAACTACAAGACACCTACAGCACTAGCAAAAAAACAACAAGAAGCAAAGACGACAGAACAAAAGCTACGACTGCTATTGGAGCCTACCCCATGACAACGAGAGCAGCAGTAATTATTCCTCTGTCATTATTGTATCCGCAAATAGTTGCCCAGCAGTCCCATTTTGTGTGATCCAGTCTTTTCTTCGAAGGTGTAATATTGGGATTTACCTACAGGGTTACTGTGAGGAATACATTGCACAACTAACAGATAAAGCCACTCATATTTGTGCTACGTTGGACTCCAGCCTTTGGGCAGAACCAGTGAATGTTATGAGGGTTGTAACATGGTTATCATGGGGGAGGGGAGGGGAATTCAATCCTGTTGAATGTGAGGAAGTGGACAGGGCTACTGCTAGTTTGGCCACTTTTGTTTTAGACCCATATTCCCCCCCCCCCGGACTGGTCAAGGGTGCCTGGGAGACAACACGAGACCAAGTCTGAGTGATGATTAATTTTTCCTTGGGGGAAGAAGTAGTCCCACCAGCTCTTGAGGTAATGGTATGTTCTTTCCTCAGTTATTACTGTAAGTTGAGGACTACTGTACTTGTACTTGGCTTTTAACTGATTTATGATTGTTCACCATCTACTTATAGAACATAGAATCATAGGGCTGTAAGGGACCTTGGGGACGACAGAGAATGAGGTGGCTGGATGGAGTCACTGAAGCAGTAGGCGTGAGCCTAAATGGACTCCAAAAGATGGTAGAGGACAGTAAAGCCTGGAAGAACATTATCCATGGGGTCGCGATGGGTTGGACACGACTTCGCAACTAACAAGGGACCTTGGAGGTCTTTTAATCCAACCTCATGCTGATGGCAGGAGACCTTATTATATTACTACAAATGAAAAAAGAAATACATTTTTATTTTAGACAAAAAAAGTAAATAAATTGCAGGACATCTGATTCTAGTTAATTCTGTTTCTGAGAAGAAAACATTGTGTTTGTATATATATTTAGTACTTTGCATTCTGCAGCTCCTGAACAAGAGGGAGGTGGGGTGGGAAAGACCAACATTACTGTTGTTTTAATAGCAGCAGCAGCACAGTTGAAACGAGCACGTTGTGTTCCAGCCGTACATGTTGGTGACACATCCGTTACAAGGCGTGCACACACTCACTCTCAAGCATACTTGCATAACAAAATGCACACCAGGGCTGTCTAGGTTAAAGAGGCCCACTGAGAATGTTTGGCCAGGACTTCTGTTACCAAATCCTGCAGCTGGCACTGAGGCCCACAACAGGAATCTACTATTTTCAGTAGACAGTAAAAGAGGCAGCTGGACTTCATAAGCTCATAATCGACATGGCTGAACTGAATTGGCCTGGATTTGGAGAATCAATCTGAAAGCACGGCAAAAGGCAAGCTTTTTCTTTGGCAGGCAAGGATAGGTTTCCTTCTCAAACAAGAAAGCTAGCTCTCCAGTCTAAAGTCCTTAATTTCAGATCCCATACTATCAGCCTCCCATAAATCAATTTTGAAAATCTAGGCTGCACCACAATTGGAGGGAACAAGGCTGGGTATGAGGTTGGTGAATGTTGACAAATAATATTTTCAAATGTTTAAAAGACTCATAGGATGGGGGAGGAATTCTGACTGATGCTTTTAAGTAAGGGGTCTGTGTCATCTGTCTGTCTGGATGTCTTTGAAAGCTTTTAGGAACTTCAGGAAGTCCTAAATCAGGTGTGATCCCATTCTCCTACATCCTGGCATCTTTGGATAGATTATCTTAGTTTGAGGTTACAGCAATAGCAGTAGCACTTATATACCATCCCACCGCACTTTACAGCCCTCTCTTAAGCAGTTTACAGAGGCGGCATTTTGCCTCCCAACCATCTGGGTTTACCGACTTTACCGACCTCGGAAGGATGGAAGGCTGAGTCAACCTTAAGCTGGTCAGGATCGAACTGTTAGCAGTAAGCAGAGTTTGCCTGCAATACTGCATGTTAACCACTGTGCCACCAGGGCTTTGGAAGTTGTAAGCCAGCACATCTGCACTGTACTGTATTCCTTACGTTGTTGGGAGGCAATATGGTGACTCTGTAAACAGCTTAGAGGGCTGCAAAGCACCGTGAAGCGTTATATAAGTCTAAGTGGTATTACCATTGGATACATGGAATATACTCTTCCACTTTTGGCTGGCTGCTGCTCAAATGTGGGGCCATTTGGAGGCCTTTAATTTTACAGAACCTGCCTGTCGTTAATAGTCATCTTCTCAGTTCCTCTCTGGGCATCCTTGTAGGCAATGCTAACTAAGAAAAGAGCCATTGCTGTGTGGTCTCCTTTTGTTGTAGGTCTCCTTACAGAGGTCTCATTTTTCTGGGCACGGGGTATTAGCGGTCAGAAGACAATGTATGTGTTGTCTATATTTCATTAAGCAGTCAAATGTGGTTTGGAAAATGTAAGTCAACTGCAAATAGAAAACAATGATGAGCTCCTCCTTTCCCCTAAAATTCTGTAAATGAGCAATTATGTAGTAAAAGTCTAACCTGGAAACACCCTAGAGATTTAGCTGTACATCCCACTTTCAGTTGGATCTACCTTGATTTAGGGAGCTCTTGCTGCACTGAGACTCAAACCAATAATTTTCAGATTTGTCTACCTGAATCCCAGCCATGGGCAAAGTAAAGTATTAAATAAAGTGAAGGAATTCAGCAATTCCAGACAAGAAATCACCTAAGGAATGTCCAGAAATACCCAGCATTTCCTCTCCCATTGCTCTAACTGGTTCTCCCATTGGCTGCCTAGTCTTTTCATCTGAATTAGGAAGAACTGAATCTGGGACTTTGTAGAGGAACTGTAGTTGAATATAAAGGAGATGCTTTACATCAGACATGTCAAACACAAGGCCCGGGGGCCGGATCCGGCCCGCGAAGTGGTTTCATGTGGCCCACGAAGGCATCCTGGAAACAGTGAGGGACTGGCCCCCACTGCCTTGGCCCTGGCCCAGAGACCCTCCTTCTGCCAGAGACCCTCAGATCTGTCCCACTCCTGCCCAGGCTCCCATAGGCACCCTTGATGCGAACGATGTACAGCTGGCCACCCCCACCCAGGCCATACACACTCTAGCCACACCCACCCAGTAGGCCCCACCCTGGCCACACCCACCCGGCCCCCTGAGGGCAACCGCAATGCTGATGCAGCCCTCAATGAAATTGAGTTTGACACCCCTGCTTTACATCAAGGGTCCCAACTTCCCGGCCGTGGGCTATTCCCAGGCTGTGAGCTGTTCGGAACTGGACCGTGGAAGCAGTGGGCAAGCACACAAGCACTCATGCATCCCCACTTGCACGAGCAGCAGGTGAGCATGTACACGCACATGCCTGCCACTTGTGCAAATGCTCATTGCTTGCGCAAAACATCGCTTCTCTCCCCACCCCACCCCCGGTGTTGGTCCACAAAGCCAGAAAGGTTTAGGAAACTGCTGTCAACGCTGCCAACATCAGATGTTTTTGCATTGACAACAGATGGAAATGTAGCCATTTTTTCTCTTTCACTTTTAGAGTTAGATGATGCTGAGAGAGGGGTGATGTGAATGAGAGAGTCCAGCTAGACATAACACTAAACTTAGCATGAGAATCAAGGTTATTCAGCCCAGAGCTGATAAAAGTATTAGCGGGCTGGAGAGCTGGAGAGGAAGTCTGTGCTTCAAGCTAATTGGGGAAAGTGATTTATGACTGTTAATTGGAGGGAATTGTGCTTTGCTACTATGTGCCCAGGGGAGGGGAATTCAGTTTTTGGCTTCGATTATGTAGTGCCGATATTATGCTACTTGAATAAAAGATCCTTTAAGGTAAACAATGCCTCGGAATTCTTTTGAAGAGTTTCATCTGTCAGAACCATGACATCTGCTTTATATAACCAAACATAAATGAATACGCAACAAATGATTAGTCAAGAGAGATTCAGTGATGCACTAGCTTAAAATCTAGGGTCAACTACATGTAGTCCTCAATTTGTAACCATTCATTTAGCAATCCTTCAAAGTTACAACAGCACTGAAAAAAGTGACTTATGATTGATCCTTGCACTTATATGACCACAGCAAAATCCCCAGTCACCTGATCAGAATTTGGGCGCTTGGCATCCAGCATGTATTTACAATGGTTGCAGCATCCTGAGGTCATGTGATCCCCACTCATGATCTTCCAAGCTGGCTTCTGACAAGCAAAGTCTAAGGGGGGGAGCCAATTTGCTTAACAACTTTGTGATTTACTTAAGAGCTGCAACAATTCACTTAACAATCATAGCAAAAAGGTTGCAAAATCAGGCAAAACTCATTTAACCACCTCCTTGCTTAACAGCAGAAATTCTGGCCCCAGTTGTGATTGTTCATCAAGAACTACCTGTATACATTATGGGGAGGGGGTGTCATTGTATATGTTTTGTGCTGAAAGGAATGCCTCTCTTGCCTCTTACAGTATCTTCCCAATTATAGATAATAACATAAGCATGACATTACATCACCATGCATCACTCCCAAACAATATTAAGAATGGATAGACAGAAGACTAGACAAACAGTGTGATGGCCATAGCCCAGCACAAAAACCCAAAACAGTCCATAACAAAATTTACAAGTCATCAAGAACAATCACAATTGATACATACTAAACATGCAGTTATAAAACCAAAGAACAGTAAAAAAAATAACAAAGATTAAATTTAATGGGAAGACAATGAAGGCTCCATAAATATAATGCATGCCACAAAAATGAAGACTGAAAAGCTTAGGTAACTTGGATGATAAAAAGAAAAATGGAACTTAACAGGCAGCTGACTAGTTGCTTTTTGTTTTTTTTAAAAAGCTTATCAATGTCAGGAGCTGCAACAGACCTGCTGGAACACGCTAGATATATCATGCAGCACCCTTAGAAACCAGAAACAAGCTTCCTGCCCAAAAGTGGAGTGGTGAGCAAAGACCTGTCAATCACTATGTAAAGTTGGTTTCGACCAGCTTCCATACATCCATACACACCAATTCATGGGAGTGTGCAGCAGTTTAGATTCAACAGCAGAAAGGACATTGGGGTGTGCGTGGATATGCAGTTGCCACCTGTTCAGCAATTCCTTAAACCAAATGTCTCTTTTCCCATAATTGCCCTGCAGCTGCAAAGGGCAGCTGTGCTATCTTGGGAAAAGATGCAGCTGCTTTAAGAAGTTGCTAACAGGTGTAGCACAAATGCCACGGTGCACTTTGAAGCACCTTTTCCTCTTCAAAGCCAAGCAGCTGCAGAGTCCTCAGATCTTATTCTAATCAGGCAACAAAAACATCCCGGCTGGGGGGGAAAAATGTCTACAGCAGGGGCCTTCAAAACTGGCCCTTTTATGACATGTGGACTTTTAACTCTCACAATTCCTCAGCTAGGCGTGCCTGGTTGAGGAATTCCACACGTCATAAAAGGGCCAGGTTTGAAGGCCCCTGGTCTACAGGGTCACCTGCTTCAGGTTGAGACCACCCTTGGAGCTGATTCTCTCAAGAGACAGGGCTTCCTGGACTTATGACCACAATTGAGCCCAACATTTCTGTTCCTGAGCTAGGGGGTTTGTGAAGTGAATTTTGGCCCATCTTACGGCCTTTCTGGCCAAGGCTGTTAAGTGAATCACTGCAGTTGTTAAGCTAGTAACATGGCCATTAAGTGAATCCGGCTGCCTCGTTGACTTTTCTCGTCGGAAGGTCATAGATGATCACACAACCCTGGAACACTGCAACTGTCATAAATGCATGCCAGTTCCCAGGCATCCAAATTTTGATTGTGTCACCAGGGGGATGCTGCAATGAATGTTTCTTACCACCCCTTAAGTGAATCACTGCAGTGGTTCAGTTGATCACGCAGTTGTTGAGCGAACCTCATTTCCCCATTGATTTTGCTCATCAGAAGATCGGCAAAAGGTGATCACGTGACCCTGAGACACTGCAGCCGTCATAAATACTAACCAGTTGGCAAGCCCCTGAATTTTGATCACGGGACTGTGGGATTGCCGCCAAAGTCTTAAGTGTGAACAATGTCCGTGTCACTTTTTCCAGTGCTGTTGTAACTTCAAACGGTCACTAAATGAACTGTTGTAAGCCGAGAACTACCTGAATTTCTTTTCCAGCCGTCTCATCAACACTTTGGAACAGCAGTACCTGGAAAGATTCGGCAGTGTACAAATCTGAACAACGACAGCAACTATATAATAGAAGATGTTAGCCTGATGAATATTTCTTTTTTTACACCTCCTAGGCCAGCTCCATCTCATTTAGAGCACATTTAGCCAGTCCCCGTTCTCAGAAAAATCCTCCCTAGGACAGTATGAGATGTTCTCAGTACCTTAAAATCATTATGGCCTTTCCATCTGTCCTGAAGGACCTACTTCCCCACCCCCTCCCAATGCTCAGCTCTGCTTAGAAAGCATAAGCAAGGGAAAAATACTGCCCCCCCCCAAGAAAGGCCTGCATTGAAGTTCTCTATGTGAACGGCTCCCCCCCCCAACCTCAGGCAGTGGGGTGGGGATGCAGTACTCTTTTCTTCTAGGGCAAGAGGTCAAAGCATCTCCCATCAATCAGCAGTGGTTCCTCAGGCCAACAAACAGTATGAATAATGGGCTGTGAACTTTAGAACCAAAAGGTCCAAACTGCACATTGCAGGGAAATAATATGCAGATGCCACAGACTATATCTCCCTGGTAACATTTTGTTAAAAAAGTGAGAGAAGGTGAACAAGCGTGGCTTCATCATGCTAGCACTTCCTCGCTTTGCTCCAGTGCGTGGCTGGGATCAATTAAGTTCCATCAGATGTCAAGATTCTCCAGGTTGTTAATGGCCAGGACGTTGGAGTCAGTGTGAGGTCTGCAAGTGATTTTTTTTTTTAAAGTTAAATTGCAATATTTGTGGAAATGAAGACAAGGTCATCCTATGTCATAAATACTATAAATTTAGGTCATGCGGACTAAATGTTTTATTGACTTTTAATATTTGTAAGCCATCCAGAGTTGCCACTAGGTGAGATGGGTGTCAAACAATTCTAATGATAGACAGACAAGACAGATAAGTAGAGATAGATGGATGGACGGACGGATGGACAGACAGATGATAGGCAGATAAATAAATAGGCAAATAAATAGATATAAATAGGTAGATGGATAGAACACAGAAACAGAGAGAGGATAGGGAGAGAGAGATGGTAGATAATAAATATGCAGATAAGTAGATATAGATAAAATAGGTAGATGGATAGAGACAGAGAGCGAGATGATAGGTAGAGATAGATATTTTCACATTATTTATCTGCAGTAATCCTTATGTGGGCCTCCTCCATTTCCCACTTACTGCTGGGAAGAGATGAGCACCCAGGACTTCTCAGCTGATTCTTTTATCGGGTTTGCCCAAGACATTTGTATTGGACACAAAATGAAGATTCTGCCGTCCCACATTAGAATCTGACCCGTGGAATAATGAAATCTTACTTCAGTATTGCAAACGTTATAGCATCTTCCCCAAAATTGAAAGATAACAAAATAATAGGTGTGGCTACAACAAACAACAATGCTCCAGTAGATTCATTTTCCATTATTGACCTCTACCTGAGACAACTTATCATGGCACTTGCTGGACTGCCTGCAATGCTTCAGGATTGCTGGCATTGTTTTAGGTGACTTTTACTCCCTCCTGAGTAGGCAATTCCAGTTCCTTCGGGAGATCAGCTCAGTGCTTTCTCCCTTAGGGGGAAATCAGAAGATTCAGTTCTCTCCCCCTCTACTGTCTAACACATTTATGTAGCCTCTGTGAGAGCGATTCGTATTTCAGGGTATAGCATCATGGTATAGTAATGATGCCCAGTTGGATATTGGATGCCTGGGCCATCCAGGACAGAGGTCCCCAACCTCTTGGGCACCAGGGACCAGTTCCGTGGAGAGGCTTTTCCACGGACTGGAGGGTGCGTGGTTTTGTGTGCTGCCTGCATCCTGTGGATGGGGCTTCACTTGTTTGTGCAGCCCAGTTGCTGACATGCTGCAGCCCAGCACTAGTCCATGGACCAGGGGTTGGGGACCCCTGATCTAGGAGATGCTGTCAACATCTTGATCCAGCATCTGGAGATTGTCCATGTCTGAATGGGATGAAACAGACTGAAGTTGAACCTAAGAAAGACAGTTGTTGATGAATGCTATTCTTTCATTGTGGTTTTCTTTTGGTTCTAAGTATTGTCTCTTGATGGGGTGGCTTTAAAAAACACAGACACCAGATCTATAATTTGTGGGTCCCCAAGGATCCATGGTTATTGCTGAATGGGCAGTGGAGATCCTAACCATGACACTGTAGCTCAATTCTTGTGGCAACACCAATGTACCATGAATAGTTTAGGAGTTTTTGTATTTTGTACTTCTTATTGGTTTATTTTAGGACATTTATATTTTCACCTTGGATGTTTTAGTGTTACTGTAGTTTGCTGTAAACCTTGTAGGGTCCTGCACTGTGATTGGAGGGAGGGAGGGAAGGAGGAAGGAAGGAATCCCCTAAAGGTTGGGGTGCAGGGCATAGATACCTTCATAGCTGGGCCAGCTGAGACCAAAATAAAAAAATGAATCTAATGCCCTAATAAGGCAAATTATGATATTAAAGTCCTCTATGGATTATGCTTAAATTTCCAAACATTTTATGAGCTAACCACTTCTTCCTATTACCTTTTAGCCTCTGACCAATGTTCTTTGTATTCTGCAAGTCCATGATTACAGTGTCCAAGTGTGACAGTTGATACTGTACGCCAAGGGTGTCAAACTCAATTTCATTGAGGGCCGCATCAGCATTGCGGTTGCCCTCAGGGGGCCGGGTGGGTATGGCCAGGGTAGGCGTGGCCTACTGGGTAGACGTGGCCAGCTCTACATTGTTCACATCAAGGGTGCCTATGGGGGCCTGGGCAGGAGTGGGACAGATCTGAGGGTCTCTGGCAGGAGGGGGGTCTCTGGGCCAAGGCAGTGGGGGCCGTTCCCTCACTGTTTCCAGGATGGCTTTGCGGGCCGCATCCGGCCCCCGGGCCTTATGTTTGACATGTCTGCTATAAACCATTTAGAGAAGGCTATAAAGCACTATGAAGCGGTATATAAGTCTAAGTGCTATTGCTTTTGCTATTAAATAACTGCCTATATTCCCATTAGAGTTCAGAGATTCCATACTGTAGAGGCTATATGCACTCAACATCAACAAAGATGTTTTGAGTCATGATGTGCAAATGTTATCATTTGGGTTATTTATGGATTGACAGTAACATTCACATGCCACTTGCCCATCCCCCACTCTGCAGGCTCCCACATGAGGTGGTCACAGAAATGTGTAATGGTCCATGCATTCTTGGAGAAGATGGGACTAGGATTTACTTGATTAACCCTCATTCCTCCCAGGTTTCTCTGATCTTCTGCACAATCACACATATGCATAAAAGACATTGCATCAAAGCTCTCTTCCTAGGACCGGTAACTTTTTTGTGCAAAAGTAGCAGAGATTTATTTAAGCAATTCAGTTTCCTGCAAAATTAAATATCCATGTATATATCATTAAACATGATGCATTGCTGCAGATTCCGTTAACACATTTTTTTTCTGCTGATTCCTTGACATGGAATGCCCATTGTTGACATTTAGCCAAAATACATTGCAACCATATTCACATGTTTCATATTAATGGAGACATATTCTAGGATACCAAAGAAATCTATTAATCCACTCATCTTACATAAACGAAGAACATATTTACCCTGAAAATACCAATATTAAACAACTTTCCTGTCTCCATACTTTGGTCTGTCAGAGTTATCGGCCTTGCAGAAATGTGATCTATTATACTTTTATTGGTGTAAAGAGGTACAAACGAAAGCATGCTTTCTGCCATGGGGGTCTCTACTACAGATAATTGTGCTCTATTAAATAACAGGTAAAGGATCATTAGAGAACCAACCTGGAATTAAGGAGAAATTTCCTGACAGTTAGAACAATTAATCAGTGGAACAGCTTGCCTCCAGAAGTTATGGGTGTTCCATTACTGGAGGCTTTTAAAAAGAAATTACAACCATTTGTCTAAAATGGTATAGGGCACAGGTATCAAACTCATCACATCACATGATGTATTGTGGTGTATCACAATGTTTTTTGCTTTTCTGGAGCTGGGATGGGCGTGGCCTGCATGTGACATTTGGCCCATGGGCCACCAGTTTAACACTCCTGGCAAAGGGTCTCTTGCTAGAAGACCTCCAAGGTCCCAACACTACTCTATGTTCTAACTCACAGAACCTGCTAAACCATCAAATAAGAGTTTATCAACTGCACTGGCTGGATTTTAAAAAAAACCACTTGAATTCAGAATTAAATAAACCAAGTTGTTGGGGAGGGGTTAGAGTTATAGAGTTGAAGCAGGTAAGCTATTAGTCTGAGTCTTCTTGCATCCCCAGACTTCCAATCTGGCTTCATCAGGTGAGTAGTTAGAAAGATTGAGATCGAAATCCATTACAAGTTGAGCTTTGCTCACTCATGCTTTGCCCCTGGCTCTAGATAAGAGATGACATAAAAAATGGGGAAAGTTAACCCTTTTCTGCCATCCAGCTTTCTGCAACCCAAGTACAGGTGGTGTGTCTTACATTTGTTTAGAGCTCATTTGAGGTCACACCACCACATAAAAAGTGATTTATGAATGGTCCTCATGCTGCAGCATCTCGTTACATGATCAAAATTTGGACACCTGGCAACTGGTTTTGTGTGTGTGTATCTATGACATTTACAGCACCCCAGAATCATCTGATCACCATTTCTAACCATCCCAGCCAGTTTCCAACAAGGAAAATCAATGGGGGGGGAGAAAGCTGTATTTACTTAACAGCCATGAGATTCACTTATTACTGCAGTGATTCCCTTATCCATGGGGGGGGGGAAAGGTGGTAAATTGGGAATGACTCATTTAAGAACCCTCCAGCTTAGCAATGGAAATTGTGATCCCATTGGTGGTTCATACGTCAAGGACTATCTGTACAAGATTCTTAGAATCTTAAAAAGACCCAAATGTTTATGTGGAATTATTTCCATCAGCTTTGCTAGAACTGCTAGTTGTTGTGTATGCAATAAATTGTTCCTAGGGTGATGCTGTTTCAGAACTGTTTTTTAAGACACGCAGATTCGTGGGAACAGTTTGAGTACTTTCCTCTGAACTCTTTATGAATTTTGTTGACTCTGGCTGGACTGGAGTTATTGTAGTGTGTGAATTTGCTCTCAAATGACTATTAGCATGACAAGTTTCACTGGTATTGTCAAGACAAGACTCGTACCACAAACTACCATTAAAGAAAGAGGCAGAGCCCGGGAAGAGAAACCTGGAAGATTTTTATTTTATTTTTCCAACAGAGTTAAAAAAGTTGCTTTCTGATCTGACAGCAGCACTGAAATTCCAAAGTTGGTTGTCAGGTGTCTTTTGAATGTTTATTACTCTTATGTAGCCAAGTTTTTTTTTTAAAAAAAAAAAACTTTCCCCAGCTTCTGTTTTAGCACTTTTCTGCCTGCCTTAACTTGAAAAGCTATTCCTTTGCAAATCTTTATGGTGAAACCTCTCCTTGCCCTTCCATTCTGCCTCCTGAACCACAGCAACACAGATAGTCCTTATGTCCAGTTGCTTAGCGACTGTTCAAAATTACAATAGTCTCCCTTCTTCCCCCCACCCCCCACAAAAAAGGTAGTTATGATCTGGTTCCAAACTTTTAATGGTTACTCCTGATTACATGACATTTTAGTCAAGTGATTTATGACAATTTCGCAGAACACTGGTATTATTTCTGTCCTTTTTAGCAAAAATGCTCCATAGCAAACAATGAGTTCGTTTAAGGACCACAGATTCACTTAACAACCATGGCAATTTGTTTAATGATCACCATCCCCAGAATTGCCCACATCGCTGCATTCCACACCAGCCATAGCTTCCAAGCACTCTTCAAGGATAGCTCCACATAGACCTCATTACAGTAGTCCAATGGAGATGACCAGGCACAAATAGATATAGTAGACTGTTCTTAAAACAAATAGAGCAGGCAGGGGTCTTCAAACATGGCCCTTTTATGACTTTGTGGACCTCAACTCCCAGAATTCTTCAGCCATTAGACAGAGCAAACAAGTGCTCAATGTTATAAATCCAGAAACACATCACTAGAAGCCAAAATCACAAGACTACATTGGATTTACTTTGGCCATGTCAAACGTGCAAATTCATTGGAGAAGTGATGCTAGTGGATCAAAAGGCAAAGATCTCACTCACTTGGTATTGGTCAAATATGATACAAAGATGAATACCTCCTTTCTTGACAGGGTAGCATGAGTCAGAAATGACTAAACGTTGAACCATTTTAAAATCTTTAAAACATATACAAGCCTGAAAACCAAGCTCAAGAGATTCCAACAAGGCAAATTGATAATTCTTAATTTTAACTTATGCTGCATGGTTTTCTATTTTGACCTCTATTGCGTTGTACAATACCCTTAGGAGCACAACCTGAAAGGTTTTCCCCTTTATTAAAACTTTCCAAGGTACACTGAGAACGTACAGAAAATGATCTTGGCAACTGGGGGTGCCAAGAGATCGGGGGTAGAAGGAAGGTGGGTTTGTGTTAGAGCAAGAGCCTGAAGCAGCCCAAGGCAAAAGTAATGAATTGCTATTCTCCAGAAATGGGACACAAATAGTAGTAGTGGAGGAGGAAGAGCTGTAAGGTCCCCGAACCCCACCAAGCCATCTACATTATTCAAATAAACCACGAATTTTGCTATTTGCCTAGATAAAGCTGGGTTCTGAATCTCCTAAATAATATTTGGGGGGGGGGATTGGGAAATTTCATCTGGAACTGTAAGTTTGATTAAGACAAATGCAGAATAACTCTAAAAGCAACAAAAGTTTTAAGTCTTTGAAACATGATGGAAAGCAAGCTGGTCCAAGATTTAATTTATATATATTTCTTAAGATGCAAGCACCACAGCAGAGACTATATTTTCCATGTATTATCTCTTTTGAAAGGACCTTATAAATGGTTGTTCATCAGAATAAGCATGATGTACATTGTTAGCCTAAACCTAGAATGCTGCCCCCTTTAAAATTAACTCTACCAACTTTTTGAAAACCCCTTTTAAGACCTTGTTGCTTATCAGTTGAGTCTCTTGAGGTATCCCTCAATTTATGACATTCTAATATTTTAGTCTTGCTTTTGGTTTTTAACCATGTTCACTGCTCACTTCTTCATGGCAGTAAAACAGAACACAATGTTTGTTGCTAGTCCCTGGGCAACATCTGTTTAACTTGTATTTTAATCTTTCAAATTTTATGTCATATAATACACCTTTGTATTGCTTCTGACACAATGAACTACCCAGAAATGCTTTGACAAAATGAGGGCACTATAAACCAAATATTGTTCAAATGGTAAATACTGAAGAACACACCCCAGGTAAGTATCAGGGTTTAATGAGGCAGAATTCATAGATGGGAAGCTGTCCCAAGGTTTCTTGGTAAAAAAAAATCATTATCAGGAGTTTGAAACAACTGTATCTGTGACATGCATTTGTCACGCAAAAGGTATTTATTCAGTAGAAAAAGATGTTATCACAAATCCCAAAGTTGTAGGAAAATTAGGGCCACAATTTATACTAGGACAGCACCAAATGGCAAGCAAAATCTTTTAATGGGATTGAAAATTAGGAGCCAGATGCATGCACCCTTCATTGTATGAATAGGAATATTAAAGTTATCTTTTGCTTGTCAAAAATAGAAACCAAATGTATGCTTGTTTTAAGGATTATTAAATAGGAGAAAGGACTATCAAGTGAGAGTATATGTGCGTGTGCGTATTATATTCACTGCCTTATAGAAAAGTGGGATGTCTAAATAAATCTTAAGCAGTGTTTCAACTCACAAAACTATTAAAATAGCCACTATAAGTCCCAGAGACCTTCACATTAAGTCTGCCAAAGCCACAAAATAATTTGGAAAAGCCTTGTTTTTTCTCTACCCAAGAAGGTATAAATGTTAACAAAAAAAAATTATCAGAAATCTGTATGGATTTAAAACAGATTTTGTCAGGGAAAAAGCTAAAGGTAGATGAACTGAATCAGGGGATTAATGGTTTATTCCTATGTATAAATATCTCAACAAATGTAGGTAATTGTGCTTAGAAATATTAGAGGGGCATCCGATTCCCCATATTGGCTGTTGCTGGGCAGAAAATAATTATGAAATTAAATATTATTTTGGGGTCTTTTGAATGTTTTTTGAAGGCTGACATAGCGTATACTGAACATGCTTCTGGACTTGGATAGTGTTTTTGCTGGAGCAGTAAAATATTGGATTAAGAGCTCAAAAAAAAGGCAAGGCAGCCATTTAACTTGAAAGCAACCTTCTATGAAATATATAATCAATCTTTCAACTAGAAAAGCAATCCAAATTTTTCTTTAAAGCCCAACAAAGCAACTCATTTTAAAAGACCTTTTATAAAACCCCTTGCTGGAGAAAATTAAATACTACTAGTAGAGTCCCAGCTACAGGCTTTATTGCTAAAAACAGCTATCTCCCTGCAAAGTTTCTAAATAAGAGCTGAATTATCTATCACCTGCCCCTTTCCTTAAAATTGCTTCTAGATTGCCCCAATAAGGAAATACAAGCAGGCCAACTATAATAAATTCCTTTAATTGCTTCAAACTGTATTTTAAGATGTTGCATTTCTTCTCTTCCAGGCTATCATTGCCTAACTTAGAAACTTTAAAGAGGACTTTTGTGTTCAAATAAACCCAGATAACAGACTTAAGATCAGTTTTGAAATACTATTTTTCCTGTTTTATGTACTGTGTAATTTTAATAGAAGAGGTTAATGTTGCGTATAGAAAAGCCTAGACTTCCAAGACCGATTTTTTTTTAAAAAAAAAAAAACCCTACATCTTTAAAATACCAGCACTAGCCCAACTTAAAGGTTAAAAAGGTTTCCTATGTAACTATTTGAAAAAGCCTCATCTTCTCTATCGGCCAGGCAAATAAAGAATGATCTCAAAATGGAAGGGTAGCAAACTTAGTGTGGGAGGGAAAAAACATGGAACTAGGAGTGCATTTTGGCAAAATGAACCTAAAATGGGCCAGAAAATTAGCAAATTTAATTACTGTTTTTAGAAACATTGAAAGGCCTTTGAACAATAGCAAGGCAGCCATTTCCTAACTTGAAGGCAACTCAGAAGATGCACCCCAAATCCTTTTCAATAGTTAAGAAAAGCAGCCAATTTCTCATCTTTTGTGTTTTGCAAAACTATTATTGGTCTAGTCCCAACTAGGCTTTTCTTGCTGAAGTAACTATCTCACTGCAAAGTTGCTAAATCTTATCACCTTCCCTTCCCATAGTTAGAAATTTATTCTAAATACAGAATTCAAACTTTCAAGCAGGGCAGTTGATGTAAAATTTCTAGAACCTTAAATCTTTCAAACTCTTCTGCCTCTTTCCCATAAAATAAACGTTTTCAGCATAACTGAAAAACCCTAGTTTTTCCAGTGAAAGAAATCCAAATTCTACACAAAACCCAGATGTGAAAAATGCAGTTAAATCAGCATTTAACTATTTTTTTTAACTATCTAATGTTCAGGATAATGTGGTGCATAGAAAGAGATTAGTTGAATTTTAGAAGATCTAGAAACCTAGTCTTAATTGAATTTTGAAATAAAACAACAGAAACCCATCCAGTTTTTTTAAAATAAAACCCCACATTTGAGCCTATAAAAAAAATTCCTGTCACTGGAAACCCCGTTTTATAAAAAGCCTTTTCTCCTTCCACTTTTAACGAAGACAAATTCCCACTAATGGAGACAGAGCGTTTGGAAAAGCTTTAGAAAAAATGTTTTCTTAATAGATATATCAGGCTCTCTCGATAAAACCCCCACCACAGAATAAACCGGAAAAAAACTAAAGAGAAATTGCAAAAGCTGGCCCCTACCGCAGCAGGAAAATAAAAAAGCGATTGTTTGAACAAAACCACCACCCCACCTCTGAAATGAACGGAGCTGGCTCTGCAGCAAGCAATATAAACTTCAAGACTATACCAACTTCAAAATGAAAGGGGGGACTCGAGGGAGAAAACTTTAAGTATCTCGAAGGGACATTTCCAGCCAGATCTCCTGACTGCTACAATGAAATCGTATTTATACTAGTTTGTAAGTCGTTCCAACCTTGTAGCATATTTTATTTCAGGAGCTGGCGTTTGACTTTTAAACTGTTCTCCCCCCACCCCCCAGTTTCTATTTGAACATTCCAGCCCGGACCAATATTTTCCAAAGCGGCAGTTTCAGTAAAAAAAAGAAAAGAAAAAAGAAAATTGCAAACTAATAATGGTTTAGTGGGTTGCATGCAAAACTTGTAATGGTTGAGTGAGTTGCATGAAAAAAAAAGGAAAGATAGCCCGAATTTTGCTCTGACTTTCTGGAAAAGCTTCTCAAGTCAAAGCGATTGTCTGCTGGATTTTGCTGAGAGGGCAACTGCTCTACACAAGTACATTCTCCCCTTTGAAGGAGAAACTGCAGTTTGCAATGCAAAATCTCCAATATAAACACAAAAGAGGATGGCATTGGAAGGGAATAAATTTCAGCTGATGAAACAACCCAGCCTACAACCCACCACTGTATGCTTTTCATTGTATGCAGATTGTATAGTATGCAAATTGTATTTATTGTCTGCAAAGTACCCTGTAAACCGCCCTGAGTCCTTCGGGAAAGGGCGGTATATAAATTTAATAAAAAATAAAATAAAATAAAATAAATGGTTGCACTTGATCGCAGTTCCTTTAAATAAATCCTGTGACATATAATAACAAAATTGATATGTTCAAATAATAATAATTGGGCTATAAAGTAAGTTGTGGAAATCTGTCTACCCCATGCATTAGTAATACTGCATGCTCATTTGGCCAAAGTCCTTGCATTTTGTCAACTTAGGTCAAAAAAGTCAAAATGGCAGCTAGGTCATTGCAAGTAAAATTTTGACTTTTTTATGTTCATTATTAAAAGACACATTTGACACCCCTGAGTTAAGGATGGGGGAACCCAACCCCCTATACTTTGTTCCAGAAGATTTTTCTTTACAATTCAGATTAAATTTAAAAATTTAATTATTTTTAAATTCTGCTTTTGACATAACCTTGTCATCTGCTTTCTACTTTATTCAGTAGTGGTGTCCAAATACTCCAGGTGGCTCATAACATCAGAAAAAAAATAAAAATGCATCAATTCAAAAGAAAATCAGCATACAGATGAAAAGACTGAAATTCATATTATATTATAGCCTTAATTTTTATAAAATGATGTTGGTATTTGACACTGGAAAAATTGTCTACAGTATAAAGGTATTTCACATTTATGCTGGAAATGTGAATAAGGGGACTTTTTAATTACTCTTGGTGGATAGGTAAAAAAGCTGAAAAAATTGGATTCAAATACATACATTAATTCAGAAGATTTTAAGTTTTAACTGTAGCCAGATATGTTTTTTTGGGACCGATTGATAAAAAGTTGGCTAAAAATCACGGAAGTTTGTTTCTCTATCTCAGGGGTGTCAAACTCAATTTCATTGAGGGCCGCATCAGCATTGCAGTTGCCCTCAGGGGCCGGGTGGGTGTGGTCTGGGTGGGCGTGGCCTACTGGGTGGGCGTGGCTAAAGTGCATATGGCCTACTGGGTGGGCGTGGCCAGCTCTACATCATTCGCATCAAGGGTGCCTATGGGGGCCTGGGCAGGAGTGGGACAGATCTGAGGGTCTCTGGCAGAAGGAGGGTCTCTGGGCCAGGGCCAAGGCAGTGGGGGCCATTCCCTCCCTGTTTCCAGGATGGCTTTGCGGGCCGCATGAAACCACTTTGCGGGCCGGATCCGGCCCCCGGGCCTTGTGTTTGACACGTCTGCAAGTGTACACAAACCATGGAATTTACTGTGGCAATTGATCTCATCCATCATTCTCAACAAAAATGAGGGCATTTCAACCCTTGTGACCATGAGTTCAGCGTCTGGTGAAATTTCTGAAGAGGTTGCACGACTGAGAGGCTGCGGAGAGAAGTTGAGCAATTTTCCCAGGAAGCAGAAGTCCAGGCTTCAGTGCCACCCACATATTGTTCTTTGTTCCTCCTGGTGCTTAGAGGGGGCAGGGCCACTCATACAAAATATCTACAGCTGAACAGATTTTCCTGGTACTTTTCTAGAAGAGGAGTCCACCCCATTACCAATGTTGCTTTCTTTCAGTTCTTTAAAGGACCTTTGCTTCCCATTCTTGTTCTCTCTGCTTCCTTATGGCAAGCAAGCAAATTTGGAGCGCAATGGGACCTACAAAGCACCTTTAAGTACTGTAATGGTGTACTCTTAATCTCAGTGAACTCTCCCAGGATTCACTCAGAAAGCTCCAGACCCTGTTTTTAGGAACTAGGAGAGTTGGTTTGCTGTTCCTGGTGGAATGCAGAGAAAATGCTAGAAGGGGCTGATTGACAGGCTGATGTCTTTTTGCCTCAGGAGTCATGGTCCCTGGTGACATCCAGAGATGTAAGAAGCCTTCAGATTTAGTGCTGCTTGATCAGGAAACCTGTCATATTTGACAGCTGAAAAGCCTTTTTACTACAACTAACATTCACTCCCTGGGAATATGTGAGAAATTTCAAAACCCCATGCTTCCATTCCTCTGGACTGAGAGTAGGAAAGAAAAAAAAACCCGAGGGCAAAATAACAATTTAATAAGGTAATGGCACAGGTGAGTTGATGTTTGTGTGCTAGCTAAAATGCCTCATGATATTTTGGGAAAAATCAGAGAAAACCCTTCCTATGTATTGAAGCCAACTTGTTACTGCTCTTATTATTGTCATCTTTTTCAACATTCAAAGCATTCCTGTTTGCCTTGATTTGTTCTGTGACTAACGCAGTAAAGCTTACTTCTGAGTAGACATAATATTGTGTGCCTGTGCTATAAGAGAAATGACTTTTAAAATGAAAAATAGCCAGCGAACACTTTCACGCCTATCAACTGTGAAATCCAGAATTTGGGACACTCATAAAGTATCCATCTCTCCCATTTATACTTGTAGTTATGCATTCAAATGCATTTATGCAATGCTGAGATACTCATCAATATACTCCAATTAGACCGACTGGGGAGAATTCTAATGCAAACAATGCCTAATAAACATGGGATTGTAAATGGCAATTGAGAAATGGAGGATAAATAATGAACTTGTAATTGCAAATGATAAATTAGGCTGAATTAATTACCCTTTGGTGACTTGCATAATCTGGAACAGCTTGGAAAACATAGCATTTAAACTCAAGACAATCACAGCTCCTGTGAGGTTTCTGATGGGATGTGTTCATTCTGACTTGGAGAAACCCACATTTTCTTTCCTGCCATGTTTAGTTAATACAAATGGGAAGGAGAGACTGTGTTGCCCTTTTCATTAATACATTTGTGCAAGTCTTCTAGGTTTGCTAATATTAAATGCAGAATATGTAAGGACCTTTCCCTATTTGCACCTAACCATGGAGGACGCATACCCCAGCAACATCTTTTAACTCCATGACGTGTCCTTCATCTTCTCTCCAGCCCATGACTGAAACAGGCTTGAATTACGCTTACCTCAAACTGCACTAGCATTAAAGGATCCTTTCTTCTACTTATTCTAAAACCTTTCAGGAATTTAGAAGCTCTTAGACCTTCTCACCCATTATCTCAGAGGAAAATTAGAAGATTGGGACTAATTTGAAATAGAGGCAGGATAGGAATCTGCAATATTGTAAGGGAGATGGGCAGATTTAAAATTAGATACCCAGAAGAGAGATGAGAGAGAGAGAAAAGTCAGACAGACAGACAGACAAAATAGGGATAGCAAATTTCATGCCAGGATAGTTTTCTGTTGATTCAAAGATAAGTGGAAAAGATTTTTACCTCAGCAATGAAGATCCTAGTGTGATTACCGTGAGGATGAGGATGTTATCCATTCAGGTGATTCTATGGGCCAGGTCTCTCCATTGCTTCCAATCTTGCACTACTTCCTCGAGTTCTTTTATGCTCAGACTGGTGTCAGCGTTGATGGTGACAGTGCAACTTGATGCCCTTTAAAAAAAAATTGCATCTATTACCGTAGGTATAGAGGCAGTTTGCATTTACCAATGACAATTGAGATTGGTGACATATTGAGTGAAGTGCCCACCAAATAAACTCTATCTCTGCTTAAGATCTTATTTTAGCTTTCCTTTGCTTTAAAGGTAAAGGTTCCCCCGCACATATGCGTGCTAGTCGTTTCCGACTCTAGGGGCCGGTGCTCATCTCCGTTTCAAAGCCGAAGAGCCAGCGCTTGTCCGAGGACATCTCTGTGGTCATGTGGCCGGCATGACTAGATGCCAAAGGCGCACGGAACGCTGTTACCTTCCCACCGGAGCGGTCCCTATTTTTCTACTTGCATTTTTACATGCTTTCGAACTGCTAGGTTGGCAGAAGCTGGGACGAGTAACAGGTGCTCATTCTGTTACGCGGCACTCGGGATTCGACCCGCCACTGCCGACCTTCTGATCAACAAGCTCAGCATCCTAACCCACTGACCCGCAAAAGTGATTAATGCAAAGATTGGTTGCAAAGTTACTTTTTCATCACCATCTTAACTGTGAACTGTCACTAAACAGGGCAGTTGCTAAACAAGGACTACCTGCTCTGCTTTTTTTTTAAAAAAAAAAGCAGGATTTTTCCTTTTGCTGTATCTTCCCTTGGAAAAGGTAGGAGAGATGTGTGAAAGCAACAGGCAGGAGTTTAGTTTTCTTGGAAACTAAAACAAAGGAAGGTTTAAATGGAGGGGGAAACTCCCATTCTCCTACAGTTCTTTCAGTGTTAGCATTGACCACCAGAATGTGTCTCATAATGCACATATGTGCACATGAATGTCTGCAGGATATGTTGGTATGTTGCATAAACCTGGCAGTCCCTGGCAAACTGTTGCATTGCACCAGATTGTAGTGCCCAAGTTACAGCAAGTTCTCTTCAAGTCACAACAGCCCAGGAAAGCGTCAGGATATGAGTGGCTGCAGAGGACTTCCGCAGCCCAGCTTGGGTGGGCTGAAGAGACTAATCAGTGTCTATTAAAGGAAAGTTTACTTGTGCTGTTGGGGTGCGGCAGCCAGGATGGTTTCAAAAAATAGCTGCAAAGTTTGGGTGGGGGATCAGGATGTTAGTATCCTGTTAAGACTGCCAAGCTGCACTGAAAGACTGGAGATTTCCTCTAAGGAAAATACCTCTTCAGCACAAAGAGAAGTGGAGTCAGCAAAAGGGTGGGAATGCCTTATTAAGCAGTGGCTGATTTGATGCAGAGCTTTTTGTGGTGTTTCCCAGTGATCAGTTTTGGCCCTTAAGAGTTGCTCCATTGGATGAACCAGTTTACATCTGCTCATGAAAGACAGTCTCCTTAGGGTCTGTAGGGGTTCTGCTGTACTTAAAGGTCCATTCACACAATCAATGTGCACATGGTTTAAGGAAGCTGTTTTCTGCAGGAATTGCAAGGGTGATGCGTACTGAGTGTTTTGATGATCATGGAGCTAAGAGGTCATATGGAGGCCATCACCATGTGATGCAAAAGGAATGTTAAGAAAGAATGGGAGAAGGAATGGGAGGAGGAAGAGGAAAAGAAGATTTCAATAGCCACTTATTCTGCTTAAATCTGTATTAAAGTTAACTGTCCTGGTGATGTTGCATAATCTTGCAATACATTTCTTTAATACAACATGCTTCTTTTCTTCTTTGCTTCTTTTGGGTCCCATAATGTCTTTGTTCACAACAGGAGCTCATAGACAGAAGCTTTTTTGAGAAGTTAACATTAAATGTTGGGGGGGAAATCAAACAGTCTTGTTGTCTGTTTGGTTACTTTCATGTAGAATTCCCCAAAACAAAACTCAAAATTATTTTTCTAGTTTCTAATTTCTTTACAACTTTCTGGAACCTGGTGCCTCTAAATGCTCAGGATCAAGATAGTTGTAGTCCATGATATTTAAAGGAAACCACGTGAGATGATCGTCTGGGTGACCATAACTTTGCTACCATGGGAGGGACTTTGGAAAGATGGAGGTATTCAGAATGTGTGCATATCTGCCTTTCTCTCTATGCACATAAGACATTCCCTCAGTCTGATTTACTTAACCTAGCCTCACTCTTGCAAAACCAACTTCAGGCAAACACCACTGTAAAACCTACAGCTTCTGCAGATCATAAATAATTCAGACAATTCCAAGTGTTTTGTTCAAGTAGGATAGTGTGGCATTTAAGTGCAAGCAGAATAGGTATATGAGCAGAGCTTTAGTTTTCAGCCACTACATCTCTAACTGTTGATTTTCATAGTTCGGGGGAACCCAAGCCTTATAATAACAAAAATAAAGTTGGGAGGGACCTTGGATGTCATCTAGCTAGCCAACCTCCTACTCAGGCAGGAAACCCTATACCATTTCAGGCAAATGGCTGCCCAGTCTCTTCTTAAAAACTTCCAGTGTTGGAGCATTCACCACTTCTGGAGGCAGGTTGTTCCACTGATTAATTATTCGGTCCGGAAATTTCTCCTTAGTTCTAGGTTGCTTCTCTCCTTGATTAGTTTCCATCCATTGCTTCTTGTCCTGCCTTCAGGTGCTTTGAAGAATAGCTTGACTCCCTCTTCTTTGTGGCAGCCCCTGAGATATTGGAACACTGCTATCGTGTCACCCCTCGTCCTTCTCTTCATTAAATTACACATGCCCAATTCCAGCAACCGTTCCCTATATGTTTTAGCCTCCAGTCCCCTGATCATCTTTGTTGCTCTTCATTATGATCTCCTTTTGTACTCCCCCTCTAAACACTATTGCCAAAAATCAGTGGCTCACCAGTGGAGGCGGGATTGGGAAGCTGTAATGTAAACCCTAAAATAAATTTCACGCAGATTTAAAGGGAAGAAAAGAGATCCAACTGCCCGCCCCCAGGAAACCTAGGAAAAAATCTGGGGGGAAAAACATAGTTCTCCTCATGTGACATGGGCAGCCCACTGTGCTCCCTCATTCCCGCCCTGTATTGAATCACCAACAGTGTGCCACCCTCAGTCTAGAGTTACCCACAAACTCAAAATATATGAAATGTAGCCAGCTTCATTTCATTTTGTAGATAGAATTTGGGCACTTAAGCTGTCCTCTTGTAAATATCACATTTGTACCAGCCCTCAAACCTTGGTTTGCTTTCCAAATCCAGAAAGTGTTTTCTTTTTCAATCATTTTTGTTTTTCTCAAAGTTTCTTAACCCTTTCTGAAAAAATTAGAAGGACATCATGTCCACTCTGGCATCTTAAATATTCTCCTCTGGCTTTCCTATGTGTTCTTGCAAAGTGCTTTATCGCACATTCATTGTGAGGGGGGGAGAAAGGGGAAAGGAATATCTCGAATTAGAGATGAACTAATGTTTGCTGCTTGAACAAGGGGTTGGACTAGAAAACCTCCGACTCCATTATTCTGTTAATTCAGTGGCTAAATGAAATTGGGGTACCCTCACTTTCCCCAAAATTCTTCTGTAAGGTTGTTCATCGCCAAAGTTAAAAATTCCGACATCATGCATTAGTTATGATCAACATCCTTACCACCATCACCACCACGGTCACACCATACTTAATAATTTAAAAGACTAAAATGATTAAACAAGGAATATCTCCAACCCCAAACACTATAAGGCGTATTTAGTACTTTCAATTGCGCAGGCGGAGGAGACACACTAAGAGAAATTCCACCACTAAATCTGTCTCTTCTGTGATCCCAGTTCTGACAGAGAGAACTGTTTCCTTGCCAGCAGAGGTAGGGAAATACCGGTAGCTGTGTCTAGTTCTTATGGATTTGATTCTCTATTGCATGTGGGTGTTCTTGGTAATCCCTTTTTAAGTCTCTAAAATAACCACCTACGTTAACTTCTGGCAATTCATGAGAAGAGGAAACATCAAATGTCTAAGCAAACTTTGTGTGGCGGGGAGTTTAAAAATGACTTTTGGGAGGTAGGGTGGAAGGAGATTCCAGTTGTAATCATCTAATCTCCTGGAGCTCTGCTAGTGTCCCACAAGAAAGGGGTGGGCAAATCAACCCTTTCCAATTGCACCACAAATCAAAAGCACAACAACTCTTTTGTCTTCTATCCAGCAGCGGAAGTGTGAAAAATGAAGCTGCGATTGGAAACTGTGCCTTTTGTGGTAACCTGTAGCCCTCCAGACGTTGCCTCATTTCCACTGCTAGCAATGGGGAAGGTTGCTTGGAAGGGCAGTGCAGAAACTTCCAATGTTCATCTATTTCCTATTTCAAAATAGTGTGGAAGTACACCGTCTGTTTACTGCAGTCAAGGTCTCCCAGGGCCACCAAAAGAGGATTTGGGAACATTTGTCCACTTTCTGTGGCCCTGGGATTTCCAGTTGTCCAGCCGTGGTCCTGTCTGATGATCTCAGAAGATCCTCTGAATTGCCTTGCTGGAACCATCCAATCTAGCAAAGGCCAGCCAGATAGTCTGATATGCTTCTGATAACCTAAGGAAAACAGCTTTCCCTTCTTATCTGTGAAATCTGGTATTCAAATAATTAGGAAGCTACAGGTCTCATTAGAAGCAGATCTTATGTCATTCCACATCTCTTTTTGAAGACTAAGTAAGCATCTTATGCACAGACACTGCACTAGTCCTCTGCAAGCAGTGGCTATTTCAATTCACCATTGCTTCTCTCCTCAGTCGCTAGGCTTTTTTCCTTCTCAACACCCACTCGCTACAGGGACTCTGTGTCCTCTTTAAACAGCAAATTCGCAAAAGGGCGTTCAGAGAAGATAAAAACACTTCCAGTTTTTCTATCCGGAAGGATAGAAAAAGATATAACATAATGTGTAATTTCAAAAATATGGAACCATGACACTTCTATGCCACAGCTGCTAGATTTACATTTTAAAAAAAAATCAAGCACCATTCTTTCAAAGCATAAGACTGGTATATTATATTATAAGAGAGGTGTGAATAAAGGCATATGTTATTTTAAAATGTTATTGGCTAGTTAGTCTGTAAGCTTTTAACATACGAATTACATTTTTAAAAAAGCTGTAAACAAATAATGAGAACTAACAAGTTTGTCTATTTTTTAAAAAAAACCAGACTGAGAAATATAAGAGCTTTGTATAACCTGTATAACATTAGCTTCTAGAAATAATTTTATACCATCTTGGAAAAAATATGATTAAGATTAGGGGAAGATGGTCACATATGGTGTAGAGGCCTCTATGTGCAGCAGTCAGACATGAGGTCCAGTTCCGTTTTGCAGAACAGACAAATAATACTATCAATTTTGAAAGAGCTGATTATTTCATGAGAGGTAGGAGGAAGATGTTGCCTGGAATCCATTTATTCCCTATCAAATATGTTATTCCCAACTGATACTGCCAATTAATAGCCTGGAGATCCCCAATATGTCAAAAAAGACCACCCGCCGAAAAAAATTATGCCCCTAGAAATCCCCCTCGACCTTTCATGACTTACTTTTTAAATGCTAAAAACCTATTTATTTATTTAAAAAAAATTAAAAAGGCAAAGCGGCAGCCTCCAAATGCATTTGGATTTGGTCCCCTCAGCAGCAGTTCAGGACTGCTTGGAAATATGCCTATGTGCTCTGAAAAAACATAATGATAAATAGGCAATGAGTGGATCTGCCCAGGATGCTGACCTAAGCTATTTAAGGGACTAGCACAAGGGTAGGCAACCTCGGCTCTTTTATGACTCATGGACTTCAACTCCCAGAATTCCTGAGCCAGCCAAGCTGGCTTAGGAATTCTGGGAGTTGAAGTCCATGAGTCATAAAAGAGCCGAGGTTGCCCACCCCTGGACTAGCATTACATTTACACAATATATTAAACGTGGTTTGTTTTAACTTTTATGACTTTGTATGCTGGGTGATTCCCTTCTCATACAATTCAATACTGTAGGCACTTGGAAAATACATTAAGAATGTTGTGTGAATTCAATTGGTGTCAGTCCTGGAGGGAAAAGAGAGAATGGCACAGAGCAAGCTCATGTGGCCACATCTATGAGGACAGATGACTACAGAGATTCTCAATCATCCAGGTTGTGGTTGTCCCAATGGTGTCTTTTTTTTTAAAAAAGGCAACTGGACTTTCTTGGTGTTTTCGCTGAAAATGTTTCACTTCCCATCCAAGAAGCTTCTTCAGTTCTGAGAATAAGAACCAGATTATTTTGCAATTGGCTCAGCTCCATCCCACCATCACGGTCATTTTCTCAGGGCACCTGCCACACGCTCTTAATGAGCCTGGTGATGGTTGCGAACTGTTGGGTACCCCTGTGACAGGCCATCTTCTTAGAAGAATCTGCAGAAGGAGGGCTGTTATGCCCATCTGCAAGGCCTGCCTTGTCTATGTAACTAATTGCACCCCAAAATGAAGTTCTCACATAAGAGGTTGAGAGGTTGGGGTGGGAGGTTGGGGGCAACAAGATATCCTGTCTGGAATTCTTTAAGTGTCTTACAGTGATTTTCTACTTTGGATCGTCAGCAAAGGCTAAATCCCACATTCTGAACGGTACTTGCAATTTGTTGCACAGCAAAAGAAGAGTGGTGTCACTGGAACAAAGCTCAAAAGTAACAGTATTAAGTATCAGGGCCTCAAGGTCATATGGCAAGGATGGTGGCAGCCAGTCCTGAGCTGGTAAATATTTAAGAACTGACTCTGCCAGTTCATTGCTGCCACTGTTAGCTGTGGAATCACTGATCAGCACACTAAGCCTAGTGCCTGGCTGAGGAATTCTGAGACTTGAAGTCCACAAGTCATAAAAGGGCCATGTTTGAAGACACCTGGCCTAGTGGCTCAGATCTGCTCCCAACTGGCTTGCAAGATTCCAGAAAATTTAACAATTGGACCTCAGCAACTGATGGGAGCCCCCACCCCAGCCCACCACTAATGGCATTTTTTTAAAGTTAGACTCTCCCATTGGCCTGCACAATTGCAGAGGGTCTAATCCACCAATGGCCAGACAAGTTGCAATTTAGGGAAACCTCTCTGATTTTAACAAGGCAATGTGGAATGGTGGCTTGAGTGGCTCAGCACAGGGCAGAACCAGATCCAAATAGTTATTCTGCCTTGAAGCCCATCCCAAATGTTTCATTGCCTTTCAGCCTCACCTCCTCAGAGGGTTTTTTGGCAAAGATCAGAAGCAGTAAATAAAATGGTGGCTGGATCACTTTTTGGTTTTTTTTTAAGCCAGCCACCACTTCATTTACTGCTTCTCATAAAAGACTAATATTAAGAATTCTGAACAACAGTGCAATAAAAGAATTCATACGCCATCTAACCAAACAGCAAGTTATTGGGCAGATTAAAAATATTAGTGATAAGCAAGCTGTGCTCCCCGGAGGACGAAAACAATAAGTAAAGGCTTCAGACTGAGAATTCTAACATATAACCCTTAGCTGTCAAACTTTGGGACAGTAATTTGCTAATCCTCCCTCCCTCCCTGCACATCATTGGCAAATCAGCAAAGGTGAGTGGAAGGGGAAGGAACTAGAGTGGGTGTCCCTCCCCCTCCTCCCTTATAATAAAAGGTTATGTGGGAAAGTATAGCTTGACTGTTATTTAGAGAGAAGCGTAAACAGACATAAATAAGGATGGATAGGGAGGCATGGGACCAGCCTATTGGGTGCTTTGCTGGAATGAATGGTAACCTTATGCCATAAGGGTCATATGACATCATACCCCAGGAGTCAAGAGTTAATTTAGCAGCCCCACTCCAGCAGATTCTCCTAAATAGGGAAGCTCTGGCGATAGATTGGGTTTCATCCCGACTGTGTTTATGGAGATGCTCTCACAACTCTTTCAACAGCAGAGGCCTCTCGGTGGGCTTCTGCCTTAGAGAGCCCTTGCCCCCGCTAAGCCAGCTGGTATACCCAGAAGTCGTCTCTCATGAAAACCGACAACCAAGAGGGTGCAGTCAGAGAGAGAAAATAGAACTTCCCTTTCATAGTCAACGTTGCCGCTTCCTCACATTGAATCTTGGCCATGTGGGGAATTATGAAGGTTGCAGTTCTCCCACCTCTGTAAAGATCCAGGTTATTGCAGGCCGGACTCACCTGCAGAAACATAACATGTTGCTCATGTAGACATAGCCGATGTCAGTTGTCATGATGGCAGCAGTGGGGAAAGAACCGGTTGTTATTGCACTCTGCTGCTAGCAATTAAAATGTCCTCAGTGTTGCCCAGCTCTATTGTACAGGTTTGTTGCTGTGGGGATAAATTGATGGGTAAGCTGCACACTGTGTTGCTCTAAGCCCCTTAAGAACAAAGGCAGGGTATACATTTAATTTCAAAAACCCACCACCCTGCTAAAAATAAAGAAATCGCAGCGTAGTGCAATACAAAACAGCAGGTAAAGGCTGTGGCCAAGAAGGCTTCAGACAATTATATCCTGTGCACCAATTGCAGCAGTTTCTGGAACAGGAAGTGTTCCTCTCATCGACCCATATCTTGGCTACCTTGTGGTTAGATTCTTGCAGTTTGGCCTGCTTCGGGTGGCCTTTGAAGGCCATTCAGAACTTCAGCATAGTTCACTAGGCTGAACTAAAATAGTTAGGCAGTAGTTTGACTGAATCATGGACCAGGACTATCACAGGATCTGCACTGACTGTCCATTAGCTTTTGAGTGCAATTCAGTGTCAATTCTCACCTCTGAAGCCCTCCTAGTTGACTCCGGGATTGGATATCTCATCTTGTCTGAGTTCAGTCTGCCTGCCTTGCCTGCCCATTGAAACCTAGTGGAGATGATTTGTTGAAAGGCTTGAATCTGAGGGATTTGCTGCTTTTCTGTATAGTTGTGACATTGCCACACAGAGAAAAAAGAGCCAAGCCTGTGTCATGGCCTGGCACCACACTATTTTCATGTTTTCAATGGGCATTTGCGGGACCTTGTTGCTTTGGTCAAAATGATGAAAGCTGCATCACACAGCTGTGTCCATCCCTTGCGTGTAATATCACCACACAGATACAAAAGGAGCAGGGCTTGCAATCCCATGACGCTGTTTCCTTATGACCTTTTTTTGACTGCCCATGGGTGCCATCACCCCTGGCAGCTATGTTAATTTTGTGCTAGGTTGCTGTGCAAGTATAACTAACCTCTGACTTCAAACTGAGCCATTCTTTTATGAGTTTGGTTTGGTTCACTGGACTTGTGCAGAGCCCTGAGAAAGACAGCATTTTTCTCTTTGGCTAATAAAATCTATTGTCTTAGCTTTCATGGCATTCTGAAACACTAAGTATATATAGGCTTCACGCAATACGCCAGGTTAAAACATAGTTGGCTAGTTTGAACAGCATACCAACAGTATGAACCTAAAAGACTGGGTTATTTGAGTATACTGTAATTAGGTTAAACTAGATTCATGCATCAAGCCAAACTATAAACCATAGCTGAGTTCACGCATCACACTAATCTAAAGTGAAACCCATCATATTGTGGCTTAGCATGATGATGGTAACTGAAAACAGATTCTAGGTCAATGTCCTCCTTATTCCTTTGTTTTGCTTGCCATCTGCCTAGCAAGACTTCTAGAGAACTAGAGAAATTTGGGAATTTCAAATTGTCCTAATAAAAATGCTGTCTTAAAATGGATCTTGAAAGTCTGCAGACAGCCAACATACCAATCTTTACTTTTTGTTTTTCCTTTAAGTGTTTTAACTCTAGGAACCCAGAACGGGCAGAGATTAGACACTCCCAGATTTATAGCTTGGGATCCCAGCTTGATCAATTCTTCTTTCCCCCCTTTGACCCACAATTCTATTACTTCATAATTTGAAGGAACAGCATTTATAGAAGCACTGAATAGATGTATATCATAATAATAAGGATGTGGTTTTAGTTATGGTTTAATTTTTGACTATTTATATGGATTGCTCTGGGAAAGCTTTGCCATGACATGTAACATAGAAATAACTAAAAAAAATAAGTGTGTGTGGGCGGGACGGGTGTGTGCATTCCCTGCTGTATTCCCACAGCTAAAAAGCTTGTTCTGAATGTTCAAAATTGGAACTGGTACCTAGATTTTGTCTAAGTAGAAGACCTAGTTTCTGGCAATATCAAGGTAGAAGCCCCTGACTTCAAATGCCTTTCTAAGTTATAAACATTAAGACCAATAAGGGGCGGGGGGCGGGGAAATGGGTATGTATGTGTAACATGACTCCGTGTACAATTATTAATTCAACTGTTCTGCTTAGCTTAACCTCTGAATAGAACCTCAGAGTTAAAGCAGGAGTGAGGAATCAAAGCCGGCAAGGTGACTTTCGGCCAGTCACTCTCTCTTAGCTCAATTTACCTCACGGTGTTATTGCTACGAGGTATGTAGGAGGAGGAAGGAGTATTAGACATATTTGCTGCCTTGAATTGTTTATAACGATAAAGGTGGGATTAAAAGATGTTTTTGAAAATGTTCTAAGATCCCAAAGGTCTTAAGAACGTCTCAACATATAAAGGACCTCGTTTACCACCCCTTGCAAATATAGTAAGAGATTCCAAAGATTCAAAGGAGGAGATTTTAGAGCAAGAGGCAACTTTTATATTGCTCCACCAAGAGAATAAGCAAACATCACAGAGGTAGTCCTCAACTTACAACAGTTCGGTTAGTGACCGTTTGAAGTTACAATGGCACTGAAAAAAGTGACTTAGAACTATTTTTCACCCTTATGACATTCCCATGGTCATGTGATAAAAAATGTTTTCAAGTGTAATGTTTTAATTTTATTTATATATAAAATACAAAGAAAAATAGAAATAGGAAATTAAGGGAGGGAAAAGGAGAGGGGAAGAGAAGGTGTGAGGTACAAGGGAAAAAGAAAAAGAAAGGCGCTGACTTCCGACTCTTTTTATCACAGTACAAGATAAAACACTCCAGCCTCAACCTTTTGTTTTTACACACTAATATATAACTAGCCATTTCTATGACAAATCTACCTAATCAACAAAACCTAAAGTCAAAGTTTCTTTTTTTCCCCATCACAAGCACAAAATCCAGAAGTGATATACAGATGAAAAACATAATTCAGATATATTCTCCTCTTTGAATAAGAACATTAGAATAGAATAGAGCTGGAAGGGACCATGGAGGTCTTCCAGTCCAGCCCCCATTGGTCATGCAATAAAATCCAGACACATGGCAAGTGACTCAGATTTATATGACAGTTGCAGTGTCCCAGGGTCACATGATCACCTTTTGCGACCTTCTGACAAGCAAGGTCAGTGGGGAATTTTTTATTTTAATCCCATTTATATCCCGCCCTTCTCCAAAGACTCAGGGTGGCTTACAATCTAAGCACAAATCAAATGTGCTTAGCAATAGCCTTCATTCTATGTATATGCCTGCTTATCAGGGCTTTCCCCCCCCCCCAAGCGGCATTATTACAAAGTCAGCTTATTGCCCCCAACAATCTGGGTCCTCATTTTACCTACCTCGGAAGGATGGAAAGCTGAGTCAACCTTGAGCTTGGTGGGATGCGAACCTGCAATAATTGCAGGCAGCTGGTGTTACTTAAGGAGGCATCAGCCCACTGCTCCACCAAGGGTCAGTGGGGAAGCCAGATTCATTAAGTCGAGGACCATCTATAGTTGTCCACGCTGCTGTTTCAGGAGGTTTAAAAGATCCATGTTTGTTGTCATAGCAATGCAGGAGGCCATTGTTACCATTTGACTGGATCTTTTAGAAAACGGAGGGGAAGCTGCAGCCCTCAGTTTAATTCCATCCAATCCTCAACATTTCCAGTTTTTCAGGACACTCCAATCCTGAGGACAACATACTTCTTTGGGGAAAGCCTCCTCTTACTAGCAAGTTTCAGGCCTTGTAGTAAGCCACAGGTTATTTTTATCATGATTTGTGGAACAAACCTCTCTGGCTGGGTTCATGCATTATGCTACGTCTCATCGAAAGAAACCCCATGCAGCTCAGGGGTTGACACAAAGAAGAGGGAGTCAATCTAGTCTCCAAAGCGCCTGAAGGCAGGACAAGAAGCAACGGATGGAAACTAATCAAGGAGAGAAGCAACCTAGAACTAAGGAGAAACTTCCTGACCGTTAGAACAATTAAGCAGTGGAACAACCTGCCTCCAGAAGCTGTGAATGCTCCAACACTGGAAGTTTTTAAGAAGAGATTGGACAGCCTTTTGCCTGAAATGGTATAGGGCAGGGGTCGGCAACCTCGGCTCTTTTATGACTCGTGGACTACAACTCCCAGAATTCCTGAGCCAGCATAGCTGGCTCAGGAATTCTGGGAGTTGTAGTCCACGAGTCATAAAAGAGCCGAGGTTGCCGACCCCTGGTATAGGGTCTCTGTCTGAGCAGGGAGCTGGACTAGAAGACCTCCAAGGTCCCTTCCAACTCTTGTATCATATCGTATTTACACTTTGAATCCAGATTACATGCATGTGCAAAGAAATGGAGGAACGGAAGCTATGCCAGAGCCATTTGGCTCTTATTCCCCCTACTGTCACACTCAAATGTAGTTGACTTTTCTCATAGGACAATGATTTCTTCTAAGATAAATTCCCTCACCTCTTTCACCCACATTAGAGGAAGTGCTTCATCTGTCAATGTTGCCTATTTCTGCTGTGCTTCCTTGTGACCATCTCTACCTCCCTTGTGGGATTTCAAGTCTGACATCCAAGAGAAAGGAGAGGAGGGGGAGGGGGAGGAGGAGGAGGAGGAGGAGGAAGGAAATCCCAGAGGGATAGTGCAGTAGTAGCAGCTGCTTTTCCATTTTTAAAAAAGGAGAAATAGGATGGCACAACATCCCTCTTCCAATTGTAGCCTGGGAATGGTTCCCTCTGCTTCTGCTTTAGATCTAAATAAACAGGGAGAGTTTAGGGTACCGTATATACTTGAGTATAAGCCGACTCGAGTATAAGCCGAGACCCCAAATTTCACCCCCAAAAACTGGAAAAAGTTGTTGACTCGAGTATAAGCCGATCCGCCGTTCTGCAAGCCTCTGCCGCCAGCAGAGGCTCGATCCGCCATTTTGCAAGCCTGAATACACAGGAATACCCTGTGTGGCCTTGGCTCTCCGGGAAGCCCTGGCTGTCCGCTTCCTCGCTCCACGTGCGTTCCCCGGGCAAATCGCGGTGCCCAGCAGGCGAGGAAACACGCCTGCTCCAGTCGCCCCCCCTTCCCTCAGGAGATGCGAAGCAAGTGACCGCCCAGAGCTTACCGAGGACTTGCTTCGGTGCTTCCAGGATCGCGCGCACCTCTCCCAAGCCGCCGCCCGGAGACCTGCCGAAGTTTGGGGAGGTTTGGGGAGGTGCGCGCGCACCTCCCCAAACCTCCCCAAACGTCGGCAGGTCTCCGTTCCTCTGTGCCCTGCCTGCCTGCTTCCTTCCACAGCGGAAAGAAGCAGGCTGGCAGGGGGCGGAGGAACGGAGACCCGGCGACGTTTGGGGATGTTTGGGGAGGCGCCCAAACCTCCCCAAACGTCGCCGGGTCTCCGTTCCTCCGCCCCCTGCCAGCCTGCTTCTTTCCGCTGTGGAAGGAAGCAGGCAGGCAGGGCACAGAGGAACGGAGACCCGGCGACGTTTGGGGATGTTTGGGGAGGCGCCCAAACCTCCCCAAACGTCGCCGGGTCTCCGTTCCTCCGCCCCCTGCCAGCCTGCTTCTTTCCGCTGTGGAAAGAAGCAGGCAGGCAGGGGGCGGAGGAACGGAGACCCGGCTTCGTTTGGGGAGGTTTGGGGAGGTGCGCGCGCACCTCCCCAAACCTCCCCAAACTTCGGCAGGTCTCCGGACGGCGGCTTGGGAGAGGTGAGCACGATCCCGGAAGCTCCAAAGCCTCGGCCGCGCACAAGTCCTCGGTAAGTTTTTTTGTTGACTGGAGTATAAGCCGAAGTGGAATTTTTCAGCCCAAAAAGTGGGCTGAAAAATTCGGCTTATACTCAAGTATATACGGTAATTTTCAAATGTTAGGATTGTGAAATTATCCCCAGCAGGCAGAATAGCCTTTAAGACCATCTTTTTTAAAAAAAAAACAGACGCAGAAGAAATATTTTTCAACAAGTTTGGACACTAACCTTGGCTAGAGGAACTTCTGAAATGAGCCACTTTTCCGGAGCAAGTCAAAAATACACGCTTTTATCAGTGTCCAATACCAGAAGTTTGAAAAAACAAGCAGGAAGCAAAGATACTTTGAGTTCCTTCTATATCTATTCTAGGACTAGGCACCTTCTCCCTGAGAAAAACTTGGGTAATATTGTAGATTATTATGGTTTAATCTATATTTTCACATGGCAGACTCGAATTCTCTCTTTTGCTTTTCAGTGTGGGATTAAGGGACAGAAAGACTTTAATGACTTTCATTTGCTCACAACTTTATTTCTCAAGATGATTCCCACTTTGAGTTGTTGAGGGATAGGAGCTGCTTCTGATTTTTGTACTGGATTGGCTTTGTGACGTCCGTAGCTTGGTGTCTGCCTCTTGATCACCAATCAGCTGGTAATATTTTTCTAGAGTAAGATGATCCGTGGATGTGAAGGTTTAGAAAGACCAGGTTTTGACGAAGTAAGCAGGTAATAAAAATTTTGAGAAAGAATGTCAGGTAACAATTTCTTCCTACTCCCCAAAGTTTTATTTTTGTACTCCAGGTTCCAGAACAGTAAAAGAATTTTGAATTATTCTAATACCTTTAACAACTGCACAGCGGGTGAAAGAGAGGCTTCCCCTTATGTCCCAAAGGGGTTCCTGTTGTGTATACAGGTAGTCCTTGACTTACAACTGTTCATTTAGTGACCAAAGTTACAGTGGCACTGGAAAAAAAGTCACTTGGACTTACACAGTATCCTCATAGTCCTTTGTTCAAAATTTGGGCACTTGGCAATTGGCAGGCATTTACGATGGTTGCCTCCCAGGGTCATATGATCGCCATTTGTGACCTTCCCAGCCAGCTTCTGACAAGCAAAATCAATGGGGAGAGACAGATTTGCTTAATGTCTGCATGATTCACTTGACAACTGCCTTGTTTAGCAATGGAAATTCTGCTCCCAGTTGTGATCATAAGTCAAGGACCACCTGTAGCATGGTTCTTAAAGGCACAGATACCCATTGTTGTTCTCTTTAGCAGAAATATCAGGGCGGTGGAACAGGGCTGGGGATACTACTTCAGAGTTGACACAACTTCTAGTGTAAGCCACATTGTAATGTGATGGTTTGGTTCTGACTTTGTGTGCTAAGTCTAATTATGGAAATTATATGTTATCATTCCATCTTAGATTTTGCAGTTTATTCCACAAACTAGGGCTAGGCATTCAACAAAGCAAGCATTTATCCCATAAACCATGGTTAAACCAATTAAACAAGTCTTAGCATGATGCACAAACCCAGTCACTGAGCAACTATCAGCTGACTGCATATAAGGTCCTCTTTCTTCAATATTCTGCAAATGTATGTGGCTCCAAGCATACGACTTCCCCATATGTATTAATGTATGTTTTAATCACTTCTTATACATATGCGGTTTCCCCATCTGCAAGCTGTACGGTGCAGCCCTGGGAAAACTGTCTAAGCATTTACCAGAAATAGCAGCATTTTCCTGGAAAGAGGACCCTTGAAAGACAGAAGTATTATATTTCCAGAGCATTCCCCAAAGCTCACTTCACATCACTTTCAAACTGTTGTCCTAAAGTCTCTTAATCTTCATCTCACTTAGAGCTTTTAATCCCTCCTCTCTACCATTGATTGCTCCGTGTAATGTTTGTTCTTAACAACACCCCTTTAAGGTGGGAATAGCATAGCTGCCCCCACATTATAGGGAAGAAAACAATTCAGCTGAGATGGTTTGCTGGAAGTGATCCAAAAGGTTTGCCTGGCAGTTAACTGTTGAATTACCCCACCTGCTTCCTGTTACTTCTTTGATCAAAACCAAGAATTAGATTCTAGAGTGTTTTGTTTTTTTAGTGCTGTTCTGCAGTACCGGTGGGCTTACTGCCTATTCCACAGAAGGCTGTTCCTATGGGAAGCTGCCCCCTCCCCTGAATATGCCCCAGAGAGCAATCTGATTCCTTTTCAGCAGAGAAGTTCTTTGTTCTGTAGTCACAATCAAATTGACCTGAATTTGCGTGGTTCAGCTAATTTTAGTGGCCAAGGCCACACTGAAACCAGGTGAAAACATTTCTCTGCGTGTACGTTTTTTTTTCCTGTGCCTGACACTGGGCAAGGGAACAACTGTCCGTCTGGTTAATCTCTTCATTCCAACAGTTCCTTGAGCGGTTTGGCTTGGAGCCTTGCTAAACCTCTATTGCAGGGGTCTTCAAACTTGGCCCTTTGATGACTTGTGCACTTCAACTCCCAGAATTTCTCAGCCAGCTTGCCTGGCTGAGGAATTCTGGGAGTTGAAGTCCACAAGTCATAGAAGGGCCAGGTTTGAAGACCCCTGCTCTATTGTCCCAATTCCAAAGGGTCCTTTAAGGCTAGAGTCTTTCCTCTTCATTTCCAGAGGGTCCTGTGTCACCAGCAGGAAGAAATATGGATGTCCCTCCTCACTTCATCTCCCATTCTGGCCTAGCAGAGCTAAAGACATGTGCTGTCATGTGTAGGTGGTGATATCAGCTCTTTGGGTTTTGTTCTGAACCTAGGACAAAGTAAGCCTTTAGCAGCTGAGCATTCCTATGTATGAGTGCAAGGAAAGCAGGTGAAGCAGCTGCGAGCATCCTGTGGCTTCCCCACCTCCCGGCAAAGGTGGTTTGTGAAGGCTTTCCTTTTTGGCTTTGTTATGCAACAGTTAGGGGAATGGTTCCACACCTGCTGTCTCTCCCAGCACCTCCTCAGGGCATTCACTTTTCTTGCCCTTTCCCGTTCTCCCTCTCTTCAGAGGTGACCTTTCTGGATTATTTTTTTTAACAAAACTTTGTGATTTTACAAATCTGCCTGCCCTGTGTTTTTTAAACTCCCTGACATTCTGCTTTGTAACTGAGCTTTGGAGAAGTGAGAACAGTAGCAGAGAGAAGTCAACCAAAAATAACATTCAGGGACAGAGAGGGCGTACATAAAAAAGAAAAGAAAAACAAATTGCAAGCTCTTGAGGGCAGACAAAATGAAGATTGCACCGTTTGACGTGAGCAGGATAGATTTTCTTAATTTCTTACCGAAGAGGCTCTTCCCTTCTGGTACTATTTTCAAAGTGTAATAGTATATTTAATATGTACTCCAAAGCATGCCTGCCTTTCCCCGCCCTGGTGTGCTGAAACAAACTCCCCCATTCCCTGCCAGCATAATGCCCTCCATTATTCCTGGTGGGCATTGCCCTATGCCCAATTCCTCCACTAGGCTCTTTCTTACCTTATGCACCTCTTTGTCTCTCCTCCTCTCCCTCCAGGGATAGAGGGAACATCTTTAAACTACGTATTAAGAAAGGCAGCATGGGACAGGATTTGGAGCCCTTAATTTTCAGAAGTCTTCTTAGATGCCCCAAGACCAGGGGTAGGCAACCTTGGTTAGCTGGCTCAGGAATTCTGGGAGTTGAAGTCCACGAGTCATAAAAGAGTCAAGGTTGTCTACCCCTGCCCAAGACTATTGACTGCTCACTCGCGACTCCAAGTTGCAGCCTTCACACCTCTGTAGGTAGACAAGCTGATGTGATGTACAATGCACAAAGTCTTAGGGTTTTTTCACTGATGTAATATTACCACATCTCCTGATGGTTCTCAGGCCTGCTTTTTAAGGGCTCTGTCTTCTCCCCCACGCAGATTGCAATGCTGAGGTCTGGGTGGCGGAATAGATTCCCCATCAGTTTGCCCAGTATGGAAAAGATAACACCTTAAGGTTGGATGCAGAATGGGACAATTCATCATGGCCAACTCACCGTGGGACAACTCGACATGGCCAACTCAACAAATTGTTGTTAGTTGCGAAGTCGTGTCCGACCCATCGTGACCCCATGGACAACATTCCTCCAGGCCTTTCTGTCCTCTACCATCTTCTGGAGTTCATTTAAGCTCACGCCTACTGCTTCAGTGACTCCATCCAGCCACCTCATTCTCTGTCATCCCCTTCTTCTCTTGCCCTCAACCTTTCCCAGCATTAGGCTCCTCTCCAGTGAGTCCTTCCTTCTCATTAGGGGTCCAAAGTATTTGAGTTTCAACTTCAGGATCTGGCCTTCTAAAGAGCAGTCAGGGTTGATCTCCTCTAGGACTGACCGGTTTGATCGCCTTGCAGTCCAAGGGACTCGCAGGAGTCTTCTCCAACAAATACAAAAGTTAAATTAATTTCGATGGCATTGTGGCTAAAAGGAATAAAAGAAAGAAGGTCAGTCCAGAAATTACAAGAGTTACAATAATTTGGAGGAAAACGTGGTCCCCAGTAATAGAAGTACCTGAATGAAATGATGAGTAAAGAGTTCAATTGTCCTGCGTTGAGTTGTCCTGCAGTGGGTTGGCCATGGTGAGTTGGTTGCAGCAAGTTGTCCTAGACCAGGGGTGTCAAACTGCCGGGCCACTGGCCAGATGTGTCATGGTGAAACCATGCCCACCCCATTGCTGGCAATAGAGAAATAAGTCACGTCACGTCACATGACATTGCAAGTTTGACTCCCCTGTCCTAGCCCCTGTTGGATGAAACGATTGTCATTTGAATCTCTGGTCTTGTCTACCTGCTTCCTAATGAAACAACAACAACAAAAAAGACCCCAGATTAGAGGGCATTTTAATAGACTGCAGAATAATTTGCAAGGAATAACATAAGTTCAAAAGATATATAGTCCTTCCCTGTGGCCATTAGCACCTGGCAGTAGCTGTTCTATCGTTGCAATAAGGAAGAAGGAGGTTACTTCCAATCACTAGGAGGTGGTGAAAAGACACCTCCATCAGCCTCCGCTTCTATCAGCTGCCCTCTGGCATCCAACAGGGGGGAAAAAGGGAGAGAAGAGGAATGCTTTCTTGGAACAGCAACATTTAGGCATTTGTCTTCTGGGTCTTTTTTAACCGATTAATTATAAGAACTTTTTAAATAGGATCTAGTTGCTGGGTTTTCTGTTTTGTAATTCCCCCCTCCCCCGCCCTTTTGATGCTGACTTCTAGATTGTAATCCTGAGGGTAGAAACTATTTAATTGTTCTGGAAGCCTCTTTAACTTATGCGCAGGAGTATAACTACTCAAGTATTCCGATTGGCTGGCTTTGCTCATTCATTTCTCAGATTTATAAGCCACTTCAGTCGAAACCAACTCTCAACAGCATACACTCAGTAAAGGAGAACACAGGTAGTTCTCAATTTACAACAGTTCATTTAGTGACCAAATTTACAAGGACACTGAAAATGGTGGCTTATCGGCATTTTTTACTCTTAACAACTGTTGCAGCCCGCCCCCCCCAGGGTCACATGATCAAAATTCAGGCACTTGGCAGCTGACTCATATATATGACGGTTGCAGTGTCCCGGGCTCATGGGATCCCCTTTTGCAATCTTCTGACAATCAAAGTCAATGGGGAAGCCTGATTCACTTAACAACCGGGTTACTAACTTAACTGCAGAGATTCACTTAACATCTATGGCAAGAAAGGTTACAAAATGGGGCAAAATTAACTTAACAACCGTCTCGTTTAGCAACAGAAATGTTTGGCTCAGTTGTGATCGTCAGTCGAGGACTACCTACAGTATATTTGTAGCTCAGAGTTGAAATGGGGGTGGGGGTCCCTGGTGCTCTCTGAGCTTGCTTGTTTTCTTGCAGACGTTTCGTTGCCCAAACTAGATAACATCATCCATGCACACTCCCTATTACTCCAAAGGTAAAAAGAATCCTATTAAAAGTAGCATCTGACTGGCTTAGCTTCCTGCTGCTCAAACACTGAGAAATGATTTCTTTTAAAAGGTGTGCCACTGTAGGCTTGACCAGCTCATTAAAAGGGCCGTGGCCTGTTTCATTAAAAGGGCCGTTGCCGGTTTCTGCGCATTGTTTGAGAGGCTTCCAGGACTGTGGGGCCCTAAATCAGTGCTTCTGATCCGATCCTAGCAGCAACAGTGTCTCCACCCTCTCCATCATTCCTGAATGTTGAGGTGGCACTATTTAGCTCTCCATAGCGTAAGACGATTTCAGGACTGCCTGTTTTGAACTGTCCAACCTTTAAACAGGAACGGGGGCAACACTGCATGGAAACTAAGCCTGGAGGATGCGGCAAGGTGGGGAGGGGAACCACATCCCACATCTCGGCGGTAGCATTTGCTGGCAGATGCTCCGTTCCAATCAAGAGATGCTTTGCAGCTAGAAAACGAGCTCTGTGTGGCACTTCGTAGACAAGGCAACAAGGCAAAGCCGAGATTTCAGCACATTACAGCAGGAGATCTGCCACCAGCTCAAAATACTTCTGTCAGCAGAACTGGTCTCAGCTGTCTCTGAAAGGGGCAGCTGCCAGGTTCGCCGATTTTGGGAGCTTTGCATGATTCCTCAGCAACAGCTGCTTTGATATATAGACGAAGCCTCCACCACTTCCTGGCAAGCAGAAGGCTGGGCTTCCTGCAGGATCCAAATCCCAGCTTCCTGAAGGCTGAATGAGGATTTGAAGAAGAGAACCGGGCTGCTTCCCCCTTGCCTTTGCACCACTACAGTAACATATATATATATATATATATATATATATATATATATATATATATATATATATATATATATATATATATATATATATATATATATATATATATATATTGAGGCATTGCTGTTTTTCCCCTCCTCTCTGCTCCTTATTTTTCACATGTAGTAGAAGCATAGAGGCTTGTCCAGGACTGAACAATGAGGGAGCTTTAATTTATGCACGAATGTCCCTTTTCAAGTGTGAATGTAGAAATCAACTGCACCAACCATTACAACGTCTTGTATCTTTTTTACATAAAGCTTTTACCTTAAAATATTTACATATCTGGTTGTCATGTACAGAAATGAAGAACAGAGAAGACCGGTGTGTATGTGTGTGTGTGTGTGTGTGTGTGTGTGTGTGAGAGAGAGAGAGAGAGAGAGAGAGAGAGAGAGACAGAGACAGAGAGACAGAGACAGAGAGACAGAGACAGAGAGACAGAGACAGAGAGACAGAGAGAGAGGGGGTGTTAGCTATTAACATTAAAGCTCTCTGGATTTTCCAAAGCACACTGCTGGTGATGTCAGATCTCCTCTATCTGCAGTCTTATTCCTCCTTCTCCATTAGAGAGAAAGTAGCTGGTTCACAGCATTTGTGAAGCACTCATAACGAACAATGCAGACAAATCTTAATGAAGCTGTTGAACTGTTTGTAGTAAAGCAGCGAAGCTACACAACAAAAACATGGCTTCTGCGTTTTATTGTATCACTGCCAGATTGGTAACTTTAGAGCTATTCTGTAAATTACTTTCTAGACAAATTATGTTTGTACTTAGATCAACCCATGCCTTTGCCTTATGCATGAAATAATGCCTCCATATAAAATTATCCAAAGCCTGATTCACAGTATTTTGTTTTTGTGAAGAGTACCTAAGGATTCATACTTCATAACTCCATCTATGCAGTAGGAACAGCGATGGGAGTGGAGGGTTTTTTTCCCAAGCTTGTGGGTTGTTTTCAGAATGTTTCGTTACCAGGCTAGGTTACATCTTCAGCAGAATTTAGGGAATGTCAGTGTTGGTGTTCTTCTGCTTAAAAAGGGCTTCGTTTGGTCAGTAGGTCTTGTGATGGGATGATCACATCAGGTGAGGGGCTTGTGATGGGTCAGGTGTGAATTGCGTCAAGTGAGGGTCTTGTGATCACTCTTGTGGTGTGTCTTGGGTCAGGTGTGGGTCATGTCGGGAGAAAATCTTGTGATGGCTCTTGTGATGAGGAGGTCACATCAGGCGAAGGTCATTGGGAGGTGAAGTGCTGGTTGGAGGGGGTTTCATGGGTTGGTTGAAGGTCGGTGCTGTTGCTAGTTGGTTGTGTGATTGATTTCAATTCTCAGGGGTTCGTAGGCTGGTTGTAGGTTGATGTGTCTGTTGATGGAATTGCTTTTGTGGAACAGAGATGCTCAGCCTATCTCTGGTAAAAAGGTAAAGGTAAAGGTTCCCCTGCACATGCCATCCTGTGAATAGAATAGAATAGAGTAGAGTAGAGTAGAGTAGAGTAGAGTAGAATAGAAGCTGGAAGGGACCTTGGAGGTCTTCTAGTCCAGCCGCCTGCTCAAGCAGGAGGACCTATACCATCTCAGACAAGTGACTGTCCAGTCGCTTCTTAAAGACCTCCAGTGATGGAGCACCCATGATTTCTGGAGGCAAGCTGTTCCACTGGTTAATTGTCCTCACTGTCAGGAAGTTTCTCCTTAATTCCAGGTTGCTTCTCTCTTTGATCAGTTTCCAACCATTGTTTAGTGTCCTGCCTTCTGGTGCTTTGGAGAATAGTTTGCCCCCCTCTTCTTTGTGGCAGCGTCTCAAATCAGCCTCTTCTCTGATTTGAAGCTGAACAGAATAGAATGCTAACAACTTGTTTAGTTTTCATTCTCCCATGCAAGCTGTTCAAAACCATGGGTCTGCATATTTAATTCAGCTAGACTTTGTGGGGTACATGTGCATTTCGGAGAGAACCGTATGCAGTGCCCGCTTTGTACTTTCATTCATGTGGCAAGTTGCTAAATTTCTGTGGTATGTAACTGGAAAGCAGATCCATGGTTGCTCACTCCAGTTTCTCAGTGCGTTTGGCTTGCGTCCATCAACATGTCTTGGAGAAGTTTCCTCCTGAAACAACAAAAATATTTGCTTTGTACCATATTTCTTCATCAAGAATAATTAGGGACATAGGAATTTGTTTCGCAAGTCTTTCCTTCATTTGGTTCCTTGCAGTTTCTCCTTGGTAAAGACGAAAATAAAGTGCCATGTGTCTAAGCTGAGTGAGCAAATATTGAGGCAAATAAACTTGTTTATCAACATAAAAGAGACAAGCATACCTCAAGCCTTCTGAATAGAAGGAAGGGAACATATGCCAGGGCAGGTGGCACGAAAACCTAACATGTAACTGCAAAGACATTTAAAATAGTATGGGTGAGAACTGCCTCTACAAGTGCTCTTATTGGCCCTACCTATAAATGCCAGTAAGGGACGCGGTGGCTCAGTGGGTTAGGACGCTGAGCTTGTCGATCAGAAGATCGGCAGTTTGGCAGGTCGAATCCCGAGTGCCGCGTAACAGAGTGAGCGCCTGCTACAATCCCAGCTTCTGTCAACCTAGCAGTTCGAAAGCATGTAAAAATGCAAGTAGAAAAATAGGGACCAGTATGGTGGGAAGGTAACAGCGTTTCGTGCACCTTTGGCGTCTAGTCATGCCGGCCACATGACCACGGAGACGTCCTCGGACAAGCGCTGGCTCTTCGGCTTTGAAATGGAGATGAGCACCGGCCCCTAGAGTCGGAAACGACTAGCACGCATGTGCGGGGGAACCTTTACCTTTACCTATAAATGCCAGTACAGGTAGTCCTTGACTTATAACTGTTTCTTTATTGACCATTCAAATTTACAACAGCCCTGGAAAAAGTGACTTGTGATTGTCTTCCACCACTGCAGCATTCCCCATGGTCACATGACCAAAATTCAGCCACTTGGCAACTGGCTCATATTTATGATGGTTTCAGTGTCCCAGGGGGGTGGGTGGGTGGAGGGTGTCACATGAACGCCTTTTGGGACCTTCCAACAAGCAAAGTCAATGGGAAAGCCAGAATCACTTAACAACCGGGTTACTGACTTGACAACGGCAGCAATTCACTTAAGAACTGTGGCAAGAAAGGTTGTAAAATGGGGCAAAACTCACCAAACACCTGTCTTATTTAGCAAGGAAAATGTTGAGCTGAGTTGTAGTCCTAAGTCAAGAACTGCCTGTATCTAATGCACACTTGAGACAGGCTATGTTCCAAATCGGGACCAAACTAGATCCTTTGTTACAAGGGTGAAATATAGCAAAACAAAGAAACTTGTTTATTGATAGTGGAGGAGCAGCAGGAGGCAAATCGGGTTCTTTGGGGATATTATCTATCCTACCCAAAAGTCACCTACAGCTGAGCCAATCACAGAATGGCTATTGCACGTATCTGTTCTTCTGTGTTGTTTTGTAGTTTACTCTCCTTTTTTTAGAGAAGAATCCTTATTGTGGGTAGACAACTTAGTATGCTTTGCATAGTTTAGATATCAGCCCCACCACGCTCCTCAATCATTGTTTATGGTTGCTGGTTGATATTGCTAAGCCACTAAAGGCAGGCTCCAAAGAATTTTCTCGGCTATATCGGTAACCTCAGAAATGAAGCTTATTCACAATGCAAAACAACAATGGTTGGTCCCTACTAGCTTGATTCAGTTCTCAGATACTCTTAAAGATATGAAACTTCATCCTCAATCTTGGTCTTCCTTGTTACACCTAATTATGAGTCCAGAGTTGCTAGATCCTTTTCTCTGCAAGAAACCCATGCTACGGTACTTGAAGATCCATGATTTGATTTCACCAATTCAAACGTAAGTAGTTAAAATTGCATAAAGGAAATTAGCTTTACTTGGAATTTGTGTGTGTGTGTGTGTGTGTGTGTGTGTAATTCTTGTTTCTCCTTTTTCCATCAACATTTCCATCCAATAAATGTGTGTGTGTGTGTGTGTGTGTGTGTGTGTGTGTCTGTCCAATTTTTCTTCCAGGAGCAAAAGGTACGTTACATTTTATAATTTATCCCCGCAGCAACTCTGCAAAGAAGACTGGGCTGTGGTTTTTCAATGATTTCTATTGTTTTAAAATATCATTTATCATTAAACCTTTTTATATATGGAAGTCTTGCTAGTTGCCCATTGAATTATATAGATTTTATTTCTGCAATTCCTAGGCTTTAGGTAAGTAAATTCAAAGCATGTTGCTTTTTATTTTTTCTTAATGTTATGCTGACAGGAGCAGCTTGGCAGAATAGCTCAGAACTCCCCCGAGGCCTGGCAAGTCCAATATTCACTTTGTACTGTGTTATTCATGAGTATGGTGACTGTGATACTAAAGTTAATCTATAGCCATATAAACCATTTGAAGTTGGACTCCTAGGAATACTGCAACTCCTGCTGCTGTACCAACCTCCCTGCTGAGCTTCCCAGCGGCTTCCCTGCCTTACATATTCCAAGCTTTCACTACTGTACGTTAGAGAGACACAGTGGCTCAGTGGCTTAAAGGCACTGGAGATGATCTCTGCTCTGGTGGTTCGAGTCCTAGGCTGGCATAGCGGAGTGAGCTCCTGTCACTTGCCTCAACTTCCACCCACCTAGCAGTGCAAAAGCATGCTACATGTGAGTAGATAAATAGGTACCACTTAGTTTGGAAACATGGTGAGGTTTCATGCAGATGGTTGGCCCTTTGCCTGTGCTGGACCTGCCTGGATGTGACACCTGTTTATGAGGTGACCTTTCTGGTGCAGAGCTAGTTTGCACCCTGTAGTGCACACTTGGATAAGCACATGAGCGTGAACTAAACGGACTAGCACTCTTCAGAAGCCAAATAACTATGTACTAATATTGTAGTCCCCTGGCTAATTCTACCATTACCGTATGCTAAGTAAGTAAGTAAATAAATAAATAAATAAATAAATAAATAAATAAAAAGTTGGCGGTGGAGTTTCCTAGGCTGATGGCTCCCTTCTCTTGGTGGAGGTTTTTAGAAGGGCTTGAAAGATCATCCTGACAACCATGAATCAGACCCAGATGACTGAGATCCCCATGTACATGGGGTGATTGCCCATTAGATCTGTTCTTTGTCTTGGGGTAGTTGTGATGATCTGAGGATGAATGACATTAACATCTCTCCTTATGGCAATCAGATCATCCTCTAATTGCTCTGGAACATTGCAATGGAGTTCAGGATGAGTCAATTTGATCGGTCTGCCACAGACTTGGATTCCAGAGGGAGTTTGATAGTAGTTATCAGAACATGCCATGTTGTGTTCTCTGTTTTTGATTACAGGGGGAGTGATTTTGGATTATATCGGGAGTATAGAGGAGCTGTGGTGGTGCAGTGGTTAGAATGCAGTACTGCAGACTCCTTCTGCTGACTACCGGCTGCCTGCAGTTTGGCAGTTCGATCTTCACCGGCTCAAGGTTGACTCAGCCTTCCATCCTTCCAAGATTGGTAAAAGGAGGACTCAGATTAAAGGGAAATAAGCTGGCTCTGTAAACCTTCTGTAAACCACTTACAGAAGGCTGTAAAGCATTGTGAAGCGGTATATAAGTCTAAGTGCTATTGCTATCAATCAGGTAATGTTACTGCTTTAGAGTTAATCATTATATTGTTTATGCTTTTATGAGACAACCCGTGATCTGTTGCATCATTGTTTCAAAGATATTTCTGTACCTAAACAGAAAAACAATGACCACAGGTGGGCAAAAAAGCAATGGGAATGGGGGTAACCTCCTCACTGACTTTCCTTGTAAAAAGTTGGCAAGGAACATTGGAAATGACAATCACGTGATTGTGACTGACTGCTACAAAGTGGCAAGGTGGCATTGAAGTAGCCACAGCTTTGCTAAATTTCAATCCCTTGGGAATCATGGGTCCCGGATTTTGGATGCATTAAGTTAGCCCATCTGATGTATGTTGATTAAAAAATTGTTGCAGGATTTTGCCCAATTGAATGTTGCCCAAACAATGTTCTCTATAGGTCACAAAGGTTTACAAATGAACCAGAACTATTGGTCTATACATTGCTTACTTCCAGTTTAAGATAAAAAAGGAACTCCTGCTATTTATATATTAAGTATAGCAAGGAATTAGAGTCACCTCAAGGCAAAGCATCAAAGAACAAACATGCTCTTTTGTTTCTCTGTGTCTTCATTAATCCTACTACTGTACAAATTCCAGATTCCCTTCTTTCCTCAAAAGAACCACATTTTTTTTTAGTTTACCTTTCATTTTTAAGTATAAATATACACCAGGCTTGTTACTGAGGTAACCTTTGTGCGACCTTGGTGTTTGTAATTTAATAAAATGCTCTGATAGTTTTACTACTGCTATATACTGCTAGATGTCTTTCTACAAAGAAAGGAGATATATTCAAGGTGACTCCCAGCAATTAACAAAGATATTGTTAAACCACCAAAATATGTATAAGCATCAGGAAAAAAAATATACTCGACAGAGTAGTCAAAATTATATGTCCAAAAAAAAAAAGAATTTGGCTTTGTTGTGATTCAGGGTCAGCCTGTGGGTTCGGCAGTTGGGTCGGACGACTCAGAGGAGGAGGAGGAGGGGGGCGTTGAAGAGCTTGCGGGGGGGGGATTGGACAGCTTGATGAGAGCCCCCAGCAAGGCCCCTCTCATCTGGTCATGATGCAGACCCAGCTGTGTGAGCCTGACAGCATGGATGAAGATGACCCACAGCTGGCCCTGTTCAAGAACGCCCGACGCAGGAGGCAGTCAGTCAGGAGTAAACAGAGGAAGGCAATGGGGCACCTCGGAAGGAGGCACAGAGAGGCCACGCCCTGAACTGTATTTAAGGGGAATGTGTGGGAGGGCTGGTTTGCTGAAGGCAACCGCTTGGATTGTTCCTGCTTCTTAGCTCGTGTTTTATGGTTGGTATCTTGTCTTGCTCTGTTTTATGTGAATAAATTTGGCAGGCGTCATTCCAGCCTCTTGCTGTTTGTAAAGGGGTTGTCCCTGCCTTTTCTGCAGGGCCGGTAGCAGGCTGGTACAGAACAGGCTTCTCCAAGGAGTGGATTCCTGAATAAACACACAACCAAAACCTTTCTCCTGGGTCACCTATCTTTCAAGAGACAACAGATGTGGCTGTTAAAAATTGGGTCGGCCTACGTGAAAAGTGATTATCCTTCAACAATGACCGTGCTCCCTCCGGATGGTGGGAATTGAGTTTTCTTAAATCTGAAGGAAACCAAGTTGGGGAAGGCTGTCCCAGCTCAGGCAGTTAAAAACCATCACCTTGGTACTTTGTCTTGAAATAGTCTGAGAACAACTGGAGATAATCTGAGGGTTAAGGTATATCCACCTAGATATTTTCTTTGCTTCTACAAGTAATCCTTGACTTACAACCCCAACTGAGCCCAAAACTTCCATTGTTAAATAAGAGATTTGTTAAGTGAGTTTTGCCCCATTTTACAACCCTTCTTGCCACACTCGTAAAGTGATTCACTGCAGTTGATGAGTTTAGTAACTCGGTTGTTAAGGGAATCTGGCTTCCCCACTGGCTTTGTCGGAAGGACGCAAAAGGGGATCACATGACCTTGGGACACAGCAACGGTCATAAATATGAACCAGTTGCCAAGCATCTGAATTTTGATCACATGATCATGGGGATGCTGCAAAGGTCGTAACTGAAAAACGGTCGTAAGTCACTTTTTTCAGTGCCGTTGTATATTTGAACGGTCACTAAATGAGCTGATCTAAACTGAGGACTGCCTATATACATTCTGTAATAACTAATTTCCAGGCCAAAAATAGTTCTTGCTTTGTCTTAGCTCACATCGGCCCCATCTGCATATCTGAAATTTCCCAAAATGATAGCTAGAAAACAGAATATTTATATAAGATGAATATGTGATACCTATTTAAATCAGTTTTGTATCTAGCCCGGTAAAACATACGTCTTTATTCTCTCTTTTTTTAAGAGAGGACATTTTTTGACTCTGACATGGCCCTACTTTGCTATGGTTAACAGAAACACAACTAAGGAACTCAACCAGTAAAGCCCACCCATTCAAAATAAATTATTGCATTTGATTTGTTACCAAAAGATAAAAAAATACAGGGAACAGAGAAAGGTTTCCAGTACATAGTAGAAACTTAGGCCATTAATCACAATGATAATGTTTAGTAAGAAAACAGTCCAGTTTCACACAGTATATTGCCACTAGAAGCAGAAGGCTGGTTGGTTGAACTTGCTCCAAGGGTAAATATTTTTAATGAAGGCTCTAGTCCATTTTGAGATGACAGTTTCACTAACATCATAGGCAGTCAGCCTACATGCTTATAAAATAATCTCCTTATCCTAAACTTATTCTGTCAAGTTATATGCAAAACACTTTGTAAACTGTATGTATCTTAAGCTACAATGCTTCTAACCAAGCTGAAGGGAGAGGAAAATATTTCATGTCTTTTTTGGTTTAGCAGCCAAGCGATATTAACTGCTTCCTGAAAACTCACCTCACTGTCCTATTGCAAATGACTTGAATCATACATAAAACCATACATAAATGCATTTATAATAATACAGTAGCAACCTTAAATAGGAGCCGTGGTGGCGCAGTGGTTACAATGCAGTATTGCAAGCTAACTCTGTCCACTGCCGAGAGTTTGATCCTGACTGTCTCAAGATTGACTCAGCCTTCCATCCTTCCGAGGTTGGTAAAGTGAGGACCCAGATTGTTGGGGGCATTATGCTGACATTTGTAAACCGCTCAGAGAGTGCTGTAAAGTACTATGGAGTGGTATATAAGTCTAAGTGCTGTTGCTACTGCTAAATAGGATATAGGGGAAAGCTCTGCATTCAGCTTGCACAAGGTAGATTTAGCTACCTTACGGAGAATCCAATACTTTATATCTGCTTTATCAAATTGCATGTGGGGACATTAACATAATAAGAGTATACACAGGACTGGATGTGAAAACACATCAGTTACCTGTCAATGTCATATATATATTTTTGTATGTAGGCAACCTCTTAATCAGGCTGGGCTCCAGTGTAATCACTACTGACGGGTCCATGAGTTCTGCGGAATGGATCTGCCCTAGAAAGATGAAAAATGTCTACCCGTGCAAGAAGATTGTTTTGCCAGAAGTGTAAACTCTCTTTGAGCTTTGCTTTTATGCATCTTCAGATACAGATGCACCTCCTGAGGGCAACACCTGGATTTTTAGAAATGAGAAACAGCCCGTGAGGTAGGTCTGAAAATGAAACCTCTTTATTATTAACTTCTTACAAGAGCTAGTTGCTGAATAATACTCCAGTTGAAGGTTGCCCAGGGAACTCTGTGGATTATGAACAACTCTGCAGGCACCCATCAGATTCATCAGAAGCTGAAATTACTCAGAATAGTGATTACACTGGAGCCCAAATCCTTTATAGGACTGTAGTAGCATCATATCTCCAGTTTTTGTCTGTTGGTATAAATCTGGGGAAGGCAACTTCTTTGCAGCTGTGACTACATGTTTACTCCTAATCTTTTTTTATATGAATTGACTTGTGAGAACAGGCCCAGAAATGTTCTCTCTCTCTCTCTCTCTCTCTCTCTCTCTCTCTCACTCTCTCTCTCTCTCTCTCTCTCTCTCTCTCTCTCCCTCCCTCCCTCCCTCTCTTAAAATTTATTTTGCATTGTTGGTATTCTGATACACGTATAGTACAATAGTCCACCTGAGGTTTTACAAACCTATTTCACTGGCTGCTTATGGAGAGAGAGAAAGTATAGAACCTCTTAATTTAGTGTCCTAATGTTCTGTTTTGCTTTTTAATTTAGGGAATTAGAAAAACAGCTTATGGGCATTGTTATGTACTGGGTTCATTGCTTAATGACGAAGACGAGGCGAGTGAGTTCAGCAAAGATCATTGTTTATTGCTTGCAGGATCTGAACTGAGAAATAGGGCTGCAAATTCAGCAATTTATACCCTGGCCTCTAGGCAGTAGCCAATAGGTTTAAAGCAACCTATTGCCGTCCTAGAGGCAACCAATAGCGGCGCTGGAGACGGGTTGTCTGAGGAGCTGGGAGCCGTTAGCCAGCTTCCCTGCTCAAGCAACCTTCCCACGTGGTGTTCCCTTAACAAAACAAGCCCAATACATTACACCCCTCCCCCCTAGAATGAACAAACATTATAGCAACAAAAGGAAAGCAATTACAGCAATACAGTTTACAACAGGTATAACAATAGTGTGAGTTAACACATTTCCATCCTAGCTAATACAGGTGATTCCTAGCTAGCAGCACAATAAATGTACATACAACATTATAGCTTCATTATTTCAGGACAAAATCTTGAAGATAAGCAGGAGGTTTGCGAGTCCTTGTGGAACGCCTGGGGGACCCAGGCACTTCCTGGCCTACCAGCTTGCCAGCCAGGCTGAGTAGGCCAGTGTCTCTCAGTTCAAGTGATTCAGGTTGGCTCGGCAATCTCTGGCTGGCCCTTCCAGGTTGGCCCACCCCAGAGTCAGTTTTTTTCTGCACAGTTAGCACAGCAGCTGTAGTACTCGGGTTGGCTTTCTCCGTCAGGGGACCCATGTTGCACTTCCGGGCTTTCCTCCCCTACGGCCATCTCCCCATTGCTCTGGCTGTTTTGGCATTCAGAGTCTATGCGTGGACCGGCCTGGCTGCCGGTTTGCGACCTGAAGCAAGGACCTGTGACGAAGTCCTCGCTTTGTGGCCGTTCTGGAAAACGCTTCCTAAGCTGATCAATATGGCGACGGACAACTCGCCCGCCCTCTAGGCCCACTTCGTATGAGAGAAGACCTGACATTTTAGTGATTTTTCCTGGCACCCACAAGTTCCCATGCCCATAGTTCCTGGCCCACACCCCATCACCCACTTGCAGCCCCCTCAGGGCTTTTGGGCAAGAGGCCTCTGCTGCCACCCGGTCTAGGTGCAACCTGTCCAGTTTCATGATTACTCGCCTCCCCCAGCGTAGCTCCGCTGGGCTTTTCCCTGTAGCCGTGCATGACATGGAATGTTGGCAAAGGAAAAAGTCGGCCAGTCTGTGGTGCCAGTCCCCAGTCACTATATGCCTCAGTGACTCTTTTGTGGTGTGAACCATACGTTCAGCTTGACCATTAGTAGATGGGTGAAACGGGGCTGATGTTGCATGCTAATGAGGTTTGCTCTCAGGAACGCCTGAAATTCTGCCACAGTAAATTGGACCCTGTTATCAGACACTATGACATCCAGCAGCCCGTGCATGGCAAAGAGTTTCCTAAGCACCTGGATGGTCCTAGCAGTAGTCATGTTTGCAATTGGTATAACTTTTAGCCATTTAGAGTGGCTGTTGACCACTATAAGAAAGAGCTGTCCCTGAAAAGGCCCTGCGAAGTCTATGTGAATCCTAGACCAGGGAGTGTGAGTCTCCTCCCATCTGTGAACTGGAGCCTGCAGCATTTCAGGCCTTGATTGCTGGCATGTATAACACCCATGCACCTGGGCCTCAATGGCTTTATCTAATCCTGGCCACCATAAATAGCTTCTAGACAAAGCTTTCATGCGAACAATACCTGGATAGCCTTCATGCAGTGATTGCAAAATCCTGTCTCTTAGTGAAGTAGGAACTATGACCCTGTTCCCCCAAAGAATACAACCCTTGTGAGCTGATAGCTCATGTCTCCTTGTAAAATAGCTCTGAAACTCAGGACCTGGGCTTTTATCCAGCCACCCTGTGTGTACCCACGATAGCGCTCTACTTAGTGTCTTGTCTGCTGCTGTTTCTGCAGCTATGTCCCCTGCATGGAGGGGAAACTCCGGCAAGTCCTGAATGGACAATATGTGGGCCGCTGGGGCCGGATCTGGTTCAGTTTGTGGCAGTGGAAGCCTGCTCAGGCCATCTGCATGGCCCATATCTTTGCCGGGTTTGTGAATGAGCTTAAACGTATAAGCCAATTAAAAAATGGACCATCTAATTCTAAGCATTCTAGGAGATAATATGTGGGGTGTCTGCCTGTCTGTAGTGAATAACCCCAATAGCGGTTTATGGTCTGTGAAGACCGTGAAGTCCCTGCTGTATAAGTAGTCATGGAATTTTTTAACTCCAGCTACTATTGCCAATGCCTCTTTGTCAATTTGAGCGTAATTACACTCAGTGGAGGACAGTGTCCTTGAATAAAAAGCAATTGGAACTTGAGTTCCATCTTTCTCTAAGTGACTTAAGACTACACCCACCCCATATGGGGATGTGTCACATTCTAAGCAGACTAGTTTAGACTCTTTGAAATGAGTGATAGTGGAACTGACCGACAGAAGTGCCTTCAATTCCTGGAAACTCTTTCCGTGAACACTAGTCCATTTCAATGAAGCATTTTTATCTAACAGCCTGTGAAGTGGCTCTGCCACTGCGGCCTTGTTAGGAAGAAATGCGTGGTAAAAATTAAGGAGGCCCAGGAATGCCTGCAGCTCTCCTTTTGTTTTAGGGCTAGGTGCCATCTGAATGGCTTTTACTTTAGACTCAGCAGGGTGGATGCCATCAGCATCAATGTGAAACCCCAAGAATTCAGTTGAAGGGACTCCAATACTGCACTTATTCTTTTTAAGCTTGAGGCCTGCTTCTCACAGCCTTTGCAGGATGACTCTCAGCCTCCTTGCTAGCACCTCAGTGGATTCTCCTGCGATGAGCACGTCATCAAAATAGGGGCAAACCCCTGGAATGCCCTTGCGTGTCTGTTCCATGATGCCCTGAAAAATGCCTGGGGCTATACTGACCCCAAATTGTAGGCGCTTTACTTTAAACGCCCCCGTGGGTTACAATTGTCTGAGCCGCAGCTGTGGCCTCATCAACAGGAAGTTGCTGATAGGCCTGAGCCAAATCTAATTTTGCAAAAGTGGTGCCACCCTGCAAGGATGCCAGGATGTGGCTTACTACTGGTACTGGGTATGCTTGTTGTTTGAGTGCTCGGTTAATTGTGCATTTATAATCTGCGCAGATTCTGACCTCCCTGTTGGCTTTTAGTGGTGTTACAATTGGGGTTTCCCACTCACCCCCATCTACTGGTTGCAAAATGCCCTGTTCAACAAGTTCATCTAATTGAGTGTCTATTTTGTGTTTGAGGGCAAATGGGACCCTACGAGGCTTAATCCTGACTGACACTATGTTCGGGTCTAGTTTGAATGCTATTAGCGAGCCCGTGTATGTTCCCAGAGCTGAATCAAACACATCTGCGAATTCCTCACATACTGTCGCTAGACTCGTGACTTGTGTCCGGTTGATTCTGGTTACTTGGATGCCTAGCGCATCAAACCAATCGAGCCCAATTAGGCTCGTTCTCTGGCCCCCTACTATGACAACATCCAGGTGGCCTGAAAACCCCTTAAATTTAATGACTAGTGTGGCTTCACCCTTGACTGCGACTCTGGCATTTTGAAAATCAGTTAATACAATATCAGAAGGCCTCAGCTTGGCCCATCTCTTACTGCGACTACAAACAAAATTAAATGTTTCAAGGGAAATAATAGAAACAGTGGAGCCTATGTCCAGCTCCATCTTGCAAGGGACCCCTTGCAGCTCCACCTGAAGTCTATACTTGGGCTTAATCGGGTGGCGAGCCCCTGTACGACAAATGCTTCTGCAGTTGGAGCAGAAACCCACACTGTGCTGTCCCAGGGCCCCGGTACCTCTCCTGGTCGGATCTTCCAACTGGCGACTCGACGGCCGGTCCCTCTGGCGACCTCTGCAGATGGACGTGATGTGGCCTATCTTCCCGCAGGCCAAGCACATGGCTGTCTGGAACCTAAAGTCCAAGCATTGGTGGCAGCTGCCACAACCTGGACATCTAAGGAAGGGATCTGCCTTATAAGTGACCTCCTGTTGCTTGTTGCTGCGACGCTGTTGGTCGAGTTGTCTGCGTAGCTTGTCAACTTATGTGTCATCTTCGGGGTCTTCTGTGTGTTCGGCGTCCTCGTGGTGGACGGCTTCTTCACGTTGTGCAGTTTTGGTGGGCCGAATGGCTTGTACAGAGGAACGTGGCGGCCTTCAGTCCGTCCTCGGCAACCTGGTTCGCTCGAAGGTAGTTCTCGACCCTGGACAGGTACGAGGGCCACTCTTCTGGCTGCTTAATGTTGAATTCTCTCAGCTTTCCAACCTTGGCCATTTCTGTTGGTCTTCGCAGCTGGTGCTCGGCGTCTTCAAATCCTGCTCCTCCATTGCCCAGGGACTGGTCCTCTGGGTGCGTGGTCGCTAGCGTGGCTGTGCTAGCCAACGTAGGGGGGTGATTGCTTTTCCCACCAGGCGTGCCTCTCCCCTAGTGACTTTCAGCTCCATCGGAGAAGCAGGATCCCACCTTTGTCGCCAGTGTTATGTACTGGGTTTGTTGCTTAATGACGAAGACGAGGCAAGTGAGTTCAGCAAAGATCATTGTTTATTGCTTGCAGGATCTGAACTGAGAAACAGGGCTGCGAATGCAGCAATTTATACCCGGGCCTCTAGGCAGCGGCTAATAGGTTTAAAGCAACCTATTGCCACCCTAGAGGCAACCAATAGCGGCACTGGAGATGGGTTGTCTGAGGACCTGGGAGCCGTTAGCCAGCTTCCCTGCTCAAGCAACCTTCCCACGTGGTGTTCCCTTAACAAAACAAGCCCAATACATTACAGGCATGGTTCAAAGTATCTATAAGTTTGTCTCCTTCCCCTGATGATACTTAGAGACTGATATTTCTCAAATTACCAGTTCAAGATGTGCCAGGAGTGTGAATCCTGATAATGCTGCCAAATGTAGCAGCTACACATAGTTGTATATGTAGCAGATCCAGTGGTGGGATTCAGCCAGTTTGCACCAGTTTGGCAGAACCAGTAACTAATTTTTTGTTGCCCAGGCCCAGAATGGACTTCCGGAAGCGGCATCTGCACAAATGACCGGTTGTTCCCATATTTGAATCCCAGCACTGAGCAGATCTCTTATTCCTTGGAATGTTGTGGATATAACGTGTACAGCAGCTGTGCAGGAATATTGTTTTTAACATCCATTTCATTTCATTTCTTTGTTGGTTGTTGTTTCTTTATGTATTTATTTCCATTCTGCATTTCTGTTTGTTGATATTTGTGTTCCCTCTTCTGTATGATAGGCCATTAAGCAGAGGTGGGGGACTGTGGCCCCACCTTGTGGACTTCCAAAATTCCTGAGGTCCACAGGTCGTAAAAGTGCTATAGTTCCCCATCCCTGCAGAGGATTGTCAGAAACAGTCTACAGTCAAAATATGAAGAGTGGGGTAAATTTAAGACATGCAGCAAAAAAAAAGGAAGATCAGAGAACACTATTCAGCCGGTGCAGTAAAAGAAGCAGGAAGATCATGGAACGGTATTCAGCCTGTGTAGATTGATGGTCTACCTTTGGCTTACAATTTGGAGATCCTTCTTTCTACCATAATGTGATTCACCTGAATTCAGGCTGAAGGCAAGTGAGCCGGGAACCATCAGTATACAATAAGGTTAGATCTCCATGAAGCATCTACATGAGGAGGAGGAGAAGGTCAAAGATAGAAAGTGCGGCGGCTTTCTGAGGCAATCTGGAAGCCCTGAAGGAGAGCAGGCTATTGAGGCGTTTACATTCCAGCCAAGCGTAGAAGTTGTTGGGCAAGAAGGAGGCTAACTTGTGGGATCTGCTGAGATAATTGCAGTTGGATTATATTCTCCTGCTCTGCAAAGTTCAAACTGACCTTGGGGTTCTCCTGGACAGGAAGTAATACATAAAAGCTTTCTTGTTTGGGCTGGGAGTTGGTTTTTTTTTCTGGCTCCGAGAATGCTATTTTAAACAGAGCAGGGTTCAGATCTGACAAGGTCACGTTCATAGGACAGTCTGCAAAAACAGAGGCGCCATGCCCTTCTAGTGTACCTCAGTTTGCATGTGTGTGCAGTGATAGCCCCTCTTGGCCTCTCTCTGTACACATAGATATATATATACGTAGGCAATCACAGCAGCAGTATTTCTGGCTTTTAGTTTTTAAAAAGAATCTTGGCAATTAGCCTAGCACTTGAAATTCTCTTGTCACATCAGAGACTCCAGCACTTGACAAACAACCTCACATCTGGATATCTTTTTAGCCTGGAAAAAAAAGGCAGAGGTATATAAAACCTTGCTTGATGTGGGGAAAAAATAGGGAGGAATTTCCATCCCATCTTCTTAATGTAAGAAACTTCGGTCATCCCATGAAAGGAAAGGAAGAGTGACCCAAAGCAAACAGAACGAAGAATGCTCTTCATCCAGAGAGCATTGCTAAACCTGGGCGAAATGGACACAGCCGCTCAACTTAGGCAGGTTTGAAAGACAAGTCTGGAACAGGGAAGCAAGATTTACTGAATAAATGGATTGATTTATTTGCTTATCTAATTCAATCACCATTGCAGGTGTAAGTAACATCCAACAGTACGGGTTGCCCTTGACTAAACGGTTCATTCAGTGACTGTTCGAAGTTACAACTGCACTGAAAAAAATGACTTGTGACTGTTTTTCACACTTAACAACCATTGCAGCATCCCCATGGTCATATGATCAAAATTCAGATGCTTGACAACTGACTCATATTTATGACGGTCGCAATGTCCCGGAATCTTTTTGTCACCTTCTGACAAGCGTAGTCAATGGGGAAGCCAGATTCACTTAACAATCGGGTTACTAACTTACCAGTTAGACTGATTCACTTAACAACTGTGACCAGAAAGGTTGTAAACTGGGACAAAATTCACTTAACAAATGCTTCACTTAGCGACAGAAATTTTGGGCTCAGTTGTGGTCAAGGACAGGCATTCATTTACAGGTCGAGGGCTGCTTGTAAATGAATACCATTTATTATTTAATTTTTCATAAACCACCACCCCTCCCTCAGAGGAACAATGAAGAAGGGAAAAGAATAACAATCCAGATACCTAGCTTGGCAATCATATTTCTGAAGAAAAGATATTGGAATTCTAGTTGACCTCAAACTGAATTTGAGTCAAAAATATGCTGGTGCTGTAAAAAAAAGGGCACGTCCAGTTTTAGACTTCACCAAGAGTAGTTTCAGAATTGTGAAAAGTACAGATAGTCCTTGACTTACAACCACAATTGAGTCCAAAGTTTCTGTTGCTAAGCGAGACAGCTGTTAATTGAATTTTGCCCCATTTTGTGCCTTTGTTGCCACCGTTGTTAAGGGAATCACTGCAGTGGTTAAGGTAGTGACACGGGAGTTAAGTGAAATCTGGCTTCCCAATTGACTCTGCTTGTCAGAAGGTCACAAAAGGGGATCACATGATCCCGGGACATTGTAACTGTCATAAATATGAGCCAGTTGCCAAGCACCTGAATTTGGATCATCGGGATGCTGCAATTGTCATATGTGTCAAAAACACGCATGTCACTTTTTTCCAGTGCCATTGTAACTTTAAATGGTCGCTAAATGAACTGTTGTTAATTCGAGGTCTCCCTGTAATAGTTTACACTTTATTTTAGATTGATCAGATCCAACCTTGCATACTATGTCCAGTTCTGAGCGCCACTTTTTTATTATTATTAATTTAAAAAAACAAGTTCTTCTGAGAAAATCTGCAAGGCTAATCAGGGCTCTAGAAAGGAAGCTGATGAAGATAAATCAATCTGAAGAAATGCAGAAGTTGAGCCTTGGGAGGAAAAAAAAAGAGGACCAAGAGGGGGGACTCTTGCAATATGTAAAAGGATGTCAAAAGAGAAGACACTCTGTTCTTCATCATTGCCTGGTGCGAAACATCCCTTCCTGACAGTAAAAGCTATTCAACAGTGGAAAGAATTATTCATAGGAGTAATAGACTCTCCTTCACTTGGTCTGGAGAGATGCTTTGATTTGGACTCCTGCACTGAGCAGCGGTTGGATTCAGAGATCTAAATGGCCTCTCTCAACATGATGATTGTGTGACGTGTTGACCAGCCAGGGAAACCAAGACACAAAATAAACTGGAAAGTAAGAGTCAACATTGGCAGAGACAAACTTAAGTGTCGCTTCAATTTGCATGTACCTGTTAAGCCAGCAACAGCTTGATTGGGTTTTAGCAATTCCCGTTCAGAAAGCACAAAGGAACAGTACTAGCACTCTGGTGCTTGTGCCTTCCCCCAAATGTAGCAGCTTGCTTTCCAAATTGGGAATTCAGTTAGCAATGGGGCATTCTTTCTTTGAAAGCTACTAGAGCTAGCCATGTGCTGCAGCTGCCAAAAGAGCCAACACAGTGCTAGGCTGCATTAACAGAGGGATAGAATCAAGATCAAGTGAAGTACTAATACCACTTTACAATGCTTTGGTAAGGCCACACCTGGAATACTGCATCCAGTTTTGGTCACCACGATGTAAAAAAGATGTCGAGACTCTAGAAAGGGTACAGAGAAGAGCAACAAAGATGATTGGGGGACTGGAGGCTAAAACATAGAGGGAACGGTTGCTGGAATTGGGTATGTGTAGTTTAACGAAGAGAAGGGTGAGGGGTGACATGACAGCAGTGTTCCAATATCTCAGGGGCTGCCACAAAGAAGAGGGAGTCAAGCTATTCTCCAAAGCACCTGAAAGCAGGACAAGAAGCAACGGATGGAAACTGGTCAAGGAGAGAAGCAACCTAGAACTAAGGAGAAACTTCCTGACAGTTAGAACAACTAACCAGTGGAACAACCTGCCTCCAGAAGTGGTGAATGCTCCAACAGTGGAAGTTTTTAAGTGACAGGACAGCCATTTGGCTGAAATAGTATAGGGTTTCCTGCCTGAGCAGGGGGTTGGACTAGATGACCTCCAAGGTCTCTTCCAACTTAGTATTAGTATTAGTGTTGTCTTTGCTGCTCAGATATGACCCAAACCAGCAGCAACACTGCTGAGGAGCTCTCCTCAGATGCCCTACATCTTCCAGGGAATGCCAGCAAGCCAAGTGGCAGTGCCCAGGGGGAGAAGTTGGCAACTGGACACTTTCATCATCCAATACATTTATTCAGTATGCCTGTCTGTTCCTTGGACTAATTTCATTCATTAACACAGACCTGGATTCAGCTTTTTAATGTCTGTGGCAAGCCTTTTTTTGGCCCTTTTCCTCAGATGGATCTGGTGAAGGTGGCATTTGTGTGGGCCAATATTTGTGGTCCAGTTTAGGAGACTAGTGAGCATGTGCGTGGAAGAAGCTAAGAGCGCAAAAGAGATTCTGTTTACATGTCATGTATATGTCATCTCTCCTCTCCTCTCCTCTCCTCTCCTCTCCTCTCCTCTCCTCTCCTCTCCTCTCCTATTCTATTCTATTCTATTCTATTCTATTCTATTCTATTCTATTCTATTCTATTCTATTCTATTCTATTCTATTTATTCTATTCTATTCTATTCTATTCTATTCTATTCTATTCTATTCTATTCTATTCTATTCTATTCTATTCTATTCTATTCTATTCATGACTCCATCTAGTATCTGTTCCTCATGGAGTGCCCAACATCACTGCCTTTTCAATTCAGATTCAGTATACGGGAAGGGAAGCTGAAGGCAAGACCTGAAAGGAGATTGGACTAGAAGATCTTCGAGGTTCCCTTCCAACTCTTTGTTCTGAAACTATCTATTTATTATGGCTGCCATACAGAGAAATCAAGGTGATTATCATTGAATCGATACTTGATTAATTGAGCATCACGTTTAATCCCACACCCATTTTGCCTAGGCATAAAACCATCAGGAAGAAGATTCTCTCTTTGTTTCTATAAAGACTCGCATCCGTGTTTTGGCAGACCTCAAAGAAAAGGCATTTCCTTCTTGCAAGGGAAGAAGGAACTCCTTTTCTGAGATGGCACTTACAGTTTTTAACTGTACCCAGCAATTTCGGTGGTTATTTTTTACAAAGGCCCTGCCTGGTTAATCACAATATATTTCTGTCTAACGTGAATGTTCTAAACTCAATCCGTCAACAGGCTGCTGCATTGGGCTTGTATTTATTTAGTCACCATGGCTTTTGCTGCTCTGAAAACCTCCCAGGCAAGGAGTTCTGCAGTGGAGAAGATGTTGTTTATATTCAGTCTGTGTTTTGAATTTGCTGCCCCTTCATGGCCTCCACTATAATCTCTGAGGTTATTTCCTATTGCTGTCACATTGGCTATGCATTCCTAAACTCTGAACAGTAACTTTCCCCCATAGGCAGATGTTAATGGAGCTGCAGCAGACTGTTAAGTGGGCAAGGCCGGAGCCCATTTCTCTGCTCCTGGTGGAAAAATACCACTGCATTTAAGACTGTTCTTGAAACTTTAAAGAGCTTCGCTGGTTATTCCCAATCACCTGTCCTACGCTTACTGTTTTTTCTTCTCGCTACCCTGATAACATGTAGTTAAAAAGCAAACAAATGAACTTTTGAGTACTGAAAGAGAAGGAGAGAGAGAGAGAGGGAGAGAAAGGGAGAGAGAAGCAGAAGTATACAAACAACAGTGGAGCTATCCTCATCGTAATAGTTTCTCTCTTTTTGCCACGCTTGGCTTATAGAAGATTTATGGAAATGAAGGGAGCATTTCAAGCAACTCGATACAGTATACAGTATCTGGGCCTCCAACAGAACTCATACAGTCTGTTTTTCTGTTTATTTTATTCAATTTGTGCGACCACCCATCTCACAACAGCACTCCGGGTAGCTAAAACAACTCCAAACACGAAGTACAAATGATTACAGTAAAATGAAAACCTGTAAAAAAAAAAGCATTCAAAAAACCCAATCACGGTAAGTTAAAACCACCTCATGTGCCCAACTAACCACCTATCCCCCCAAATTCAAGAAGAAAGTCTTAAGAGCTTTATGGAAGGCCAGCAGGCCTGGGCCCAACCTAACTTGGCGGGCTGTGATGTTCCAAAAAGCAGGAGTCATGGTAGGAAAAAACTGGAGGGGGGGCAGCTTCTCAAATAACCCAGCTGCATGTCATATAAGATTGACAACCGCACCTTGAACTGCTTTGTAGAGCAGAGGCGTAACATGGGAATCCCAAATTCATGGCAATAACTACTTGCACTCCTGAACCAATTGTAGCTTCTGGATTTCCTTCAAGGATAGATCCACATAGAGGACACTGCAGTAATCTACCCACATAACCAAAGCATGAGTGGCCAGACAGACTGTTCACAGAATTCGTAACCTCAAATTCACTTGCAATCTCTCCACATGTACATTGTTGTTGTTGTTGTTAGTTGCGAAGTCGTGTCCGACCCATTGCGACCCTATGGACAACATTCCTCCAGGCCTTCCTGTCCTCTACCATCTTCTGGAGTCCATTTAAGCTCACGCCTACTGCTTCAGTGACTCCATCCAGCCACCTCATTCTCTGTCGTCCCCTTCTTCTCTTGCCCTCAATCTTTCCCAGCATTAGGCTCTTCTCCAGTGAGTCCTTCCTTCTCATTAGGTGGCCAAAGTATTTGAGTTTTAGCTTCAGGATATGGCCTTCTAAAGAGCAGTCAGGGTTGATCTCCTCTAGGACTGACCGGTTTGATCGCCTTGCAGTCGAAGGGACTCGCAGGAGTCTTCTCCAGCACCATAATACAAAGGCTTCAATTCTTTGGCGCTCAGCCTTTCTTATGGTCCAACTTTCACTGCCATACATTGCAACTGGGAAGACCATAGCCTTGACTATACGCACTTTTGTTGACAGGGTGATGTCTCTGCTTTTTAGTGTGCTGTCTAGATTTGCCATGGCTTTCTTCCCAAGGAGCAAGCGTCTTTTAATTTCTTGGCTAAAGTCCCCATCTGCAGTGATCTTGGAGCCCAGGAAAATAAAATCTGTCACTACCTCCATTTCTTCCCCATCTATTTGCCAGGAATTGAGAGGGCCAGATGCCATGATCTTGGTTTTCTTAATGTTTAGTTTCAACCCAAGTTTTGCACTCTCCTTCTTCACTCGCAACAAGAGGCTCTTTAGTTCCTCTTCACTTTCTGCCATTAGAGTGGTATCATCTGCATATCTTAGGTTGTTGATGTTTCTTCCGGCAATCTTAATTCCAACTTTTGATTCATCTAGCCCTGCCTTTGTCATGATGTGCTCTGCATATAAGTTAAATAGGCAAGGCGACAGTATAAATAAATAAATAAATGTACATTAAGCACACGAATATCAAAGAATTCTGTGATTTTAAGGAAGCCAATTTTTCCACTGAAGACCCTGTGGCAACTACATGTGGTACTTGGTTGTTTTCATCAGCCACGCCTGAAATAGGTTGTCTTCTGCATTTGGATCATTCAGTTATTTCCACTGTCCTAAAGAAAGTGCTTCCCTTCTCCAGGCTGTCATGATACCTTCCTACCTAACCTTCATCCCAGTGAGTGCAACTGTCCAGATCAGGGACTTGTCCACACATTTGGACTGGGAAAATTCTCTTCTAATGTTAAATCTTTATGTTAAATACCGTAATATGTATAGTTTGGATTGTAGGGCTGGACTCAGATAGCTTTCAGTTTTATATGCTGTGTCCTTGGACTAACAATAACTTTTGGGGAAAATGAGTGAAATGGCTATTCTGCCTTTCTGTATAAGCCATAGGAACTTTCAAGAGCTTTCTACGCAAGCCATTCCCCTAATGTTTAATGAGACACTGATGATGTTTTTGCCCTATCCAGGACAACCAAGAACTGGAGAATTGGGCTACATAAATACTAGAGGCCAGAAAAGACTTCAATTTTGTACCTCTGTGAGATCATCAGGATCTTTGCACCAGAAATCTTGGTAGAACTGTGCCTAGAGCATTTCTTATGTTGACCATTATTTTGCCTATAGTTTCCCAAGTAAATATTGTAATGGTCTTTATCTATGCCAAAATGACTGATGATATGGTTCCCCCCAAAGACAAGATGCTGGCATAAAATGTTAATACCTCCACAACAAAACAAGTATCTTAGTATCTGTAGCAAAATAACCCCATACTGAAAAAGGTTGTCTCTTAAGGTGACATAGCACAGTGGCATTCTTGTTACATTTTAAATTGGACAGCCACAAAATTATAGCTTGGCAAATATTTCCTACCTGTCAACCTACTTTGGAGGTAAGGTGTTATTTGTATCATTACAAAAATGCAAACACAGTTTTCCCCCACTTGCTCTAGTCAAACAGGTTTTTGGTGAACTTCAGATTAAGCCTGGGAAAACCTGTTTCTTTCTTTGAGAAAAACAGATTGGAATTTGGTAATAAACCTACACTAACCAATTTAATGAATTAACATATATTTTCTCGGGAACTTAGATTGCCAGTAGATTCAAGTTACTGGTGATTACCCATTGGCCTTATATAGATTGGGTCCTTTCTACCTCTGAGACTAGCTTCTCCAAGTATTTTTTTTTACCCACATGACACATTGTAACAGAGAAAGGATATTTTAGACACCCAACTTGTAAGAGATCAAGGGTATCCAGAAAACAACATTCTGAACAGTAATTCCCTCTTTCTGGAAGAGCAGAAGCCCACAGCCTTTCAGTGTTTCAGAAACTGGTAATGGCAGTTCCTTTCAGAGAGCATTTACAGAATAACAGAATTGGAAGGGACCTTGGAGGTCTTCTAGTCCAACCCTCTGCTCAGGCAGAAACCCTATACCATTTCAGAGAAATGGTTGTCCAATCTCTTCTTGAAAACCTCCAGTGTTGGAGCAATCACAACTTCTGGAGGCAAGTCTTTCCACTGGTTAATTGTTTTAACTGTCAGGAAATTTCTCCTTAGTTCTAGATTGGTTCTCTCCTTGATTAGTTTCCATCTATTGCTTCTTGTCCTGCCTTCAGGTGCTTTAGAGAATAAGTTGACGCCCTCTTTTTTATCGCAACACCTTAGATCAGATATGTCAAATTCGCAACGTCACATGACGTCGCGCAACGTATCGGAGCTTTTCCCCCATTGCCGGCAATGGAGTGGGCACAGTTTCCTGGTGACGCGTCTGGCAGTTTGATACCCCTGCCTTAGATATTGGAACACTGCTATTATGTCATTCCAAGTCCTTTTCATTAAAAGAGACATACTCAATTCCTCCAACCGTTCTTCATATGTTTTAGCCTCCAGTCCCCTAATCATCTTTGTTGCTCTTCTCTATACTTTTTCTAGGGTCTCAATATCTTTTTTACAATTTTACATTTGAATAAGAAGGCCTTAATCAAATGGCAAAATGTTTTTACGTATAATGCATGTTTATGTAAGTTCTTTAGCTCTTACAGGAAACCACCTAAAGTCATAAAGCAGCAGCTGTGTTGGACCAGGAGCAGGAAATCCTATGTTCATCCACTTTCATCCACCACCCCAGCTTACTGACAGATGTTGGGCCAATCACTTTTTCTTAACTGACAATGGCTGTAGGAAAAAGAACACTAAGTATACTGCATTTTATTCCTGTACAAAAAAAGAGGGATGTGGAAAAAAAATAATGTTGATGATAAATATGTAAAAATTAGCTATGTCAGGGGATATGGTGCTTATATCTTCAGTAGAATTGACTACATCCCCAGTACCTCCTTTTTGGAGTAAGTTTCACAACACTTTTAATATAACAAAGGAAAATAACAAAGGCATGCACCAATGCACATATATTGTTGTTGTTGTTGTTAGTTGCGAAGTCGTGTCTGACCCATCGCGACCCTATGGACAACGTTCCTCCAGGCCTTCCTGTCCTCCAGGCCTTCCTGTCCTCTACCACATATATAGCCACCCACAAAGTTCTCTGTAGTAAAAGATTCACCAAATTAGCTGAGTGAGTATCGTGGAATCACCAGCTAAAGGGGGGGGAGTAAAAAAGCCGAGCCAGCCTGGTGTCACTACATAAGAGGAAATGGCAGATATTGCAAGCTTTATCTGCCAGTTCCCAAAGTGAACTTCAGTCTGGTGAGATTCTTGTAACTAGGCAATCGACAATAAAGAAACTGCTTGGCCCTCTCATGGAGTTGTTTTCGTTCCTTGTGCCTGACAGTAAGACACCTTTTAAAGAACCAGATGACCAAGGAGAGAAGCATGCTTGAGCCAACAGATAGGACAGGACACAAGTAAGGGGCATTAGGAAGGAGGAAGGAAAACAAAATCTGGGTGGCAAGTGTGGCACTTGCCCTTTTTAAAAGTGTGTGCAGGTGATGCAATGGATGATAAAGAGAGGTGATGCTTCAATCACATTATTGCACCTATCCTCTTGAGGTTTGTTGTTGTTGTTTATACATCTCCCGGCAAGCATTCCTGATTGCTGGATTTATTTGGAAGGAATAAGAAGGGCGGGGAGGGCGGGGAAATCACAACCTTTGCAATTCCTTTTACAGCATTGTACCAGGGGAGAGGAATACATTATGGGTTTTTTTTAAAAAAAAGTTAGCTGAATGTCTTTTCCACCACTGGGTTTTAAAACACTGATAAAAGAAAAAACAAAACAGCACTCTCGTCCCACCTTTCATCCATGCTTCCCTGTCCTTTCATTTCAAAAGCTAAAATAGTACTGTGCGTGTCAGTAGTACCATATTATTAAACTTCATATTGCTAGGCATTCTAATTACATAGCAAAGGCATTCAACTGCCTTCTTTCAATATAAATCAAATAGATTAATCTCTCCCTGTACACAGACCCACAGAGTATATGGGAAACAGATGGATTTGGTTGCTTGAAAATGTGTGTTTCCAGACACCTTGAGGAATCTTTGGTTAAATCAGTTTCCCCCCCCCCAAAACTTGGCAACTTTAACATGTGTGGACTTCAACTCCCAGAATTCCCCAGCCAGCATGCTAGCTGGGGAATTCTGGAAGTTGGGGCCCATACATCTTAAAAGTTGCCAAGTTTGAAAAAATGCTGGCCTACTCAGATGGGAGATCCACAGGGAGTGCCAGAGCCGCTGGCTAGACTACGAAGAGAAAAAAACATTCTGGATGAATACTTTAAGATTGCTGCCAAGGAAAATAGGTGGAAATGCCCCTATGATCGTTATCCTCAAGATAGATTCTACCTTCTTTAGATTAATTAATGGGCTTTAATGGCAAACTTGAGTCTTGGAATGCATAATATCTTCCTGTGCTGTTGACACTGCAGACTGGAAGGGATGTACTTACAGTACATGCTACTAATATACAGCAATAAATGCAAATACAAATTCCACTAAACGCAGCGAAACTTGTTTTTCTGGACACTTGCATATCAGAAAAAAATGAAAACTCTTTGGGTTTGGAATTGAGTTTGCCAAAATACTTCTGGCTGGAAACGCTCAAAATTTATCGTGTATATAATTTAGAACAATAATTTACCTACTTGACATTTTTCTAAAAAAAAAAACCCAACAACCCTTCCTGTGCGTTGTTTAAGGCAATATATTTTTGCTTTGCTTCCTTTAGATTACCTCATCTTTTAAGTGGAAGGCTTTTAAGCCACTCAGCCAGGAACACTGAGGTTTCTAGATTAGAAGATCCAACAACAGTGAACATATATGATTTAAATATAGCTTGTCCAGTATTACCAACATTGCATTCCTTTAGAATGAACTGCAGAAAGGTTTTCGGCATGATCTAGAGAGGCACAGCTTACACCAGGGGTCTTCAAATTTGGCTCTTTTATGACTTCTGGACTTCAACTCCCAGAATTCCTCAGCCAGGCACGCTGGCTGAGGAATTCTGGGAGTTGAAGTCCACAAGTCATAAAAGGGCCAAGTTTGAAGACCCCTGGCTTACACCATGGACAAACGTTATTCTTCCTTCCTTCTTTCTGAAATAATTCAAAAGGTATAGATTAGTGGTGAGAGCCAGAGAATTTTCAGCAACCATTTCCCCCAGTAATCAGGGGTAGGCAACCTTGGCTCTTTTATGATTCGTGGACTTCAACTCCCAGAATTCCTGAGCCAGCATGGCTCAGCTTAGAAACCTCTCCCTTTCCCCTCAGCATGGCTGGCTCAGGAATTCTGGGAGTCGAAGTCCACGAGCCAAGCTGTCCTCTCCACATCTCTACAGCACCCTCTCCCCACAGAATAAATGCGATCAAAAGCCATACCATCTCTTTTTTGTTTTGGTTTTTCTGTGCAGGTCAGTATGTTTACAAAATACAAGGAGGCCTTGATTTACAACTGTTCGTTTAGTGGCTAAGTTGCCACAGCACTGACAAAAGTGACTGACAACCATTTTTTACACTTATGACCATGGCAGCATCCTCATGGTCATGTGATCAAAATCCAGATGCTCGGCAGCTGACTCATATTGGTGATGGTTGCAGTGTCCCGGTGCACGGTGTGACCTTCTTGCAATGGGGAAGCCAGGTTCGCTTACTACAATAACCATGTCACTTACTTAACAACTGCAGTGATTCACTTAACAACTGTGGCAAGGAAGGTTGTAAAATGGGGCAAAACTAAATGAACAACGGTGTTTCTTAGCACAGAAATTTTGGGCTCAGATGCATCATAAATCATGGATTTTATGTAAATGCATTAGTGCTATCTCGATCTTTATTTTTCAAGAAAGCTTATGGCCTCTACTTCAAATCCAAAGGTATGATTTTAAAAAAAAAATTAAAAAATCATTTGGTAATTTGGCACTTTCTGGCATGGTAGCTTTCCCTGAATTTCTTTTCAAAATGGAGATAGCCTTCAAATTTCAAAGTGCCGAGGTCTAGCAGCTAACAAGAGAAACGTTTACAAAGACCCTTCCTTAAATGAAATTCTGCTTTCTGATGTGAGTCCTCTGATGCTTGTCCAATTTAACACATTCATCTAATATGATTATACGTATTTGTATATTACATGTAGTAAACACATTCATTTACTTTATGTAGTAAGCTATGAATACAAAAAAGCAGCCTACAAATATTTTAAGCTAATAAATTAAAATGAGGCCCCGAAGATCAAGATCATGAAATTTATGAATCCAAATAACAAACAGCCAAAAATGTGCAATCTTCTTTGCTGCTTAGGGATTCTTCTGTAGTAAACCTACCAGAATAAAAGTTCAACGGTGATTAATTTTCACGAGGGGGGTATTATCCTGCAGAAACTAACCCCTTCCCCTTCCCCCTATCCCTGTGCACTTCTTGAACTTCCAGACTCTCTTCTTGATTTGCAAGCCTATCGGACACACAGGCTTATCACAAAAAGCTCACAGCTGCACAGGACAGCTGCACGGGCCATGCAAATGTCTCAGACTATTCAAGCAGAAGGGAAACCATATTAAATATAATGTCATCTCGGTTACTTCCTGCAGAGGGAGGGGGGGAATGGTTGGGGAATCTATGACAAACTGCATGTGTAGAAGACTCAATCGGGTGCAGAAAGAGAGCTAAGGGCACTCCACAGCCCATAATTCTGACCTTTCCATTTTTAATCAGCACAGAATGGATTGTTCTTCAAATCTCCTTACTTGCAGTTGGAGAAGTTTTGATTCATGCACTTGCCTGCTTGTTTGGGTCTGCATCTCTTTCTGTTTTATATTAGGACATCCTTTTGCCATCTGTGGAGTGGAGGGGAAAAAAGACTCTATGAAAACCTGTGCGAATTGTGGCCACAACTGCCTTAGTTTTCCAACTCATTTGTCCTTTCATAACCACTTTTATTGGGTTGATGGAATTTGAGCTGCAAAATCCAGGCAATTATTGGTAGAAAGCAGGGGGCATCTTGCCTGCCATCTAGCAATTATCTGGAGTTTTGCCGTTCAAAAAGCACAGTAGTCTTAATTTCAACCTCTACCTTCCTTCTGCATTTTGGAATTGAAGAGCAGGATAAGAGGTTAAGGCACCAGGCTAGAAACTAGGAGACTGTGAGTTCTAGTCCCACCTTAGGCATGAAAATTGGTTGGGTGACTTTTGGCCAGTTATTCTTTCTGAGTCCAATCCACCTTGCAGGGTTATTGTTGTGAGGAAAATAGGAGGAGGGAGGCCTCCTATTACATACAATTGCTGCCTTGAGTTATACACCAAAATAATAAAGATGAGATATAAATAAATAAAAATAATTTCAAAGCATTGTAATTCCTGCCTGCATGGCTGAAATATAAACCGTACAAGCTATTCAGACGTCTATTCTTAAAGTTTAATAGTGGTTCTCATATATGTATAAGAGTTCTTCATTACAAAAATGTGTGCAGTAAAATAACAGACTATCACTTTAAAGTTAATACATTAAATGTATAAATTGCAAGGATCCGTGTTTGTGTGTAGAGGGGTGCAGATCCACATTTTTTTTAAAAAAAAGTGCACAGAAACATACTCTGCTTCCTAAGGTGTTGTAACTCAGGGGTTCCCAAGCTTTGGGACGTGGGCCACTACCAGACTAGCTGGTTTGGAACAGGGCTGTGCGAGTGGTGGGCAAGCACTGCTGTGCACACATAGCTCTACTTGCCGAGCAACAAGAGCTTGCATTTGTGCAAGTGAAGCTGCGATGGCGTGCATGCACACGCCTGCCACTTCCACGGATCTCTGCCCCCCCCCTCCAGTGCTGGACTACCAAGCCAGAAAGGTTGGGGACCACTGCTGAAACTGATTAATGCCAAATGAGCTATACAGGTGTTGATTATTTTCCTCATCACAAGCTTATTGAAGGGGCCATATGAGATAGTGAAACCATTTACTCATACTGTACACTATCAGGGAAAATGATAGGTTTCCCTGGGAGCCCATGTTTCTGACGTACTATTTGTGCAATAGATATGTGAAACCATTGCTTTGATCACAATTTGTCATCTTCAAGGCCCAGCAGCAATCACATTTAGGAGATGCGTAGGGAGGCAGCCAATGATAGTTAAATTGTATCTTCTGAAAGCAGAGAGCCAATTGCAGATTGACCATACCTACCATCCATCCACAACTATGAGAAGAACTACACCATTTATTTATAGGCCGATAGGTAGATTTCACACCTCTTATTGGGCAAAGTACCATTTCCAGCAAGTACAAGCAATCTCTGAATGCTGGGTCTATATATCACTCCAGAATGTCTTCAAGAGGTGTGTGTTGCCATGCCATCATTTGTTTCAGCAACAGAGCAGATTAAACTCTAGCTCTCCTGCAGTGTATCCAATTTTATTTTATTTTTTTAAAAAAATAAAAATTAAAGCATCTGCAGTGCTGAAGCTCTACAAAATGTGTGGGCCATCTTTTACCCCATTGCTGGGAACGCTTGCCTCTGTGCTTCCGTTCACATTACCTTCTGTTCATTGATTTTTAAAGAGGAAAGAAGGTTTAATGGCCACACAGATTCTCCTTCGCAGCAACTTCCCAGATTGGTTTCTATTTATTTTTTGTACCGTCAGACAAATGTATACCCCTCTGCTGATTCCATTTTAAAACACAGCTGGGGTTGATCTGGGATGTTCAATTCTTTGCAGATTATTACCACTAACCCCACGTGTCCAGTAGCCCAGGTGAAGTGAATATGGATGACCACCTCATCCACCTACCTCTTTCTTTTTTGAAGAGCAGATTCCCCCCCCCCTTTGCCTTCCTTCCATTTGTGTGTGATTAGCGATAACAAAATAACAGGGTTGGAAGGGACCTTAGAGATCTTCCAGGCCAACCCCCTGCTCAAGCGAGAGACCCTATATACCATTTCAGACAAATGGTTGTCCAATCTCTTCTTAAAAACCTCTATTGTTGAAGCACTCAGAATTTCTGGAGGCAAGTCATTCCCCTGATTAATTGTTCTCACTGTCAAAAAAAATTCTCCTTAGTTCTAGGTTGCTTCTCTCCTTGAATTGCTTCTCGTCCTGCCTTCAGGTGCTTTGGAGAATAGGTTGAGCCACTCTTTTTTTGTGGCAGCTCCTTAGATATTGGAACATTTGATTTACTTTTCCTAATGGTCAGTTGGAGGAGGAGGAGCAGCTCTGATTGGCCCATGATGTTCTCTGTCTGTCTGCTGGCTTCTGGGATCTTCAGTGATGAAGCCCGTCACACAACTTTCTTCAAAAAGAACTGGGAAGTTAATTGGTGCTATATTGAAGTGACTCCAGTGTTTTATTCTGCCCTAAGAAAGCAGCCAAAGAAAGGAGCAATGTGTAATTTGATTCCAAGGGAGAATTTAATTCTGGCCTTGAGGGTCACTATCCAGTGAAACCTTTCCCAATAACACTTCCTCCACAAGTATGCAGGATTCAGGTTAATTTTTGGTTGGCATATGATTTCTTGGTAGATAACCTTGCTCTAGACCACTACTTCTCAACCTTGGCAATTTAAACATGTGTGGACTTCAACTCCCAGAATTCCCCAACTAGCATGTGCCCAGAATTCTGGGAGTTAAAAATCTATACATCCTTAATGTGTCCTCAGGTGACCCTGAGGACACAGGTAAACCTCCAATTGGTCTCAAGGACTCTGTGAAAGAATGTAAATTCCCAGCTGTCTGTAAGGAGTATAAACCTTTCCATTCCCCACCATCCAGTCAGAGCTGAAGAAGCCTCTTGGATGAGAAATGAAACATCTTCTAAGCAAAAACAAGAAAGTCCAGTTGCCTCCTGAAAAGCAGCTTTAGGACAACCACGACCTGGATCGCTGAGAACGTCCGTAGACATTTAGCTATGTGCTTTGGGATGAACACTCTTCGAATGAAGTGGGAGTATGAACGGATTTTCAGAAAACATTGCAGACCACAGGAACCACTGGCACTTCAGTTTGAGACGCAGACAACACAGACTCATCCCCAACAGCCCGCACCTGTCTTCAACAGTGAAAGGACGCAGGGCAGGAAACATCCTGCAATCAAGAAGGCTCCACACACATATGCACTACTCAGGTGACCCTGAGGACACAGGTAAACCTCCAGGTGGCCTCAACGACTCTCTAAGAAAAGGCAAATGAACAGCTGTCTGCAAGGAATATAAATCTTTCCATTCCCCACCATCCCGTCAGAGCCATGGCATGGGTCCGGAATACCTCGGGGACCACCTGCTGCCGGCGTCGACTCCCCTCCGCCCCGTGCGCTCCCACAGAGAGGGCCTCCTCAGGGTGCCTCCGGTCAGAGAATGCCGGCTGGTGGCCCCCAGGGGGAGGGCCTTCTCTGTGGGCGCCCCGGCTTTATGGAACCAACTGCCGGTGGAGCTCCGGATGGCACCGGATCTCCGCTCCTTCCGGCGCGGGTTAATGACCCATTTATTCGAACAAGCTGGCCTGGCCTGATGGGGGAATGTCTGGGTTTTTATGGGTTTTTATATTTGATTGTTTTAATTGGGCAATGTATTTAATCTTTTTTTTTTAACTTTTGTATCGCTATTTATATGCCCTGTTCACCGCCCTGAGTCCTTCGGGAGAAGGGCGGTATAAAAAATCCAATAAATGAATGAAATGAAATGAAATCTTCTTGGATGAGAAACAAAACGTCCTTTAAGAAAAAACAAGAAAGTTCAGTTGCCTCCTGAAAAAACACCTTTGGGTCAGACATCCTCAAGTTGCCAAGATTGAGAAACACTGGTCTAGACAAATGTCTTTTTTTTTTTAAGGTAGATATTTTCCCCAAACCTTCTTGAGTTTTTCTCCCTTTATTCTTTTCCTTTCGTTGGCATGGCTGGTTTTTGTTCTTTAAGGGTTTTTGTTCCTCTTATATTCCTTTTCGTACTTGACTGGCATTTTGTTTAAAAAGAAGGGGGCGGGGGAAATCACCATCTCATCTTTTGAGCTAAGACAGGGGTGTCAAACTCAATTTCATTGAGGGCTGCATCAGCATTGCGGTTGCCCTCAAGGGGCCGGGTGGGTAATGGCCAGGGTGGGTGTGGCCTACTGGGTGGGTGTGGCTAGAGTGGGTGTGACCTACTGGGTGGGCGTGGCCAGCTCTACATCGTTTGCATCAAGGGTGCCTATGGGGGCCTGGGCAGGAGTGGGGCAGATCTGGGGATCTCTGGCAGGAGGAGGGTCTCTGGGCCAGGGCCAAGGCAGTGGGGGCCGTTCCCTCACTGTTTCCAGGATGGCTTCGCGGGCCACATGAAACCACTTCGCGGGCCGCATCCGGCCCCCGGGCCTTGGGTTTGACATGTCTGAGCTAAGAGAACTAGCAAGTCTTCAACGATGGCCTTGCTGATTCACTTGTTTTCCATTACTCAAGGCAGAAGAACACCAGAAATACTTTTCGTTTCAAAAGAGAAAGGGAGGAGGAATGGAGCCTGTACTAGCAGAAGGCAGCTGGCACAAGTACAAGATCTGAGTCAAGGAGTTTATGAATAGGGAACAACTATTTTAGAAAGTTGCTATAGTCTTGTCGAATTTGTCTCAGTAACTGGATAAGCCTGTTTTCAGAACATGGGTGATACTCACTGAGATTCATCCCACGAGGCTGAAATAAGTTGGGAGTGGTGAAGTTGTAATTGTTGCTACATTACAATTTCCAACGTTCCTCACCATTAACCATGCAGGCTGGGAGCTGTAGGTCAATCGCTTCAGAAGACTCTGCTGTTCCAATTAGATGGGCAGAAACAAGCATTGCATATGGCTTGGGGTTAATAGGTGACCCGAACTTGCTTTTTTTCCCATAACCGTCCATTTATTAACCCTGGAATCTGTCAGCATTTTACGGACTAACAAATATGCATATAATTGTGTTTTTTTTTAATTTCAATACAGCTACTGGTCTGGAAACATCTGACTATTGTTCTCCTGATTACCTATGCTAGATAGAATTTGATAGCACAAAAGTGTTAAGATGCCACTCTGCACACCTTGAAGTGGTGCTTAAAAAATACACAAACACACACATACGCTTGCTTGAAAAAACTGAAACCCAGACACAAAGGTGGGTGTAGATTTTCTAGTTAATTGCAAGACATCCTCTACTCAAAACATTAAGCAATGGCTACTGAACTTAGTAATCAATAATGGATACTCTTACTTTATGAAACATACTGGGTTTTTTTGTTCTTTAATTGACTGCCACAGTAGCAAAATGCAGTAAGATGGGCAATATGCCATATTTTAATTAAGCTATTACACCATCCAATTATCAGTTTCTTCTCCATATATACCATTCTTTCATGTCTTTTTCAATATTTTTATTTCTTTCTGTATACACATCAAAACAATCAAGCAAAAAAAAAGAAACATATAGTTTAAAAATGTAATCCAAGTCATATAACAGAATCCATACTATACTATCAGAGTACACAATGAGAGATTTAATCACTTAAACATAATACATCCCATTCTTTTTAATTCTGTAAGTTCTATTTAAAAGCATCCAGTTAACAGTTTAAAAGAACATTTTTAAAGGTATACTGCATAATAGTCTAAAAGATTTAATACTGAGGAATTAATTTCCAGGGGTGAGATGCCAATATCCCATTTCTATCACCAACAAAGGCATGGAGAACAGAGGATAAGAAAAGGAGAAGTAGAATTGGGGAGGGAGGGGTGGTAGCTTGCAGACAGAGTTTGAAAAAGCATTAATACTGCAATTGTTAAAGAAACAGATAAGACCAATCACAACAAAATGGGGAACACCACAAATGATGACAAAAGAAAGGCTGGATTCTGGTAAGAGAGCAACAAAAAATGAAAGGTCTCACTTCTGAAACTGAACATTTGCAACATGTTAAAGAGGACTTAAGGACTTGCAAGGACTTGAAAATGCTGGGCAGCTTGAGAATGCTGAAAGCTCCAAATAATTTTATAAGCCTAGTATTTTTGTGTGTACAATTTGTGTGAGGGCATGGAGAATCTACCTTTAACATTTATTCTAAAATCGACCACATTATTTTAGAGATTGAAAAATGTTTATATGTTCCCAGATTAGTTTTGTTTTGTTTTAATCCCATTTATATCCCGCCCTTCTCCGAAGACTCAGGGCGGCTTACAATCTAAAGCACAAATCAATGTGCTTAGCAATAGCCTTCATTCTATGTATATGCCTGCTTATTAGGGCTTTCCCCCCCCAAGCAGCATTATTACAAAGTCAGCTTATTGCCCCCAACAATCTGGGTCCTCATTTTACCTACCTCGGAAGGATGGAAGGCTGAGTCAACCTTGAGCCTGGTGGGACGTGAACCTGCACTAATTGCAGGCAGCTGGTGTTACTTAAGGAGGCATTAGCCCACTGCTCCACCAAGGCTCTTGTTCCATATTAGTTCCATACTAGTTTTATTGATTAATAATAGGATAAGAAAAGTAACTTAATAAGAAGAAGGTTATTTCCCTACACAAGCAAACTTGAGTTCATGAGGCTCTTGTAGGTAGACAAACCTCATATTTCAGGAAAAGGATAGACAGATAAGGGAATTGGGAAAAGGGTCTTCTCATTCACACACACAGGCATACACACATTTCCCTCATTCCCCTGGGTTTTAAAGTTATAATTTAGAGGTACTCACCTTCTTTCCAAAGCAGTCCTTGAGCTCAAACTCAAAAGTCCCTTTACTATCCTTGCTCCACATGGGAAGGGCCTGGGAAATCCTTCCACAGAGACAAGGGGTCTGTTGCCAGCAAGATGGGGCTTAACCAGTCTCAGTCCATTGGAGAGATTAGCTTGGAGTCCCATCTGGGGTGCCAAATTGTTGAAAGAAAAATCTTCATGAGGGTCGAGTCCAAGCTGGGAATAAACAAAATGGAGACTGCTTTAGAAAGAAGGTTGCAGTTTATTGAAGAGGAGACCCAGACAGAAAGATGGCTCTGGAAAAACTGACCACATATAGCAGGGAATGGTGGGCTTTTATACCTCCTTTGGGCTTTGTATTTGGAGTTCTTTCTGTTTGAGGCTTTGTATTTCCTGTGTCATGTACTTTGACTTGAGTCTGAGTGTGCCTTTCTGGTATTCTGATGGTGGTGGGTTAATTCTATTATGTCCCCAAAGTCATCTTAATTAATATTTTAATATCTTAATAACATCTGACCCCCCCCAATTGTGAACAATGGCTTATACGGACATTACTATTCCACGGCTTGATTGCAATATTCTAGATCGGATTTGTCCGCCCTCAGGGGGGTTTTTTCCTCCTGGATATGACCAGCCTCCCTTTCTATTATTTCCCTTGATGACGGGCCCAACTGTTGGGACCCCGAGAGGTGGCTGGGCTTAACTAGGGGCCTCTGGTGGAGACGCATTAAGAGGCCCCTGATACATTTCTTAGCTGGGTATTTTAAAGGGTTAGGGAAGGGGAGGGATAGTAGGGTGGGGAGGGAAATTTTAACCGGTACTCCGTCTGGGCCTGTGAGGGGTCCCAGCAGGACGGGGTTGGGGGTGGAGGCTGCTGGTTCTGTGTCTGCTGGGGTGGGGTTTCAAATCCCCACGACGATAGGGAATGGCGGCAGGTGGTTGCATGGAGGGCCGCATCAACATCTGGGATTGCACCCCCGCTGTCTTCGCGCGGTGGTGCGCTCCGACCCTCCAGTTAGCACCCTCTTGCCTGGGGATGAGGGTGATCAGGTCCCTGAGCTTAGGCTGGTTTATCTTAATGCCAGATCCGTTGTTAATAAGGCTCCCCTCATTCGTGACTTGATTGAGGAGGAATGCGCGGATCTGGCATGCATTACGGAAACTTGGTTGGGCTCAGAGGGAGGGGTCCCTCTGATCGAGTTATGTCCCCCAGGTTTCCATGTGCTACATTGGCCACGGGCTCAGGGTAGGGGTGGAGGGGTGGCAGTTGTTATGAGGGAGACCTTATGTCTGTGGGAGACCACCATTGTCCAGATTGGCGGGAGTGAGTCCCTCCTCCTGAGATGCAGCCCCTGGGTTCAGATGGGCTTGTTGCTCATATACCTGGCACCCAGCTGTGTGGCAACAGCCCTGCCCGAGCTGCTCGACACCCTCTCAGGGTTGGCGGTGGAGTTCCCCAGGCTTATAGTGCTGGGTGACTTCAACCTGCCTTCCCTGGGAGAGTTGTCAGAGTTAGCCCGGGAGTTCATGACTTCCATGATGGCTATGGACCTGACCCAGGTAATTCAAGGCCCGACTCATGTGGGGGGACACACTCTCGACCTGGTGTTCCTGTCTGGACAGTGGTTGGATGATTTGGGAGGGGGTTCACCAACTATTGTTCCCCTGTCATGGTCCGACCATCATCTCCTGCGGCTGGTCTTCTGTTACGCCACCCCTCGCCGCTGGGCTGCGGAACCGACCAGATGGTTCTGCCCCAGGCGCCTAATGGACCCAGAACGGTTCCAGATGGTGCTTGGGTCTATACCCATCGCCCTCACTCACAGCCCAGTTGATGCCTTGGTGGATGCCTGGGAAAGGGCAGCCACTGAGGCACTCAACTGTGTTGCACCCTTGCGACCCCTGACCCAGCGCAGATCCCGTTGGGCTCCATGGTTTTCTGCGGAGCTCCAGGAGATGAAGCGTCAGAGACGGGGTCTAGAGAGCGGTTGGAGGTCCAGCCATTCCGAATCTGACCGATTGCAGTTAAGAACCTTCATAAGGTCTTATTCTGCGGCGACGAGGATGGCAAGGGCTAATTACTTTGCTGCCCTCATCGCGTCCGCAGATAATCGCCCGGCCGCCCTGTTTAGGGTGACTCGCTCCCTCCTTAATCAAGAGGTGAGGGAGGAGCCCTTGCAGGGGTGTGCTGAGGAGTTCAGTCATCATCTGACGAACAAAATTGCTCAGATCCGGGCCAGTTTGGACTCTAACTGGGCAGAGTCCAATATGGAGGAATCGGACGGTCTTGAGCATGTTATCTGGACTGAGTTCGATCTTGTTTCCCCTGAAGATGTGGACAGGATTATGGGGAGGCTGAGTTCCACCACCTGTTTATTGGACCCATGTCTCTCTTGGCTGATTTATGCGGCTCGGGAGGAGACACGAAGCTGGTTCCAGGCAGTAATATCTGCCTCTTTGAGTGAGGGTGTCTTCCCCACCGCTTTGAAGGAGGTGGCGGTGAGGCCCCTTCTCAAAAAGCCTGCCCTGGACCCAGCGATTTTAAACAACTATCGTCCTGTCTCCAACCTTTGCTTTTTGGCGAAGGTTGTTGAGAATGTGGTGGCGCATCAGTTTCCTCTGTTCCTGGAGGAAACTGATTATCTGGACCCATACCAATCGGGTTTCAGGCCCGGGTACAGCACGGAGACGGCATTGGTCGTGCTGGTGAATGATCTCTGGCGGGCTCAGGACAGGGGTTGCTCCTCTGTCCTAGTTCTATTAGATCTCTCAGCGGCTTTTGATACCATCGATCATGGTATCCTATTGCGGCGTCTCAGGGGGTTGGGAGTGGGAGGCACTGTTTTGCAGTGGTTCTCCTCCTATCTCCTGGGCCGCTAGCAATCGGTGTTGATGGGAGGGCAGAGGTCTGCCCCGAGGCCTCCCGTTTGTGTAGTTCCTCAGGGGTCGGTTCTCTCTCCCCTCCTGTTCAACATCTATATGAAGCCGCTGAGCGAGATCATTCGTGGCTTCGGGGTGGGGAATCATCAGTACGCTGATGATACCTGTTCTGTACCAGCTTGCTACCAGCCCTGCAGAAAAGGCAACCCCTTTATAAACGGCAAGAGGCTGGAATGACGTCTGCCAAATTTATTACTTCAAAAAACAAACAAGACAGGTACCAAGATACAGGAGCTTTGAAACACTATCTGAGCGGTTGCTTTCAGCAAACCAGCCCTCCCCAAACATTCCCTTTATAAAGAGTTCAGGGCGTGGCCTCTCTCTGCCTCCTTCCGAGAAGCCCCACAGCCTTCCTCTGTTTACTCCTACTTGACTGTCTCCTGCGTCAGGCGTCCTTGAACAGGGCCAGCTGTGGGTCATCTTCATCCACACTGTCAGGCTCACAGAGCTGGGTCTCCATGGTGACCAAGTGGGAGGGGCCTGCCTGAGGGCTATCATCAGCAAGGTCTTCAACACCCCCCTCCTCCTCTGATTCGTCCGACCCAACTGCCGAACCCACAGGCTGACCCTGAATCACAACAATACCCAACTTTGTTTCTCCACCCCAAACCAACCCAGTGATGCCCTCGCCGTGATGTCCCGTTGCCTGGAGGCGGTCCAGGTCTGGATGGGAAGAAACAGGCTTCGTCTCAATCCTGCCAAGACTGAGTGGCTGTGCATACCGGCATCTCTGACTAACCAGTCTATTCCATCTTTAATGATGGGGGTGAGGTGTTGCCCCCTGTCAATAGGGCTCGCAACCTGGGTGTCCTCCTGGACTCGCGGCTCAGTTTTGAAGACCATATAGGAGCCGTGACCAGGGGGGCCTTTCCCCAGGTTCGCCTGGTGCGTCAGTTGCAGCCCTACCTGGACCGAGATGCCCTGCGCACACTCATGTGCTCGTGACCTCCCGATTGGACTACTGCAACGCTCTCTACATGGGGCTGCCCTTGAGGACCACCCGGAGGCTTCAGCTGGTGCAGAATGCAGCCACGCGGGTTGTGATGGGGGTTTCCCGATACTCCCACGTAACACCTCTGCTCTGTGAGCTGCATTGGCTTCCGGTTGCCCTCTGGGTAAGATTCAAGGTGCTGGTGATGACCTATAAAGCCTTAAATGGCTTGGGTCCGGGATATCTGAGGGAGCACCTGCTGCCGGCATCAAGCTCCCTTCGTCCTGTGCGCTCCCACAGGGAGGGTCTTCTCAGGGTACCGCTGGTAAAAAATTGCCGGCGGACAATACCCAGGGGGAGGGCCTTCTCTGTGGGTGCGCCTGCCCTTTGGAACTAGCTGTCTGTAGAGCTTAGGACTGCCCCCGACCTTCGATCATTCCGCAGGGACCTGAAGACTTGGCTCTTTGAGCTTTCTGGCCTGGACTGAGAGTATTAATTGGGGTTTTAATTGGATTTTAATTGGGATTTTTATGTATTCAAGGTTAATGTAATCATTTTAATTGTTTTTAATTTTTGTAATTATTGTATTGTGTTTTTTTTAAAAAAAAACACCTTGTGAACCTACGGGAGAAGGGCGGTATATAAGTTTAATAAATAAAATAAATAAATAAAATATCCTGTTGGATTTTTTTGGTGTGAGGAATTGTTGATTCTAGGGATCTTTATCTTTCTAATCCCAGCTTCCTGGCTCCAATCTTTCTGACAAGATTATCACATCTGCATTTCTGCAGACCTGTTTTCTGTTTGGGGGAGAGAGACTTGTTGGGGGGGGGGGTTGGTTTCTACCTTTAAGATCCTTTGGGGAAATATAATATTCTGCCTTTTAATATTCCCAAAAATATTTCTTTCTTGGGGGGGCTGACTTCCCACAATACAAAAGTCAGTATAAACAGAAAACTGATTAGGAACATAAAGAATTTGTGTTACATTATGTGTTAAGAGTAAATCTTCAAGCCAGAAAGTTGGTTTTTCCATCTATACTGGACAAGATTCACTGTGAATCAACAATACAAGTTAATACCAATTACTTGAGAGCTTCTCTTTTACTGGCTTGATATCTGTGAACAAGTAGTTAGGCCCTTTGCAAAAATACTACTAAATGCTCTTTAATGGTTGTATTCACACCATGTGCACATCTGTAATTTTATATATTATCTTTCTACAAAACACTGAATCATAAACCAATCATGGACTGAGTGCTCAGAACACACTAGGCTAAAATGTGGCTGGTTAATTTTCACCTAGTATGTGCAAAATACATATTAATGTAGATATTTCCTGAATACAATATGCAACAGATTTGCCTGAGTTGAGTCACGAGTTCAGCATAATAATATGTCTATGAGAATCTAGGGGGCATGATATTTCTCTGGGAAATTTTTTGTATGCCTGTTGTAGGCATACTTCTTTGTGTGCTCATTGTTTGTACATTAAACCAAAGGAGCACACATCTCCAGCATAGGACTTATCTCGTCCTAAGAAAATTGTATTTGTTGTGGAAGCCAGAATCACTTGCCACAATCGTTAAGTGAATTTCTGCAGTTGTTAAATTAGTGACACGGTTGTTAAGTGAATCTGGCTTCCCCATTGATTTTGCTTCTCAGTGACCCCAGGACACTGCAAACATTATAAATATGAATCAGTTGCTAAGCATCCGAATTTTGATCACCTGACCGTGAGAATGCTGCAAGGGTCATAAGGGTGAAAGACATTGCCGTTGTAACTTTGAACAGTCACTAAATGAACTGTTGTAAGTCGAGGACCACCTGTATCTTGCTTTTGAGTTTCTTCTGAATGTTATTCACCGGATTTCCTTCTATTGATAAAAAAGGAGAAATATCTCTGCACAGTTGTTTCCAGAGGGAGATTCAATTACCTGTTCCTACATCACCACCAAGACGGAAGATGCTTGAATCTCAGCTATGGTTGATAGTTGCAGCTGAAAGCGAGCTAGATCTTCATGCTACATTGAGCTTTAACACCTTCCCTGCAAAGCAGAATCTGGATGAGCTAAAGTGCTCTATATTGATCTGGATAAATTCTTTTTTTTTGGGGGGGAGGGGGAGAGAAGTGGAAGGGAAAAGCCATAGAAGTAGAGGGAAGGGGACAGAATGAAGATCTGTAACCTCTGAACTATAATTGCTTGCATAACCTCTCTGGACAATTTGGCTGAAAGTCAGTGGAAGAAACTGCCAGGAAGGAAAAGCAAGATAAATTTAAAGGCTTCCTGTTTCGCATTTCTCCAGATAAGTTTAGAGGCGGTCATTTTATTTAGCTTTCCTGTATTCAAGAGCAGTTCACTTTCATGCTGAGAAGTTATGTGAAGCAATTCTGGCTGATCTCTAATAGTCTCTATGCTTTGTGGCTGGATACAGCCAACCTCAGGCATTTTCGCTGCTTGACATAGAGGGCAAAATGCTGTTCCTCCAGCTCAAATAGTGTGCACGTTTACAAACAGCAACCTGGGATAGAATCTCTTGTGCTACATTGGTAAAAACTGGCTGCAAATGATTGCAAGGCATAGCTGGCACAGACTGGGAGGGGGGGGGGGAAGACTCCAGATCCAGAAAGAGCTGCGGGAAACACAGTAAATGATATGTTTAAACTTTTTTTTTTAAGTTTGCTTCCACTTAATGAAAGCAGCACTGTTAGCAAGTTTGCTCCTGGGGTGCATGTTGTGTCATACACAACAGCAACACACCCTCTTCAGCCCCTTCTCTCCAGCATCCATCCCCAGGGTGGATGATTCACCCTGACCAATATTAATATGGGGACCCAATGCAAAAAGTATTTTCACTCAAGCCTAAGGCAACATCCTAACCACACCTTCCTCTATAGAAGACACACAACTATAATAACTCCAAAAGCACTTCTCTCCTTAGTTTAAAGCCCATGGGAAACACTCCCAATGATAAGCTTCAGGTGGACAATTCGTCGCAGTGTAGATTTCCTCAACCAATTCAGAATACAATTTTTTTAGAAATCCTAAACAACTAGAAGACACCTGTGTAGGAATAATCTAGGATAGGGATAAGAATACATGAATCTAAGAAGAAACCCGATAACTTACATCATATAGTAAAATGCCTTAAAAACCTTAAGAAAGTGCCAGACAAAGTTTCATGCTTTTTCCCATCACATCTCTACTATACTATTATATTACAGCCACCATACTATTCCTCTTCTAGATGCAGAGCATCAAAAAGGTGTAAGAAAATAGTGAGGCAAAGAAATTAAAAGACATGAGATAAGAAGAAAAGGAAACAGCTAAAACTAAAACTTTCACTATGTATTCCAGTATTTTTATATCCCTGCAAACCAGTCCCTTGTTCAGTCGCTTGCCTATGTGTTAAATCTTTAAGGTATTTGAAAACTGCTGTTGTGTCGCCCCTCAGTTGTCTCTTCTATTTGATAAACACCATGTGATTGCTTGTCATATGGCTAGGTTCCCATACCCTTTGTCATCTTGATAACCCTCTAAAATTACTCAATTTGCCATAGTCAATTATTAATTTTCAGATGTCCAGAACTGGATACAGCATTCTCAGTGAGGTACGACCATGGCAGAGAAGATTGGGATGGTTATTTGCCTTTCTACCAAACAAATGGTCAATAAGCAAATCCTGGTCCTTTTCATGTTTACTGCTGCCAAGCCAGCTCAGCTCATTCTAGATTTATGTCTGCTGTTTTTCCTACTTCGGTGCAGAATTTTATCTTTCTTCCTGTTAAATTATGTCCCACTCCCATTTCACACTTACATGAAACCACAGGGCAAGGTCATTCATTAACACCGGGCTAGGTTGGCATGGTTATCGTCAGCCATTCAGATGTGTCTAATCCCCCCAGCCACTCTATGGATCAAAACTCCCCATGCCCCTCTGTCTTGTACCACCTCGTTTAGCTTCTCCATAGTCATCCTGGTGTCATCCTTTAGTATCCAGTCAATGGGTACTAGGGCAGCCCCGTCTCCTTTTTCCTCTGATTACTCCCGGCATGACTGACTTTTCGAGTGAGTCAGCTCGCATGACATGGCCAAAGTATTATAGCCTTTGTAGGGCTAGGAATTATCAGTAAATAGATGATAATCATTTTGGCTTTGGGCTGAACAAATAATGTCATCAAGATACTGTCCTGGTACTTGAAGGTTAACAAATCTGAATGGGAATAAAAAATAGATTGCTCAATCCCAGAAAGGTGGAATGACCTTGGGTTTAAAAGTCATCCAATTCTAGAGAAATAATTATCTTTAGTTCTGGATGGACATGCAATTGGCTTGTAGCTTGAAGATCCTTCCGGATTCAGAACTCCTTCCTGATGAGCAGGTGGCAATTACAGCTAGGAAGGCAATGTGGAGGCCAAAAAAGAAACAGGAAGAGATTTAGTCATAAACAATCAACGTTTAGCAGTGTTGTGGTTTTACTTCAGTTATGGCAGTTGCGTTCAGGTTGCAGAAATCTTGGAAAGAAGAGGTTCAAAATTTCATACAGACTCTGCCATAATGAACCTACCAATAAAGGGCCAGCTGGAGGTGTCCATTGCAGTTTTTAAGATTCTGTGCAATAATCCATTGAACGTTAGATTTCAACGCCTTCTTGAAGTCTGTATGGTTCTTGTTTTCCTTCATTATACCCTGTAGGTGGCTTCAATCTCAAGCAAGTTCCTTCACGCATGTATATCTTTTGTGTCAGTTACAACTTGGAATGGGAGAGTCTCCTCACAATCACGCCTGCCTTAATCACCTTTTGGTTGGACTCTTGCTATGGAAACTGTAGAGCAAAGTCTGCCCTGAGAAAGTGTTTGGAAGCCACAACTGGTGCAGAATGCAGTAGTAGTCATGGGTATATTTCCATTTGCCCACCTCTTCAAGAACTACATGCATTGCCAGTTAGCTTCCGGGTACAATTCAGTGTGCTGGTTGTCACCTTCAAAGACCTTCATGGAACAGGAGTTGGCTATGGGATTTCTGACTCCCAACTATATCTGCCCATCCCCATAGGTTCTGGTACAGCATCCCTCCATAGACCTTTGCTGAGGAAATGCCACCTTCTCCTTTTCTTTTCCTTTCAGATAACTGGACAACTCTTAATTGATTGCTTTTCGGAAAATCCATTAATTAACAGTTGGTTATTCCAGCAGGCCTTTGGGGGCTAGAATTTGTGATTCCTAACGGTAAAATGTATTGATCACTACACCTGGTGTTATATGTGTGACTTGTATGATGCTGTTGATATAATTTGATTAGTGTACTTCTGTGCTTTAGCTTGACCTGTGAAGTTTGGGATGTATATCATTCAAAATCATTTCTGTTTGAAGTAGCTTTTAAGCTCAGGGAAGCAGTGGCGTAGCGTGGGTTGTCAGCACCCGGGGCAAGGCAACCGGAAGCGGAAATAGAGGGGCGGGCGGGCGGTGACATCACGGCACTGCTGAAAAGACGCGCCCCGCAGCGGCGTAGACTTTCCAAGAAGAGTCGCGCGCATGCGGGATGCTTCCGGGTCCCTCTCGAGGGTGGCTGGGCGGGGCTCCGACCTGCAAGAGCCGCTGCATTCAAGCTCGCATGTGAGCCCCGCTAAATAAAGCCACGCATGCGCACGAAGCTAGGCCGGCCGGCCGGCGGGTCCGTCTTCGCTCGGCCAAGCCTGCCGGGGCGCCTGCGGGGCACTTGCGGTTGGCCTGAGCCTGGGCGGAGAGTTGGCCGCTTCTATTTATTTTATTCAGTTTATGTGGCCGCCCATCTCACCTGCCGGACTCGTTTCGCTTTGCAAGAAAGAGCAGCTCGAGAGCTGAGCCAAGCCAACTCTGTGCAGCCCTTGGGGCTCCCTGAGCAGCTCAGTGCGAGCGCGCCCCCCCAGATGTTGCGCCCGGTGTGGCCGGCCCCCCCTGCACCCCCCACGCTACGCCACTGCAGGGAAGACAGACAGTGTCAAGGTTGCATTGCTAAGATGCTTGCTAACTTCTGTCGCTATTCAATTTGTCATAGAAATAAGAGGGAGGGAAAGCCTGGGAAAGAAATGGGAGTTTCAAGAAGCCATCCATGGATCATGAGACCCAAGGTCATCAAAAGCAGGTGTCTGACGGGGAAGTGGACCATTCCCATAACAAACAGAAAGGATCTGATTGGACAATGTGAACACATGGTGGGTGGGGGTTATGAAAAGCCATTGTTAACTAACCAGAATTTCACAAGGGAACACTAGGGTTGATTTTGCTTCTTCAGTTCAGCTATGTGTATTCAATAAAGATTATCTCTTATGGCACCTCAAGACCATAAAGTTTCTTCAATTTTGAATTCGCCAGCCCGATGGTTGGCAGACAGTCAATAAAAAACCCATTGTCAGCAACATCATCTATGAAGGCACTTGCTGACTTCCAGGGTTTTGTTTCTTCTCCTTATGTCAACACCTTGAGTGGAAAAACTGACCAAAAAAACCCCACTTATGCTCCCAGGACCTTCACCTTTTTGCCCAAAGATAAGTAGCCCATGGAGAATCATTCAAGATGTCTTAGGTTTGTGACATTAATCTCCACATTTTTCATTTATTCTTACCCATGTTTTTCTTCGATCACCCATCATTTTTACTGCATTTAGCAAACAATCACCATCAAAGAGCACAAAACCTTTATGTCAAGCTTGTTTACTTTACTTATACAACGTCTCTAATGAAAAACATACAATAAAGTTTTTTCCTCACATTTATCCATTTCTCTAAAATATCTATGAACATTTTTTTATCCATTTTCATTCACAGAATCGCTTTTAATTTTATTTTTCAATGTATTTTTCCCAAGCAAATTTTCAGTATACTCCTTCCAGCATCCCCTCATTTTAGTTTTATCCCTAATTTATTTTGTCACTTTATTTTTAATTCAGTTCATTCTATTGGACTCTTCTTGTTGAGCCCCTTTCATCTACTTCCAAAACATGTTTTAAAATTTTACTAAAACTGATCCGCATTTTCTTTATTCTAGTTTTAAATGTCTATTGTTCTCCTTGATTACATTCTTTGAAACTTATCTTTTTTCTGTTTCTGTACATTAGATATCTTTCTCATCCTCATTTTGGCAACAAACATTCTCTTTTATGGATATTTTTTTTTGCATTTCAACTCTTTCACGTTTCATCAAGCATCTCTTTTCCTGCTTCCCATCAGCCCATGTGTTTCTCTGACATTCTATGACAGTGGTGGCGAACCTGTGGCACGCGTGCCAGAGGCGGCACTTGACGCCCTCTCTGTGGGCACATGCGCCATTGTCCCAGCCCCGCCTCCCTCTGCGGCCCCCTCCTCACCAGCAGCCCCCCTGGAGGAGAGTCTCCCCCGAGCACGGCCCGCAAGGAACAGCGCAGCCAAGGAGATAGCTGGGTAGCAGGGCCAAGACTCCACTCTCGCGCCCCATAGCGTGCAGATGATGCTGCGGGGTGTGGGTGGAGGGTGTGGCTGCCATGGCACTGCAGGGCTGCCTGGGTGATCTGCGGCAGGCCGTGGAGGCGGTGCATGGTCCTGCGGGTGGGTGGGACAAGAGGCAAGTGGGGGCGGAGCAGGCAGGGCAGGAGGCGGTGCGGGGGACAGTTTTTGGGCACTCGGTCTCTAAAAGGTTCAGCCATCACTGTACTATGACATCATTGTTTTCACACTCTGTCTGGCAGCTTCTTCATCTATAGTATTTTTCTTACCTCCAGAACATTCATTCTTTCTGGAACATAGTCTTTCTTCTAATATCGTCTCATTTCATACTTTCTCTTCCTACAGATGTTCAAGTTCCAGTTCAGTTTTTCTTTTTCCATTCTCTGTTTTTCCAGTCTCACCCTTGACACTATTAAAAAATATATATCTGCTGTTCACATTCAGAATCTGTCCTTTCTATCTTGCATTAATTTCCTTAGTCTTGGGTTAAAAAACAGTCAACTCATTCATGCTTTTAGATGTATTTGATCATTCTTCTGGCTTCAGTACTACGAATAGACTTAAATAACCACATATTTGAAACATACGTATTTTTCCTACCAATGAAGGGGAATGGACATTTTTCCTAAGCAGATTTTTATTAAACAATCACCATTCTCATTTATGCTTGGGTATCCAAAAGGCCCAATAACACTGATTGTATTATCTCCTTTTGTTCCCATTTGTCCATGTCATCTGACAGAATATTTTCTCCCTGAATCATATTCTGAATGTTGCACAATTCTTCCCAGCATTCATTTCTGGTTCTTCTATTATCCCAATTCATTGCTGCATTATATCCCTTAATCGTTCCTGTTCCACATGCATCTTTGCCTGCTAACAGTAATGACAGTTAAGCAAGTTTTGGACAGTGTGTCACAAGTACAACCAAAGCTTAATTTGACTCCATTCATTGGAAGACGAAACATTAATAATCTACACTATCTTGAGGTTGCTACACTGGTAGCCAAAAATGCAAAGAATCTGCAACCGCTAGTACTGTGCTAGAAATAAAAGACCACAGTGGGGAAAAAATCAGGAATAAAATTAAATATGACGAAGACCAAACTACCAACAACAGATAGACCTACTAGCCTCAGAACACATTTTCTGAAAAATATTTCCTTTTTGAAATGCTGGTACCTCCGAGCAGCTTGTTACAAAATGTAAATAAGTGGGCCGTTGGAGGGAACACAAACATTTGTTTAATTTATTTTTCTGTCTGAATTAGATTGAGTAAACTCCCTCATTGCTTTCTGGCCCACACCTACTTTCATTCTGATCTTTTGTTTGTATTAAAATGCCATGAAAAACATAGTGATTCCAGCCAGGTCCAAATTAGATCGACATGTTGCAAACAATGGATCAACACTTGGTTGATCTAAAAAACAAAACAAAACAGAGGACCCTATTCAGATCTGGCTTGATTACATACAACGTAGGTTCCCATCTGTCGCTGCCCTTTCAAATTATGCACTAAAGAGTCTGCACAGTCCACAATCTCATTTTCCCCTTTTCTCTCTCTCTCTCTCTCTCTCTCTCTCTCTCTCTCTCTCTCTCTCTCTCTCTCTCTCTCTCTCTCTCTCTCTCTCTCTCTCTCTCTCTCTCTCTCTCTCTGTACCACGGGGACATGCTCTGTAATTGAGATCACAGCTCCCACTGAATAATTCAGGGAGCTTCAGGTTTGTTATAAATATAGAGGAGGCCAGAGTTGGCTTCTTTTCTGATCAGCAACAAGGCAGAGATCAATTACCAAACTTCTTATCCCAATTTCTCCTCAGTTTCTTCCCAAGTGCTGCTCTTATTCCATTTTCATCTCTCTCTCTCTCTCTCTCTCTCTCTCTCTCTCTCTCTCTCTCTCTCTCTCTCTCTCTCTCTCTCTCTCTCTCTCTCCCTCCCCCCACCCCATTCAGCAATCTGATCCACACCCATCCCACGTTGAACTCTTTTCAACATCTAGCACCTTGAGTTCAGAGGTCTTCATCCATTGTCTTCCCATCCAGCATCTGCTCTGAGTGGCTGCTCTCGGTGACCTCTTCCTGCCCTTGAAAAATCACCTCAGTCTAGTAGTTACTGCGTTTACTGCCCTCTGTCCCTTAATCCTCTCCTTCTCTGGCACAGTACCACAGGGCAGACACCCCCGCCCCTCATTCACAGACGAGATGGCAGTGGGCTAGTTCACAGGCCTGCTAAGTAAGCCCTTCCCTGCTGTCTCCTTTTCAAGAGCTCATATCATGTTTTCTGGTATTTAGAAAGTAATGAGCACAGCCCAGTCCCCATCAGAGCCAGAGTGGTAGTGCACATTCAAGATTAATGAAATTCAGTGATATTTCAGAACTGACAGGCCTATTTCTAGCAGTCTCAGAATTTATGTGCCTGCCAATGTACGGCAGCTGCTTTGAGCAGCCTTCTGAATCTTCCTGCTTCCCACACACACACACACACACACACACACACACACACACACATCCCAAAATGTGAATCGGGCTTCTTTAGAGCGAAACACTGCAGCCATTTTTTCCTGCTAATGTGTTCATCGCACCAGTTTTTGATTTGGAATCGCAGAGGCCACCTTAAAAAGCACAACGTAACATCCAGCATGAAAAATACCAAGTATTTTTTTTGGGGGGGGGAGGGGGTGCTAAAAATTTTGTAGAACAATGTGTGGGTGGAAGCCCAAGATATGATGGGGACAGGAGCTTCTTAAACTAATGCAAATAGAAAAACGTGGTGAGAAAAATGATTGGTCCAACTATTTTAAACTAGCCAAAACCACACCAACCCACAGCTCTAATTCACAATTGACATTGGTAATTAAAATGTAAAATGCTCAATCCATTATATCAGGGCTCGTTTGGAAACTCTCTGATTTCCTTTGTTAAATTCTCTTTTTTTTTCTTGAAAGATACATTTGAAGCTTATAAAACAAATTAACGTTAAAGTGTGCAAAATGCAAGAGCCATCTGCTTGTTTGTAATTCATTGTTTTTACATTGTGTTTCCTTTTTTTTCCCTTTTGATCTTCCAATGCTTATTTTTTTATAAAAAAGTTAAAAGCAAGAGCCACTAATTCTAGTTCTTCACTGGCAGAACATTAAAAAATGGGAATAGCTTTACTTCTTTCTGAATACACATCATCAACACCTCTTTTTGTAAAAGGAGTCAATGTTTCATGAGCAATCCAGCCCTAACACAGACACAGAGGCGCATGCACAGACACACACACACACAGACACACACGCATATGCACAGACAAATTGTAGACATGAGGCCTTTTCTGGGCATCACAGAGACACCAAAAAAATGCAAGCTACAGCTTAGAAGTTCCTCCACCAACTCCTATTTTCTTGCCTTCAAATTCCCCTTCAGTCAGCTTGAACTTTCTATCTGCAAACATTTGACATTTATTTCCCTACAGATTAACACAAGGGCTGTTTACATCAAGCAGTCCATAAATTCCTGTTGGCCTGTGTTTCGAATCTCAATCAAAGGCAAGCAAACGGCAGTTCTTCTGAAGAGGTTCACAGTCAAGACCTCATAAAAAGCCTAATGTTACAGCAGTTATGGATGGTAGTACAAAACAATAACTTAGGAGGGTAGATAAGAAGAACCAAAATCAAAACAATTTTGACCCCAGCTTGGTTGCTTCAAATTCCTTCAATGCATGAAACAGCAAATGTACCTAAAACCAGGATTATATGAAACACTGTGGATTGGAGAAGAATATGTTATTTCTATGCAGTTGGGTACACCATGGCCAGGAAATTAGTGCACAAAGACTGTAAAAAATTTTTGCATCATCCCCCTCTATGATTTTTATACATCCATCCCTTTTCCTTGAAGTTGCCTAAAACAATGTGCATGGCTGTTTCCCGCTATCTAATTTATCTCCACAGCAAGCTTATGGGAAAGGTTAAGCTGAAGGCACTTGCATATTGCCAATTTTCACTCCCTACTGTCTAGAAATACTTAGAGGCAAAAAACATGGTAATCTTTTCTTTATCTGAAGCTGAAATGCTTTGGGAAATAATAAGGAAACATCATCAATCAGGATTTGCTCTCAGCTACTTATTCTACAGCTGGTTCTAACGAAAACCCCTGTGCAAACAAAAGAGGAAGAAAATAAATTGCTAATGTTCTCTCTCCCTATTCTATGTTCTTGATTACTGCACTACATTCATTTCTCTATGTGAAATGATCCAACAGTTACTATGAGCGGGAGAACTGCAAAGCCACCAAGCCACCTCTCTGCAGTATGAAATATTAATATGTAGCTGATCTCAAGAAGCTGGGAATCAGATAAAGCAAGAACTCCCAACAATGAAAAATCACTGGTCTTGCAGAACTAATATCAGTTTTCTTCTGGTTTCAGCCAAAATCAAAACCAAAATCCCATGAGATCTGAAGGGAACAACACGGTGGAATTCCAGAAATCTGGAGTTGTTTCTGAACTGCTGCAAAAACACTTCCTATGGAGATGCCTTGAGAGAGCTACATTTGCCGAAGAAAATTTAATTCTTCTATTCTGGCTCTTAACCAATAAAGTGTAGAGCATACTTGATTTCATAGACCATTCATACTGAAGATCAATTATTTCCTTAACTAATATTGTCCTTTGCCACTTCATTGGTTGCAGTCTGAGGTCCCTCCAAATAGGAGCAATAATGAAGTACAACCTTCCCCAAGTGAGATTATTTCTCTGAAGGAACAACATCTCTCGGGTTGCTGTGTTATGGATTAGAATTATTTATCCCATGCCATCACTTAGCTAGCTTTTTGTTCATTTGCAAGCTTGATATGAGATAGAAGGCTATTAAATGGGTTTGCACCACATCCTAGTCTAAGCTACAATGGTGTTGAAATATTGGCATTCAGCATATTGATGGGAAACCAGCTACCATCCTGGCAGATGATGTGAATCAGGTCATCACAATAAGCCATCACATGGTGTCTTAGCTGAAGAATAGCACGATATGTGGCTACAGTAATTGTGTTTTGCCACTTGGTTTAGAGTTCAAAAGACTTCACTTCATGAATGAAGTGTGATGGGGCAGATAAGGGAGAGAAACACCCATCTTTCTTCAACTCTGTGTAATATGATTCTCCTTATTTTAGTTCACTTATAGCATCACAATAAGAAAAATAAGCATTGCTCTTCTTCCACTCTCAATTTTACATGAATTAGATAAAGAAGTGTCCACTTGCATCTAATCTGGCAAGGAGCAACAGTTGTTAAGGTTTAAATAAGCCAAGGGACTATACATGCAGGCCAAAGGCACAAAAACATTTTGTATTACTGTTGACTCATCCCAATAAAATGCTATTAGAAGTTTAGAAGAGCAGCAATAAAATTAAAACATAAAATTAAAATCAGTTGGAATGTGTGGGAGAGGGCCGGTTGGCAACTGAAGCCATAGATTTGGCCCTGAGGTCACCAGTGGCCAACTCATAGGATTCTCTTCTCTCTATGAATTATTACCAAATGCAGGAAGACTCAGTAATAAATGTACGAAAAAACCCAGTCCTTTTGCATGCAAAATATGGCAGGAGTTTAACACATTACAGTGAAATGGAGACCTGTTCAGGGATAATTAAAATATGACAGTAATAAGGCAGGAGAAGGAAGTGATTCTAATGAACTGGGGCTAAAAATTGCCGCAGTATCTCAAGCACAGTGCACTTCAGCACAAGATCTCTGAACAGAAACAGCCTTTCTTCTGACTCCAAGCTGCTATTTTACTAATGACTCATTATTATATTTATAGCTGATTGGGGAGGGGGAGATGTTTAAAAGTCGTGATTTGTCACCTGTCTCTTGTTTCCTTCTCAGCAGACACTAAGGAGAGCTGTATTTATCCTCAGGAGCGGATGACACTAATAAGAATGCTGTTCCAGGAAACCACTTTGCGTTTGGGTCTTGTCAACAGCCATATTTGCTGATTTAGACGCAGCCTCTGTTTCCATGCATTCCCATCATAAATATGTGCCCAGATATCTTAATGATGTTCCAGTCAGACCTTAGGGGGAAAAAATGACAACAGTGGTCCCTGGGGATGGTGATGATGATGGTGAGAGTCAAAACACTCGGCACACGTGCTAGCAGATAAGCTGCAAGAGACATTGTCTCCTTCCTGTGCAAGAAAGAAATTATTGCATCCATATTGCCAAGCTTCTTCTCTTCCCCCTTGGGCACTCACGTTCTTTACTTTCCAACAGGGCTTTTTTTCTCATAGAATGCTCAGAATGGAGTTCCGGCACCTTTTTTGGATGGAACCTTGTAGGGTAGGCAAGGTGGGTTGTATGACATGTGTGAGTTCCGGCACCTTTTTCTTTTACAAAAAAAGCACTGCTTTCCCATATATATATATATTCCATAGTTTGCTTATTAATTTCTACAGTTTACAGGTCTCCAGCTGTCCTCTTCATAAAACTTTCAGAATATTACAAATTAATGGAAAGTGAAAGAAACCAGGAGTCCGAAGAACTGACTGATAATACATCTCAGAGAAGTTAATTAATTGCCAACAGAGTAATGTTTTACTCTATTTAGAATATAGAACACAGAATAATAGGTCTTCTAGTCCAACCCCTTGCCCGAGCATTAGCGCCTATACCATTTCAGACAAATGGTTATCCAGTTTCTTTTTGAAAGCCTCCAGTGATGGAGCACTCACATCTTCTGAGGGCAAGCTATTCCATTGGTAGATTGCTCCCACTGTTGGGAAATTTCTCCTTAGTTCTAGTTCTTCGTTGTACTATTTTTAAAACAAGGTATTTGGGATAGTCTTGTTTTATGCTTATTCAACAGGTGAGACAGGTGGTTTGATGTTATTATTGTGCGATAATTAGCCAGAATTCTGAAGAATTGTGGTTTAAGGAGACCAAACATTCATACCAATAGAAGCTGGCTGATCACTTCTGTCTGGATTCTCCTGCTAGGTGAACTGTATCAGGCAGGAAGATATTACTTAAGTCTTAAGTCGTTAGAGAATTTAAATTTGTAGCATCCTGTGCAATGTGCTAGCTAGAAGAAATGGGAAAGAGTAGACTTCAGCAACATCTGGGTAAGTTCAAGCTTCCCAGCCTTGATCTTAAATATCCACTTCTACCAAATAAGCCAGAATCTGAAGCAAGTGTTGTTCCACAGTTCATTATAAGCTGCAATGATTCAAAATGATGCATCAATCTGCATGTTTGATTGTAAGAGATGTATATTCTGAAGATATTTGGCTTATTGTGCTATTTGATCTGGATCAGGAAATTGGCATCACGGGGCAAGGGTATAGAAGCACTCCAGATGGAATGAGGCACTCCAGATGGAGAACCACAGATACATAGAAGCTCCTCTGTTAATCTGTATGTTCTGTTCGATATACAGAATAGATACAGCCTCCCTTATCAGGAGGTGACTCAAATTGGGCTTCTCCTATTTCTTTTCCCCAGTAGTTCCCCAGTACTGCCACACTACAAGACAGAAGATCTCCATAGAAGAGAATCTATAGCTCCATCAACTTCAGATATAAAGAAAAGATCAAGGCTACAGTCCAGAAACTCAACAATTGCGTCTGTCTTATGATCACAGAAGGGACGTGGTGGCTCAGTGGGTTAGGACACTGAGCTTGTTGATCAGAAGGTCGGCAGTTTGGCGGGTCAAATCCCGAGTGCTGCGTAGCAGAGTGAGCGCCTGTTACTTGTCCCAGCTTCTGCCAACCTAGCAGTTTGAAAGCATGTAAAAATGCAAGTAGAAAAATAGGGACCACTCCGGTGGGAAGGTAACAGCGTTCCGTGCGCCTTTGGCATCTAGTCATGCCAGCCACATGACCACGGAGATGTCCTCAGACAAGTGCTGGCTCTTCAGCTTTGAAATGGAGATGAGCACCGGCCCCTAGAGTCGGAAACAACTAGCATGCATGTGCGGGGGAACCTTTACCTTTACCTATGATCACAGAGTCACAGAATCATTGCTATTAGCATTGCTATTTCCTTGAGCCCATATTGATTTGAAATATATGGGAGCCAAGGTGAAATTGACAAGAGTTCTTTTTAGCCTGAAGGGCAGGTCATAAGGAAGGGCATGGGGTAAAACCTGAGGAAGATGGTTTAGTGATCCCTGCAACTAATTCCATTGTGCTGATGGTTATCATTTGGACTATTTCTGGGTCTATAAATACAGTAGCAATCTTTTAGAAGACTACTAAGCACATCTCCAAAAATAACCCAGCTGACACATTGGTGGAACAAAGAACAGGATAAACCAGGAGGTCACCCAATTTATTGGAAGAGTTTCCTTCCCAGTTCACACATCGTCTACTCCACCAACCTCTCGACCAGACTATTTCAAATGTGGTTTTAGCAACAATTGTCCAGAAGATCACTATAACTGTTTCATAAATAGCCCTACTGACAGGTAAATGGTACAGATAATTCCTGCACCAGAAATCTGCCACTAAGGCAGCGAGAGAGATGGTTCAAGCCTCTCCCCTGGGCACCCACCGACAGCCAATTAAACCAGCTCCTCCACCACACATCAAGGACAGGGATTTGTCTTTTCCCAACAGCAGACGACGCTGGATGGGAAGAGGAAATTCACCCAAGGGAATCCACCACTTGTTTCCCCTTAACCAGCCTCACATTGAAACGGCGAGGGCGGCAAATAGAGCTCAGCCTTTGGAGTACAGTAGGGCAAATTATACTGGCATACTTTTCTGCCATCTTGAGAATGGGAGGAACACGTGTTAGGAGAAACAAAGCATGAGAAAGAGATCTACGTCAGGGCTTTTCAATCTTTTTACCCATTGTACCACTTTTAGGGTATGGCAACATCCAAGTACCACCAGTCGTCTAGCAAACTTGATGACCAAAAAAAAAGGAAACAAGTGATGAAGTACAGGTAGTCCTCGACTTACAACAGTTCGTTTAGTGACTGTTCAAAGTTACAATGGCACTGAAAAAAGTGCCCCCCCCCCAAGCCACAGCCGAGCAAGACAGCTGCCTGGCGGCGCTCTTCCTCCTGTCTGAGGTTTTAATTGTTGTGAGCATTTCTGTTGAGGATTGGCAGTGGGGGTGGGGTAGGGTGGGTGTTTGGTTTTTATTCCCTCCGTCTGCTGGGTGGTTGCAGCAGGTTTTGGTCACTTCACATGACCCTGGGACACTGTGACCGTCATAAATATGAACCAGTTGCCAAGCATCTGAATGTAAATCACAAGACCCTGGAGATGCTGCAACATTCCAGCTGATAGGCACTTCTTCTGGGCTCACAAGCGCCAGGATCAGCGCCGAGCTCTAGCTGGAGCCTGGCGCTGATCCTGGCGCTTCCACTGAGCCCTGACAGCCCCGAAGAAGTGCTGATCATGGTGCTTTTGCTGAGCCCTGACAGCCCTGCAGCTCCAGCCATCTCTCGCTCAGGCTTGTGCGGTGCTGCCACCCATTCAGCTCATTCCCCTCCCCCGCTACCACTTTTCTAGGATGGTCGCATACCACCTGCCAGGTGCCAGTGTACCACAGGTGGTACCCACACCACTGGTTGAAAAGCCCTGCTGTAAGTGCTCATGTGCGGTACAGTTGTTTGCAAAGCATAAAGTAACACCATCTAGCTTCCTAAACAGTCATTCCCCACTGGCACTGACAATGGTATGGCTACAACCTCTTTTCTCTGTCATCTTCCCACAATGGCAGCCCTTATCTTACTTCCAGCCAGTGGTGGGATTCAGCCAGTTCGCACCAGTTCAGCAGAACCGGTAGCTAATTTCTTTGTTGCCCAGGCCCAGAATGGACTTCCAGAAGCGGCATCCACACAGAGAACCAGTTGTTCACCTATCTGAATCCCACCACTGCATTCCATCCCATACATGACTGGCTTAAAGGCATCCATAGCTGCTTCAATGTTAAAGTGGTATATTTATACCTGTATTCTACCATGAGCATAATTTGTTGAGCATGCTGCCGGTTGCTACAATCAGTGACCTGTAACAGGAGGGATCAGTTCAGCATCTCATAGCCATCTTAGTCTGTTAGACCTCTGGGACGATTTCCTCACAACCAATCTTTGTGCACTGTCCTCCAGAGCCATCCTGTCATGGACAAGGGGGAGATTCCAGCCCTTTCGAATGGGACTCTCCCCTATAGCCACCAGATCGTTGAGCTGTTCCCTGCCTTGGGAGCCTGGGTCAGCCTGAACAGAGCGGAACATGACTGGCAGCAAGGATGGGAAATCTATGCTGAAGCAAGTGAGAGAACAGGTCCCCTCTTTGCTGTGGGCTGTCAGCGATTCAGTCTGATCTCGGTTTCTGAGATGAGGAGAGCTTAAAGACCAGGCATGAAAGGAGCCTCCTTTGTTTAGTTTCAAGGTTGGCAGAGATGGCAGTTGAAGAAGGGGGAAAATGGCTGGATCCCTGGGTCTGTGGCTGGCAACAGTGCTGTGGCTGGTAAGGTGGCTTTCCTGCCACCTGGTGACTTTCTAGGAGCTGGAGAAAGTACAACTTTCTCTGCACGAGACATTGAGACACTGCCCTCAAGCTATCATCCATAATAGAGGGAACTTGACTTAATAATGGAGACAGCAAAATCTATGCTGATTTAATTTCCCACTGGTCACAGATAGAAAAACATTTTTTTTAAAAAAAACTAAGCCATAGGGAACAGCTCTGAACTTTTCTTCCTTCCTCTTACTGTTATTTTTTTAATAAATAAATAAATATGACAAGCTCTTTCTTTCTCAGAAAACAGTTAGATAAGGAACGGTGGAACCAGATGAGGACCACAGGTGAGAGAAAATTTCAATGTATGAAAAAAAAAGAAAACAACTATTTCTCTGGTCAGTCAGTTTTGGCAAGCAATGACTGGCTGTTGTGTAAACAGAGAATTTGCTCAATGCAGCAACACCACAAAAAGAATCGGTTCAATGAAAAATTAGCATAGACCCTGTAAACGGATATGACGTAAATCTGAGTTGATGCGAGATAGTGTGTACGAGTTCAGGAAGTCCTTGGGAAACAGCAGAACTTCTATTTGACATCTATGGAAAAATAATTCAGGGAACTAATCATAACTAATGGGGATATAAAATTAAATGGGCATGGATGAAGGCCAGGTGCAGATGGTTATATTAGGCATGAGCAAGCAAGCCAATAGAAGGCAAAAGTGTGCCGTGAAATAGAAACAAAGCTGCATAGTCAAATATTATGAAAGTAAAACACAGCAGGGATTACACATACATGGTAGGATGAATTCCACCACTAGCACATTGAATTTGATGCCTACACTTTGGGTACAAAGGAACCATCAGCAAAAGAGAGAAGGCAGTACAGCCTTATTTACCAGGAATGAGCCTCTCTTTACAGAGATCCACTGGGCTCATAGTAGTGCTGAAAGCCAACAGAAGGGATATTTTGCTAGGAGAGATGCTTTCAGCATGCAGAAGCATTAAAAAAAAACCACTGTGATGGGAGATTTCAGCTACAAAAACATTAAGTGGAAGACAAGTCCTGCTAAACACCATGTCAGATAAATTCTTGGTGATAATTTTCTCTCATGAATGAAGGCAAATATAGGGATAGGGAACATTATCCCAGGATAATGTTGCAGGATCCAGTCTGGGTTGGTCACTGGGACCAGAGATTCCAAGCTTTCAGACTTGTGCTGGAGCCCATCTTCAAGGGAACTTCTCTCCACATATTCTGGTAGAAAAAAAGAATCATTAAGAAAGCCTTATTCAAACGTCAACAGCTAAAAGAAAACAAAATAGACAAGGTATTCACTGCTTGTTCCAAAAAGAGAAGTCTTAATCAAGGCTTCTGGTGACCAAGAGAAGATATGACCATGACAAAACAGAGGAACTCAACTCTTACTTTCTTTTGTCTTCACTGCCAAGTCTTCACACTCAAATGAAGATTTGGGTAACATAAGCTGGGCGTGTGCACAACAGGGGAGGATGTAGGTCAACAATGTAAGATTTGGTAAAGGAACTTCTTGGTAATTTGAATGCATTCATGTCCCCAAGCCTTGATGAAATGCACCCTAAATACTAAAGGAACTTATTGAAGAACTGTCAGAAGCTCTGTCAATTATCTTCAAGGAAAACTGTGTCAGAGAACTGAAGAAGAATCAATGGGGTTCCTCTCTTCAAGAAACAAAACAGAAAAAGAAAATTCAGGTAGAGAAGATAACGAAGAGGCTAGTCGTTACGATGCAGAAGACAATGCCATGATGTTTAAGAGTCAACATGACTTTGTTAAAAACAAATCATGTGAAAAAGTTTCATCTCCTTCTTTGGCAAAGCAATTGTTTTAGTAGAGAAGGGGAATGCTACAGATGTCCTCTATCTTGTTTACAGCAAAGATTTTGATAAGGTTCTATATGTGTGTTTTTTTACTGACAGCCTGTTCAAGTGCTTTAAATAACAAATAAATAAAACTAATTATTCATACACTGTTGTTAAATTAAACACTTAAATAAGTGTGTTTTAAGACACCAGGCTAGAAAGCAGGAGACCGTGAGCTGTAGTCCCATATTAGCCATGAAAGCCAGCTGGGTGACTTTGAGCCAGTCATTCTCTTTGAGTCCAGCCCACCTCACAGGGCTGATGTTGTGGGAAAATAGGAGGAGGAAGGTGTGTTGGATGTGTTCACCACCTTGAGTTATCTGTGACAGTAATAAAGGCAGGATACAAATAAATAAATAGTAACATAAATAAGGTAAGTCCACAATTGGCTGGTCAATTGCACTGAGTCAGCCCTGATGGTTCTACATTGTTGGTCTGCAGTAATTGCACATATTTGTCTTAGGGCAGATGTTATTAAACATTTTGATTAATGAACAATAATAGGTTTGATGAGCTGCTTATCACATTTGCAGATTTCATAAAATTGAGAGTTTCGGTCAACACCAATGATGACAGAATGAGACAATCTGGACAGGTTAGGAATATCGGAATAAGAGGAATAAGATGTCCTTCACCAGGGAAGAATTACTATATTTTTCTGCTTAACAATCTGTAGGAAATATACCTTTATTTCTCAGCAGTTTATGGCTACTGGAATGATTTCTGAAGGCTATAGGGCCAATCAAAAAAGGGCATAGGACCACATGCAGCATTGCAGGCTAGTGCTGCAGGGAAAAATGTAAGCAATAGATCACACAGCTCAGCTCCAGGGACAAGCATATTCTGATCCCAGCGATTGTATGCTGCAAACACATACATATATGTGTCAGCACATGTCTCTGTACAGGCCAAAATATTTTTGTTGATTATAGAGGAGATGATTTTCAGTGCAATGACTGAGAACAGGCCTTGGAAGCAAGAGCCATTGTGCCTCTCACTTTAAATAAGACCTTTGAGGTGGATAAAGCTCAAACTTTTATCCCACAAAGAAGAGTTACTCTCTTTCCTCCTGATAAGGAGTTCCCTGAAATCCTGGAGGAATAAAATCAACTTGGGGATAGATGAGATAAAATTTCAAATCCAAAAAAAAAGTGCAGATTATTCATTTCTGGCTCTGCAAAGAACTAAACAACAAAACCTCGACATGGTGGCTGCGTTTTCATAAGATAGCTAGCTATAATCTAATTTGTGGCTCAGTGAATGGGCTATCATATCTGCCCTGCGTAAATCCAGATGACCATTAAATAGTGACCCAGACATACAGAAAACTAAAATGTCCAGTGATTATTCAGATTGTTATAGTTCAGACATAGGAGTAGTAAGATTTTAATCTAGCCTGGGTGACTAATTTGGTATGTCAACTGCAACTGGATTAAGTAAGTACATTCAAATGATCCATGCATAAACATTTATGAAAGCAACCATTATTTATTATTCCCAAATTAATAGGTATAATTGGATAACTAGATATGGAAGAGTGAGAAGACCAAATTAAGTCTCTAGTTATCTACTCCTAATTTACTGATCAGGTTCACACAACATAACCATGATTAATATAGCCACACATCCAGACCACAGTGGTTGAGTTGACACAACATGGTAAGCCAAAACAAACAGTCCATATGTGGCTGTAAACCAGACATGTTAAACTCGCGATGTCACATGACGTCGTGCAACGTATCAGAGCCTTTTCGCCATTGCCGGCAATGGGGTGGGCGCAGCTTCCAGATGACATGTCCGGCCTGCGGGGTGGCAGTTTGACACCCCTGCTGTAAACTATTGCTTTTTTCAATTTACAATACCAAATAAACTATGGCTTGGCACAATCTTTAAACCTAGTAATTACGTCTCTGCAGTTCTACAAAAGAAAATGTCAGTCTAGGCACAATGAAGAAAACAACAGCCAAATTCTGTTGAAAATTTGAAAATTCTTCTTTTGATAATCACTAGTTATCAGGCCCTGATGGCATCCACCCAAGGATTAAGGAGTTTAAATCTGAGACTGTAGACCTCACTAAAATATGTAACCTGTCTCTACACTCAGCCTCTGTAATTGAGAAATGTAAGGGGGCCAACATAACTTCAATTTTTAAGAAGGAGTCACGGAAAGATCCACAAAATTAAAGGCTTGTCAGCTGAGCATCTGTTCTGGGGAAGATAACAGAAAGTGCCATTAAAGATAAATTTACCAAACATCTGGAGACACAGGCCTTGTTCGAATATGTCCAACGTGGCTTGACTTAGGGAAGATACTGCCTAGTCTATTTAGGAGTTTTTAAGGATATTAATAAACATGTTATGTTCTTAAACACATTCCTCTCAATAAACAAAGTTTGTATGTTACCATCATTTAACATATGTCATTTACAGCAATCTTGACACGGTGTTTCTTTTTCAGTCTTCTGCCTTAACCTGTAGCATAATTTTTTACATTAAATGCTGGGACAGGCCCTTCTCCATCTGTGCTTTTTCTGTAGCCATACCAAAAATAGGTCAGTAACATGAGGATCCAGATTGTTGGGGGCTAATACACTGACTGTGTAACTACTTAGAGAGTGCTGTAAAGCACTAGGAAGTGGAATATAAGTCTAAGGAGCATATAAGTCTACACTTGTATCCAGTGCTTTTTTTGTAAAAGAAAAAGGTGCCGGAACTCACACGTCATACCCTACAAGGTTGCCTACCCTACAAGGTTCCAACCAAAAAAGGTGCCGGAAATCCGTTCTGAGCGTTCTATGACAAAAAAAAGCCCTGCTTGAATCTATCAGAGTGGCTAATGCGTCCAAAGTTTTATCATTCAGAAAGGTCTATTCCACCTCATGCTCAATCACAATAAAGTGACACAGACAGATTTTAACAATTAACTAATGTGGGCCTTAACGAGCAAGGATGCTTTTAATTAAGCAGTAAAGGTGGCAATAGCTATATCATTTGCATGCCAGCAGTGGCATTCTGATGATCTTTTAAAATGTGTATGTACTGTATTGGACCATAAGAAAGGCCAAGCGCCAAAGAATTGAGGCCTTTGAACTATGGCGCTGGAGAAGACTCCTGCGAGTCCCTTGGACTGCAAGGCGATCAAACCGGTCAGTCCTAGAGGAGATCAACCCTGACTGCTCTTTAGAAGGCCAGATCCTGAAGTTGAAACTCAAATACTTTGGCCACCTAATGAGAAGGAAGGACTCACTGGAGAAGAGCCTAATGCTGGGAAAGATTGAGGGCAATAGAAGAAGGGGACGACAGAGAATGAGGTGGCTGGATGGAGTCACTGAAGCAGTAGGCGTGAGCTTAAATGGACTCCAGAAGATGGTAGAGGGCAGGAAGGCCTGGAGGAATGTTGTCCATGGGGTCGTGATGGGTCGGACATGACTTCGCAGCTAACAACAACAACAACATGTACTGTATGCATCTATGGTTTATTGTGCCTCAACTTGTTCACCTATGTTTTCCAAAGTAGCAAATAACTGTTCTTACTGGTCTCCTTGGTGTCTCTTTATTTTCCCTCTGGATTCTCTCAGAGGGAAAAGTCTACCAAGGAAGTGCTTCAACAAAACTCTCAAGAAAAGATAACTCACCATAATCTGTTTGTAGCTGTGTCCATTAAATGCATTAATGTACCCAATGGATGTTTCATTGGAATCGTGATTTGGAACAATTAAATAACCAGCGGTTTCAATGTGAGCAGATAATTCTTGTAGGTCTTGCTCAGGAGTCTCAGGAAGAGACACAGTGGGATAAAACCATCAATTTTAAAAGCTGAAAAGAAATGTTCCTAATGTTCCCTTTAGATCAAGGGTGTCAAACTCGCAACATCACGTGACATGTTGCGACGTATCATGACTTTTCCATTGCCGGCAATGGGGTGGGTGCAGTTTCAGCATGATGCATCTGGCCCGCAGGCCGGCAGTCTGACATCCCTGTTTTAGATGGTCCGATTGTAGTATTTCAGCATGGAGTATATAACTAACCTATCTTTTCTCCTCCTCACACTACCCCCAACCCGTCCATTTTTTCCTACTGTTTCAGATGGCCAGTTCCAATCAATTGAGGAAAAGAATGTATAATGAAGACTTTTACAGCCATAGCACCATCATGGATACTAAAATCAAATGGATTTGGTGTACAAGAAAGAGAAATATATATCTCCAGCAAAAATGCCATAATAAAATGAGCCTCCAAAAACATGTACAAGCCAAGCCAGATACCCTGATTATATATAAGAAAAATAAAAAAAGAAATTATGTGATGAACAGCTATGGGTCCACCTTGGCCAGGGGTAGGGAACCTTGGCTCTTTTATGACTCATGGACTTCAACTCCCAGAATTCCTAAGCCAGCATGGCTCAGCATAGAAACCTCTCCCTTTCCCCTCAGCATGGCTGGCTCAGGAATTCTGGGAGTTGAAGTCTCACAAGTCATAAAAGAGCCAAGGTTGCCTACCCCTGACCTTGGCTAAGCAGCCAACTTTGGGGATATTTGGTGATGGAAGTCAGAGCTTTCAATGAAAGCTCTGATGGATTGTAAAAACTTGGATTTCCATCCTGGTGGCATTGCTGGAGAGAACAGAGCTTGGATCACATTTGTTTTGCTTGAAAAAATGACAGGATTGGTCCCTGATATTTCTAGTGAGAAATATGGAAGCTGAGATAGAACAGATTGATTGGTGAGCCATTGGCAGTCAGAGTGTGATCAAAGCACCTTATAGACAAATAAGCCAACCAGACCTTATCAAGTAGGTCTACTACAGCCTTTATGATTGAGTGTCACAGGTATTTCCTGTGATGGGGAGGAGTCCCACTCCTTTGTTCATCCACCTACATTCTTTTCCTTCCCTCAGCACTTGCCCAAACATGCCACACCATTTGGTGAGGCTGTTTTTTCAGACTGCCTGAAGGACCCCCCCGCACCCCAACACACACACACTTCAGAATCTTCTGAATATTTAGAAGATGTATTACCCGGCACATTTGTAGGCGTCTTGTTATTTCCTGGGTCTATTTATTTATTTGATTTGTATCTTGCTTTTATTCAGAAACCCAAGATAGTGGCACTCTCCTCTTCTATTTTTCTTCAGCCAAACCGAGCTCACCAGGGGTGTTCTGAGGAGAAACAGAAGGAAGGTATTCCACTTATGTTGCCTTGAACCTATAATTAAACAGTTTGCTCTAAATCAAATAAATAAGATAAGCAACATTTCTGGGGGGGAGGTTGGATGACAGTGCAATACTGGTCCAAAGTCACCCAGTGAGCTTCTTTGGCTGGGGGTGGGCTAGACCCTGGCTTTTCCCATTTGATCCAAAGTCCAACCATTTTTTAAAAATGGCTTATTGAAGGGTGTATTTTTGAGTCCATAATTACTCTCACAATGAAGTTCACTATACCAACCTTTTAACTAGGAATACACGGTCTGTTCATCCTTGAGAAATGAAAGCGATGACAGGGGCACATTCAGACTTACACCCATTTTCCATTCCGTCCTCTTCATCCCCATGCCCTTCCATTCTGCTACAACCTGGCTGGACAAGAGGATGCCTGAGGATGCTTAACCTTGGGCACGCTGCTGTGACAGCCATACTGTACCTCCACCAAGCTGCCCGAAGGCTATAACTTGACAAGTATGAGTTGAGAAGAGGATGGGAGTAGGGAGTAGGGAGCAGTGGGGAACCGCAGCAGTCTAGCTTGCCCAGGAGAACACTGAGGAACAAACACTAGCCATTCCTTAAATACTATACATTTAAGCTCACACAGAGCTGTTTCAGATTCTGGCTAGTCATTCACCATGCAGATCCAGGGTTTCTTTTACCTTGTATTCCTAACTCATCTGCAATTGGCTTTATGCACACTTAGTGTGATAAGCCATCAGTCATGGCTTATGCACCACATTACTTGGATTCATTCACATGAGAGCCAAGCCCCAAAGCAGCACATTGTGGGTTAACACAAGGGATAACAACCCCCTCTCCCTTTTATGTTCTGTGGCCATTAAGCCACTTCATTTATAATTTCCCTTCCCTGCTAAGATATGGATTGTAAAGACATGCATCTGATGAACTGAACTTTAGTCAGCTTTGAAGATTATGCTGTAAGAAGCTTGATCATCCTCAAGCAGCTTCAGTTTATCCTTTTGTTTCGTCCCGTCTTGTAGAATTTTCTTGGCTACCCCTTTTGGAAAGTGCTGGCATTTCAGAAATGAGTGTAGTTTATGTCCTTACCTACTCACTGTGCAATTTATGTAGCAAAGTAGAGCACTCGTGCTTCTTGTGGGGGGGAAATTGTGCTAAAAGCAAGCCACCACATAGTCATTGGCCTGTCATGTATCATCTAAGAAGAAGTAGTTAACTTCACTTCAGCTTTGCTTCCACAAAGAAACAGTGCTGCAACCACACAATCAAGAGTCCATTAACAAGCTTCTCACAAAGAAAAGGAAGCAGTTGGAAATGGAAAACCATGTTTGTGTGGGAGGGAGGGGAGAGAGAGGGAGAGAGAGGGAGAGAAGGGCAGAGAGAATTCCATCAAGTAACACTTTAAAAGCAGTTCTGTATAGGTTAAACAGACCACTTTGAGAGCTATACAACACAGGCACATGAGAACTATGGGTGAGGAAAAGGATTAGTACTTAACATTTACACTATCTTTGGTGAAGTACAAAAGCGATCCATACAGATTATGGGGTTGTGTAGTAATCTTTTAACTGTTTAAGTAGACCAGCTTTAATACTCTTATACTGACAAGACTGAAGAGATTTGCATGTCAAAGGTCATGACCAATGTGAACAAGAGAGTGGCCCAGTTTGTGTCCCACGGGGTTCCTTCTTTCAGATCAGGAAAAGTTTGGAAGCTTTGTGGAAAACTCCCAAGAGCCAGTTGCTTTCCCAAAATAAAGGTAAAGTAAAGGTTCCCCTGCACGTGCGTGGTAGTCGTTTCCGACTCCAGGGGCCGATGCTCATCTCCGTTTCAAAGCCGAAGAGCCAGTGCTTGTCCGAGGACGTCTCCGTGGTCATGTGGCTGGCATGACTAGACGCCAAAGGCACACGGAACACTGTTACCTTCCCACCGTAGTGGTCCCTATTTTTCTACTTGCATTTTTGCATGCTTTCGAACTGCTAGGTTGGCAGAAGCTGGAACGAGTAACAGGCGCTCACTCTGTTACACGGCACTCAGCATTTGACCCGCCAAACTGCCGACCTTCTGATTGACAAGCTCAGTGTCCTAACCCACTCAGCCACCGCGTCCCTTTCCCAAAATAGCCAAGCCTAGATCATGGTTCGGGTTCTACAGAAGATACCTATCAGATGCCAAGAGAGCTCATACAATGTTCTCTTTGCTCTGGAAGTAAAATTGCAACGAGTGCAGTTTCCCTTGCCCAATGCAACCATCCCCAACCTGACATCTTGCAGACTCCAAAGCTGGTGCTCCTGTCTGAATGACAAAGCTCATCATCCACAGCTGTGTTGGTTAACAATAATAAATGCATCCAGAGCGAGCCAAGCAAGCGGGAGGAGGCTGGGTTGATCATGCTCCTGCTATTAGTTTGGAACAGATATCAACCTCACTGTGAATAATAAGGGAGGGAAAGCAGCTGGAATCCTTATGTGCTTGGGCTGAGTTGCTCAAAGGTGGCCTGAGCTCATAATCTTTCGGCTAAGAGTAACTACTAGGAAGATCATCTCTGCTGGAAGCTAATCCTCAGAAAAGAAGACGAAATTATTTCCATTAAAAATGAAAAATGTAAATACCACATAATACCATCCATCTAATACATCGCAGGAGGAGGTGGGGGGGGCGGGGAGAGAAGAGAATCTCTTTAGCCCAGAATTGTTAAAATGTGCAAATTAGTCAACTGTTTCTCTCGGCCTATTTCCCAAATTAAAGAGAGGGGGGAAAAAGCTAGACAAAAGAAATTGGTAAAGAGAGTGCTTTTTGAAAGTACAGTAAGTAAAAAAAGCTAGAGTAACTCAGCGAAGAAAATAAAAGAACCATCTTACAGGAACAGATTCCACTGGGTGTAATGAGACTCCTTCCCAAATTCATCAAGGGACAGGGAACTCTTTTTTTTCTGGAGTTTATTTGCTTGGGGAGAGTTTATCAAGAGATGTATGTGAACACTGCACACACCTAGAACACAACGAGATCAAATTATCCACACTCTTTTTTTCCTCTGAACTAAGACCCTAAAGGTTTTTCCTCCAATGTTTACATTGCTGTATCCTTCTCAATTAGAAAGAGATGTGTTTCTCAACTTTGGAAGTTTGAAGATGTCTGGACTTCCACTTCCCACTGGCTGGGCAATTCTGGGAGTGGGAGTCCACATGTCTTCAAGCTGCCAAGACTGAGAAACACTGAATTAGAGTTATGTATCTCAAACCAAAGGCTGAGCACAGCCCATTGCTGTTGATAGAGCTACAACTTAAAATAGATGTCACAAAACTGTGGGTGAACTTTGTCCTCTCCAGGGATTTCTTAATGACCCCAGCTTTCTTCTGCTACTTCATTTCTGTAAATAAATGAGATTAATTCAGTTGTTTTAAAAAATGGAAGCTGATTGGCCATGAGGTATCAACTCACTTTCTAAAGTCAAACTTGCAATGTCACATGATGTGTCATGACATATCCCAACTTTTTTTCCATTGCCGGCAATTGGGTGGGCACGGTTTCAGCATGACGCATCCGGCCCGCGGGCTGGCAGTTTGACACCCCTGTTCTAAAAAGTCTACAGGTTTTAAGGGAGAGGGATGTAATTGATAAGCCCTTTTTTCCTACCTTGCTTTTCTGCATTAGTCCTCAATGGTGGCCCTTGATTCCAAAATGATAATACACCCATCCTTTTTATCAGAGATGAGCACCTTTCTTCATTGGGATGGCATACCTTTTAGCCAACTATAATTTCAGCTGCCCAAGAGTTGTAAGAGGCACAACACTGATGCATCAGTCAAGAGAGTGGTCTCAATTGGGGGCCCTTTTTTCCATGCTGTTTGGTTGGTTGGTTTCAGCTAAAAGAGGCAATATAAACCTATTTTCTTCTTGGTTTACTAAAAACTCTGTACCATCTAATCTTGTTAAGGGAACTCTGGATACCAAAAGTCACATACAAATGGTCTAGTCCAGGGGTAGGCAACCTTGGCTCTTTTATGACTCGTGGACTTCAACTCCCAGAATTCCTGAGCCAGCCAAGCTGAGGGAAAAGGGAGACATTTCCAAGCTGAGCCATGCTGGCTCAGGAATTCTGGGAGTTGAAGTCCACGAGTCATAAAAAAACCAAGTTTGCCTACCCCTGGGCTAGCCCAAGAGAGCTGGAGTGGCAATATGAGAAGATTGCTGAACCTCTGTAAGGTTACCATATATCTGAACAGGCAAAAGAAGACATAAACAATTAGAAAAGAATGGAGGAGACGGAATGAGAACACATTAACTGTTTGTCTTTCTTAGCACCATGAGAAAAATTACAGCAAAAACTTGCAAAAACTGTACTTAGGCCTATTTATACTTGACATTATTTTTTCTAGCATCTGGTTGTTCAGCAGTAATATTTTTCTAACAAATCTTGATTTTAAAGAACATAATATAGAATTAATGACATGTTTTCCAAGTTTCACCATAGAAACGTATGACAGATCATGTGAGCCACAGTTTACTCTGATTTTACTTTTGAAGGGGCTGGATTGAAGCTGGTTGCTGGAATCAGGAAAGAAATAATGTAAATCTAGGGGGTTGAGTTGGTTGATGATAGATGAGGTGGGGGGGAAGAAGCAGACGATTATCAAGGTCACAAATACATGAACTCTGAATAACCACTTTTATTCCAAATTAGGGGCGGAAAAGACACTCAAAAAGTTGGACAATATTTGATTTGAGGCTCTATCTGTTGGATGAAGGGCATGCTGTAAAGACAAAAGGAGGTCATGTTATCATTTTATAGAATGTCTGGTAAGCCAGGCAGAATGTTCTGATAACCCAAAAAGTATCCACAGTATTTGATTTTTCATATTTTTCAATGATTAGCCCTATTATTTATGAATAATTCATGTTTATATAACACGAAATATTTAAGCTATCTTTAACATTTAGAACAGGGATCCCCAACCTCGGTCTGTGGACCAGCTCCGGTCCGTGGCATGCCAGAAATTGGGCCGTGCAAACAAATGAAGCCCCATCCGTGGGATGCGGGCAACATGCGAATCCGTGCCCCCTCCAGTCCATGGAAAAACCTTTCTCAATGGAACCCATCCCTGTAGCCAAAAGACTGGGGGCCACTGATTTAGAATATTTAAGGCATTGCACTAAGTTTTCAGCAAAATCTTAAATTAATAATATGAAGGTAGATTAATATTATACCTCGCTTCTTGAAATTGGGAGCTGAAAGAACAGTCTTAGACTAGGTACAACTAACAACTAAGCAGCTGATGTTAGAAGATAAGTAATCCAGTCCTTTCTAGATCTCAGCTTAATTTCTTTAGCAGCCATACTGAGTTTCTTCCCATTGGCAAGACCTCTAGCCCAAGGACTCTGAAGAGGCTTCGTTGTCTTTGAAAGTGCTTCAAAGAGGTTGGATGGTCTTCAGCATTTTTTCCCAATTATTCACAAATAGCTTACATTAGGTTCAACCCCATGAACTTACAGGAAAAACTTTCCAAAATAAGAATAACCAGCAAATTGCAAAAAAGTAGTGCTGCATACAGTACTTGGGCTGAGAGAACGCCAATGAAGAAACAGAATTTTTATAAAGGCAAAATCCAATACAGGTAGTTCACAACGTACGACCACAATTAAGCCCCAAATTTTTTGTTGTTAAGTGAGACATTTGTTAAGTGAGTTTTGCCCCATTTTATGACCTTTCTCGCCAAAGTTGTTAAGTGAATCACTGCGGTTGATAAGTTAGTAACCTGGTTGTTAATTGAATCTGCCTTGCCCATTAACTTTGCTTGTCAGAAAGTCACAAAAGGGGATCACATGACCTTGGGACACAGCAACAGTTATCAATATAAACCAGTTGCCAAGCATCTGAATTTTGTTCACATGATCATGGAGATCCTGCAAAGGTCGTTAACTGTGACAAATGGTTCTAAGAGTCCACATTTACAGTGCGACTGCAACTTTGAATGGTCAATAAAGAACTGTTGCAAGTTGTGGACTACTTATACTCTAAAAAACATGTTTAAGATTTAACCCACTCTAAAAGAAGTGGGATTGTTTTCCTCGTGGCATTGTTCTTTGCAAAGCCCTGTGCTTTCTTTTCTGAGCACAAAGAGTAATCACTACACTACCGTACATGGTAATTGGGAGGAAAAAGCAGCTTGACAGCCACACAAAAAAATCAAAAGCTAGATCCTCATTTACAGCATATTATACGTGTTCAGACTTCATTATCTATCTGTGTTTCCTGGGAAAGAATTTGCAAGGCAGGAAAACATGGAAGGGCTTGGCAGAAGGATCAGCCTACTAGATAAGAATGCTATGTGAACTTTCATAGGCCATGTGCCTAAGTTCCAGGCTCCAGGGATGTGGCCAAGGTTCTCCCTACTGGACAACAAAGCCTCCATGAACTTACATATGTTTAAATGTTACGACAGCCTTCCCCGATCTGCTAGAATTAAAACTAGGAATGTAGCCCATTAGGATTGCGTGTCCTGAATATGGCCTTGGGAGTGCCGGGAATTATGGTCAAGTCTCAACACATCTGGAAGACCTCAGAGAGGGAGAGCCCCCTCATTAGTCCTATTAAAAAGTGGTTCCTACAGATTAAAAGACCTTCAAGAAGAGTTTTCAAAATGAACAAGAGGTGAACTTAGGGAAAAGAGGGATTACGGTAATAAAAATTGAACATCTTGCTTATAGAAAAATTGGACCAGTAGAGCCACACTTAAAAACATACATCCATAAAAACCTTCTAACATTCAAGGAATGATGAAGAATAACTTCTTTATTTGGTTTGTCAGATTTTTAAAGCTGCCCAACTCCACTGCAGTTCTGGGCAATCTGCAGTATGAAACATAAACAAAGTCGCACAAAACACGTGTTTTCAGAGACCTAAACAAATTCCTCTTTATCACTACATTTTTCATTCCAATGATGAACAAAACCCAATTTTCAATACACTGTTAACAGACATCCCTCTCTAATTGTAACGTAGTCAAATCAATTTCATTTCAGTGGATTCATATTATGTCACAAGAGAGCAATACATACTTACAGTTCCACCGCTTTTTCAATTAACTACCACATTAATCTTTTGTGGCACAAAGCAAACAGATAAGAAATGTTATAATAACTCCATATCTCTGTTGTTGATTACTTAAAAGATGGAAAAATTTATAATTAAATTGTAATTGTTTTTTACCCATAGTTATATCAGAAAATTTTATGGAAACAACATTACTTGATTTTCTACCTAGATCCTCACAGTGTATTTCCTGGCTAATGTCAAAAAGTTAAGTAGGGTGGACTAGGTTAGTATTGAATAGGAAACCTTAGAAAACATGCAGCATTATAGCTTGGATTGTGAAGTTCAAAAAAAAAAACCTGGAAGAAGCCATTGCTAAACTACTTCTATATTATTGCCAAGAAAATAAGCTGGATGTATTCAAAGAGTCACCAGGAATTGACCTGAAGACTTTATGATGTAGAAGACTGCAGAACAATAAACTATATCCTGATGTGAAATACAAGGTAATAAATAACTTAAGTCACCAAAGTAAATAACCTTCAGAGGGTAAACACACAGACAAGCATAGACTCAGAAACACATACACACACACACACACACACACACACAGAGAGAGAGAGAGAGAGAGAGAGAGAGAGAGAGAGAGAGAGAGAGAGAGAGAACGAGAGGGAACGAGAACTGTACTGTACTGTTGTCAGTGTAATACACATCATTGTACAGTACTTTAAACCAGCCCACTGTTTTGTGGACAATCATCTATACTTTGCTGAGACCTGAACTTCCATGGAACATAAATTGGATGAGCGAAGTATGCTTTGCAACTTCACATACTGTATTCTCTTCGCTTAGATTTCAGCCATCCTGAACCCATGGTCTTCAAGCTTTTCCTTCAGCAATCCAAAGGCAACTTTAATGCTGATTCTGCATTATGTCAGGCCATACACTTTTTAAATTCTGAATTTTTAGATAAAAGGTAATCTTTGCTTGGATTAAACTCACTGAAATCAATAGGAGTAAACAATTTGCTTTAAATAGCGCTAAGCTATATATCCAGCCTTAATTTTGACGATAAATTGCTTGAGCAAGCTTTTTTTAAAAAAAGACAAGGTTGCAATTTCTACAAATATTGCAGAAAAGCAAAAATAATGATACAAAATATTCCATAATATTTTGTCTCTTGGATACCTGGGTTTCCAAGTCTTTAATTATGGTCAAGGATCTGACCCAACATTCTTAAACTGATTGATTGGAGTCTCTCTGATAGGAGAAAACTTGGTTTAATGAAATTGGCTCTCCCAAAATTTTCTTTTTCACAATAAAGTTGCTGAATCTTTTTTGCACATTTACTTAAGAATATCATTCAAGAATATCATTCAGGCTTACTTCACTAGCATGCCTTTCATTGCACTGTTGGTATACCCTAAAGCAATGTAAATACCTTTGAAATAAAGCATTTTTGTTTTTAATGCAGTTCAGCAATGTCTCTGGAGGGTCTGCTAAATTAAATTCCTGCTGGGAAATCTGACTGGGCCAGATGTTATATTTTGATCTTCCATAATAATTGACATGAGGACTTTGTTTTATAGCCTGCCCGCCTGATTACAATTGGAAGGCTTTGTATAAATTGTATGTTTGCAGTTGTTGAGAAAGATAATTAAGAGGTCAGGTAAGTTTTTGATTTGTTGGTTAGTTTATTGACATCAAAAATTCAGGATATTATATAACTGAACAAAACAGTCTTCACTAGCAGCCTGTTTTCACAAAACTCAGATTCTTATATAAAAATGACACTGCTTTCTACCTGAATCTTTCTAATAACATCTTATTAGAGGCTAAAGATTATTTCTGCAAAATACTAGCAAAGGTTCAAAAACTCAAAATGTGTACAAGTAGTTGATCTATGTCTAGTTAGTACATTAGATTGAATGTATGCATTTTCTGTGGAGTTCTCTCTGTATAATATTTTTGTCCTCTGTTCTTCTCTTTCCAAAATAAACTTTTTATTCCCAGAAATTTGGCTGGGAATTTCTTTGAATAGGGTGGCATTGCTGCAATCTTACAAAATCCTGGCTAATTCTGTTTCTGGGGTTTTGGAATGAAAACAAAAGTATCTTTCTTTTAAAACTTCTCCCTATATCTGGCCTAAAGCGGACTGATCTTCGGAGCCTAGAAATTTCCCAAGCTCGGTATACTGCAGTCTAATCAGGAAAGGATTCATCTGGAATCTGCAGGTAAAGAACACTGCACATCGCATTTATGACAAAAGTGAAAACAAAGCAGCTGGGTTTAAGGAGAGTGACACAGCTGATAAAATGCTGCAGGCTAGCTTAATACATCCAATCTTGTAATGGAGCAAAAAATATTTGCATAGGGCGGACAAAGAACTCACAGACCATTAAAACGCAATGCCTATCTTCAGCATCTAGTTGTTAATAACCGAGTTTAGCAGAGGTACAGAAATAGGGGTGAAAGAAAAGCTGTGTGGATTAATAAAATGTAGGGAACAAGGGGCCGAAAATGGGCTAACTTCTCCATGTTTTGTGTGAGTATCCTTCCAAAAGGGCAAGTGGGGAAGGGGAGGAGTTTTCCCCGAAGCAATTGAGTTTGGATGCAGGGTGTCTGCGAGATGCAGGCAAGAAATATTATACAATCATAGTTCTTTTTTTTTATTGAAAAGTTTTAACATACAGTTTATCTTTAACAATCCCCCCTCCCCCTCCCTTCTCCCTCCCCCCTCCCTCTCCCCCCTCCCCCCGTCCCCCCCCCGACTTCCCAGAGCTAAATACAAGGTATATATTTAAAAAAACAATCATAAACAACCATATACTAAAAACCATAAACTCTAAAAACCATCACTCTCTAGCTTATATAGGATAAAACAAACCTTAGTAATATTAAATATATATAGAGAAGCTAAAATAGAAAAAGAAAAAAAAGAAAGAAGACTTATTCAAATGCTACATGAAACTTCTTAACCCTATACTTGTTCTGGATAAACTCAATCCATTTTCTCCATTCCATAATATAACGTTCTTGCGAGTGATCTTTCAAATAAGCCGAAATCTTCGCCATCTCTGCCAGGTCGGAGACCTTTAAAGTCCACTCTTCTATGGTCGGCAGTTCCTCTTTCTTCCAATACTGACCTATCAAAAGTCTTGCTGCCGTAATTAAATTTAACATCAACTTAGTGTCCACAACCGTAGCATCCGTGATTATTCCCAACAAGAAGAGTTGCGGACAAAACTTTATCATTTGTTTAAAAATCTTCTGCATATTCCACCAAATTTTTATCCAGAAAACCTTAATCTTTTTACAGGTCCACCATACATGAAAATATGTTGCATCTTCATCACCACATCTCCAGCATTTTGGCTTATAATTCGGATACATACTTGCAAGCTTTTTAGGATCTAGATGCCATCTATAAAACATTTTATAAAAGTTCTCTCTTAAATTTTGAGCTTGTGTAAATTTTACGTTCCTCACCCAAATCTTTTCCCATGTGTCCATTGTGATAACTTCCTGGATATTTTGGGCCCATTTTATCATACAATCCTTAACAAGTTCTGTTTCTGAATCAATCTCTATCAATGCAAGATATATCCGTTTAATATGTGCTGGTCCCTGATTTCTAATTTGCTTTATCAGATTTTCATCAGTCATTGTAAAACCATTTTTCTGATCTTCTTTCCACCTGGCCCGTAGCTGAGTATATTGAAACCAATTTTGAACAATCTTCTCGTCTCGCAAGAGACTATATGGCTTCAAACACCAAGCATTTCTTTCCAAGCTTAGAATCTCCTTGTACGTAGTCACATCATGTTTGAAACCAGCATGTATATTTTCTATTGCGTGTTTTGGAATTGCCCACAATGGTATCTTACAATCTAACTTATGTCTGTACTTCTTCCAAACTCTCAGCAATGCCTGTCTTAAAATATGCACTCTAAACACATTATCTACCTTCTTATCATACAACAAATATGCATGCCAGCCAAACAGCAAGTCGTGGCCCTCAAGATTTAATAATCTCTCTTGTGTCAAATTAATCCAATCACTTATACCTGTTAACGCAGCAGCTTCATAATATAATTTAAAATTAGGCATTTTAAGACCACCTCTTTCACGAGTATCCTGCATAATCTTAAGTTTAACTCGTGGCCTTTTCCCTGCCCAAACAAATTTGTTGATACCTCTCTGCCATTCCTCCAAATTAGAATCTTTCTTAAGAACCGGTATCATTTGAAATAAAAATAAAAATTTAGGCAGGACATTCATTTTTACTGCTGCGATTCGCCCCAACAAAGACAATTGCAGTTTTTCCCAACTCTCCATTTCTTTTTGGATTTTTCCCCATAATTTTTCATAGTTATTTTTATATAATTTTGTATTAGAGGGCGACAAAAACACCCCCAAATATTTAACCCTTTTGACAATCTCAAATCCAGTTAACCCTTCTAAAAGGGCCTTTTGCGATGCTGTCATGTTTTTAGCCAAAATTTTAGTTTTCTGTGCATTAACTTTAAATCCAGAAACCTTCCCATATTGCATTATTATCTCCATCAGGTCCACAACAGAGCTCTCCGGCTGGGTCACTGTAACAACCAGATCGTCTGCGAACGCTCTCAATCTATAATCCTGATCTCTAATCTGTATACCCTTAATTCTTTCCGAATTTCGTATTTTTACCAATAATATCTCCAATGTTAACACAAATAACAAGGGCGATAACGGACACCCTTGCCTTGTGCCCTTCTCAATATTACATACTTCTGTCAGGCTATTATTAACTATTATTCGGGCTGTTTGTTTTTGATATAATGCCCTGATTGGTTGCAAAAATTTATCCCCAAAATTCATTTTGTCTAAAACTTTCATCAAAAATTGCCAATTCAATTGATCAAAAGCTTTTTCAGCGTCTAAAAAAATTAGCGCCGCAGGGATCTGGTTGTTCCTTTCCAAAAATTCCAACACATCTACTATATGCCTCACATTATTTTTCATTTGCCTACCACTAATAAACCCGGTTTGATCCCCATGAATCACCCGTTGCAGAACCCTCATCAATCTATTAGCCAACACCTTAGCAAATATCTTATAGTCTGTATTTAATAGTGATATCGGTCTATAGTTTTTTACTTGAGTAGCATCTTGGTCTTCCTTCAGAATCAAAGAGATAAAGGCAGTTCTCCAAGATGGAGGCACCTTTCCCCCCTCTCTGGATTGTCTGGAACAATTCCTTTAACGGTTTAACCATCTCTAATTGTAAATTTTTGTAGTAGGCCGCAGTCAAACCATCTGTACCTGGCGCTTTGTCTACCTTCAACTCCTTAATTACTGTAAATATTTCTTCTTCTGTAATCAGTTGATTAATCTCCTCTTTTTGTACTTGTGTAAGCACCGGGATGCTAGCATTCTCCAAATATTCATCAATGTCTTTTTCATTAATCTTCTCCTTAGCATATAAATTAGAATAAAAATCCACGAAGGCTTCCTTAATAAAATCCTGTCGAAACACCATTTTTCCCTTGTGTTCAATTTTGTCTATATTAGAAGCCCTCTGCTTTTTCCTTAGTCTATAAGCTAGCCATCTACCTGGCTTATTAGCATTGCAAAAAGTATTATGCCTGGCAAACCTCAAATTGGTTGCCACTTGATCAGCCATTAATTTATCAAATTGTCCTCTTAATAGCTTAATAGCCTCCTTAGTCTTCACATCCAATGGATTCAAAATCAAAGCATTCTCTTTTTCCTTAATTTCATTCTCCAATTCTTTCCTTCTAGCTTCCAAAGTACGTCTATGTTTGTTGTTCATATATATCAACACTCCTCTCATATAGGCCTTGCTAGCATCCCAGACCATATCCATAGAAGTATCCTTATTCATATTAATTTCAAAAAAATCCTTCATTCGCTGTTTACACTCTTCCACATTTTCCTGGTTTCTAAACAAATTCTCATTTACGCGCCACGAGCGCCTATCTCTGTTATCCTTATTAATCTCTAACCATACTGGGCTATGGTCAGAAATAGCTCTTGCACAAATCTTTATCTTCTTAATCCTAGAAAAGAAATCATTAGTTAGCAAAATAAAGTCGATCCTAGAAAAAGATTGATGTCTATCAGAAAAAAAAGTATAATCCTCTTCATGCGGGTGTGTGTCCCGCCAAATGTCTCGCAATTCCAAATCATCCTTCATTTCAAAAAAAGACTTAGGCAGTCTGGCATGACACGGAATACGCTTAAAAAAAACCAGCCTTGTCCATCTGTACGTCCAGAACGCCATTCCAATCCCCCATAAAAATAAACGATTTGTAATCCAACTGAGTAAGCTTTGTGTGAAGTAAGCTAAAAAAGTCAGCCTGTTGTTGTTGTTGATTAGGAGCATACAGTCCAACTAAAAGCGTTTTTTTGCCTTCTAACAACAAGTCTATCATTACGTATCTTCCATGCTTATCTGCTTCAATTAAGTTCGCTGTTATAGCACTTTTAATATAAACAACCACTCCATTTTTCTTATTCATTGCAGAGGCAACAAATTGCGTACCCAGTCTTGAGTTCAGTAAAAACTTTTGGTCCATAGCCCTAATATGTGTTTCTTGCAAGCATATAACATCAGTCTTAAATTGTTTTAAATATAAGAAAACTTTCTTTCTCTTCTGAGGCGAATTTAATCCATTAACATTCCAAGTCAAAAATTTAGTCGCCATTCTTATCGCCCCGAAGCTTTTGGAGCACCTCATCAATGGCCCTGCCTCCTTTGGCCCGCGCTCCTCCCACTGCCTCGCTGTAAGTGCGCTTTGAAAATTCCATAAACTTCTGCTGGTCTTGTTCTTTTATTTGTTTTGCTCTTTTTAAAGCAGCACGCGTCACCCTCTGCTCTCCAGGATCAGCCAACGAAGTTATAGTTTGATCCCCTCCTGCACCATTCTCCTCTGTCTGTCCATCTTCGGCCTCTTGAGGTTTTCCTTCTCCAGATCCCTTTGCAGCTTCCAGAAGTGATAGTGGGGTTGCTTTTAAAACATTATTGTAGAATTCACGCGCCTGTGCCACAGTAACCAGACGATATCTTTTACCTTCATGCATCGCCACCAGCCCAACTGGAATCTCCCATCTGAACCTTATGTCACGTTGTTTAAGTTCCTGCACCAGAAATGCAAAGTCCTTTCTTCTCCTTAAAATCTTTGGAGGAATTTCCTTTAAGACCAAAACTTCTTGATCAGCAACCACTACTTTAGTATCATAGGCAGCTTGAATAACTTCATCTCTAGTTTCTCTCTTTGTAAAGTAAACCACCACATCTCTAGGTAACTTCCTCTGTCTGGCAATCCATGAATTTACACGAAAAACTTTATCCATACATCCCTTTATTTCAGATGCTGGCTGACCCAATACTGCTTCCAGGGCTTCAGAAATCAGCTGCTTTAAATCTTTAATATTTTCTTTTAAGCCCCTAATTCTGATAGCATACTGCATCTGGTGAAACTGAACAAGGCTTAACTCTCTGTCTGCTTTATCTTCATTCTCCAATACCTTAACTTCTAATACAGCATTTTTTGAGTCAAATCTTCCACTTTTTCTTCCAAACCTTGTACACATTCAGCCACACTTTCCACTGTAGACAAAATGTCTACCCTCATCGCACTAAATTTCTCTTCCATCCTCTCCTCTATTCTCTCCTACATTTTTGCCAGTTTATCACTCAATGTTACTAAAATTATCTGGGCATGCTTTTCAAGGGCATCTTGTAAATCCTTCGATGTCAATGCAGCAGGAGGAAGCAAGGCTTGCAACGATGTCTGTTGCACCAGAGAAGTTCCAGCACTCCGAAGAGTTTTTGAAGGAGGTTTAGCCGCCATCTTTTACTTTCACTTGTGACGCACTTTCACTTTAAGTTTAAAAAGTCCATTAAGCTCGAGAGTAAAATATAATAATCCTCTTCACCTTTTCCTCTTGTACCGCTCTGCCTGCTCCTTTTGTTCCAGAGTCTTTCCTTCAGGCAGGGGTGGTCGCAAACGCCTGGCTCTGCTCCAAGAAATCCGGAGCAGAGACGCTGACCAGCTGGGAGCAACCCAGGCTGCGGGGGAGTTCGATCCTTCAGCCGCCCAAGCTTTAAGCTCAGGCGGCCCCGGAGAACTCGACCCCTACCTGGGGCCTCACCCCCTCCTCTTCTCCCGAGGAGGGGGCTTCAAATTCACCCAAACAGCTGATCGGCGCTGTTTCGGGTGAAAATTACACAGCTGAGCCGCGGGCAGCCCGAAAAGGCTGTCTCCGGCACAGCGCCGCCACCGGAAGCCCCCAATCATAGTTCTTTAAATAAGCAGAGCAACCTGGTTCACATACATTTATCAAGGTTCACAGCACTGAGCCACAAAACAGGTGGTGTGATGGCATAAACTGAATCACAGTCTGGTTGCTGAAAGGCAGTGATGGTGAACCTTTTAGAGACCAAGTGCCCAAACTGCAACCTAAAACCCACTTATTTATCACTGGGTGACAGGTGGGCATGGCCCACTGGGTGGGCATGGCTGTATTGGTCACGGCACATTGGGTGGGTGTGGCCAAGGTGGGCATGGTCACCTCAATGTTGCTCATGGGGAGGGACGCCTGTGGGGGGTGGGCAGGGATGGAGGAGATCCAGGGGGGCTCTGGCAGGTGGGGCGGTAGGCAGGAGGCCCATCCTGCAGAGTGAGGCAAAGCAGGGCAGGGGTGCCATTGCCATAGGGCAAGGCAAGGTCCAGGGAGGCTGCTGCCTGACACCATCGGCCCCCGCACACAGAGGCCAGCGAGCGCATGGGGATTGATGGTGTCTGTCAGCAGCCATAGCCTGCTTGCCCCTCAACCGGCACACTCTGGGGCTCTGCACCCAGCAGTTCAAAGAAGCCACCTCTGAGCTGGATGGCCAGCCGACAGCTGAGGAGGTGATGCAGTGGGTCATGCCCGGGAAAAGGAGAGCATGCGAGGCCAGGAGGGACAGGATGGTGGGGGGAGGGAAACCAGCTGTGCTGGGATGCATCTGGCCATGTGGGACCTCGGCGAGTTAGCAGACGGCTGGTTGAACAGGGACGGTTGCCATCTCCGGGGCATGGCATGCGTGCCCACAGAAAGGGCTCTGAGTGCCGCCTCTGGCATGCATGCCATAGGTTTGCCACCACTGCTCTAAGAATACACTGGACAGGCTGGCAATGTGCTCTTCCCATATCTCTAAAGGCTTGTTTACCAGATATAGTGGATTGAGACGTCCCTTCCAAGGTATTGCCAATATACAAAGACAACTAATGGTTAGTTAGGCTGACAAACGGTATTCAACGAGTCGTCCTTAATGGTACTACATCTACATGGAAGGAAGGAAGCAGTGGGGTACCACAAGGTTCTGTCTTAGGCCCAGTAGTTATCAATACCTTCATAAATGACTTAGATGAGGGAATAGATGACACTAAGCTTGCAGGAATAGCCAACACCCCAGAAAACAAGCTGAGGATCCAAAAAGATCTTGACAGACTTGAACAATGGGCCCTATTCAACAACATGAAATTTGTTAGGCAGGAAAAAATTTGTTAGGCAGGAAAAAAACAAAAGTACAAGTACAAATTAGATGAAATCTGCCTCAAAAACAGTAACTGTGAGAGGGGTCTTGGAGTCCTAGTGGATGATCACTTAAATATGAGCCAGCAGTGTGTGGCAGCAGCCTAAAAAGCTAATACAATCTTGGTTGTACAAAGGCATAGAATAGAATGTATAGACTAGAGGCATAGAATCAAAACCACATGAAGTATTAGTACTGCTTTATAAAGCCTTAGTAAGGCCGCATCTGGAATACTGCATCCAGTTTTGGTCACCGCATTACAGAAAATACGTTGAGACTTTGGAAAAAGTGCAAAGAAGAACAACTAAGGTGATTAAAGGCCTGGAGACTAAAACATATGAAGAATAGTTGCAGGATTTGGGTTCGGCTAGTCTAGAAAAAAGAAGGACTAGGGGTGACATGATAACAGTATTCCAGTATTTGAGAGGTTGCCACAAAGAAGTGGGGGTCAACTTATTTACCAAAGCACTTGTAGGCAGGACAAGAAACAATGAATGGAAACTAATCAAGGAGAGAAGCAACCTGGAACTAAGGAGTAACTTTCTAACAGTGAGGACTATTAACCAGTGCAACAGCTTGCCTCCAGAAGTTGTAGGCACTTCATCACTGGAGGTTTTTTAGAAGAGACTGGACAGTCACTTGTCTGAAATGGTATAGGGCAGGGGTCAGCAGCCCGTGGCTCTGGAGCCACATGAGGCTCTCTATGCTGCGCCTCCCTGTCCTCTGCCGTCGTGTGCAGCCCCACAAACAAAAGACTAAAAAAAAAGTTCAATCAATCAATTCCAACTTCTCTCGGGGAAAAAAAAGATCTTGCAAAGTTGAAACTGATTGATTTTTTTTAGTCCCACAAACGTCTTTTGTTTGTGGGACTACATACAGCATCGGAGGAAGTGACGGAGGACCGCATCGGAGCTGGAAAGAAGGTGCCACGTGGGTCTGATCGGGGGTGAGAAGGGGGGGTGTTTCTGCCAAGCATCTTGTACGGAGCCGGGGAAACAGCCCAGGTGGGGGAGCTGCCAATGCCACTGCCATGAGGCTTGGCAGATCCCCCCTCCGAACGGCCATGTTCCCCCCTCCCCAGCCAGCCAGCCAGCCACCATTGCCCGACCTACTCCTTGCCTGGCTGGCCAGTTGGCACAAAGCCTCACCGCTCTTCTCCTCCTCCTTGTCCTCCCCACTCAAGCAGCCATCAGGGGCTTGGGAGCTTCGGATGGAGCCAAGTTGAACAAAACAGAGGCGCAGCAGTGAGATTGCTCTCAAACAATGAGCCGGTGCGCTGCTCGCTCATTTACACCCACCTTATTGAGAGCAATCCCACTGCTGTGCCTCCACTTTCTTCAACTCAGATGGAGCCAAGGAGCCACTGACAGCCTCTTGAGTGGGGAGGACAGGCTTTGCTGCTGCTGCTGGGCTATGCCTGGGCTACACCCTGCCACTGCCTCCCAAACTCCACCTTCGCCACTGGGAGAAGCAGCGGCGGGGTGCTCTGTGAAGGGGGAAGCAGCAGTGGCGGTGAAGCGCTCCACTGGGTGGTGGTGGGAAGCAGTGGTGGCGGGGCGCTCCGTTCGGGGGGGAAGCAGAAGGGTTTTGTGGCTCCCGGTGTTTTCTTTTCGGTCGGAAACAGGTCCAAATGGCTCTTTGAGTGCTTAAGGTTCCCAACCCTTGGTATAGAGCAGGGGTAGGCAACCTCGGCCCTTTTATGACTCATGGACTTCAACTCCCGGAATTCCTGAGTCAGCTACGCTGACTCAGGAATTTTGGGAGTTGGAGTCCATGAGTCATAAAAGAGCCGAGGTTGCCTACCCCTGGTATAGAGTCTCCTTCTTGAGCAGGGGATTGGACTAGAAGACCTCCAAGGTCTCTTCCAGCTCCATTCTCATTGACTGAGAGTTGTCTTTGTGTATGTTGTGATTCAGGGTCAGCCTGTGGGTTCGGCAGTTGGGTCAGACGACTCAGAGGAGGAGGAGGAGGGGGGTGTTGAAGAGCTTGCTGAGGGGGTTGGACAGCTTGATGAGAGCCCTCAGCCAGGCCCCTCTCACCTGGTCACGACGCAGACCCAGCTGTGTGAGCCTGACAGCGTGGATGAAGATGACCCACAGCTGGCCCTGTTCAAGGACGCCCGACGCAGGAGGCAGTCAATCAGGAGTAAACAGAGGAAGGCAATGGGGCTCCTCAGAAGGAGGCAGAGAGAAGCCACGCCCTGAACTGTATTTAAGGGGGAATGCGTGGGAGGGCTGGTTTGCTGAAGGCAACCACTTGAAAAGCTCCTGTTTCTTGGTTCGTGTCTTGTTCTATTTGTTTTTGTAGCAATAAATTTGGCAGGCGTAATTCCAGCCTCTTGCCTTCTTGTAAAAGGGGTTGTCCCTGCCTTTTCTGCAGGGGCGGTAGCAGGCTGCTACAGAACAGTGTATTGAGAATAGATAATCTGAAATAAAGAGGTCACTCATCTGCAGACCATCTTCAAACTCTTTCACCCACCAGGAAAGAGACCGGGAGACCACTGCTCCAGCTTCCTCCTTTCTGCTGGATCCAAACAAATAAATGAAAGCTCAGTATCTCCCTGGTGGATCATCACCATCAGGAGCATGGATTTTTAAAGATCCACAAACAGCTGCAGGACTGGGATAAAACTAACCTCCTTAGGGATGGGTCAGTGCAACATGTTAGTCACTCTTCCTCATGATCCACTTAAATGTGTCATGCAAAGAAGGCCAACACAGACTCTCCCAGAACAGAGGCCTGGGCCTGAACGAGATCTGACTATAGTGCCCAGCTTAATAGATGACATGCAGACTTGATCCTAAGAGAAATCTTGTCAACCTTGGCTTCTGAAATTAGTGAGGAATATAAAACCTCTTAAATAGCCAGCTGGTCTAAATACCGGTCAGCTGTTTTGCAGATTAGGTGAAGAGAATTGGAATATGTACAATGTACATTAACCTCTGAGTAATATTACCTGATTTGGGGGAGAGCTGCTTGGTGAATGTTCACACCAGGATTAGAATCCTCTAGTAAGTTGCCCTTGATCTGAGACCAGGTCTGGAAAAATGAACATTGGATTTGGCTGTAATACAAAAGAGATTATTAAAAACTCAATTTTTACTACTTTTCTCTGAAGTGGTTATTTTAAAATAGGTTAACCTCATCTAATGCTATGCCAACGTAATCTAGATTCCTTTTTTTTGGAGGCAACCGAAAGTTGTTGATTTCCTGCGTTTTGAAAAGAACCATAAGGAGTTGAAGGAGATTTTCTACAGCTATCAGATAGCAACAATATGATTTTTTTTTCTTAGAAGGGGAGGGCTTTTACTTTGGAAATGAGGAACAGAGGGGAAGGGAGGGGCAGAGTTTGGAGAAATATGAGTCTTTTTCACAGAAACTATTTGGGGAGTATCTCGCATTGAGGTCTTCTCTGGCCATGAGGAATTCATATTGCACAATTTCTATGAAACTCTAAAAACTTCCCCCCCCCATGCTTCACAGTTACCTTAAGGAAAGGGAAAGTGGTTGTGTTGGGGTTTTTTTTGTATCAATAAAATAAACAAAATAACATGATTATTGAGAGATGGCTTGTAAAAGTTGCCAAGAACGAGTGGCTGTGGAGAAAAAGATGAAATGTATTCAAATAGAGCAAAAATGCAGAGATCTCCGGGCTTGTCTTTGCTAGAAACAAATGCCACATAATATATCCCAGGTAGGAAATTGTAAGCCATACAACACTCCCACTTTCTATGTGTCCCAGGATAATGTTGTAGGATCTGAGTTGGTCACCGGGACCAGAGATTTAGTCTTCCAAGCTTTCGGACTCCTTCCGGAGGCCATTCTCAGGAAACTTCTCTCTCTCCAGAATGTGTGCATTGGGTGTTCTATGCTGAGTATTTCTGTGGTGCCTGGTTGTGTGTTCTTTTAATTGTTAATTAGGATGTTGATGCTGCTGCACCCTAGGCTTCTAAGTACCTGATAAGCTGACAGTAAACCAGTGCACATATTCTGGTAGAGAGAGAGAGAGAGATGTTCCCTTGAGGATGGGCTCTAGCACAAGTCCGAAAGCTCAGAAAACATAACCTCTGGTCCCGGTGACCAACCCAGATTGGATTCTGCATATAACATTCTCTTCGCTTGTTCTATACCAGGGGTAGGCAACCTTGGCTCTTTTATGATTGGTGGACTTCAACTCCCAGAATTCCTGAGCCATGATGGCTCAGCATGGAAACCTCTCCCTTTCCCCTCAGTATGGCTGGCTCAGGAATTCTGGGAGTTGAAGTCCACCAGTCATAAAAGAGCCAAGGTTGCCTACCCCTGTTCTATACCCTTCTGCTTTGGATGATTATTTCCATCTTTCAGAGGAAATGTTTTCCTTGCCGTAACATTTAATTGCTAAATGGCAGATTGGGGCTGTATTCGTTCAGGGTCATTCACAAAAGCTCCAATAAATCTTTGGGCCAGAGGTCTCTTGCTACCTTTAGCCACACTTGAATCAGAGAGCTGCAACAGAGGCCTGCAGCCAATTCTTTCCAGCCTCCTTCAGCACGCCCTCTACCCTGACACCTTTGGGACAACCATAACTCAGACGATCGAGAATCTATATCCGTGGTGGTGAACCTATGGCATGCGTGCCAGAAGTGGCACGCAGAGCCCTCTCTGTGGCCATGCACACCGTCACCCCAGTCCTAGGCCTTCAGCTGGGTTTTATAAAACCTTTTCACTTTAGACCTCCGCCGTCATGTGAAAAAAAATGGTTCAATCAATAAATCAATTTCAACTTCTCGTGGGGAAAAAAAAGATCTCACAAAGTTGGAATTGATTGATTGATTGAACTTTTTAGTCCCACCCAGTCTGCCGTTACCACCACAGCCATGCCCACCCAATGGGCCACTCCCACCTGGCACCCAATGATACATAAGTGGGTTTAAGGTGGCAGTTTGGGCACTCGGTCTCTAAAAGGTTCACCATCACTGATCTATATAGACATAAGCTATACAGGTTCTGATTAAAACTTTCTGTTTTTCTTCACATGTGCCCCTATCCTATCAATCATCTGCCTTCCACCATGCATGCTAACATCTTGAAGATGGTAGAAGGCAGCTGATTGATAGGATAGGGGCACATGTGAAGAAAAACAGAAAGAAAGTTTTAATCAGAACCTGTGTAGCTTATGTCTCTATAGATTCTCAATTGTCCAGGTTGCCCCAAAGGTGCTTTTTTTAAAAAGCAACAGGATTTTTTTTGGGGGGGAGAGTGTTTCCTTGAAAATGGTTCGCTTCTCATTCAAGAAGCTTCTTCAGTTCTTCAGAATTGAAAAAAAACCAAGGAAAGTCCAACTGCCTTTTGAAAAACCACTTTTGGGACTGTGTAGCTTATGTTTTTATTCCTAGAGCAGACAGCATCCATGGAAGTACCTCAAGCAGGAAGATTCATATAGAGCCCATTGTTTGGGGGGGGGGAAGGCTGTTTTAGAAGCGTTGTTTGAATTAACTCTTACATGGCATGACTGGTAAATCCTTTCCTTTTTCTGAGCCACTACAATCAGAAAATTTCTACAAAAACCATGTAGTGCCGAACAGAAGACAAACTGTTAGCTAAGGATTATGAATAGATGTAATTTTATACGATAATGACAAGAATAATGAAACTGTGCCTCAAGACATCCTTTGTAGAATGGGAAATAACTCATCGCTATATCCCAATTCAGCACTGGAGGAGATTGAACAATGCATTAAAACATCTTCCATATAAATGTCAGAAAGATAAAATTGCTAGGGGAAGGTGAGAGTCTGAGTTGGTTAATGATCTGGTTTGTATATTTCTGACTTTCATTAATTTTCCTAAAGACAAAAGAAAATGGGTTTTGATTTGTGTATCTGTTTTTTCATAGAAGGTCACACACTCATACAGCAGAACTAGAAAAGAAAAGCAGTATTACTCACCAATATCAGACAATATATTTTAAATGGATATGAGTAGTAACACATGGATTCCAACTTCTAACTGGTTGTTAAATACAGTTTGATGATGTTGTTGTTGTTAGTTGCAAAGTTGTGTCTGACCCCTCGCGACCTCATGGACAACGTTCCTCCAGGCCTTCCTGCCCTCTACCATCTTCTGGAGTCCGTTTAGGCTCACGCCTACTGCTTCAGTGACTCCATCCAGCCACCTCATTCTCTGTCGTCCCCTTCTTCTATTGCCCTCAATCTTTCCCAGCATTAGGCTCTTCTCCAGTGAATCCTTCCTTCTCATTAGGTGGCCAAAGTATTTGAGTTTCAACTTCAGGATCTGGCCTTCTAAAGAGCTGTTATGTATTCACACATTATTAATGTTATAATAGTTATTAACAGGGCTGAGGTAAAAGTCGCGGCAGCTTTTGACAGCTGTCAAAAGCTGCCGGACAGAACTACGCAGGCGCCAACCAACTGACAGTTCTGCACGCGCTACAGATGACAGCTCCGAGCTGTCAAAATCAGCCGACTCCGATTGGCGGAAGCGAACGGCGCGGGAACCCGGCTCAGCCCTGATTGGCTAACCTGTTGACAGCTGCCTGTATAAATAGGAGTCATGTTCTTCTGTTGTTTGCCTGGTTCGTAAATAAAGTTAAAGTTCTTTAACGTGCTGTCTCGCCTGCTTCTTCTATAAAGCACTGGCGACAAGGATGGGATGCCTGCTTGCATAGCTGAAGTCACCGCCTAAGGGGAGAAGAGATTTTTTCCCTTAGCCTGAGCTAGTCACTTGCTGAAGTCACTTGGAGCCTAACTCCACACAACGCAAGCAGCTGTACCCACGACAAGACAGACAGCATGACGAACCACGGCCACATTCGAGAGTTTAACACTCGACACCCAGAATGCTGGGAATCTCATCTGGGCCAGGTAGAAGGATACCTGGTGGTAAAGAAGATTACGGACGACCGGGCGAAGGCAGCCGCCCTCCTCTGGCTCAGCGGGCCCGCTGTCTATGATGCCGCTGTGGGACTCTTCAGTCCAGAACCTATCGCCACGATCTCCTATGCTGATCTCACCGAGGGGCTGAGTAAACACTTCATGCCCACGAAGTCAGAGCTCTTCTGGAGGGTAAATTTCGCCCGAAGAATACAGCTCCCTGACGAGCCCACCAATGACTTTATAACCCGGGTCAGACATGCCGCACGGCGATGTCGATTCCCGGACTTAGAGGACCGAATTCGGGACCAAATCATCATAGGGCTTAAAGATGAGCGGCTGAGGAGGAAGCTGATCGCCAAGCCCGAACTGACACTGGCTGAAGTGGCTAGGGAAGTCATCGCCTACGAGGACAGCCACGGTGACAACCAACGTTCTCCTGATAGCGGGCCCAGCGGGTCCGTGCACCAGGAGGACGGAGGTTTCAGCGGTCCAGAAGAAGACAACGTCTCCATGGACATCGATGCTGTGCAGCGGCGGTTCGAAAAGCTCAGGCTGCAACGCAACAACAGAGGGGGCCCTGCCAACAACCAAAGGGGCGCTAACTTCCAGCCAAACAGGGCCAAGTGTGCCAGTTGCGGCAGAAGCCACCCGAGGGCAGCGTGCCGGTTCCGCAGTGCCAAGTGCCATGGATGCGGAAAGACAGGTCACCTCAAAGCCGTGTGCCGTAGCCGGAGCCGAGAAAATCTGCATGAACTGGAGGTGACGTCCGCAGGTATGAACCAACACACACCCAGGGTCAGGCACAATTCCAAACCCCTAGTGCTAAACGTGAAGGGAAGGGCGAGGGAACACACTGTCCACAGCACCCTTAAGCCCAAAGTTAAGGTGGACGTCCTGATTCACGGTATTCCCTGTGAGATGGAAGTGGACTCTGGGTCCTCCGTTTCACTCATTTCTTGGCAAACTTACAAGGATATTTGTAACCGCAGCAATAAACAGCCCGCCCTTCGCCCCACTAAACTCCGCCTAGCGGATTTTCAAAAGACGCCCATTAAACTCCGGGGAAAGGCTTCCGTTCAAACAGAGTTTAAACAATTTAAGGGACCCCTTACGATACTAGTAACCCAGGAAAACAGGACCAGCCTGCTAGGACTGGACTGGTTTGAGGCATTAGGGATAGCGTTGACAGGCGTCAACGCCACTCAGCTGTCAAACTTAGAATCCGTCTGCCTTCAATTCGCGGACGTCTTTGACAGCTCACTGGGAAAATACACAGGGCCACCTATATCATTAAAACTAAATCCTAATGTAATGCCTGTCAGAATCAAGGCGCGAAGAGTTCCCTTCGCTTTAAGAGAAAAAATAGAAACTGAACTAGACCGATTAACTAACTTAGGGGTCCTAGAACCTGTAGAATGGGCAGAATGGGAGACACCCATAGTGACCCCAATTAAGCCAAATGGCCAAATTAGAATATGTGCAGACTATAAAGCGACCCTAAACCGCACTTTAAACGCCCATGCCTACCCGGTCCCGGCTGTCAAAGACATCCTCGCGGCCATTAAGTCAGGCGCCATTTTCGCCAAGTTAGACTTGGCGCAGGCGTATTTACAGTTGCCTGTCACTCCTGACACCGCCTTAGCTCAGACAATTGTAACCCACAAAGGAGCTTTTAAAATTAACCGCCTTCAATTCGGCATCTCCGCAGCCCCAGGGATCTTCCAAGAAATCATGGAAAAAACACTGAAAGGGATCCCTGGGGTCTGTCCATATTTCGACGACATCTTAATTGCAGGGAAATCAGAAAGCGACTTAGCTGACAAATTAGCAAAGGTGCTCCTTAGATTCAGGGAGGCTGGCCTTAAATTAAGAAGAGACAAATGCTCCATAGGGGTGCCCTCAACAGAGTTTTTAGGTTTTAAAATTGACGCAAAAGGAATTCACCCCACTGAAACAAAAATTAAAGCCATTAAAACAGCACCAACCCCTAAAAACAAACAGGAACTACAAGCCTTCCTAGGGTTGGTTAATTTTTACCATACCTTCCTGCCCCACAAAGCCTCCATCGCTGAACCCCTCCACAGGTTATTAGATAAAGGCAAACCCTGGAACTGGACACCGCAGCACGATAAAAGTTTTAACCTACTAAAAAATTTACTGACCAGCAATGCTACGGTGGCACTGTTCAACGAACAGCTACCCTTATGTCTGGCTTGTGATGCCTCTCCCTACGGCATCGGAGCAGTCCTAAGCCATTTAACTAAGGAAGGTACGCAAACCCCTGTAGCGTTCTATTCTAGAACGCTGTCAAAACCTGAGCGCAATTACGCTCAAATAGACAAAGAGGCTTTAGCTATTGTAGCTAGCGTAAAAAAGTTTCATGACTACCTATATGGTCGTCCATTTACCATTTTTACAGACCATAAACCCCTATTAGGAATCTTTACAGTAAACAAACTAACGCCCCAAATAATATCTCCCCGCATCCTGAGATGGTCTACCTTTTTGTCAGCCTATTCATTCACTTTAGAATATAAACCAGGAAAAACCATGGGCCATGCTGATGGGCTTAGCAGACTGCCCCAACCAATAATCGACCCAGACCCAGCACCTGCTGGAAAGATACTGGCTATCTCTGAACTGCCTGAATGCCCATTATCTGTAAAGGACATTTCTGCAGCCACTGCTGCAGACAAAACACTAGGCAGGGTCTTAGGCTACGTCACGTCTGGCTGGCGATCCACACCCCCAGACCCAGAATTCCAACCTTATATTCTAAAGCAAAAGGAATTATCCACCCATCAGGGATGTTTATTATGGGGCAGCAGGGTCATCATACCTGAAAAGCACAGGCTTAAGGTATTAGAAAGCCTCCATTAAGGTCACCCAGGTACCGTCAAAATGAAAGCTCTGGCCAGGAGCTACGTCTGGTGGCCTGGCTTAGACAAACAGATAGAAGCGCATGTAGCCGGCTGCTATCCCTGCCAACTTGTCAGAGCAGCCCAGCCCCAGGCTCCCATACACAGATGGGAAACTACAAAGACACCCTGGTCACGCATCCACATAGACTATGCAGGTCCATTCCAGGGACAAACATTCCTAATAGTTGTGGATAGCCATTCGAGATGGCTTGAGGTGGCCCCAGTGACTAGTACAACTTCGGCAGCCACAATACAAGTTTTAAGGGGGTTGTTCGCTACACATGGGCTTCCGGATGTAATAGTCTCCGATAACGGCCCCCAATTTACTTCCTACGAATTCCAGAGTTTCACAACGGCAAACTCTATTAGGCACACCACCACGGCTCCGTTTCACCCATCCACTAACGGCTTGGCAGAGGTGATGGTGAAGTCAACTAAAGAGGCACTGCGGAAAATCATCTCCGGCAACTGGCACCGCAGACTCGCTCAATTCCTTTTGGCTCAACACACCACCCCCTGCACAACTACAGGGAAGTCCCCTGCTGAACTTCGATGGGGCAAAAGACTAACTACAAGATTAGACCGTTTACATCCCGACAGATCCCCTCCTAACCCAGAACTTCCCCTCCAGCACAGGACTCTCAGCACAGGGCAAGCTGTCTGGGCAAGGAACTACGGAGGGGGAAACAAATGGACACAGGGGGTTGTCATTGAACAAACAGGTCCACTTTCATACGTCATTGACACAGGGCACAATTCCCACATCCGCAGACACATCGACCAACTTCGGCGTCGCAGCCCACAAAATATGGGGGAAAGGGGGAACGACGAAATGCAGGCAGAAGCCCCGCCGCAAACACTATCACACCAAAACCCCCCCGATCAAATTCCACCTCAACAAGACCACGCACAAAACGACGCTGAAACGCCGGAGCCATGCCCCATGCCCCCCGAGCCAAATCTTGACACGCCGGGGGAAGAGGAACGACCAGCTGAGACAACCCTCCGGCGCTCCGAAAGAATAAAAAGACCCCCAGCCTACTTAGAAGACTTTGAATGGGGAAACCCAAAAAAGAAACAGTTGGGGAAACATCAGCTCAATCAGAGGGAGGGGTAAGGGGTGTTATGTATTCACACATTATTAATGTTATAATAGTTATTAACAGGGCTGAGGTAAAAGCCGCGGCAGCTTTTGACAGCTGTCAAAAGCTGCCGGACAGAACTACGCAGGCGCCAACCAACTGACAGTTCTGCACGCGCTACAGATGACAGCTCCGAGCTGTCAAAATCAGCCGACTCCGATTGGCGGAAGCGAACGGCGCGGGAACCCGGCTCAGCCCTGATTGGCTAACCTGTTGACAGCTGCCTGTATAAATAGGAGTCATGTTCTTCTGTTGTTTGCCTGGTTCGTAAATAAAGTTAAAGTTCTTTAACGTGCTGTCTCGCCTGCTTCTTCTATAAAGCAAGAGCAGTCAGGGTTGATCTCCTCTAGGACTGACTGGTTTGATCGTCTTGCAGTCCAAGGTACTCGCAGGAGTCTTCTCCAGCACCATAGTTCAAAGGCCTCAAATCTTTGGCACTCAGCCTTTCTTATGGTCCAACTTTCACTGCCATACATTGCAACTGGGAAGACCACAGCCTTGACTATACGCACTTTTGTTGGCAGGGTGATGTCTCTGCTTTTTAGTGTGCTGTCTAGATTTGCCATGGCTTTCCTCCCAAGGAGCAAGCGTCTTTTAATTTCTTGGCTGCAGTCCCCATCTGCGGTGATCTTGGAGCCCAGGAAAATAAAATCTGTCACCACCTCCATTTCTTCCACATCTATTTGCCAGGAATTGAGAGGGCCAGATGCCATGATCTTGGTTTTCTTAAATGTTTCAACCCAACTTTTGCACTCTCCTTCTTCACCCGCAACAAGAGGCTCTTTAGATCCTCTTCACTTTCTGCCATTAGAGTGGTATCATCTGCATATCATTTCTCCCGGCAATCTTAATTCCAACTTTTGATTCATCTAGCCATGTCTTTCTCATGATGTGCTCTGCATATAGGTTAAATAGGCAGGGTGACAGTATACAGCCTTGTCGGACTCCTTTCCCAATTTTGAACCAATCAGTGGTTCCGTGTCCAGTTCTCACTGTTGCTTCTTGACCCGCATATAGGTTTCTCAAGAGACAAATTAGATGGCCTGGTACTCCCATCTCTTTAAGAACTTGGCACAGTTTGTTGTGATCCACACAATCAAATGCTTTAGCATAGTCAATGAAGCAGAGGTAGATGTTTTTCTGGAACTCCCTAGCTTTCTCCATGATCCAGCATATGTTGGCAATTTGATCTCTAGTTCCTCTGCCTCTTCGAAATCCTGCCTGTACTTCTGGTAGTTCTCGATCCACATACTGCTGGAGTCTAGCTTGTAGGATTTTAAGCATAACTTTACTAGCATGTGAAATGAGTGCAATGCTGCGATAGTTTGAACATTCTTTGGCACTGCCTTTCTTTGGAATTGGAACGGAAACTGATCTTTTCCAATCCTGTGGCCACTGTTGAGTTTTCCAAATTTGCTGGTAAATTGAGTGTAGCACTTTTATTGCCTCGACTTTTAAGATTTTGAATAGCTCAGCTGGAATACTGTCACCTCCACTAGCTTTGTTGTTGCTCAGCTTTTCTAAGGCCCACTTCACTTCACATTCTAGGATGTCTGGCTCGAGGTCAGTGACCACCTCATTGTGGTTATCAGGGATATTAAGCTCGTTCTTGTATAGTTCTTCTGTGTATTTTTTCCACCTCTTCTTAATCTCATCTGCCTCTGTTAGGTCCCTGCCATTTTGGTCCTTTATCATGCCCATTTTTTCATTAAATGTTCCCTTCATCTCTCCAATTTTCTTGAAGAGATCTCTGGTCCTCCCTATTCTATTGTTTTCTTCTATTTCTTTGCACTGTTCATTTAAGAAGGCATTCTTATCTCTTCTAGCTATTCTCTGGAATTCTGCATTCAATTGGGTGTATCTTTCTTTTTCTCCCTTGCCTTTCGCTTCCCTCCTTTCCTCAGCTATTTGCAAAGCTTCCTCAGACAGCCATTTTGCTTTCTTCCTTTTTTTTTTCCTTTGGGATGGTTTTAGTTGCTACCTCTTGTACAATGTTGCAAACCTCCGTCCATAGTTCTTCAGGCACTCTGTCTATCAGATCTAATTCCTTAAATCTATTTGTCACCTCTACTGTATATTCAACAGGGATATGATTTAATTCATACCTGAGTGGCCTAGTGCTTTCCCCTACTTTCTTCAGTTTAAGCCTAAACTTTGCAATGAGAAGCTCATGGTCTGAGCCACAGTCAGCTCCTGGTCTTGTTTTTACTGACTGTATAGAGGTTCTCCATCTTTGGCTGCAGAGCACATAGTCAATCTGATTTCTGTGTTGACCGTCTGGTGATGTCCATGTGTACAGCCATCTCTTGGGTTGTTGGAAAAGTGTGTTTGCTATGACCATCGTATTCTCTTGACAAAATTCTATCAGCCTGTGCCCTGCTTCATTTTGTACTCCAAGGCCAAACTTGCCTGTTATTCCAGTTATCTTTTGGCTTCCTACTTTAGCATTCCAATCCCCCATGATGATAAGGACATCATTTTTTGGTGTTTGTTCTATAAGGTGCTGTAGGGCTTCATAGAATTGGTCATTTTCATCCTCTTCAGCACTGGTAGTTGCAGCATAGACTTGGACTACTGTGATATCGAATGGTTTGCCTTGGATTCAAACTGAGATCATTCTGTCATTTTGGGTACTGTATCCCAATATTGCTTTTCCTACTCTTTTGTTGACTATGAAGGCTACTCTATTTCTTCTGAGGGATTCTTGCTCACAGTAGTATACCTGATGGTCATCTGAATTAAATTCACCCATTCCTGTCCTGTCCTGTCACTGTCACTAAGATGTCAATGTTCAGTGTTGTCATCTCGTTTGACCATGCCCAGCTTGCCTTGATTCATGGCTCTTACATTCCAGGTTCCTATGGAAAAAAAATCTTTACAGCATTGGACTTTCCTTTCATCACCAAATACATCCACAGTTGAGCATCCTTTTGGCTTTGGCCCAGTTGCTTCATTCTTTCTGGCGCTACTAGTACTAGCCCTCTGCTCTTCCCCAGTAGCATATTGGATGCCTTCCAACCTGAGGGGCTCATCTTCCAATGTCATATCTTTTTGCCTTTGGGTACTGTCCATGGGGTTTTCTTGGCAAAGATACTGGAGTGGGTTGCCATTTCCTTCTGTAGTGAATCACGTTTTGTCAGGACTCTCTGCTATGACCTGTCCATTTTGGGTGGCCCTGCACGGCATAGCTCATAGCTTCATTGAATTACACAAGCCCCTTCGCCATGACAAGGCAGTAATCCATGAAGGGGTTTGATGCAGATGTCCAAAATTAAGTTGATGAAATTTCTGATCTCTAGTGTTTTCCAAATGCTTACTGGTACTTAAGATTTATTTTGAAGATCGTAAGTGTTGGTACCACTTTATAAAACCTTGATAAGACCACAATTGGAATACTGCATCCAGTTTTGCTACAATATAAAAAGATGTTGAGACTCTAAAAAGAGTGCAAGGAAGAGAAACAAAGATGATTAGGAGACTGGAGGCTAAAATATATGAAGAACGGTTGCAGGAATTGGGTATGGCTATTTAATGAAAATAAGGATGAAGGGTGACCTGATAGCAGTGTTCCAACATCTCAGGGGCTACCACAAAGCAGAGGGAATCAAGCTATTCTCCAAAGCACCTGAAGGCAGGACAAGAAGTAATGGGTGGAAAATAATCAAGAAGAGAACCAAGCTAGAAATAAGGAGGATTTTCCTGACAGAACAATTAACTAGTGGAACAGTTTGCCTTCAGAAGTTGTGGGTGCTCCATCATTGGAGGTTTTTAAGAAGAGATTGAATAGCCACTTGTCTGATATGGTATAGGGTCTCCTGCTAGAGCAGGAGGTTGGACCAGAACACTTCCAATGCCCCTTCCAACTCTGTTATTCTGTTTTGGTCTAAAGATTTGCCACCAGTGTATCCAACAGGTACACAGTGGCAACAGAAAGAGCTGTTAGCATGATAAATTGCCTCAAGTGTTCCCTTTCTCTTGGGTGCATTGTGGCTGGCTAACATCATTTCAAGAGTGTTGATTAATTGTCCTCTGCAATTCTCAAAAGATTCACATAGAAACTCAAGGCAACTTTACTTTCTTCTGATGAGAACCCTGGGAGAAACAGATTATCTAGCCCCCTTTCAATTTGGTTTTAGACTAGGGTTTAGCGTTGAGGCAGTTTGAGGTTCTGGATGACCTGTGGCAGAGTCAGAATGATGGTGGTGGATCCATCCTTGTGTTCCTTGCTTTCTTGGCAACTTTCAATACCACCTACCATATATTTTTAAAATGTTTATATTAAGGATTTTTTTCTACATGTAAAAAACAAATCTTGCTTGAAAGACTATCCAGAAGCTTCAGCTGATCCAGAATACAGCAGTGTGGGTGATGTGAACGCACCTCAGTATGTTTAATCTGGCAGGGCTGGCATATTCTGGGTCCCATTAGTTAAACAATCCCCCCTATTGGGGTTCCAGAAATGCATCATCTAGGTAGTAGCAGCTACCGTTTGGAATAAAGTTCCTCCTGAGATTTGAACAGCTCGCATCCTGCTGGTATTTCATAGGGCCTTAAAGACCTGGCTTTTCACCCAGATCTTTGGTGAGGATGATTAATACTTGTTTCTTTCTGTTCCACTCTGGGTTTCTTCGCCATTGTTATTCTGTCATGCTATTTGTGTGCGTCTGTGTGCTTTTCCTATTCTTTGTTTTTTTAAAAAAAAATTTAATACCTGTTAAGCAGCCTAGAGTTGTTGCAAATTGGGTGGCATATAAATTTAACAAATTATTATTATGGTTGGTTGCAGTCAGCCAAGTGTTTAGACTGGATATGGCATTTTTGTCCTCCTATCCCTTCCCAAGGACCTGGGATAGACAGATGTTGTTCTTTAATAATATTAAAGGTATTGTCTCAGGATGTAAGCCATTCCAAATAAAGCTGCCTTGTGCAATTGATTGATGGTGATTTGGGCAATGTTGATGGTGTTCGAGATGCTATAAATGTTTTGGAATTGCACACAAGGCGCCTATTATTATAGGTACTGTCCTTGTTTTCTTTTATAACAGTTGCTCTACTTCTATTTGTTGTCTTTGTATTTTCTGATTTTCTCCAGTACAATTTTATCTAGTACTTTTTTTCCCTATTCTGTTCTTTCCAGGTACTGCAACATTCACAACTCAGACTGTGTTTTTCTTATCAATCATTGTTAAGTCTGAGGTGCTGTGTGGCAGATACTTGTCCGTTTGAATTCAAAAATCCCTGCATATTTTAGTTGCTTCATTTTCTATTTTGTCTACTTCTTGGTCCCCAGTTCTTGCTTGCAGGTTAACAGTATTTTTTACAGATACTCCAATGCAACATTGTTGTTACTTTCCATGCCATTGTTTGTAGTCAGTCTGTGTGATCTTGCTGAGGTGTGTTTCTTCTTCACTGAGGTGGCATTTGCTGTCTTCTCAATTCTGGCATTATATGCATTTGTTCTCATGCCTTGGTCTTGTGCAGCCAGAAGTAGCTTGTCTCTTTGTTTCCTGCCGTTAGCCATTGCCAGATCTTGTTATCTGCTTTACCTATGTGTGTATGCGTGTGCACGTGCATGTACATATGAACAGATGTGTGCATAGTAACCATGTAATACTTTGCCTTACCATGTCTTTTCTATTCTTCATTTGGCCTTTCTTGAAGGCCTGTTTGGTCTCTTTGCTATTCCATAAGCCTTCATGGTATACTAGCTCAAGTACATCTTCTACACTAGGGGTGTCAAACTGCCGGCCCACAGGCCGGACGCGTCATCAGGAAACTGCACCCACTCCATTGCCGGCAATGGAGAAAAAGCTCCGATACTTTGCGCGACGTCACCTAACGTCGCAAGTTTGACACGTACACTGTCCTTCAATAGAATAACAGAGTTGGAAGGGATCTTTGAGGTCATCTAGTCCAACCCCCTGCATGAACAGGAGAGTCTATACCAGGGGTGTCAAACTCAATTTCACTGAGGGCCGCATCAGCATTGCGGTTGCCCTCAGGGGGCCGGGTGGGTATGGCCTGGGTGGCCGTGGCCTACTGGGTGGGCGTGGCTAGAGTGCGTATGGCCTACTGGGTGGGTATGGCCAGCTCTACATCATTCGAATCAAGGGTGCCTATGGGGCCTGGGCAGGAGTGGGACAGATCTGAGGGTCTCTGGCAGAAGGAGGGTCTCTGGGCCAGGGCCAACGCAGTGGGGGCCGTTCCCTCACTGTTTCCTGGATGGCTTCGCAGGCCGCATGAAACCACTTCACGGGCCAGATCCAGCCCCCGGGCCTTGTGTTTGACATGTCTGGTCTATACCATTTCAGACAAGTGGCCATCCAGCCTCTTCTTAAAAACTTCCAGTGATGGAGCACCCACAACTTCTGAAAGCAAGCCATTCTCACTGGTCGATTGTAGGAAATTTCTCCCTAGTTCTAAGTTGCTTCTCTCCTATTCTCCTAATGCCTTTTTTATTTCAATTGTGTGCTGTACTTGTAACATTCCACGCCCACCTGTGCTCCTTGATAACTAGAACGTCAGTGTTGCTGCATTTATTTTTCTGGTCTCCCGATCCAGAGCTTTTAGTTCTGCTTGAATCCAGTCCATTACTCCAGCTGTCTTTCACTATGAAATTGCCCATATTTCTGCCATATTTCCCGTTTTATTTACCTCAAGAGTAAGACCTGTTTGTATTTTTCTGACTTTCAGGAAACAAGTCATAATAGTACGTTCCTAGCTTCCTCACATTCAATCAATCAATCAATCCGAACAGAACTGGAAGGGACCTTGGAGGTCTTCTAGTCCAACCCCCTGCTCAAGCAGGAGACCCTATACATTTCAGACAAGCGACTGTCCAGTCTCTCCTTAAAAACCTCCAGTGATGAAGCACCCACAACTTCTGAAGGCAAGCTGTTTCACTGGTTAATTGTCCTCACTGTTAGGAAGTTTCTCCTTGATTTCAAGTTGCTTCTCTCGATTAGTTTTCATCCATTGTTTCTTGTCCTGCCCTCTGGTGCTTTGGAAAAGAGAAAACTTCCTAGCCAAAAAAGTAAAAAAAAATGGACCCACCCAACCAACATTTTTCTTCTCAACCAGAGTCTCCTTTATAAGCCATAACTTCCTGCTGCTTTCTTACCAGCATGAGGTGAACTGTAACAACTTCTTTCCAAGAGAGTAGTAATTTATCAGCACAACAATTTGCCTGAGCCAATTAATTGAAAAGGAAAGTTATATTGGTTAACTTCCCTCAATGTATCAGTCCCTTTCTGTTTATTTTAATTGTGTAAATGGATTTCCTCAGTTCAAGAACAAAGTCTTTAATTAGCTTTGCTCAGACCTGATTGAAAAAAAAACAAGAGGCTGAAAGAGTAAAAACAAATGTTTTAGGACAGCTTGCTACAGGGGATAGATAATGTTGATCGCTGAGGCTAAATCAAGAGGCTGAAAGAGTAGGCGTGGTAGGAAATAATGGCGTGAGGAGAAACACTTTCTTTACAGCTCTTATTTTTCTATGCATATTAATAGAAAGAGAGGTACTTATTAAGATACCAGATGCAAAAAATTAAGATATTTATACAGCAAGAACTTAAGTAAGAAAGTAACAGTACTCTGCTGGGTCTGACTGAGTATTCTAGCCAGAAATTTGTGTGTGTGTGTGTGGGGGGGGGTTATACACACAACAAATCTGGAAGGTTACAGCTTGGAAAAGGCAGCTGCAAAAAAGGCCACAGTTGGCAATCTGCTTATTGGGGCAAAAGGGTTTGTCACACTTGTTTACTTTTCTTTGGTAAAAATCATGATGAATGGGTACTTATAAAATACGGTTGTTATCTTTACAAAACGATTAAAGATTTTGAGTGTTTCATTGCTGAAGCTGTTGGGTTTTAATGGTTTGCTGGTTTTGATTTATCATATCTAGATAACTGCAAGCCGACTAAAGTCACAAAATAGAGGTTTGAGGCATATAAATTTTAAAATAAAAACAATTTATGTAGAGCTGTTAAAAAGCAGCAATCTAACCGTTCAAAAGCTTCCTTGAATGGTAACTTGAATGATGAGGTTTTTTACATGCCACTACCTTAAATTACACATTATACAAGATGCACATAAAATTGGGTTGCCCCATATTGTGTTTTGTTTTTATCAAGTGTACATGTGTATCAAGAGCAATGTTGGGGGGGGGTGCCTAATAGGAAACATTTAACTTATCTGATGCACTGTAAGCTCCCTCTTCACAGAATAAACAAGACTGGAGAACACTGTTTGGAAAGAAAATCCATTTTAAAAAAAGTTATTGGGCACACAGACGTATCACATATGAAATTGGTAAAAACTGGGGAGAGGCTCAGGAGAAAGCAAGAGTAGATAGTGGATAACTATCTTGAAAGGGACGCGGTGGCTCAGTGGGTTAGGACGCTGAGCTTGTCGATCAGAAGGTCAGCAGTTTGGGGGGTCGAATCCCGAGTGCCGCGTAGCAGAGTGAGCGCCTGTTACTCGTCCCAGCTTCTGCCCACCTAGCAGTTCGAAAGCACGTAAAAATGCAAGTAGAAAAATAGGGACCACTACGGTGGGAAGGTAACAGCGTTCCGTGCTCCTTTGGCGTCTAGTCATGCCGGCCACATGACCACAGAGACGTCCTCGGACAAGCGCTGGCTCTTTGGCTTTGAAACGGAGATGAGCACCGGCCCCTAGAGTCGGAAACGACTAGCACGCATGTGCAGGGGAACCTTTACCTTTACCTTTAACTATCTTGAAGAAAGAACTTTCATGCACAAGATTCCTGGGATAACTGTTCGCATAGGAATGTTCAGTTTTTCTTTACCTGCATCAAAAGATCTAACAGCAGGACTGGGCTTAAGTGAAAAATGAAAACAAGTACATCCATCAGCACAAATGAGATGTACTCTGACTACTTTTACTGGGTCTTGTTGAACTGAGACAGCTGGCTTTGGTGATGTTCAGTTCAGAAGCTGATGGCTAGGAGTAAATCCATTTGTGTTTTTGTATTAGTCCGGTGTGTGTCCTTCCAAGGAAAATCTCTAAAAGAAGGTAATATTTTTGGTTTACCTAAGTGCATGCATTCTCATGAAGTCCTTGAACATATGCATAAGAAGCAGACAAAGAAACTTAAATTTAAGTTTCCAAAGCACCAGAGGGCAGGACAAGAAAGAGTGGGTGGAATCTAATCAAGGAGAGAAGCAACCTAGAATTAAGGAGAAACTTCCTGACAGTGAGGACAATTAACCAATGGAACAGCTTGCCGTCAGAAGTTGCAGGTGCTTCAACACTGGAGGTTTAAGAAGAGACTGGACAGTCACTGGTCTGAAATAGGATAGGGTGTCCTGCTTGAACAGGGGGTTGGACTAGAAGACCTCCAAGGTCCCTTCCAGCTCTATTCTGATTGATATTTTCACGAAGCCGTGTTTTAGTTTTTGACTATAGGATTCCCTCCAGTTTCCATTATTCAACCCAGCTGCCTACACACAGCCTAGTTACTAAATGAATAAAGTTTAAGAATACTTTGAACCAATGTGTCTCACATGACAGTCTGAAGCATGAATTTGACACTATAAAGGAATGTGGTAAGACAGCTTCTAGGAAAATACATAAACACCTAAGAACACAAAACAAGGCCTCTCAGATTATACCAACAACATTCTGTTCCCAGAGGGGCCAAACAGATCCCACTGTGAGGATTGGATATGAAAGAAGACAATAAGCTCTTTGCCACTTGTATATCCTACCCACTCACATCCAGAGATACAGTAAGCTTAGACATAGCATATTTAACCTTTAGGATTAGCATCCATTGGTAGCATTACTCATTCATGTACTTGCCCAATTCCCTGTAAATTTTCCCTGCTGGCGGCCATCTCTGTTTTCATAATGTCAGCATCAAGGTCAATGTGAGGCAGTGGGAAAAACCACAAGCGACCCAATAACTGTTTAATTGGGAGCAGTTCTAACTGAATTCAATACAACTTATAACTTCACATATCACACTAATTTATCAGTGTGCTATTTTGGCTCTTGCTTAGTGGAATGTGTGAACCAGACCGCCATGGGCTGCTGAGCAAACAATCCATGGTTTAAGGCAGGGGTAGGCAACCTTGGCTCTTTTATGACTCGTGGACTTCAATTCCCAGAATTCTCAGGAATTCTGGGAGTTGAAGTCCACAAGTCATAAAAGAGCCAAGGTTGCCTACCCCTGGTTTAGGGGGACATGTGAAGCCAATTATTCTTAGGACTGGACTAGCGATAGCATTGTATCTGTCAACTGAATCAAACTGCAAAAGGAAGGAAAACCATCTTTTAAAAAACAAGGTAATCAAAGAGCATCATGAACCAATAAAGACAGTAAAATGGGGTGCCTTGTAACATTTAAACTGAGGACCCTGATTGTTGGGGGCCATATGCTGACTCTATAAACCACTTAGACAGGCTGTAAAGCACTGCAAAGCGGTATATAAGCCAAAGTGCTATTGCTATTTAACAATGAAGTACAACCTCAGCATTAAGGATAATTAGCAAAGCAACTGAAAATAAAGCATTGCCATTTTAACACCACTCTGTGGGGAAAAAAAGACTGTATATAATCCAGATTTCCTTCCTTCTCAGAAAGAACAGCAATGATTTTGCAAAAGCCTTAGAAAGGGGCAAATTTAATTAATAAAAAGTTGAATTTCACTCTTTAAAACAGGGGTGTCAAACTCGCAACATCACGTGATGTGTTGCAACATATCGCAACTATTTTTCCATTGCCAGCAATGGGGTGGGTGCAGTTTTGCCATGACGCACCTGCTTTAAAAGGAAAGACTTGGAGAGATGTTGTGTTTAATAAAAACAAAACATGTATTGTAAATGATAAGAAATGCAGGAGAGGAATTTGCAAAACTGCAAATTGGAATTCTCCTCCTCTCTGGCTAATGGTGAAGCCCAAGAGTAAGCCATTGAGCCCAGTTGTATGATCAGGACAAATTTTTGAAAAAGCACAGCTTAATCAGTGATTGTTTCTTTTGCAAAATAAAATATGGCGATACCATCTAGCTTTAAATTTGGGGGTTGTTTTTTTTTAAAGATATGTTTAAAAAAATATGATCGCTAAACAATCTATATATGAAAGCAGTGCATCTCTGATTTTCAAATATAGCCTCAGAAGCAACGGGTCCTATGAGATTTTCTCCTTTGGAAAGAATAGTTGAGTGAACAGGTTTTCTGCTCTAATTCAATAGAGAAGTTGCAGTACTAAAGGTTAAATTGGACAAGAATGCCACCCAAAACATAGCAGGCGCAGACTATGTTTTATGAAGAGAAGGGTTAATCATTTCTTTTGCTTTTTCTAGCTTTGAAAAAAATCCCATCCAGTTACTATTCATTTCAAGAGGAAAGCTTCCATTGGCATTGAACAGCTAGGACAGTGGTGGCGAATCTATGGCCCGCGTGCCAGAGGTGGCACTCAGAGTCCTCTCTGTGCGCATGCGCGCCATCACCTCAGCCCCGCCTCCCCCCGTGGCCCTCTCCTCACCAGCAGCCCCCCCCCCCAGAGGAGTCACCCCCGGGTGCGGCCCACATGAAGCAGCACAGCCAAGGACATGGCAGCTGGACAGTGGGGACAAGACTCCACCTTGCGCTCCATCACGTGCTGATGCTGTGGGGTGTGGGTGGAGGGTGTGGCCATGGCGCTGCTAAGCCACCTGGGCAATCTGCTGTGATGGGCCGTGGAGGCGGTGGGTGGCCCCGCAGGCAGGCAGGGGAGGGGCAGGGGAGGGGTGGGGGAGGGGCGAGGGTGGGAGGCAGAGCAGGGGTGGAGTGGGTTTTGGGCACTTGGTCTCTAAAAGGTTCGCCATCACTGAGCTAGGAGATGACTCATTACAGTTAGTCCTTGACTTTTATAAGTCACACTGGGACAGGAATTTCCATCAGTTGTTAAGTTGAATTGGACCAGATCTTATGACAATTCTTATAGCAGTTATTAAATCCAGCTTCCTCACTAGGCGGTTCTTGATGTAAATCAGCAAAAAAGGCGGGAAATCAGAATCACAGGATTGCAGAATGCTGCATGCAGTAGTAAATGCAAAGTCAGTTGCCAAAAACTGAATTGTGATTACATGATGACAGGGGTTATGTCATAAGGGCAAGGACAGGTCCCAAGTCACTTTTTTCCAAGACCATTGTAAACTTTGAATTGTTAAATGAAAGGACGTAAGTTGAGGACTACCTGCAGTGTTACCTTCTTCCTTACGGAAGCTTTCAGAAGCCACATAGCTTTAATGTCCAAAACATTCCAACTTCCAGAAAGCTGTATCCTGCCCAAATACACTAAGAGTGCAATTCCTGAAAGTGCTGGCCATAGCTGAAATCCTAACCAACATGAGACTACAATCTTACACATAGAGGTAGTCCTCGACTTACAGAAGTTTATTTAGTGACTATTTGAAGTTATAACGGCACTGAATTTCCCCCCCCCCAAATTAGGACCTTTGAATCCGAAGTATCCCCATTGCCACATAATCAAAATTAAGACACTTGGGAACTGGGAACTGGTTTGTATACGTATATATAATTGTTGCAGTGCCCTGGGGTCATCTGAGCACCTTTTGAAACCTTCTGATAAGCAAAGTCAATGGGAAAGCCAGATTCACTTAACAACCGTAGTGATTCACTTAACAACTGTGGCAAGAAAGGTCGTAAAATGGGGGCAAAACTCACTTAAGTCTTACTTAGCAAAAGAAAAGTTGGACTCACTTGTAGTCATTAGTTAAGCGCTACCTGTAATAGGGGAAGAAACTTCAACTGAATTTAGTAGACGCTTCTTTGGAGTAGATGGGTAGAGACATGCAGCAACAAGCAGCTGCCAAGTCTCTACTGGAGGGAAAGACTAAACAGGCAGAAAAACAACCCATAAATCAGGGGTGTCAAACTCAATTTCATTGAGGGCCGCATCAGCACTGCGGTTGCCCTCAAGGGGCCGGGTGGGTATGGCCAGGGTGGGCGTGGCCTACTGGGTGGGCGTGGCTAGAGTGCGTATGACCTACTGGGTGGGCGTGGCCAGCTCTACATCGTTTGCATCAAGGGTGCCTATGGGGGGCTGGGCAGGAGTGGGACAGATCTGAGGGTCTCTGGCAGAAGGAGGGTCTCTGGGCCAGGGCCAAGGCAGTGGAGGCCGTTCCCTCACTGTTTCCAGGATGGCTTCGCAGGCCGCATGAAACCACTTCGCGGGCCGGATCTGGCCCCCGGGCCTTGTGTTTAACATGTCTGCCATAAATGTTTGCTGTAACTTGCTTTGTTACAGCATCCTTAAGTGGGTTTTAGAAGACTGCAAGAACTGAACAATGCTTTCACAATAGCAGAGGTTAAGAGGTGGTGCTGTTGCAGGTAGTTGCCCCTCTGCAAGATGCGACATCATTGCCACTGTTGTCAAGCTTCACGTCCTTTGATGACAAACAATAATCATACCATGAAAGCTCAGGGCAGTTAGGAAACCTCTCATCAAGCTATAACAATGAATGCTCAACTCTTGAGAAAATGTGAGAATTAACATAAAGCAAGCTGACTGCATTAAAGCATGCAGCCACAGAATACCCCTACCTACACAAAATGAATGAAAACTATGCCTGATCTGCAATCATGCTTAAATTCCCAGCTTGTGAGCTACTCTGGAAACTCCTGTTTCATTCCTCCCCGAGGTAAAGCACGGGTTATCACCTCACCATTTTACATTTCTTAAAGACTGTATTTTTCAGTTCCATTTTTTAAAGGCAAATTCTTATCAGTTGCTTGCCTTTTAATCTTCCTCGCAAGAATGCAATTCTCTGGCCCTGCATCAAAGCCAGCTCTTCCCTAAATGGAGAATGCTTGATGATGCACACCCACACAGCTCCAGCCTCGCTGATTTCCCTACGCTGTAAATACCAGACGTTCCTGAATCCAGGCAACTGGAAAAAGATGGTTTCGTGATGTTGCCTTTTGTTTTTGACATTAAGGAAGAGGAATAATGTCCTCATAAAGTAGCTTTTCTCAAATCTGTTCCTTCCCATTGGATTGGATTGCTACTTAGTCACTATAGTTAAGTCCTCAACTTTCAACCATAATCAAGCCTGAAATTAGTCATTAAGTTGCGCTGGTTTTTCAAGCAGGTCATCCTGTGACTGAGCAGATTTTATTACTTTTTCTTCTAGCAGCTTGTTAAATCAATCCACAATGGGCATTTATTTATTTATTTTGTTATATTTTGTTATTTTACAACAAAAAAAAGTTATAAATAAATCACGTTCACGTGGGACCTTGCAAACAGCTGTAAATGCAGGCTGGTTGCCAAATGTCCCAAATCACATGACTACAGGAGGGCCCATAACTTCAAATCTGGAACATAAGTACCTTTGTGGGGGTGGGGTGGGGTGGGTGGTTCTTCACAACTTTAAACCGTTCCTAAATGACCTTAAATTGAGGACTACTACCTTAAAGGCTGGATTTATACTGTAGCCTAACATATCTAGAAGACAGCCCATTGGAGAAACTGACTTATTTGGATTTTCCTGCCGGATTTCTGTGACCAGGGCAAGTCCATCAGCCCACAGGCAGGATCTGAATAGCTTCTTACAGCTGCGAAGGATCACTTGTGATGAGAGAGAGAGAGAGAGAGAGAGGGAGGGAGGGAGGGAGGGAGGGAGGGAGGGAGGGAGAGAGAGAGAGAGAGAGAGAGAGAGAGAGAGAGAGAGAGAGAGAGAGAGAGAGAGAGAGAGAGAGAGAGAGAGAGAGAGAGAGAGAGAGAGAGAGAGAGAGAGAGAGAGAGAGAGAGAGAGAGAGAGATGCCTTCCGGGGCTAGGAAGTCTCACCAGAGGTCAAATGGGTGGACTTGGCTTTCTCTCTTGTAACTAAGGGAGAAGTCTGTGCTTTAAGAAAACCACAGGCTGGGTATGGAATGAGAAGTGACCAATAAAGGAGGGCAAAGTCCTGAGTTTAGGCTTTTACAAGCCTTTGGGGGAGTCACTTGTCCTTCTGGAGGCCCAACACTGGACACACACACACACACACACACACACACACACACACACACACAGAGCTATCTCCAAGCAGTTCCTCGAGAAAAAGGTAGCTGTCAATCTGCAAATGTTTTTGATATGTATTGCCCTGTTCACCGCCCTGAGTCGGTATACAAATTTGAAAGAAAGAAAGAAAGAAAGAAAGAAAGAAAGAAAGAAAGAAAGAAAGAAAGAAAGAAAGAAAGAAAGAAAGAAAGAAAGAAAGAAAGAAAGAAAGAAAGAAAGAAAGAAAGAACACAGATTCAGTCAAGCAGCGACTTCCCAGCGAGGACTATCTAGGGAGGCTTCTCGCCCCGTCGAGCAAGGACGCGCAAGACGCCTCCCTACAGCCCGGGTCAGCTTTTCCAGTTAGCCCGGCCTCTGTGGCGAGCGCCAGGAGGGCAGCAAATTGAACTTCGAGGGCTCCGCGAAGAGAGCGGGCGAAATGAAAACAAGGCGGAGGCCTTTTTTGCTCTCCTCCGCCCGCCCGCCCCCGCGCTCCTTTTCCCGCCTGGCTCCTGTTTTCTTCTGCTTTCCCTCTTTCTCAATGAATCTTTTCCTCCTCCCCCGCCATTTCTCTTCCTTTCCGCCCCCTGAGCAGGCCCCACCGCCGCCGCCTCCTTGAAACTCCGCGGCGTGCCAGTGGGAGGCCAGCGTGGGGATGAGGAGCCGGGAGGGGGCAGAGCGCGCTTTCCTGCAAATCACATGATTGCCCAGCTTATATAAATCACCGCTTGTTTTTCTCGGTTTGCAGGAGATTTAAAGGCGTAGTTTCCTTCCAAATAAAATAAATAAAATAAATAAATAAATAATTGTATTTGTATACCGCCCTTCTCCCGAAGGACTCAGGGCGGTGAACAGGGCAAGCATATAAAATACAAAATACAAAAATTAAAAAGGAATTAAACAAAATGCCCAAATTAAATAAATAAATAAATAATTTTATTTGTATACCGCCCTTCTCCCGAAGGACTCAGGGCGGTGAACAGGGCAAGCATATAAAATACAAAATACAAAAATTAAAAAGGAATTAAACAAAATGCCCAAATTAAATAAATAAATAAATAATTTTATTTGTATACCGCCCTTCTCCCGAAGGACTCAGGGCGGTGAACAGGGCAAGCATATAAAATACAAAATACAAAAATTAAAAAGGAATTAAACAAAATGCCCAAATTAAATAAATAAATAAATAATTTTATTTGTATACCGCCCTTCTCCCGAAGGACTCAGGGCGGTGAACAGGGCAAGCATATAAAATACAAAATACAAAATTTTAAAAAGGAATTAAACAAAATGCCCAAATTAACAATAGATTAAAATACATTTAAAACAACAATAAAATCCAAACCCATCCCCCATCAGGCCAGGCCGGCTTGTTCGAACAAATAAGTCTTCAGATCGAAGCATGGTGGGGGGAGAGGGAGAGATGCTTGTTGGTTCTTTTTAAAGAATTTTTTTTAAAAAAGGATGGGATAGCTATCGCTACGGGCAATCCTTGATTTACAACGTACAAAGTTACAACGGTACTGAAATGTTACTTATGACCATTTTTTTACACTTGCGACCATTGCAGCATCCCCAAGTCGCGTGACCAAAATTCTCATCAAAAATTCATCAGATTTGCAGACGACACCAAGCTGGCAGGAATAGCCAACCCTCTGTTTTTCTAAGGAAAATGTAGGTTAGACAGCATCACCACCAGATGGATTCACAGCTGGCTGACCAGTAATACACCGCATCTACATGGAGGGAAGTGTGTAGTGGGGTGCCCCAGGGCTCTGTTCTGGGCCCAGTGCTCTTGCAACATCTTCATCAACGATTTGGATGAGGGGATGGGGAACTCATCAGATTTGCAGATGACACCAAGCTGGCAGGAACGGCCAACAATCCAGAAGACAGGCTTAAGATACAGGAGGATCTGGATAGATTTGAACACTGGCCGCTATCTAACAAAATGAAATTCAATGGTGAAAACAGTTAAGGTTCTACATTTAGGCAAGAAAAACCAAATGCACAGGTATAGTATAGGGGGTACTGCTATATAGCTAGACTGGACCACGTGGACCGCATGGACGACTTGGACAACAGGTTACACATCAGATCAGATTATTGGATGGACACACTGGACTGAAACAAAGGCCACTGTTGGTCCTACATATACACCTAGCCAGGTGACCCTGGGACCAATCTCCTTGTCTGGATTTCCCACCGTGGACTTCCCAGCCAATCCGGATAGAATATGTCTCCACCTGGTGGTGTCAGTGGCTCAATGCTGTAAACTCTGTACATAACACCCTTCCCCCCCATATGTAATAAAGACACACAATTGACAACAACAGTGTATAACCGATTATTTGGACCCTACAAAAACCCTTTTCCTCAATCCCTCACAAACTCCTCTAAATACGCCAGTGGCCTATGAGTCCTGGCGGACCGTTTCGGTGTTTGATCCTTGTTCATGTCCATCGGGTCCACCATTTGGTCGCCTGTTTCGCCCTGATCCCATGCCCTCTTGACCCCCTCGTCATTTTGGACCAGGGCCTGTTGTTGCTCAGCCCCACCAACATTTCTGGGTAAATGTCTACTGTCAGAGTGTTCTTCCACCTCTCCCCGACCCGAAGGAAATAAGGCAGATGAAGATGGTTGGTCATGTTGAGGTGCCTGCGATTTCTCAGGGCCCCACCTCCTCAATTGATCTAGATGTTTTCTGACCTGGCGGCCCTCCTCCACCTCTACAATATATGATACAGGGCCCATTTTATCAACCACCACCCCTTGAATCCACACATGCCCAGGACCATAGTTCCTGACCCAAACCATATCACCTATGTGCAGTTCTCTAGGAGTGTCGGGTTGCTCCGTTTGAGCAGCCACTCTGTCCGGGTGCAGTCTGTCCAACTTAGTGATGAGGCGATGTCCCCAGCGTAACTCAGCAGGACTCTTGCCCGTTGATGTGTATTGTGCTAAGAGGAATTGAGCCAACCTTTGGTGCCAGTCTCCACTGATGATGCGCCTCAACGCGTCCTTAGTCGTTCTCACATTCGTTCAGCTAAGCCGTTAGTCGGCGGGTGGAAGGGCGCGGATGTAACATGCCTAATCAAGTTGGCCCTGGTGAATGCCTGGAAATCAGCAGATGTGAATTGTGGGCCATTGTCAGAGACCAACACATTAGGTAACCCATGAGTTGCAAATAGTCCCCTGAGCACTTGTATAGTCTTAGCTGTAGTCATACTAGCGACAGGAACTACTTCTAGCCATTTTGATTGACTGTCCACTACCAAAAATAGCTGACCTTGAAAAGGGCCTGCATAATCGATGTGTACCCTTGACCACAGAGTATGAGTTGTTTCCCACTTGTGTACGGGGCTTTGCGGCTGTTCCGGCCTTGACCTTTGACACGTATAGCACCCGGCTACCTGCTCCTCTATGGCTTTGTCAAGACCAGGCCACCATAAGTAACTTCGAGCTAGAGCCTTCATCCTGACTATGCCTGGGTGACCCTCATGTAGAGACTGCAAGACTCTTTCCTGCAGTTTCTCTGGGATGATAACTCTACTACCCCACAATAGGCATCCCTTATGAGAAGACAACTCATGCCTTCTCATGAAATATGCCTGAAACTCTGGGCCAGGACTCTTTTCTTGCCACCCGGATGCCACCCACGTGAGGACTCTGCATAGTACCTTGTCCACCATGGTGCCAGCAGCAATGTCTTGAAGTGGGCAATCTGGTAAATCTTGGATGGCTAGGATCTGCTCTGCAGGTGCTGGGTCCGGATACATGATCATTAATGGTAATGTGCTTAATGCATCGGCATGGCCCATATCCTTCCCTGGTCTGTGGACCAGTTTGGAAGTATAGGCAGATAAGAATATAGACCACCTTAGCTTTAGTAAAAAAGCCTTTGGGCGGGGTGTATGTGTTTAGTTTTCTTAATTAGCTTCATAACACCAGCTGCCTGCAATTAGTGCAGGTTCGCATCCCACCAGGCTCTAGATTGACTCAGCCTTCCATCCTTCCGAGGTAGGTAAAATGAGGACCCAGATTGTTGGGGGCAATTAAGCTGACTTTGTAATAATGCCGCTTAGGGTGTGTGTGAAAGCCCTAATAAGCAGGCATATACATAGAATGAAGGCTACTGCTAAGCTTGTAAGCCGCCCTGAGTCTTCGGAGAAGGGCGGGATATAAATGGGATTAAAATAAAAATAAAAATAAAAATTCTTGGGGAAAGAATTTGTGGTGTTTGTTTATCCATGGTGAACAACCCCAACAATGGTTTGTGATCTGTAAAAATAGTGAATTCTCTGCCGTACAGATAATCATGGAATTTCTTGACTCCTGTGATGATTGCTAAGGCCTCCTTGTCAATTTGGGCATAGTTCCTTTCTGCCCTTGACATAGTTCTGGAGTAATATGCAATGGGCCTTTGCTCCCCATTTTCTTCAATGTGGCTCAGTACAGCACCCATGCCATAAGGGGATGCATCACAAGCGATGCATATGGGCTTATTTTCCATAAAATGTGTAACAGTTGAATCACTGGACAATAGCTGTTTAAGATTCCTGAAACTCTGTTCATGGATTGCTGTCCAGTTCTATGGAGATTTCTTATCTAATAATCTGTGTAAGGGCTCTGCAAATGCTGCTTTGTGGGGCAAAAATGCATGGTAAAAATTAAGTAACCCCAGGAAAGCTTGCAATTCAGCCTTGTTCTTTGGGGTTGGAGCCATTTTTATTGCTCTCACCTTAGAGTCTGTAGGGTGAATTCCCTTGGCATCAATCCTGAACCCTAAGAATTCAGTGGATGCCACTCCTATACTGAAATTACCCCTTTTTAGTTTGAGGCCAGCAGAGCGGAATCTGCTTAAAACAGCCTGCAGCCTGTCAGCCAAGATCTCCTCAGATTCTCCAGCAATCAGGACATCATCAAAATAAGGACATACCCCAGGAATTCCCTTCAGAGTCCTTTCCATCACTTCTTGGAAAATCCCAGGTGCTACAGAGATGCCAAACTGCAAGCGCTTGACTGTAAAAGCTCCTCTATGTGTCACTATTGTCTGAGCATCTGCCGTTTCCTTGGTAACGGGGAGCTGCTGATACGCCTGTGCCAAATCTAACTTGGCAAAAATGGCACCGCCCTGAACTGCAGAGAGGACGTGTCGGACCGTCAGGACGGGATAAGCATGCGGATTCAAGGCCCGGTTTACCGTGGCCTTATAATCTGCGCAAATTCTTACCTCTCCATTAGTCTTCAGTGGGGTTACAATAGGGGTCTCCCATTCTCCCCCTTCCACGGGCTCTAGCACCCCTTGTTGTATGAGTCTGTCCAATTCGCTCTCAATTTTATGTTTGAGAGCAAATGGGACTCTTCTGGGCTGGTAGGACACTGGGATTTAGCTTGAAGTTAAGGGGGGGGGCTGTGTATTTGCCCAGCTTGTCCTCAAATACATCTGCAAACGTTTTGCAGATGGATTCAAGGCTTTTAGTTTGGATGCTATTTACACCCCCCAGCCAAATTTTTATTTATTTTTTTTATTTTAATTCCATTTATATCCCGCCCTTCTCTGAAGACTCAGGGCGGCTTACAAGCTTAGCAGTAGCCTTCATTCTATGTATATGCCTGCTTATTAGGGCTTTCACACACACCCCAAGCGGCATTATTACAAAGTCAGCTTAATTGCCCCCAACAATCTGGGTCCTCATTTTACCTACCTCGGAATGCCCAGAGCATCGAACCAATCCAGCCCCACTAGACTAGTCCTTTGCCCTTCTGTTACCAGGATGTCCAAGGGACCCTGGAACTCTTTGAACCCCACTAGCAAGGTGGCTTTTCCCCTGAGTCTTATGGGTGTATGCTGGAAATCCGACAATTGTACATTTGTGGGCTTTAAAGGAACCCTCTGCTTGCTCCGGTTGCAAATGCCTTTAAATGTCTCATACAAGATTATTGAGACAGCAGAGCCTGAGTCTAGCTCCATCGTGCAAGGAACACCTTGCAGATGGACCTCTATCGTGATTTTTGGTTTGAGCAAATGAAGGATGTCCATGTGCGATACGGTTCCTCGGCTCCCCCCTGACTTTGGTGACCAACACCGCGGGGGCCCAGTACCTTCTAATGCCGATGCCATACCTTGGAGTTCGTTCAGGCTGTCCCTGTTGCGATTCCAGCAGATGGCTGCGATGTGCCCCATCTTGCCGCAGGAGCGACACTTCGCGGATCGGAATCTGCATGTTGCTCGGTGATGGTTCCCTCCGCAGCTGGCACATTTTTGGTTGGAGGCGCTGGAAGGTCTTTGTTCTCTGCTTTTGCTGGCCGCTGGGGTTTTTCAATGGCTTCCGTCAATGTCCTGCCACATTGATTGTCTTCCTGGCTTATGATGCACCGCATCTACTTCTGCCTCTTCATCCATCTGTCCACTTCCACTGAACACAACGGACTCCCAATGGACTGTCCCACATGGGCTGCTGCTGGAACTGTGTGTTGGCTTGCCGGGGCTGCTGGCCATCTTGTGGGCCATTACTTCATCTAGGACCTCTCGCAGGTTCATTGGAGGTTTTCCTAGGATTTTCTGACGGAGCTGATGATCTCATAGCCCGAATACAACCTGATCTCGAATTCTATCTTCGAGATCAGTGAACTTACAAGAACGGACAGCCTGTCTCAGCGCCGCTACGTATTGTGCTGTTGTCTCCCCTGGACGCTGGATGTGTTGGTTAAACTGGAAATGCCAGTAGATTGGAGCCCTCGTTGGCATAAAGTGGCGAGCCAGTTTTTCCTTAAGTTCCGCGTATGGAAGGGTCGCGACGGGTGTCGGAGCGCACAATCCGATGGCTATGTTGTAAACATCCTGCCCGCTGAGGCACAGCAGGGCTGCCACTTTCATCCAGTCCTCCGTGACCCGGTTGATCAGCAGGAACCCTTCGATCTGACCCAGGTGCGCTTCCCATCTTTCGGGCTCATCAATGTTGAAGCGGAATTCGCTTGTTTGTCCAAATTTTGCCATGATGCGTACAGTCCAGCAATGCTACTTCGTAGACTTCTGCTATTGAGTCAGCGCAGATGGGAACAGCATCCCATCCTCATCGCCACTGCTATATAGCTAGACTGGACCACGTGGACCGCATGGATGACTTGGACAACAGGTTACAGCATCAGATCACTCTTTATTGGATGGACACACCGGACTGAAACAAAGGCCACTGTTGGTCCTACATATACACCTAGCCAGGTGACCCTGGGACCAATTTCCTTGTCTGGATTTCCCACCGTGGACTTCCCAGCCAATCCGGATAGAGTATGTCACCACCTGGTGGTGTCAGTGGCTCAATGCTATAAACTCTATGTACATAACAGGTACCTTGGTCAATAGTAGTAACTGTGAGAGGGATCTCGGAGTCCTAGCGGACAATCACTTCAATATGAGCCAACAGTGTGCTGCAGCTGCCAAAAAAAGCCAACACAGTGCTAGGCTGCATTAACAGAGGGATAGAATCAAGATCACATGAAGTGTTAATACCACTTTACAATGCCTTGGTAAGGCCACACTTGGAATACTGTATCCAAGTACAGTAAAAAAATGTTGAGACTCTAGAAAGAGTACGGAGAAGACCAACAACAATGATTAGGGGACTGGAGGCTAAAACATACAGGGAATGGTTGCTGGAATTGGGTGTTTAATGAAGAGAAGAACTAGGGGTGACATGATAGCAGTGTTCCAATATCTCAGGAGCTGTCAGAAAGAAGAGGGTGTCAAGCTATTCTCCAAAGTGCCTGAAGGCAGAACAAGAAGCAACAGATGGAAACTAACCAAGGAGAGAAGCAACCTAGAACTAAGGAGAAACTTCCTGACAGTTAGAACAACCAGTAGAACAACCTGCCTCCAAAAGCGGTGAATACTCCAACACTGGAAGCTTTTAAGAAGGGACTGGACAGCCATTTGTCTGAAATGGTATAGGGCAGGGGTGTCAAACTGCTGGCCCTCGGGCAGGATGCATCGCCTACCCCCGCTCTGGCAAGGGGAAAAATATTGCAATACGTCGTGACACATCACATGACGCAGTGAGTTTGACACCCCTGGTTTAGGGTTTCCTGCCTGAGCAGGAGTTGGACTAGAAAACCTCCAAGGTCCCTTCCAACTCTATTATTATTATTATTATTATTATTATTATTATTATTATTATTCAGATGTTGACAACTGACTCATATTGATGATGGTTGCAGTGTCCCACGTTCATGTGATAACCTTTTGTGACCTCACAAGCAAAGTCAATAAGGAAGTGAGATTCACTTAATAACCCAGGTTACTAACTTATCCACTGCAGTGATTCATTTAACAATTGTGGCAAGAAAGGTCATAAATTTGGGCAAAATTCACTTAATAAATGTCTCACTTAACAACAGAGATTTTGGGCTCAGTTGTGGTCGCAGGTTGAGGACTACCTGTATAACATTTACTGTTTGACTGTCTTTTCCTTCTGTTGTGCATAAGAATGCAGCTACGGGCTCCACAGGTGCCACAGTTAATGGAGACATGTTACCAGCCCTCTTGAGAAATGAGCAGAAATGAAATTCAACCCCGAATCTCATTCTGGCGTGTATTTTTACATTTGGGTCAAAAAATAGTTTTCACCTCCTGGGCACAAAAATCCCTGACCCCGGCATCAGGAATTTTATTCCCCAGACAAAAAAAACGCTTGCTTTTTAAAAACTACAAAACCCACCATTTTTAAGCATGAAATTTAACCCCGAATCTCATTCTGGTGTCCGTTTTTACATTTGGATCAAAAATAATAATTCACCTCCTGGGCAAAAAAAATCCTGACCCCTTCACATCAGGAATTTCCTTCCCCGGACACCAAAAAATTCTTGATTTTTAAAAGCTATAAAAAATGACATTTTTAAGGACGAAATTCAACCCCGAATCTCATTCTGGTGTCCGTTTTTACATTTGGATCAAAAATAATAATTCACCTCCTGGGCACAAAAATCCCTGACCCCTTCGCATCCGGAATTTCCTTCCCCGGACACCAAAAAAAATCTTGATTTTTAAAAGCTATGAAAAATGACATTTTTAAGGACGAAATTAAACCCCGAATCTCATTCTGGTGTCCATTTTTACATTTGGATCAAAAATAATAATTCACCTCCTGGGCACAAAAATCCCTGACCCCTTCGCATCAGGAATTTCCTTCCCCGGACACCAAAAAAAATCTTGATTTTTAAAAACTATGAAAAATGACATTTTTAAGGACGAAATTCAACGCCGAATCTCATTCTGGTGTCCGTTTTTAGATTTGGGCGGGGAAAAAAATATTCACCTCCTGGGCACAAAAATCCCTGACCACCGGCATCAGGAATTTTCTTCCCCGGACACAAAAAAAATTTCATTTGTGAAAACTATGAAAAATGACATTTTTAAGGACAAAAAGCAACCCCGAATTTAAGTCTGGCATCCGTTTTTACATTTGGGTCAAAAAAAAATTCACCTCAAGACAAAAATCAAATTTTTAAAAGCTATGAAAAACACCATTTGCCTTGCCTTGCCTTGCCTTGCCTTGCCTTGCCTTGCCCTTGCCTTGCCCTTGCCTTGCCTTTGCCTTGCCTTTGCCTTGCCTTTGCCTATCAAGTCTTTAATTCCCTCCAAAGAGTTACACTATTACAAAGTTAAACTTTGCAGCCCAGTGCTGTGCAATCAGCTACCCTTCCCAATAGAATAGACTGAGGAGACCTATGGTTTTTGTAAGAAGCTGAGTGTATGCGTGAGTCCAGCCCCCCTTGGAATGGGCCGGGCCTGTGGGAAGCAGATGCACTCCTCCATCCAAAGCAAACAAAATGCAGGCTACACTTGAAGGGCAAAGATTGGCAGTGTCAGAGTGTGAATTTCCCATGGTGGCAGTGCCAGAATCCAGGTACGCAGGTCCTGGGAATATCAGAACAAGGGAAGATACAGCGGGTAAGCTGGTGGCAAGAAAAAGCAGTCACACTGTCACCATTCTCTGATCTTAATTTAATTTAATTTAATTTAATAATATTTGTATACCGCCCTTCTCCCTGAGGACTCAGGGCGGTTCACAGGGCAGAATAAAATACTTGCCACTCTTTGTCTCTTAAGTGTAGTCTGCCTTTTGCTCCCTTCTTTGATTTTGGTACTATCATTGCTTTCCCTTTCTGCCAGCTTACCTGCCGTATCTTCTCTAGCTTTCTTGTTGTCATTGCCTGCATGCCTCCATTGTGGCCCTGCCACCACTGTGCACTGACACTCTGATCAATGATGGCAGTGCTTGAATTGAGGCATGTAGGCAATGAACATCAGTTAGAGAAGATACGGCGGGTACTCTGGAAGCAAAGGAAAACAATGGTGGCACCAAAGGAAGGGAACAAAAGGCAGACTACACTTAAGAGGCAAAGAGTGCCAAGATTGGAGAGTCAATGCCAAGTGGTGGCAGTGCCAGAATGGAACCACACAGGCAATGAGAACATCAGAAAAAAAAATGAGATACAGCGGGTACGCTGGCGGCAAGTTAAAGCAATGGCGGCACCAAAGTCAAGGAAGGGAATGAAAGCATCAGAGAGTTGCAGTGCCAGAAGCGAGGCACGCAGGCTCTCTGAAGATCAGAAAAAGATAAGATACGGCGGGTACGCTGGCAGCGAGTTAAAGCAATGGCGGCACCAAAGTCAAGGAAGGGAATGAAAGCATCAGAGAGTTGTAGTGCCAGAAGCGAGGCACGCAGGCTCTCTGAAGATCAGAAAAAGATAAGATACGGCGGGTACACTGGCGGCGAGAGAAAACAATGGCGGCACCAAAGTCAAGGAAGGGAACGAAAGAAAGAAACATTACACTTAAGGGAAGCTGTGCCAGCTTTCCATTCAAAAAAGCCACCCCACCCATCACCCCACGCAATCTCTGCTCTGTTCTCCTCCATCTCAATCGTTCTGGGCATGTGTCAAAGCTCTTTCCCAGGGTTCCTTCGTAGCAGCAGCTGCAGCAGCGTACAAGTAACTCCATCTGCGATGACGTGGGGGGGGCCTTCCTTCATCTGGAAACATGCAGGTGCAATGTCTTCTGAGCAGGATGACTCCAGCTGAATACGTTTACTCTGCAAAAAAAAAGTACAAAAAAGCCTAAGTAAGTAAAAAAAAACCCAAAAGTTATTCTCAGGATTTCTCAAGAAGGTAAAGCTTGGGGAACTGCACTAGCCTCTCCTCGCCTCTACCTCTCTCATAGGAACACCAACTGATGCAGTGTCCCGGTGGGAAAAGACAAGCTTTCAATGGGTTTGAGGGGACAGTATTTACATCACCCAACTCAGTAGTGCCCATTAAGAAATGTGACTCAAATCACCCGCTCCTTACCTGTAAACTCCAAGCTCTCGCTGTCCCGCCACACAAAGGAAAACGTGGTCATCTTGGTATTTCTCTTCTCCAAAAGGCAGGCTGATGAAGGGTCTTCACAGAAGGGCTCTACGTCCATCCATCGAGCAGGCTAATTCTAGAAAGAGGGAGAAACAGGTGGTTAAAGACTGCTTTTTGTCCCAAAAGAGGGCTAAATGCAAATTGCTAAATGCAAAACAGCTACTGAAGTTGACCCTATCTATGCTCAGAAAAAAAGTGTGTGAACTGAATAGGACCCAAAATATTGGAACAATTCTGTGTTTCACCAGCCACTAGGTTGCCGCAAAGCTACTCAACTACCTTGTCCTATCTCTGTGTTTTGGATTTTGTTGCTAAGATGGCCCCTGATGGTCTTTCTAAATCTCTCCTCTTTGCCCAACCCTCAGAGGAATTGAGAATAGGATAATCGTACATCTCTTTGACCGAGCTTCAATCTGAAACTTATTCCCAAAGCTTAATTTGAACTAATTTCAATGGCATAACATTTTTTTAATCATGGTAGGCACCTTGATGATTTAAAAAAACAAAAGTACTGATGCTGCAGGCACAGTGATGGTTACATTTCTGTTTTTTTACGTTATAACTGTGGGCAGCAATTAACCTTAGCAATTTTAAAAGTTTAGGTTACATTTATTCCTATTGCTTAGTAGACTAAGGTTTAACGTATAACCTATGTTTAGTGTTATTTCTAATTTTACATTTGTACGTTTCTAAGTTGCTTTACGTCTATCCAGCTTTTGTTTCTTCTACCATCTAAGTGCCTCAAAAATACTAACAGGTAATCTATAAATAATGCAATTAAAATTGCTCTTAAAATTACACAAGAGAATTGTTCAGAAATCAAAAGCTCGGCAAAAGAGATGCGTTCCTACCTTGTCTCTAAATACCTGGAAAGTGGAGCCCACGAGCACCACCTGGCAGGCAAGCTAAAGGGCCCTTTGCAGTAGACTGCAAAACTCTGGACCTGGGGTGTGGGAAGACATTGCAAAAGGTCCATATCCTGCTATTTCCCACCCAAACTGCAATATTTAGAGTGGAAATTGAGTATGTTTGGGAGCCAACTAAAAGCTGCAACAGGCAGTGCGAAATACAGTGCCTGTTACAGCTTTTAGTTGGCTCCCAAACATATTCAATTTCCATCCCCATCACTTTAAAAGGAAAAAGCCTGAAGCTCAGTGAAACTGGGAAAGAAAGAAAGACACCCCAAATTCCCCATTGACTACTTATCCGGTTTCCTGAGATCCTTTGTAACAGCCTGCAGGACAGGTCACCATCCAGCAGTGCTTCTTTCCCCAGGGCTGGTTCCAAAAGACTGAAGCTCTCAGCCAGCAGGCCTTTATAGGACCCTTCTACCTGGGCCACACCCAATAGATCAGTGAATGCACCTGCGACTGGGAGAAATTAGCAAACTTACAAGCCAGACTCTCCCAAGACTCAAGTCTCCTGTTGCCTCCAGTGGAATATCTGAAGCAATTATCGTTGAGTTGGTCTTGCCGTCTCTAAGTGACCTACATGTGCACTGGCTGTTACCACTGACTTGGTCTGACCGTCACTAAGTGAAACACGTCACTAAGTGAAACACATGTGTTGTCTGTTACCATTGAGTTGATCTTGCTGTCTCTAAGTGACCTACACATGCACTGGCTGTTACCATTGACTTGGTCTGACCGTCACTAAGTGAAACACGTCACTAAGTGAAACACATGTGTTCTCTGTTACCATTGAGTTGATCTTGCCGCCTCTAAGTGACCTACACGTGCAATGGCTGTTACCATTGACTTGGCCTGTCCGCCACTAAGTGAAACACGTCACTAAGTGAAACACATGTGTTGTCTGTTACCATTGAGTTGGTCTTGCCGTCTCTAAGTGACGTACACGTGCACTGGCTGTTACCATTGACTTGGTCTGACCGTCACTAAGTGAAACACGTCACTAAGTGAAACACATGTGTTGTCTGTTACCACTGAGTTGATCTTGCCGCCTCTAAGTGACCTACACGTGCAATGGCTGTTACCATTGACTTGGCCTGTCCGCCACTAACTGAAACACGTCACTAAGTGAAACACATGTGTTGTCTGTTACCATTGAGTTGGTCTTGCCGTCTCTAAGTGACCTACACGTGCACTGGCTGTTACCATTGACTTGGTCTGACCGTCACTAAGTGAAACACGTCACTAAGTGAAACACATGTGTTGTCTGTTACCATTGAGTTGGTCTTGCCGCCTCTAAGTGACCTACACGTGCAATGGCTGTTACCATTGACTTGGCCTGTCCGCCACTAACTGAAACACATCACTAAGTGAAACACATGTGTTCTCTGTTACCATTGAGTTGGTCTTGCCGTCTCTAAGTGACCTACACGTGCACTGGCTGTTACCATTGACTTGGTCTGACCGTCACTAAGTGAAACACGTCACTAAGTGAAACACATGTGTTGTCTGTTACCATTGAGTTGATCTTGCCGCCTCTAAGTGACCTACACGTGCAATGGCTGTTACCATTGACTTGGCCTGTCCGCCACTAAGTGAAACACGTCACTAAGGGAAACACATGTGCTGTCTATTACCATTGAGTTGGTCTTGCCGTCTCTAAGTGACCTACACGTGCACTGGCTGTTACCATTGACTTGGTCTGACCGTCACTAAGTGAAACACGTCACTAAGTGAAACACATGTGTTGTCTGTTACCATTGAGTTGGTCTTGCCGTCTCTAAGTGACCTACACGTGCACTGGCTGTTACCATTGACTTGGTCTGACCGTCACTAAGTGAAACACATCACTAAGTGAAACACATGTGTTGTCTGTTACCATTGAGTTGATCTTGACGTCTCTAAGTGACCTACACGTGCACTGGCTGTTACCATTGACTTGGTCTGACAGTCACTAAGTGAAACACATCACTAAGTGAAACACATGTGTTGTCTGTTACCATTGAGTTGATCTTGCCGCCTCTAAGTGACCTACACGTGCAATGGCTGTTACCATTGACTTGGCCTGTCCGCCACTAAGTGAAACACGTCACTAAGTGAAACACATGTGTTGTCTATTACCATTGAGTTGGTCTTGCCGTCTCTAAGTGACCTAAACGTGCACTGGCTGTTACTGTTGACTTGGTCTGACCGTCACTAAGTGAAACATGTCACTAAGTGAAACACATGTGTTGTCTGTTACCATTGAGTTGATCTTGCAGTCTCTAACTGACCTACACGTGTACTGGCTGTTACCATTGACTTGGCCTGTCCGCCACTAAGTGAAACACGTCACTAAGTGAAACACATGTGTAGTCTGTTACCATTGAGTTGATCTTGCCGTCTCTAAGTAACCTACACGTGCACTGGCTGTTACAATTGACATGGCCTGTCCGCCACTAAGTGAAACACGTCACTAAGTGAAACACATGTGTTGTCTATTACCATTCAGTTGGTCTTGCCGTCTCTAAGTGACCTACACTTGCACTGGCTGTTACCATTGACTTGGTCTGACCATCACTAAGTGAAACACGTCACTAAGTGAAACACATGTGTTGTCCGTTACCATTGAGTTGGTCTTGCCGTCTCTAAGTGACCTACACGTGCACTGGCTGTTACCATTGACTTGGTCTGACCATCACTAAGTGAAACACGTCACTAAGTGAAACACATGTGTTGTCTGTTACCATTGAGTTGGTCTTGCCGTCTCTAACTGACCTACACGTGCACTGGCTGTTACCATTGACTTGGTCTGACCGTCACTAAGTGAAACACATCACTAAGTGAAACACATGTGTTGTCTGTTACCATTGAGTTGATCTTGCCGCCTCTAAGTGACCTACACGTGCAATGGCTGTTACCATTGACTTGGCCTGTCCGCCACTAAGTGAAACACGTCACTAAGTGAAACACATGTGTTGTCTGTTACCTTTGAGTTGGTCTTGCCGTCTCTAAGTGACCTACACGTGCACTGGCTGTTACCATTGACTTGGTCTGACCGTCACTAAGTGAAACACATCACTAAGTGAAACACATGTGTTGTCTGTTACCATTGAGTTGGTCTTGCCGTCTCTAAGTGACCTACACGTGCACTGGCTGTTACCATTGACTTGGTCTGACTGTCACTAAGTGAAACACGTCACTAAGTGAAACCCATATGTTTTCTGTAACCATTGAGTTGATCTTGCCGCCTCTAAGTGACCTACACGTGCAATGGCTGTTACCATTGACTTGGCCTGTCCGCCACTAAGTGAAACACGTCACTAAGTGAAACACATGTGTTGTCTATTACCATTCAGTTGGTCTTGCCGTCTCTAAGTGACCTACACTTGCACTGGCTGTTACCATTGACTTGGTCTGACCATCACTAAGTGAAACACGTCACTAAGTGAAACACATGTGTTGTCCGTTACCATTGAGTTGGTCTTGCCGTCTCTAAGTGACTTACACGTGCACTGGCTGTTACCATTGACTTGGTCTGACCATCACTAAGTGAAACACGTCACTAAGTGAAACACATGTGTTGTCTGTTACCATTGAGTTGATCTTGCCGTCTCTAAGTGACCTACACGTGCAATGGCTATTACCATTGAATTGGTCTGTCCACCACTAACTGAAACACGTCACTAAGTGAAACACATGTGTTGTCTGCTACCATTGAGTTGGTCTTGCCGTCTCTAAGTGACCTACACGTGCACTGGCTGTTACCATTGACTTGGTCTGACCGTCACTAAGTGAAACACGTCACTAAGTGAAACACATGTGTTGTCTGTTACCATTGAGTTGGTCTTGCCGTCTCTAAGTGACCTACACGTGCACTGGCTGTTACCGTTGACTTGGTCTGACCGTCACTAAGTGAAACATGTCACTAAGTGAAACACATGTGTTGTCTGTTACCATTGAGTTGATCTTGCAGTCTCTAACTGACCTACACGTGTACTGGCTGTTACCATTGACTTGGCCTGTCCGCCACTAAGTGAAACACGTCACTAAGTGAAACACATGTGTAGTCTGTTACCATTGAGTTGATCTTGCCGTCTCTAAGTAACCTACACGTGCACTGGCTGTTACAATTGACATGGCCTGTCCGCCACTAAGTGAAACACGTCACTAAGTGAAACACATGTGTTGTCTATTACCATTCAGTTGGTCTTGCCGTCTCTAAGTGACCTACACTTGCACTGGCTGTTACCATTGACTTGGTCTGACCATCACTAAGTGAAACACGTCACTAAGTGAAACACATGTGTTGTCCGTTACCATTGAGTTGGTCTTGCCGTCTCTAAGTGACCTACACGTGCACTGGCTGTTACCATTGACTTGGTCTGACCATCACTAAGTGAAACACGTCACTAAGTGAAACACATGTGTTGTCTGTTACCATTGAGTTGGTCTTGCCGTCTCTAACTGACCTACACGTGCACTGGCTGTTACCATTGACTTGGTCTGACCGTCACTAAGTGAAACACATCACTAAGTGAAATACATGTGTTGTCTGTTACCATTGAGTTGATCTTGCCGCCTCTAAGTGACCTACACGTGCAATGGCTGTTACCATTGACTTGGCCTGTCCGCCACTAAGTGAAACACGTCACTAAGTGAAACACATGTGTTGTCTGTTACCATTGAGTTGGTCTTGCCGTCTCTAACTGACCTACACGTGCACTGGCTGTTACCATTGACTTGGTCTGACCGTCACTAAGTGAAACACATCACTAAGTGAAACACATGTGTTGTCTGTTACCATTGAGTTGATCTTGCCGCCTCTAAGTGACCTACACGTGCAATGGCTGTTACCATTGACTTGGCCTGTCCGCCACTAAGTGAAACACGTCACTAAGTGAAACACATGTGTTGTCTGTAACCATTGAGTTGATCTTGCCGCCTCTAAGTGACCTACACGTGCAATGGCTGTTACCATTGACTTGGCCTGTCCGCCACTAAGTGAAACACGTCACTAAGTGAAACACATGTGTTGTCTATTACCATTCAGTTGGTCTTGCCGTCTCTAAGTGACCTACACTTGCACTGGCTGTTACCATTGACTTGGTCTGACCATCACTAAGTGAAACACGTCACTAAGTGAAACACATGTGTTGTCCGTTACCATTGAGTTGGTCTTGCCGTCTCTAAGTGACTTACACGTGCACTGGCTGTTACCATTGACTTGGTCTGACCATCACTAAGTGAAACACGTCACTAAGTGAAACACATGTGTTGTCTGTTACCATTGAGTTGATCTTGCCGTCTCTAAGTGACCTACACGTGCAATGGCTGTTACCATTGAATTGGCCTGTCCGCCACTAACTGAAACACGTCACTAAGTGAAACACATGTGTTGTCTGCTACCATTGAGTTGGTCTTGCCGTCTCTAAGTGACCTACACGTGCACTGGCTGTTACCATTGACTTGGTCTGACCGTCACTAAGTGAAACACGTCACTAAGTGAAACACATGTGTTGTCTGTTACCATTGAGTTGATCTTGCCGTCTCTAAGTGACGTACACGTGCACTGGCTGTTACCATTGACTTGGTCTGACCGTCACTAAGTGAAACATGTCACTAAGTGAAACACATGTGTTGTCTGTTACCATTGAGTTGATCTTGCAGTCTCTAACTGACCTACACGTGTACTGGCTGTTACCATTGACTTGGCCTGTCCGCCACTAAGTGAAACACGTCACTAAGTGAAACACATGTGTAGTCTGTTACCATTGAGTTGATCTTGCCGTCTCTAAGTAACCTACACGTGCACTGGCTGTTACAATTGACATGGCCTGTCCGCCACTAAGTGAAACACGTCACTAAGTGAAACACATGTGTTGTCTATTACCATTCAGTTGGTCTTGCCGTCTCTAAGTGACCTACACTTGCACTGGCTGTTACCATTGACTTGGTCTGACCGTCACTAAGTGAAACACGTCACTAAGTGAAACACATGTGTTGTCTGTTACCATTGAGTTGATCTTGCCGCCTCTAAGTGACCTACACGTGCAATGGCTGTTACCATTGACTTGGCCTGTCCGCCACTAAGTGAAACACGTCACTAAGTGAAACATATGTGTTGTCTGTTACCTTTGAGTTGGTCTTGCCGTCTCTAAGTGACCTACACGTGCACTGGCTGTTACCATTGACTTGGTCTGACCGTCACTAAGTGAAACACATCACTAAGTGAAACACATGTGTTGTCTGTTACCATTGAGTTGGTCTTGCCCTCTCTAAGTGACCTACACGTGCACTGGCTGTTACCATTGACTTGGTCTGACTGTCACTAAGTGAAACACGTCACTAAGTGAAACCCATATGTTGTCTGTAACCATTGAGTTGATCTTGCCGCCTCTAAGTGACCTACACGAGCAATGGCTGTTACCATTGACTTGGCCTGTCCGCCACTAAGTGAAACACGTCACTAAGTGAAACACATGTGTTGTCTATTACCATTCAGTTGGTCTTGCCGTCTCTAAGTGACCTACACTTGCACTGGCTGTTACCATTGACTTGGTCTGACCATCACTAAGTGAAACACGTCACTAAGTGAAATACATGTGTTGTCCGTTACCATTGAGTTGGTCTTGCCGTCTCTAAGTGACTTACACGTGCACTGGCAGTTACCATTGACTTGGTCTGACCATCACTAAGTGAAACACGTCACTAAGTGAAACACATGTGTTGTCTGTTACCATTGAGTTGATCTTGCCGTCTCTAAGTGACCTACACGTGCAATGGCTGTTACCATTGAATTGGCCTGTCCGCCACTAACTGAAACATGTCACTAAGTGAAACACATGTGTTGTCTGCTACCATTGAGTTGGTCTTGCCGTCTCTAAGTGACCTACACGTGCACTGGCTGTTACCATTGACTTGGTCTGACCGTCACTAAGTGAAACACGTCACTACGTGAAACACAGGTGTTGTGTGTTACCATTGAGTTGATCTTGCCGCCTCGAAGTGACCTACACGTGCAATGGCTGTTACCATTGACTTGGCCTGTCCGCCACTAAGTGAAACACGTCACTATGTGAAACACATGTGTTGTGTGTTACCATTGAGTTGATCTTGCTGCCTCGAAGTGACCTACACGTGCAATGGCTGTTACCATTGACTTGGCCTGTCCGCCACTAAGTGAAACACGTCACTAAGTGAAAAACATGTGTTGTCTGTTACCATTGAGTTGATCTTACCGCCTCTAAGTGACCTACACATGCAATGGCTGTTACCATTGACTTGGCCTGTCCGCCACTAAGTGAAACACGTCACTAAGTTAAACACATGTGTTGTCTGTTACCATTGAGTTGATCTTGCCGCCTCTAAGTGACCTACACGTGCAATGGCTGTTACCATTGACTTGGCCTGTCCGCCACTAACTGAAACATGTCACTAAGTGAAACACATGTGTTGTCTGTTACCATTGAGTTGATCTTGCCGTCTCTAAGTGACCTACACGTGCACTGGCTGTTACCATTGACTTGGTCTGACCGTCACTAAGTGAAACACGTCAGTAAGTGAAATTCATGTGTTGTCTGTTACCATTCAGTTGGTCTTGCCGCCTCTAAGTGACCTACACGCGCATTGGCTGTTACCATTGACTTGGCCTGACCGTCACTAAGTGAAACACATCACTAAGTGAAACACATGTATTGGCTGTTACCATTGAGTTGCTCTTGCTATCTCTGACTGAGCTACACGTGCACTGGCTGTTACCATTGACTTGGTCTGACCATCACTAAGTGAAACACGTCACTAAGTGAAACATGTGTTGCCTATTACCATTCAGTTGGTTTTGCCGCATCTAAGTGACCTACACGTACACTAGCTGTTCCCGTTGACTTGGTCTAACCATTACTAAGTGAAACACGTGTTGGCTGTTACCATTGAGTTGAACTTGCCGCCTCTAAGTGACCTACACATGCACTGGCTGTTACCATTGACTTGGTCTAATCATCACTAAGTGAAACACGTCACTAAGTGAAACATGTGTTGGCTATTACCATTCAGTTTGTCTTGCCGCCTCTAAGTGACCTACATGTGTACTGGCTGTAACCGTTGACTTGGTCTGACCGTCAATAAGTGAAACACATCACTAAGTGATACACATGTGTTGCCTGTATCCATTCAGTTGGTTTTGCCGTCTCTAAGTGACCTACACGTGCACTGGCTGTTACCGTTGACTTGGTCTAACCATTACTAAGTGAAACATGTGTTGGCTGTTACCATTGAGTTGAACTTGCCGCCTCTAAGTGACCTACACATGCACTGGCTGTTACCATTGACTTGGTCTAATCGTCACTAAGTGAAACATGTCACTAAGTGAAACACATGTGTTGGCTGTTACCATTGAGTTGAACTTGCCGCCTCTAAGTGACCTACACATGCACTGGCTGTTACCATTGACTTGTCCTAACCGTCACTAAGTGAAACACGTCACTAACTGAAACACATGTGTTGCCTATTACCATTCAGTTGGTTTTGCCGTCTCTAAGTGACCTACACGTGCACTGGCTGTTACCGTTGACTTGGTCTAACCGTTACTTAGTGAAACACGTGTTGGCTGTTACCATTGAGTTGATCTTGCCGCCTCTAAGTGACCTACACATGCACTGGCTGTTACCGTTGACTTGGTCTGACCGTCACTAAGTGAAACATGTCACTAAGTGAAACATGTTTTGCCTGTTGCCATTCAGTTGGTTTTGCCGATTCTAAGTGACCTACATGTGCACTGGCTGTTACCATTGACTTGGTCTGACCGTCACTAAGTGAAACACATCACTAAGTGAAACATGTGTTGCCTATTACCATTCAGTTGGTTTTGCCGCCTCTAAGTGACCCACACATGCACTGGCTGTTACAATTGACAAGGCCTGTCCGCCACTAAGTGAAACACATCACTAAGTAAAACATATGTGTTGGCTGTTACCATTGAGTTGGTCTTATCGTCTCTAAGTGACCTACACGTGCACTGGCTGTTACCGTTGATTTGGTCTGACCATCACTAAGTGAAACACGTCACTAAATAAAACACGTGTTGGCTGTTACCATTGAGTTGGTCTTGCCATCTCTGAGTGACCTACACGTGCACTGGCTGTTACCATTGACTTGACCTGACCGTAACTAAGTGAAACACGTCACTAAGTGAAACACATGTATTGTCTGTTACCATTCAGTTGGGTTTGCCGCCTCTAAGTGACCTACATGTGCACTGGCTGTTACCATTGACTTGGTCTGACCGTCACTAAGTGAAACACATCACTAAGTGAAACATGTGTTGCCTATTACCATTCAGTTGGTTTTGCCGCCTCTAAGTGACCCACACATGCACTGGCTGTTACAATTGACAAGGCCTGTCCGCCACTAAGTGAAACACATCACTAAGCAAAACATATGTGTTGGCTGTTACCATTGAGTTGGTCTTATCGTCTCTAAGTGACCTACACGTGCACTGGCTGTTACCGTTGATTTGGTCTGACCATCACTAAGTGAAACACGTCACTAAGTAAAACACGTGTTGGCTGTTACCATTGAGTTGGTCTTGCCATCTCTGAGTGACCTACACGTGCACTGGCTGTTACCATTGACTTGACCTGACCGTAACTAAGTGAAACACGTCACTAAGTGAAACACATGTATTGTCTGTTACCATTCAGTTGGGTTTGCCGCCTCTAAGTGACCTACATGTGCACTGACAGTAACCGTTGACTTGGTCTGACCATCACTAAGTGAAACACGTCACTAAGTGAAACACGTGTTGTCTGTTACCATTGAGTTGGTCTTGCCACATCCGAGTGAGCTAAACATGTACTGGCTGTTACCATTGACATGGTCTGACCATCACTAAGTGAAACACGTCACTAAGTGAAACACATGTGTTGCCTATTACCATTTAGTTGGTTTTGCCGTCTCTAAGTGACCTACACGTGCACTGGCTGTTACCGTTGACTTGGTCTAACCATTACTAAGTGAAACACGTGTTGGCTGTTACCATTGAGTTGAACTTGCCGCCTCTAAGTGACCTACACATGCACTGGTTGTTACCATTGACTTGGTCTAATCATCACTAAGTGAAACACGTCACTAAGTGAAACATGTGTTGGCTATTACCATTCAGTTTGTCTTGCCGCCTCTAAGTGACCTACACGTGTACTGGCTGTAACCGTTGACTTGGTCCGACCATCAATAAGTGAAACACATCTCTAAGTGATACACATGTGTTGCCTGTATCCATTCAGTTGGTTTTGCCGTCTCTAAGTGACCTACACGTGCACTGGCTGTTACCGTTGACTTGGTCTAACCATTACTAAGTGAAACACGTGTTGGCTGTTACCATTGAGTTGAACTTGCCACCTCTAAGTGACCTACACATGCACTGGCTGTTACCATTGACTTGGTCTAATCGTCACTAAGTGAAACATGTCACTAAGTGAAACACATGTGTTGGCTGTTACCATTGAGTTGAACTTGCCGCCTCTAAGTGACCTACACATGCACTGGCTGTTACCATTGACTTGTCCTAACCGTCACTAAGTGAAACACGTCACTAACTGAAACACATGTGTTGCCTATTACCATTCAGTTGGTTTTGCCGTCTCTAAGTGACCTACACGTGCACTGGCTGTTACCATTGACTTGGTCTAACCGTTACTTAGTGAAACACGTGTTGGCTGTTACCATTGAGTTGATCTTGCCGCCTCTAAGTGACCTACACATGCACTGGCTGTTACCGTTGACTTGGTCTGACAGTCACTAAGTGAAACATGTCACTAAGTGAAACATGTTTTGCCTGTTGCCATTCAGTTGGTTTTGCCGACTCTAAGTGACCTACACATGCACTGGCTGTTACTGTTGACTTGGTCTGACCGTCACTAAGTGAAGCATGTCACTAAGTGAAACATGTGTTGCCTGTTACCATTGAGTTGGTCTTCCCACCTCTAAGTGACCTACACGTGCACTGGCTGTTACCATTGACTTGGTCTAATCGTTAGTAAGTGAAATACGTGTTGGCTGTTACTTTTGAGTTGATCTTGCCGCCTCTAAGTGACCTACACATCCACTGGCTGTTACCATTGACTTGGCCTAACCGTCACTAAGTGAAACACGTCACTAAGTGAAACACATGTTGGCTGTTACTATTGAGTTGGTCTTGCCATCTCTAAATGACCTACATGTGCACTGGCTGTTACCATTGACTTGGTCTGACCGTCACTAAGTGAAACACATCACTAAGTGAAACATGTGTTGCCTATTACCATTCAGTTGGTTTTGCCGCCTCTAAGTGACCCACACATGCACTGGCTGTTACAATTGACAAGGCCCGTCCGCCACTAAGTGAAACACATCACTAAGTGAAACATATGTGTTGGCTGTTACCATTGAGTTGGTCTTATCGCCTCTAAGTGACCTACACGTGCACTGGCTGTTACCATTGACTTGACCTGACCGTAACTAAGTGAAACACGTCACTAAGTGAAACACATGTGTTGTCTGTTACCATTCAGTTGGGTTTGCCGCCTCTAAGTGACCTACATGTGCACTGACAGTAACCGTTGACTTGGTCTGACCATCACTAAGTGAAACACGTCACTAAGTGAAACACGTGTTGTCTGTTACCATTGAGTTGGTCTTGCTACATCCGAGTGAGCTAAACATGCACTGGCTGTTACCATTGACATGGTCTGACCATCACTAAGTGAAACACATGTGTTGCCTATTACCATTCAGTTGGTTTTGCCGCCTCTAAGTGACCTACACGTGCACTGGCTGTTCCCGTTGACTTGGTCTAACCGTTACTAAGTGAAACACGCGTTGGCTGTTACCATTGAGTTGATCTTGCCGCCTCTAAGTGACCTACACGTGCACTGGCTGTTACCATTGACTTGTTCTGACCATCACAAAGTGAAACACGTCACTAAGTGAAACATGTGTTGCCTATTACCATTCAGTTGGTTTTGCTGCCTCATCAGGAATTTTCTTCCCCGGACACCAAAAAATTCTTGATTTTTAAATGGTATGAAAAACACCGTTTTTAAGGACGAAATTCAACCCCGAATCTCATTCTGGTGTCCGTTTTTAGATTTTAGTCAAAAAAACTTTTTCACCTCCTGGGCACAAAAATCCCTGACTCCGGCATCAGGAATTTTCTTCCCCGGACTCCAAAAAAATCTTGATTTTTAAATCCTATGAAAAACACCATTTTTAAGGACGAAATTCAACCCCAAATCATATTCTGGTGTCCGTTTTTAGATTTGAGTCAAAAAAAAATTTTTCACCTCCTGGGCAGAAAAATCCCTGACCCCGGCATCAGGAATTTTCTTCCCTGGACACCAAAAAAATCTTGATTTTTAAATGCTATGAAAAACAACATTTTTAAGTATGAAATTCAACCCCGAATCTCATTCTGGTGTCTGTTTTTAGATTTGAGTCAAAAAAAAAAAATCACCTCCTGGGCACAAAAATCCCTGACCCCGGCATCAGGAATTTTCTTCCCCGGACACCAAATAAATCTTGATTTTTATAAACTATGAAAAACACCATTTTTAAGGAAGAAATTCAACCCCGAATCTCATTCTGGTGTCCGTTTTTAGATTTGAGTCAAAAAAACTTTTTCACCTCCTGGGCACAAAAATCCCTGAATTTTCTTCTCCGGACACCAAAAAATCTTGATTTTTAAAAACTATGAAAAACACCATTTTTAATGAAGAAATTCAACCCCGAATCTAATTCTGGTGTCCATTTTTACATTTGGGTCAAAAAAAAATTCCACCCCCTGGGCACAAAATTTTTGACCCCGGCATCAGGAATTTTCTTTCCTGGATACCAAAAAAATCTTGATTTTTAAAAGCTATGAAAAACACTATTTTTAAGGATGAAATTCAACCGCAAATCTCATTCTGGTGTCCGGTTTTACATTTGGGTCAAAAAAAAAATCACCTCCTGGGCACAAAAATCCCTGACCCCGGCATCAGGAATTTTCTTCCCTGAAAAGGAAGATATAGAATACTTTGAATATGTATTGTTAAGTAAAAAATGAACCTAGACAACACATTGTTTATTAAGCACTTATGATTTGTAAAAATTAGAAAATCAATAAAATTTTATTTAAAAAAATTCAGACACTTGGCAACTGGTATGTATTTATCATCTATTGGTACCTTCTGACAAGCAATATCAATGGAGAAGTCATTTTCATTTATCAACTGTGTTACTAACTTAACAACTGCAGTGATTCACTTAACAACTGTGTCAAGAAAGGTCACAAAGTGGGGCAAAACTCACTTAATAACCAATCTGAGACCAGTTAGCTATAGTAGTTGAGGCATCAAGCTAGCAACCAGGAGACCGTGAATTCTAGTCCCAGCATAGGCACAAAGTTAGTTGAGTGACCTAAAACAGAGTTCTCCAATGTTTTCAGTTTTGTACACTGGCGGGGTAGGTGCGAAGGGGATGGTTCTGCTCGCCTGCCACTTCAATGGCCCAGTTCCGAAAGGCTCAAGGCCTGGTAGTAGGCCGCAGCCCAGGGTTTGAGGGGGGCCTTGCCTAAAGGGACCCTCTGTCACTCCAAGGAAGGAGGCAATGGCAAATCACTTGGGGGGGGAGAGAAGAAAACTGCAGGGGCTTATCCAGACAATCTCTGAGAATCAAGACATGATTGAACAGAAAAGAAAAAATACCAATCTATATTCTGACAAGACCTAGCTTGCAAAAGTAACAGTAAGCTTCCATGACAAACGCATATTGTGACACTGCAACACAAACTCTGCCTCTTTTATTATGTCACACGCATATACACAAGGGGTGGAGCTTGAGCTGTCACTGCATGAGGCCCATTTCAACTTTTGGCTGCAATTTCACTTGTTTACGGCAGGATATTCACTTTGGAAGAAAGGGATTTTTGAAGAAATGCTTCAGTTGTGCAACCCCTGCCCCAGATACATTCTCCTTGCCTTTGGCCAGTTTGAGAAAGGGGATTAAAAAATTATCCAGTCAAATCTGGATTTTCAATTTCTGTGTTAAAATGTTATATTGTCAATTTCTTCTAATGTACGATTTACTTCGTAATTAAATAACCTCTATCGGATGCCGGTTTCCATTCTATGTACACAGTCCTTTTTTTGGTTTTAATGTTTTCCTTGGAAGAAATGATCCTAAGAATGTAGCTCTGGCCACACAAAAAGGACATCTATTTGCTTAATTATGTAACCTTCATTGAGCATATTGTGTAGTGGGTCCAACGCAAGGAAGAGACGCCAGCCAGAGTGTGAGTTCAGCTCTTTATTGGAGGGGATGGCCCACTGGGGAATGAGGGTTACCTGGCTTCCTTAAATACCTAGCCAGGTAAGCGGACAGCCAATGGGGTTGGCCCTAGGTTTCCTGCCGAAACTGGGTTTCCCGCCAAAACCCGTTCAGGCCAATGCCCCCTGGTGGCTGTTGCTATGCAGGTGAAGAACCACATAACAATGAACAACTTGCAACTAACTATAACTATATACACTGCGTGTCAATGATAAGAAAAAAAACAATGCAACTGTGTAAGGGTCATTTGCACACATAGTCCGCCAGGTAGGCAGGTGTCCTGTGGGGCCGGGTGGACCGTCTGGGTGTGGCCTGGCCCTGGGCTTGGACGGCTGGTTCCTGAGGCCTCTGTGCTGGGTTGAACAGAACTGGGTTCAGGAGGCCCTCCTCCTCTGGCTCCTGCCCCGTGTTGTTTCCGGTTGGGCTGGCCTCTCCTTGGGTGTGGCTCTCCTGTTGGGCGTGTGTGGTGCGCTCAGGGACCCATCCTCTGAGCTGGTCGATGTGTCGCCTTATGTGTCTGTCCCCCTCCACCCCCACGATGTAGGAGAGGGGTCCAGTTATTTCAACCACTGTTCCTGGGACCCATGGGTGCCCTGCCCCATAGTTGCCCAGACCAGGTCCCCCACGTTGAGGACTCTGTGTGCTGGTGATGATGACGATGAAGATGATGATGATGCTGATGGTGGTGGTGACCTAACCGTCTCGGCTGCTGCCCGGTCTGGGTGTAAACGGTCCAGCTTGGTGATGAGGCGCCGTCCCCATCGCAGTTCTGCTGGGCTCTTACCGGTAGCAACGCATGGTGTAGTGTGCTGGGCGAGTAGGAATTTGGCCAGTCTGTGGTGCCAGTCCCCGCTAATGATGCGCCAGAGTGCGTCTTTGGTCGTCCTTACCATCTGTTCGGCTTGCCCGTTGGTTGATGGATGGAAAGGCACGGAGGTGGCGTGCCTAATCCAGTTCGCCTTCAAGAACGCCTGGAAATCAGTAGCGGTAAACTGAGGCCCATTGTCAGACACAATTACGTCGGGGAGGCCGTGTGTGGCAAAGAGAGCTCTGAGCACCTGGATTGTCCTCCCCGAGGTCATGTTGGGCACTGGGACTACCTCCAACCACTTGGAGTGGCTGTCCACCACTACTAAGAATAGCTGGCCCTGAAATGGCCCTGCATAGTCAATGTGGATGCGGGACCAGGGTGTGTGTGTGGCTTCCTACCGGTGCACGGGTGTGTGTGGCATTTCCGGTCTGGATCTCTGGCACGTGTAACAGGCCTTGACCCGTTCCTCAATGTCCTTGTCCAGCCCTGGCCACCAGAGATAGCTTCAGGCCAGGGCCTTCATCCTAACCACCCCCGGGTGTCCCTCGTGTAAGGAGTCCAATACCCTGCCCCTTACTGCGGTGGGAATGATGACTCTGCTTCCCCAGAGGAGGCAGCCCCTGTGTGTGGAGATTTCGTTGCGCCTGGTGAAATAGGCCTGGAACTCAGGTCCCGGGGACTTGTCCTGCCACCCTGTGCAAACCCAGGAATGTACCCTGCTCATGGTGTAGTCTGTGGCTGTGTGGCTGGCAATGTCCTTGGCATGAACTGGGTACTCTGGCAGCTCCTGCAGTGCTAGGATCTGTGTGGCTGGGGCCAGGTCTGGATCAGGGGTGTCTATGGGTAGCCTACTTAGACCGTCTGCGTGGCCCATCTCCTTCCCTGGCTTATGCACCAGCTTGCAATTGTAGGCTGCAAGGAAGATGGACCACCGGAGCATTCTGGGGGACAAGATTTGTAGGGTCTGCCTGTCCATTGTGAACAGGCCCAGGAGTGGTTTGTCGTCCGTGTAGACCAGGGGTCGGCAACCGGAAAAAGGAAAAGAGCCACTCAGAACTGGTCCGTCACACACACAAAAAGGTGGGAGCCGCAAAATGTGCACACGCATGCGCAAAACAAGGCAAAACGTGCACCAGCCCTGCCCCCATCCACCTCCAGTATGGATGGCTCTGCCAAAAGAAAAGCAGCCGAAGCAAGCCTCCCATTGAGAGAATGGGGTGGCAGAGGCTTGCAAAACGGCGGATCCAGCCTCTGCCAGCGGCTTGCAAAACGGCAGATCGAGCCTCTGCCGGCGGCGGAGGCTTGCAGAACGGCGGATCGAGCCTCTGCCGGCGGCGGAGGCTTGCAAAACGACAGATCGAGCCTCTGCCGGCAGCGGAGGCTTGCAAAACGGCAGATCGAGCCTCTGCTGGTGGCGGAGGCTTGCAAAACGTCGTATCCAGCCTCTGCTGGCGGCTTGCAAAACAGCGGAGCGAGCCTCTGCCGGCAGCGGAGGCTTGCAAAACAGCGGATCCAGCCTCCGCTAGCGGCTTGCAAAACGGTGGATCGAGCCTCTGCCAGCAGCGGAGGCTTGCAAAATGGCAGATTGAGCCTCTGCCGGCGGAATTTGGAGTTGGGTAAGGAAGCGCAAAATTCAGGAAGGAAAGCGGGGTGGCGGGCGAACGGGAGACCTGCCGACGTTTGGGGAGGTTTGGGGAGGTGCGTGCTGGGGAAAAGGCTGGGAGAGGAGGGGGTCCAGGCTGGGGGGGAGGGATGGGGTGGGGGAGAAGGAGCCTCCTCCTCCTCCAGTGGCGACACCCCCGGTCGGGCCCCGGTGGCGGAGGAGGCAGTGGCGGCGGCGGAGGAGGCCGCAGCACCGGCAGCCTTCCTAGCAGCGGCAGAGACAGAGGCGGCGGCGGCAGAGGAGGAGGAGGAGGCGGCGGCGGCGGCGGCTGCAGAGGCAGCTTCCTGGCGGTCTTCTTCCTCTCGGCTTCCTGCCTCTCTGCCCACGGTGCGAGCTCGGACGTTACGGGGCTGGCCGGCCCGGACTGGGTCGGGCGAGTCAATCACCTCCTCCTCCTCCTTCTCCCGCTCCCTCTCCTCTCCAGGGTGACCCTCCTGAATGTCTTTCCCGACAGCCCGCTTCACCCCACTTGGTTTTGCAACTTGAAAAAGGACGCCTTGCTTGGGGGAGGGAAGGAGGCAAAGGCTCTGGCCGGGCGGCGCAGAAACGCTTCCTGAGCCGTGGCTTCTCTCTGCCTCCTTCCGAGGTGCCCCATTGCCTTCCTCTGTTTACTCCTGATTGACTGCCTCCTGCGTCGGGCGTCCTTGAACAGGGCCAGCTGTGGGTCATCTTCATCCACGCTGTCAGGCTCACACAGCTGGGTCTCCGTCGTGACCAGGTGGGAGGGGCCTGGCTGAGGGCTCTCATCAGCAAGCTCTTCAACACCCCCCTCCTCCTCCTCTGAGTCATCCGACCCAACTGCCGAACCCACAGGCTGACCCTGAATCACAACAGCCAGGTAAACGGACAGCCAATGGGGTTGGCCCTAGGTTTCCCGCCGAAACTGGGTTTCCCGCCAAAAACCGTTCAGGCCAACGCCCCCTGGTGGCTGTCGCTATGCAGGTGCCTGCATACATAACAGAGCACACTATGCACTCAACAGGTATTTGATTGTAGGCTTGATCTACGAAGAAAATAACACCAAGGTGCCAAGAATAGATTGAAATTCTTCCCCTGTAGCTGAGGCCCTTTCACGAGGAAGCAAAGCATGGGAAGACTTGGCAAGAGCCAGCTCAGGCCTCTATGCACAATTAGGAGCACAAAAACTCAGGGTAATACTTAAAATGTGTGACCCAGCTCATGCCAGGAACAGGTCCAACCAGCAAAACAAATCCAGATTGACAAGAGACACTAGAGCAAAATAGGAAGTTTGATTAAGAATCTGCTGTTTAAAGTTTTGAATCTTGCAGAAATGTCTAAGATTTCTGCTTATTTGAAAGATCATTCACAGGAAAGATATATTTCAGTTTGGAGGAGATGGATAGATTATATTCAGAATAAATATGGGACTAAAAAGTTCCATTTAGTTTACGAGTAGATTTTAGAGGGATATCGTTATTGATCTTAGTCTTAGTACCTTGTATGTATCTATGTTAAAGGGGAGTTAAAGCACATTATGAACTTGGTTAATTTTATATTATGGATAATCCTTATTTAGAATATGATTATTATAACTATAACCCTGTATTTAGCTCTGGGAAGTGGGGGGGGGAAAGTGGGGTGGTTTGGGGAGGTGGGAATTTGGGGATGTATTGTAAAATTTTGTTTCTGTAAAATTCTTTAATTAAAAAAAAAAGAATCTGCTGGGCCTGAAGCTCACTTATGAGTAGAAACAATACGAAAGTGGTCAAACAGGTATCAAAGGAATGAAGTGGGGGGGGGGGAGAACCTAGGACCTGAAGAACAAAAATCAGGTTGCAAAAAAAGAATAGAATGTCAAAGATAAAATTTGCCACATATACTTCTCTTTCCTTTCATAATCCCTTTTGTCTGTCCAATTTAAAACAACTTCTGTCTTATCCTCAACCAACCATTTATAATATTGACAGGACTGATACACGTTGCTAGCCTCTAAAGTAATTGATTGGCTTCAGCTTAACATGTAGTAGAAATCCAGACACTCCTGAGTTGTTCCACAAGCCATGTATAAAACCAACCATGACTTCCCATGGTTTGTGAAACTAACCAACATCAGACTGAGTTAAGGACAGGAAGGATCAAAAACGTAATGCAGTGAAGGGGTAGGTTGAAAACCTCTAAACAAACTAGAAGAACAAGAAGGTATCTTTTCTATCCAAAGAGACAGAAGGAAGGAATTACGTAATAAAAGCCAAAAGAAATACTAAGGCTATGTCTAAACAGTAACAGATCTGTGCAGGTTGTCAAATAGAAATAGAAGCTGTGGAGAATAAGGTTTTGCACCTGATGGCCCTGGCTGGACATCTTCATGCTGAATGAGTCCTCCAGACATATCGGTGGGTAATGTAAATGTCTGCTGTTAGGAAAAGTGTGTGACTTTATAGAAGCCACGAAGCTTGATTCAGACATCTTCTCTGCCTTAATTCCTTTATCTGGAGTTACCCCAAGTGAAGCATCTTATTTTTAGAACAAGTTGTCACGAAAGCAAAATGCAAGGGTGCCTCTATACCAGAGTTTCCCAAACTGTGAAGTTTATCTCCCTTGGGGAGGTACAAAAAAAGTTCAGAAGCAGTTGTGAAGAAACTTGTAGTTCTATATTGTCACAATAAATCCCTCTTTCCCAAAGTTTCATTTCATTGTTTTTAATTGTTCATTTGTGTTCATACTGATTTTTGGATTCTTAGGAGAGGTGTGGTACATTAAGATTACATTAAAGAGAGGTGTGGTGGCAAAAAGTTTAGGACCTCTGCTCTACATCTACAATGCTGCATTGTTATTGTTGAAACATCTCTAATGATTAGTTTTTCTTCTAAATTTCAGATCCTCCAGAAAATGCAAGAACTTCCCCCCAAAATCTATTGAAAATAGTTGCTATTTTCTTACTGCACTGAGCACAATTTAAGATTATCAGACCGTAAAACAGGTCTAGCCCCTCTATGCTTCTGAAGAAGTGAACTGTTGCTCCCAAGAGCTTATGCCTCTTAATAAAATTTCTTAGCCAAAAAGTTGTGTAACAGAAGTAAAGAATAGTAGAGTTGGATGGGACCTTGGAGATCTTCTAGTCCACTGTGCTCAAGCAGGAAACCTATACTGTGTTATAGGCAACCACGGTTCTTTTATGACTCGTGGACTTCAACTCCCAGAATTCCTGAGTCAGGATAGCTGGCTCAGGAATTCTGGGAGTTGAAGTCCATGAGTCATAAAAGAGGCCAGGTTGCCTACCCCTGCGGGCCTATAACCCACCCTATAGGTATTAATAGACTTCTGATGCTTTCCCTTACCAATTGCTTTGTTTAACAACAAATTGCCATCCCAGTTGTGGGCATGACATCAGGACTACCTGTATTGGAAATCAATATGCAGTCTTCCAGAATCACATTGCGGCCCTATCTAGACCGGGATGCCCTGTGCACGGTCACTCACGCGCTCGTGACCTCTCATCTGGACTACTGCAACGCTCTCTACATGGGGCTTCCCTTAAAGACCACTCGGAGGCTCCAGCTGGTACAGAATGCAGCCGCGAGAGTTGTCTTGGGAGTTTCCCGGTACTCCCATGTTACACCTTTGCTCCGCAAGCTGCATTGGCTACCAGTTGTCTTCCGGGTGAGGTTCAAGGTTTTGGTAATGGTTTTCAAGGCCCTACATGGCATGGGTCCGGAGTACCTCGGGGATCACCTGCTGCCGGCGTCAACTTCCCTCCGCCCTGTGCGTTCCCACAGAGAGGGCCTCCTCAGGGTGCCTCCGGTCAGAGAATGTCGGCTGGTGGCCCCCAGGGGGAGAGCCTTCTCTGTGGGCGCCCCGGCTTTATGGAATCAGCTGCCGTTTGAGCTCCGGATGGCACCTGACCTTCGCTCCTTCCGACGCGGCCTGAAGACCTACCTATTTGAGCAAGCCGGCCTGGCCTGATGGGGGATGTGCTGGGGTTTTTATTGGGGATTTTTATTACTCTACTGTTTTTAGCTCGGGCTCTTATTTAATTCTTTAATTTTTGTATTCTGTATTTTTATGTGCCCTGTTCACCGCCCTGAGTCCTTCGGGAGAAGGGCGGTATACAAATATAATAAATGAAATGAAATGAAATGAAATATGAGGCAAAATGGTTTAGTGAAGCTGTTTTGGTGGACTAGACGGTAAATGCCTGGAACCACACTGCGCCCTGCTTCTCCATTATGCCTCTAAGGCTTTTTTAAAGCTCATGGGCTTCAAAAGGAGCTTATCTGGGTGCTAAGATGCTTGGAGAAGGAGTTTCTCTTCATTCCAACACCATGAGAAGCACATGTGGTTGGAGGGCAGGAGCAGCTTTTCACCCTAGAGAGGCAACCTCAGCTCTTTTATGACTCATGGACTTCAACTCCCAGAATTCCTCAGTCAGCTACTAACTGAGGAATTCTGGGAGTTGAAGTCCATGAGTCATAAAAGAGCTGAGGTTGCTTACCCCTGCCCTAGATGCAGAGTCTGGATCTCCCTGGCAAACTTTCTTTGTCCAATCAGACATTTTAACTCACGAAGGTATTTAGATTTTTAAGCTGACTATCCTTATGAAATGCCTTTCATAGGAACCTACCTCATTAATCTGATGGATCCAATCCACAAAAGCTTATGTGATAATAAAATTGGTTGAGTGCCACAAATGCGCCTGATTGATTGATTGATTGATTTTGTTTATTTGCTTTGTGCCATTTGATGAAGTAGCTTTTAAACTGGGGACAGTGATGTTTCTTTCTTTAGCAGCATATATTTTAACATGTATTTTTCATTGATGATCTTCATTGATGTGTTTTAAATACAACTACATGCATACTATCTATCTATCTATCTATCTATCCACACACACACACACACACACACACACACACACACACACACACACACATACGTGTGTGTCTTACCTTCATTTCTTACTGCATCTCTCACACAGACACAAACACACGTTTGTACTTAAAGCACATCAGTGAAGGTCATCAATGAAAAATGCATCAATTAAAGTATATGCATATATTGTTGGTGTGTGCGCACAGACCATCTAAGTTCCTCTTTAGTCAAAAGGCAAGATATGGCTGTAACAACCAAGCCTATGCTATCTTCATCCCTTGGCATTTTTTTCTTCATTCCTTTCCCCAGCTTTTTAAAATAGATTTTTAAGGCTAGGGAAAGGTGACCTCAGTATTTTACAGTAATTTTAATATTATTATCAGTCTGGAGGTGTTTCCCCCCTCCCCATCATCTCATTTTTATGCTCATTTTTACTCTAACCATGCTAATAAAATAGAGTGGTATGTAATTAAATATGACAGCAAGGTTTACCATCTTTTCTCAACCCCAGCTCCATTTAAATCTGCTTTGATTTTTTTTAAAAAAAGAAACAATAGGCTTGTCAGTGAATTGTGAACAGTTGGAGAGCAATGTAATTTAAGAAGCGTTGCCTTCATCTCTTACCGCGTGACATCTCCTTTCTTCCCAACCTCTGTCTCCAGCCTGTAGATGCTGCCAACTGTAGCAAATTACCAGTGTAAGCCCATAAATGTCTATTCAGTTCACTCTCTGGGACTTTCTCCCGTGTAATGTATTGCAAATGAACATTGTTTGAACAGAAGCAGAAAGCAGAAAAGGGGCTGGGTCACCAATTGGAACCATTTTCCTCAGCTGCAGAATTCTTCAGCATCAATTTGGAACTACCATCCTGCCCTTTCCATGGTTCTAGTGGTAACCGTGTCATTCCCCGCCTCCCTGCAAAAAAAGGAAGAAAGAAAAGGTCCGCCATTTTATTGGTGCCTCAGTAACTTGGGAAGAAAAAGAGGTTCGTTTTGAAATTGGTCAGGCAGCCCAGGATAAAATGGCTGAGGAGAACAGCAACAGAGCAACCAGGGAGTGAAAGGGAGGATCATTTCTGCCACAGCACAAAGTAGCCAATTGGAGGGAAAGAAATCGCCTACAAAAAAATGAAGTGCAGTTGTGATTACAGTTTCCAAGCTGGCACAAGTTTAAAAAAAATGTTGCAGGAAAGGTGGATAAAAATTGCCTGCCTGATGGGCTGGGGTGTCAGCATATTTTCCCACTCTCAAAAAAAAATGATTACTGTCCTGTACTGTATTTGTGCTGATCATTTGGATCAACCCCAGGAAGAACTTCATTTTATTTGTATCAATGTATAAAGAATATTGTCTCTCTATATATATTGTCCTCATGTTTTATCTGCAATCCTGCAGAGTAGAACAGGCTGATCATTTTCTTTGTCCTATAATGCAAATGCAAAAAGTACAATTGCGAGTTGCCTTATTATCATACCAAAGAATCAGATATCCAAGTCTACAAGCTTGAATTTATTGGCTACATTCATTTACCTGTGGTTCACTGAACCATGGTTTACTCAAATGTAATTTTCTTGCTCCACAGACAGTACTTAGGTAATTTGTGGTTTAACACTGTTATGAACACAACTGTAGCAAAAGCAAAGGCTATCATTTATGGGGCTGCAAAAGTCTGGACAACCATTAGCAAAAAAAAAAAAAAAAAAGAGAGAGAGAGAGAGAGAGAGAGAGAGAGAGAGAGTTTTGTGTATCTCTTTGCTACCACCTAGAGGGCATCTGGATATCTGCACACTATATATAATAGCCATAGCTGAATCAGCTAATTTTCAAGTTAATATGTGTACTAAGAAGGAACAGAACCTTGGAAATAGTTGCTTAACAAAATAAAGTTAAATACTTCTATTAGGAATTTGCAGAGAATATTTTAGCAGCTCATTTCAGGTGGACACACAAACCAGTCACCATTTTTGCCTGGAACAGAAGAGGAAGAGGAAATTTGAATTACTCCATTAATAACTTCAGTGGCCTGATTCTGCGACCCTTCTGTGACTCTTTCAGGAATTCCTAAGGATAAGATTGAGTCACAGGGAAGTCAGACTGAGATGTGGCACCATGTAGATTACGGTCTGTTTATGTCTGGGAATGCCCTTTGTTCAAAGCCATGGTCTACTCAGGAAAAGGCGGGCAGGCTTTCTCAAGTCGTATTTTAAGGCTTTTGAATTCTTTTGAAAGGAAATTTGATAAACAGAAGTGCAGATTCCTAAAGCCCATGCCTGCCATCAACTCAGATAACTACAGGAGGTTTCAGGGGACAGTGCTCTTTGTGACACCAAATGGCAAAACCCTGGTTGTGTGGGCTGCTCTGGAGCCCCAATAATAGCACACTAAATTAATGGCTAATGGGGCAGAGAGAAGATTCCCCACCCCCATGTCGCCCGCCCTCTTGGTTTTTGGTTTCTTATTTAATCCTCGTAAGTTTAATAATTTTGCATTGTCTTTTTTGCCTTTTTATCATACGGTAAGTGGCACAGGATTGCTGTAACAGTTAGATGGTCAGCATGTAAATTTAATAAGTAAATAAAAATAAAGAAGCCTCCCTTTTTTCACCATTAGCAAATATTCACAGATTTTCCAGCTTTTTTTTTCCCCAGAAGGCTAGTGCAATCTCAAGGTTTTCTCAGAAGATGTAACACCCTTAGGAAGTAAGCAAAAGTATTTCCAGGTTTTTAAAAGCCCTCGGAAGACTGCAAGTGCTCTAGGAAGGCACTTGCCTCCCTTTCAGGAAATACGCAAGAGCCAATTTGTCCGTCTACAACTCAAACCCAGAGCTACTTTCTCTAGTTGGTCCTTAAATAACGGAAGGACAAAAGGATTAGGAAGAAGGGGCAATTAGAGCTCACCCTGGCGCTATGCACTTTGGATAATTCCACCCACTTGGATGGAAGCTAGTAATTGTGCAAGCTTCCGGTTTGATTGAAAATCTTTTGGAAAAAAATCCCAAATAGGTATGTTTTGAGTTTATAGTTAGTTGGAACACAAGGGGAGTTACATAAGGCAACTGTAAACAAGAAATTGATATGAAGCCGTCAAATGATGTAGCCAGGAGAATGGCGACATCTGCTGGATAAAAGTGTGTGTTGGTGAATTTTGCATCTGACCTCGACTAAGGGAACTGCATATATCAGAGGAGGCAGATCTTGGTTTGTTGCAACAAAAACAAGGGCCCCACAGATTCTTCAGGATTAGCAAATAGTCATGGATGAAAAGCCAATTCAAGAAAAATCATGCCTGTTAAAGCACAAGCACAAAGAGACTTGAGGGACTTGAAATGGTTAAAGCAAAAGGATGTGAAAAGTAGGAAACAATTTATTATTCGAGAAGATGCCATAAGATTCTTTAGTACTCACTGACAAAGTACATCATTTTAAAACTATTTATAGAGAGAAGAAAACAAAATTGGAATAAAAATATACTTGTTTTAATTATATTTTAATTACCTGGGACATAACTATTCCATCTTTGTTGAATATGAAATAATTTCTATATAATATGTGAAGTGGCCAAAGGAAGGAACGTGCAAGCACATTATTTTTTACCAATTATTTTCTAATATTTTTATGATTTTATGCACACATTAATCTAATTATTAATAAATTACAGAATAAAATTTACAGAATAAAATAAATAATATTGAACTCAAGATTGACTTAACAGCCTATTCTCTTACGTACATAAAATGAAAGGATGTGTTGGTCTATAAGAGCTGCTTTCCCAAATATCACCACATCAATTTTGTCTGCATTCTGTTAAACTAGCTAAGGACAAAGAAACTCACAAGTATTTTTGAAAATGCTATATCTGTAATGGTAATGGTACTTTTTAAGTTGCACCCTGTTTTTTTGTTGTTCCACCAGTAAAATTAGATGGTACCTATAATGTTAATTATTAATATTTATTTATTTATTTATTTATTTATTAGAAGATATTACAGAAATTATTACTGAAGAAATTAAATATTCAGATTAGAGAGAGATACAAATAGGCATCAATACTATGTAAATTACTAGCACGTAATATGCCTCCCACTGTTTTGGTTTCTGCTCAGTATGTCATCCTGGAGAAACTCTAATCTATGTGGTTGCCATGAGTTGAATATAATCCATTCATTCAATCAGTTCTGTGCAGTGCCCGCTATCTGAGGAAAGCTGAAAACATTCTTAAAACACTCATCTCATCCCAGACATTGTTTTTTGAACTATTACTGTTATATACTGGGCTCATTAGTAATACCACGTGGGTTGCTGGAGCAGCTAATGGCTCTCCAGCAACCCAGACTACAAGTCTCCAGCACTATAATTGGCTATCCCTAGGCAGCAATGGTTGTTTCAAACCTATTGGCTGCCACCTAGGGGCTAGACTATATATTGCGGCTAGTTGCAGCTATTTGCCAGTAGTTTCTACACAAAATAAACTATGAGTTTCCCTGTACTCAGTTACCTCGTCTTCATTCCTGCGCCAAAGAACCTGCGACTTAACACTTACCATCTAGCAGACCATACAGGATAATAAAAACAAAGATAAATAGGCTGAAAAATACTTTTTATCGCAGAGCTGTAACCATATTAAATAATACTGTATAGTGCAATATTGAAGAGCAATATCAGGCGCAGCACAATGGTGAACAGAATGTGAAGGATGTGTGTATATAATATGTGTTCTATCTTGTGTGTAGTGTTCACTGTGGACAGCACTTAATTTGGTTGTGAGATACACAATGACAATAAAGATATTCTATTCTCAACACAACTTAAGCTGGTTCCAGAACTTTATCTTCAATGAAATGGGTATTATTTTTTGCTGATTTAATAATAATAATAATAAACTTGGAAGGGACCTTGGAGGTCATCTAGTCCAACCCCCTGCTCAGACAGGAAACCCTATACCATTTCAGACAAATGGCTGTCCAGGCCCTTCTTAAAAACTTCCAGTGTTGGAGCATTCACCACTTCTGGAGGCAGGTTGTTCTACTGGTTAATTGTTCTAACTGTCAGGAAGTTTCTCCTTAGTTCTAGATTGCTTCCCTCCTTGGTTAGTTTCCATCCGTTGCTTCTTGTCCTGCCTTCAGGCGCTTTGGAGAATAGCTTAACACCCTCTTCTTTCTGGCAGCCCCTGAGATATTGGAACACTGCTATCATGTCCCCCCTCATCCTTCTCTTCATTAAACACCCAATTCCAGCAACCATTCCTTGGTTTTAGCCTCCAGTCCCTTAATCATCTTTGTTGCTTTTCTCTGTACTTTCTCTAGAGTCTCAACATCTTTTTTATATCATGGTGACCAAAACTGGATACAGTATTCCAAGTGTGGCCTTACCAAGGCATTGTAAAGTGGTATTAGTACTTCACGTGATCTTGATTCTATCCCTCTGTTAATGCAGCCTAGCACTGTGTTGGCTTTTTTTGGCAGCTGCAGCACACTGCTGGCTCATATTGAAGTGATTGTCCACTAGGACTCCAAGATCCCTCTCATAGTTACTAGTGTTGAGCAAGGTACCCCCTATACTATACCTGTGCATTTGGTTTTTCTAGCCTAAATGTAGAACCTTACTTTTTTCACCACTGAATTTCATTTTGTTGGATAGCGGCCAGTGTTCAAGTCTGTCCAGATCCTCCTGTATCTTAAGCCTGTCTTCTGGAGTGTTGGCTATTCCTGCCAGCTTGGTATTGTCTGCAAATTTGATGAGTTCCCCATCTATCCCCTCATCCAAATCGTTGATGAAAATGTTGAAGAGCACTGGGCCCAGAACAGAGCCCTGGGGCACCCCGCTACACACTTCCCTCCATGTAGATGCAGTTCCATTGAGGACCACACACTGAGTACAGCTGGGCAGCTAGCTACAAATCCATCTGGTGGTGATGTTGTCTATCTTGTCAAGTAGTAGGTTGTGATCTACTTTATCAAATGCCTTACTGAAGTCCAAGTAAATTATATTTATTTAAAAGACCTATGGGATTGAGACAATAAAACATTTGGATTATAGTACTGTAATTGTAATTATAGTGGGGTACCTCAAAGTTCTATCTTTGAGGGGAGCTCAACAAATTTGCAGATGATACCAAGCTGGAGAGAATTGCTAACACTTTGGGAGATAGGCTCAGGATTCAGAAAGATCTTGACAGCACTTGAGCATTGGGCCCTAGGCAAAAAGGTGCAGTTCAGTGGTGAGAAAAGTAAACACGTGGACTTACAGTAGGTGGGAAAAATCAAATGCAAAGGTATAAAATAGCCAGCACTTGGTTCAGCAGTAGTAACTGTGAGAGGACCTAAGCATCCTGGTGGACCACTATTTGAGTATGAGCTTGTAATTTGCTGCTGCAGCTGCCAAAAAGGCCAACACAGTACTGCATCAACAAATATCATCAAGATCAGGAGAAGTAATACCGCTTTATACTGCACTAGTGAGGCCACACTTGGAATATTGAGTCCAGGTCTAGTCACCAAGATACAAAAAAGATGCTGAGGCCCTTGAAAGAGTGCAGAGAAGAGCAACAAAGATAATAAAGTGTCTGTAGGATAAATCATACCATGAATGGTTGAAGGTATGTTTAGCCTATAAGGCAGACATAAGCTGTCTTCTGGTACTTGAGGGATTGTCACAGAGAAAAGATTGACCTATTCTCCAAAACATTTGAGGGCAGGACAAGGAGTAATGGGTGGAAGCTCCTCAAAGAAAAATCTAGCCTGGAACTAAGGAGAAATTTCCTGACCGTGAGAACGATTAATCAGTGAGATAGTTTGCATCCCAGAGTTAGGGGTGTTCCATAACTGAAAGGTGTTTTTTTTTAAAGGACAACCATTTCTCCAGGATGGTATAAGACCACCCCCCCTGCCTTGGACAGAGGATTGGACTAGAAAATCTCAGCTGTCTCTTCCAATTCTATGATTCTATTCTACTCTAATTGAATTGTTTCCTTTTCCTGTTCTTTTAAGAATCTGCCTTTCTTTAAACTAGAAAAAGTCACAGTCAAGTGTATTTAAAGGAAAACCCTTCCCACCCTACTTCTGAGAACACAAGTGCTTCAAACAGGTCCATGCTACAGTAAGATAAATGACAGCACAGCATGCTGCTCCTCACAATAACTCGGACAGGGTGGTTGCAAACACTGGGAGATTGCTAGAAAGCAACAAACTCGCTACTGTACTCCTGGTGGGGATCCAGACAATTGCAGTCTAGATGCAGGCAGCTTATGTTCTTCTTTCAATTTATTCTTTCATAAAGCAGATATCCTGTTTAGCATCAAAATCAGCAATCGCGTAGGTTCCTTCCTTCCTTCCTCAATGAGTTCTATTTCTCTACAGCACTTAAGTCAATCGCCTTCGATTTAAATGCATTTACAGATTATTTTTGACCTGGGTACTCGGACTCGGATGGATCTCTGGCTTTATTTCCTGAATGAGCCATCTGGAACACCCCTTGGAATATTTCCCGCCTTTTCCTTCCGCCAACAAGGAAGGGGAAAATTAAGCCGCGAAGCTCACTACTACCCTAACATTCGGGTCTCTGCGTCCCCGAATTACAGTGCCGCCCACATTAGCTTCTCCCTTTCTTCACCCCAAAATGGGCTGGATTGTGACGTAGCTGGGAGGGAATGAATGGAAAGCCTTTCGTTTGAACGGTCTTTTTTCTCCCTACCTAACCTTGGCTTCTTCTAGGTTGGCAAAAGCAGCTGGGAATGATGGGAACACAAGAGAAGCCGGGTGGAGCGATCTTAAGATGTTTAAGAAATCCTTTGGCAACCTTTCCTTTGCCTTCTTAGCAAACCAGGGTAAGCAACCTTGGCCCTTTTATGACTCGTGGACTTCAACTCCCAGAATTCCTGAGCCAGCATGGCTCAGCTTGGAAACCTCTCCCTTTCCCCTCAGCATGGCTGGCTCAGGAATTCTGGGAGTTGAAGTCCAGGAGTCATAAAAGAACCAAGGTTGCCTACCCCTGCTAGGAAGATCGACGTTTGTTACTGCATTAACTTACTATTGCTGGTAGGGTAATGGTGGGTGTTGAAATCTAGTTCACAGGCAGGGTTGCTGGAGAAACGGCGGGTCGAGTTCGGTCTCTGCAGGATTTTGATGGCCTTTTAAACCCTGCAAAGGGGAAAGTTGTGTGCAGAAGACATGAAGGCGAGAATTATCGGTTTTGATCCGATGAGAAAAAAAGCCTTTGCCTAATCGCGATGTAGCATCTTTCAGACATTCAAGTGTAGGGACTATGGTATACACCTCATGTTCTGAGTTTATTCATTAAAATTTGAGAGCATGTTCCTCATGAAGTTTTATGCCCTTCAAGTTGAACTTGGGCTTCTGCTATCTTCACAGTGTTTTATTCTCTCCTCCTCCACAAAAATAAAAATAAAAAAATACAATTTGTCCTTGGCTCCTTCAACTTTTCTTTGGCTTTCTTGGGGAAAAAAATAAAAGATTGTCATGAGATAGATTGTCCTGGACAAAATCTATTTGCTTGCTAGGAGTCAAAAGCAACTTGATAGCACATGATTAATCTTTGTTTTTCAAATGGAGTGGGCTTATCTGGGCTTTCCTTGTGGTCTCCTATCCTAATGCTAAGGAGTTATGATTTCTTAGCAAAGGCCCAAGAAGCTTAGCCTGCTGCCGCCCAGCCCACTAAGGTTATATTGTAGAGACCTGCATGCAATGTATCTCTATTATACAATATGTTAAGCAAAGCTTTTTTTAACTATGTTTTACTGGGGAAAAAATCACCCTTGGCTTGTTTCAGACAACCCAATGTACTGCATAAACCAGCCTATCCAGCTTCATATACCATTAAGCCACAAAGAGCAATTCATATTTTTACTTAATGTATTCTGAATCCAGCTACAGAAAGATAATAAATAACATTTACTGAGCTTGAATTCCCACTAGCTGCATGTAACCAGCAGGTCTTTCTAATTTATTGTACCTAATAAGCCAAAATGATATTGGCTACAGATAATACTTGTTTCATTTAGCTTCAGGAGAGTCAGAAATTTCCATTTTGAAATTCTGAGAAAAGTAAATAAAACAGTGCTGAGCAAACTGGTATGGAAAGTGGAAACATGGAATAGAAAAAAAAAATAAGAAAAATAGTTTCCTCAGGCTTCTGTTTATAAAATCTGATCCTCATAGTTCTTGATTTCTAAATCTGATAGGCTGAATCCATCCTTTTTTATTATTATTCAAAAGCAAGTTGCGAGGATCAGGCATTTTTGCTAAATGCAGAAACACCAATTTCATTTATTTGTTTGTAAGAATAAGGACTTAGCATTTGTATGAGATGCAAGAAGATGCTATTTTATCATAGTACTTTTGTCAAGAAGGATAGAGGTGGTGAAATTGCTATAGAAAATCCAGTGAATGAAACTGATTTTAAAACACTTTTACAGTAAGATAAAGGGCAACTCAAAGTCCAGTTTATTTAACCAATGCCTATTGGTAAATTATCAACTTGCTAATAAGGAAAATTGGAAAAGAATAGAGTATAATACTTTTTAAAAAACTATATTTTTATAAGAAGCTCTGTTGGAAACAATATCTTCCCAATCAAAAGTATTTCCCCAACTTATATAATAACAGTCCAAAATTACTTCAAACATTATAGTTCACTTCCTAAATAAAAATCTGTCTACCTGCAAGAGTGACTGAAAAATTAACAAAACACATTGAAGCTGAGGGAAGCCACATATTAGAGTGCTTTTTTTTTATCACCCATAGCCTTATCATCCCTAATATTTGTCTGGTGGCAGCCATCTCAGCCTGTAATTCTACTTCACCTCCAGTAATTGAGCAGAGGCAATAATGGAGAAATTCTATTTTTATTTTCACAAATTAACATTTCCAGCCAGACCTTGAGATTAATGTTATATATCTCAAGTTTAACATCAAGGTGTCAATTAAATTGATGGGAAGTATTGTAATTGCACCTCATTTAACATGATTCTGTTTGTGTAACACAATAATTAAAATCACCAAGAGTGAAGCAAACTAGAGAAATCCCAGGAGATGAAGTTCGTAGGATGACAATGAGCCTGGGACTATAAATCAACTTCTCAGGATCATTGTGATGTGGAAATGGAGAGCCCAGGGTGCCATAATCATCATCTTGGAGGAAAAGATTACTTGGGGATAGTGTGAAATAGTTGTTTCATGAGATGAGCCCTTTTTATGGTTTGCCAGTTTTCTGTCAAGCAATAATTTAAGTCCATTCTCTTCTAGCAAACGCTTTAGTCTCTTGTTGCTAAATTTGGCATATTAATAATTTTAACCTTTGGGGAGCTAATCTTTGCTTCCAACATCAGCTAATTAGAAATGTGTTTCATTTATTGTTGTTACTTTATTATATTTTGTAAGATTGATTTGAGTGACTCCTTTTTTAGCATGGGAAAAGTGAGATGGAAAGACCTGCACCTCTTTGTTTTCATTCACTGTGAATGAAAAACATTTTACAATGCAGCTAAAGAAGATGGTTGATGTAATAAATGCAAAGATAATGTTAACTCTATCATTAAATAAATGCATAATACTGATAATGGCACAATAGTCAAGCAAAGCAAAATGCATGTTAATTTAATTCTTTATTACAAATGTTGACCAGCTACACAATCTCAATTAACCAAGTAAATACGACATAAAATGAAGGGGGGGAAATGAAAATGTTTGGAAATATATACATATAATAAAAAGGAACTCCAGAATATTTGTTTATGTCTTCCCTTCAGATGCCGAACCTGCAATTTCATTATGATTTTTTTCAAGCTTCCCTAAGCTTGATTTTCCTGGTACAGGTAGTCCTCGACTTATGATTACAATTGAGCCCAAAATTTATGTTGCTAGGTAAGACATTTGTTCAGTGAGTTTTGCCCCATTTTCCAACTTTTCTTGCCACATTTGTAAAGTGAATCACTGCAGTTGTTTAGTTAGTTACAGGGTTGTTAAGTGAATCTGGCTTCCCCATTCACTTTGTTTGTCAGAAAGTCACAAAAAAAGGGGATCACATGACCCTGGGATACTGCAGCTGTCATAAATGTGAGTCAGTTGCTAAGCGTCTGAATTTTGCTCATGTGACTGTGGGGATGCTCAATGGCTGTCAGTGTGAAAAACGGTCGTAAGTCACTTTTTGTGATGTCTTGAATTCCTTAGAAGAGAGATGAAATAGAAATATAATCAGTCAATCAGCCTGCCTGGGTTTTGGAGTGTGGTCCGAAACCAGGTTAACAGTATGCCCAGTATCGTGGAGACAGTTACTCCAATTACAGAAATGAATGGCATATTTCCAGCTTAATGATACCAGAATCTGTTGTCTTCCAATTTGTTTTTTAGTGTTTTTCAGCATGGATGTATTTTTACAAGAACATATTTATTCCATATCTAAATTAATGCACAAAGCACCATATAGTTACAATCACAAATATTGCATGTCTAGTTATGGTTCTAGGTCTCAAAGCCAGGTTTTTTGTATTTTTCTTTCTTTAAAGAAATTTGCAGTTATGATATTTGAATACGTCGTCTCCCCCCGCAACTTTATACTGACAAGATTCCAGTAATTTGGGGTTAGCAAAATATTTGGAAATCGTAGTCCTGACTTCCATTTCCCGATGGTATTTGCAATAAATTAAACCTGTGACTCCAAAGTAATATTCACTGAGTTTGGGGTTTATGCAGGAATGGTCTCTGGTTTTATCTGGAGTTTTGGATCTCTGCTAAAGTCATTTAAAAAGGCAGGTTGTTGGGATGGTTTTAGAGTCTACTAGAGGGTTTTTAAAATTATTATTATTATTTATTATTATTAATTATTATTATTTAGTTAAAGAGAAAAAGTAGTATTGAAGATGAGAGAACCAAGGGGGGAAAAAAGCAAAAACTGCAGCCAATAACCAAAACTATATAAAGACAACAGAAAGAACAGATTTTCATAATTAATAATTTGGCGAATCCAGCTTCTGAAACAAAATACTTCTGGCCTCTGATGTCCCTAATGGATTTTAATCATGGAGTGGTTAAAACGTAGTTTTCTTTTCTTTTTATTTCTAACAAGAGCCACTTGGTGGATATTTTCATGATGTAGTGTTCATTTTAGTAAACTTTCTTTCTCAATTTAGCTTTGTGTGTGTGTGTGTGTGTGAGAGAGAGAGAGAGAGAGAGATTTGGGGGTGGGTGTCAGAAATGAAACCTAGATTAGGTTTAATCATATTCAGCATAATAGCTTGGTTCATACCTTCTAATAACTTATAGTTTTAAAACGAAGTGTTATTGAACAAGTGGAGTGACTGGGTTTATAAAGCCCAGATTAAACGTACTTCATGTTGAACTGTAAGAAAATAACCAATGTGTAATTGAGTCTTCATGTGATGATTTGGTATTGCATTCTCTCAGCTGGATGCAAAAGAGTAGATTAACATCAAGAAACAAGTAACACTGAATAACATCAGTCTTGTTTATTACTAGATATATCTAAAGCTTTTAGGAAGACAGGATTTTTCTCCAAATGTCTGGAAAGTAGGGCAGTCTAATTAGGAGGGATGAATTCCTCTCTCAGTTCTTTTAAAGCAAGCAATAAAAAGGTAAAGGTAAAGCTTCCCCTGCACATGCGTGCTAGTCGTTTCCAACTGTAGGGGCCGGTGCTCATCTCCGTTTCAAAGCCAAAGAGCCAGCGTTTGTCCGAGGACGTCTCCGTGGTCATGTGGCCGGCATGACTAGACGCCAAAGGCGCACGGAACGCTGTTACCTTCCCACCGTGGTGGTCCCTATTTTTCTACTTGCATTTTTACATGCTTTCGAACTGCTATGTTGGCAGAAGCTGGGACGAGTAACAGGCGCTCACTCTGTTACACGGCACTCGGGATTCGACCCACCAAACTGCCGACCATCTGATCGACAAGCTCAGTGTCTTAACCCACTGAGCCACCACGTCCCTAAAGCAAGCAATAAAACAGGTTAAAGGCAGGGAGATTCAGAAGTACAAGTAGTCCTCGACTTATGATCACAATTGAAACCGGAATTTGTTAAGTGAGCCATGCCCAATTTTACAGTCTTTCTTGCCATGATTATTAAGCAAATCCCTGCAGTTGTTAAGTGAGTCGTGCGGTCGTTAAGCAAATACATCTTTCCCCCATGGACTTGGCTTACCAGAAGCCAACTGGCAAGGCTGCGAATGGTGAACTCGCAGCCCCAGGGCACTGTAGCTGTTGTCAATACATGCTGGTTGCCAAGAGCCCAAATATTGATCACATAACTGTGTGGAATGTTGCAATGGTTGTAAGTGTGAGGACTGGTCGTAAGTCACTTTTTCCAGTGCCACTGTAACTTTGAATGGCCACTAAATGAACGGTTTAAGTCAGGGGTCTCCAGCCTATGGTCCATGGCCCGGGCCGTGGCCTCTTGGCTACCGGACCCCTGGAATAGGTGGCCAGCCTGCCCCACTCACGGTAGCACCGCTGCGCGGGCACTACCATCCCCAATTGTGCATGCATAGGGATGAGCATGAGCTTAAATGGACTCCAGAAGATGGTAGAGGACAGGAAAGCCTGGAGGAACGTTGTCCATAGGGTCGCGATGGGTCGGACACGAGTTCGCAACTAACAACAACAGGGATGCTAGCACTGCCAACATCACGCAGGTGCTAGCAGCCCATTTGTGCTTATGCATGGGCATCAGTGCACATGCCATGGGCGCATGCGGTCCATTTGTGCATGCTAGTGCTGCCATCGTGCGCACACCCATTTGTGCATACACGCACAGAGCCACACACGCACGCATTTGCCTGCTGCTCCCTTTCTTTCCGGGCTGCCAAGCTGGAAAGGTTGGGGAACTCTAGTTTAAGTCGGGGACTACTCTTATGCTGGATCCCATTTTGATTTGTTCCTCTCTGGATGATCTGTTGGCTTCTCCCGGTCAATAATCTTGTAGCCGGGAAGTCCTTAATTGTAAAGGTAAAGGTAAAGGTTCCCCCGCACATGCGTGCTAGTCGTTTCCGACTCTAGGGGCCGGTGCTCATCTCCGTTTCAAAGCCGAAGAGCCAGCGCTTGTCCGAGGACATCTCCGTGGTCATGTGGCTGGCATGACTGGATGCCAGAGGTGCACGGAACGCTGTTACCTTCCCACCGTAGTGGTCCCTATTTTTCTACTTGTATTTTTACGTGCTTTCGAACTGCTAGGTTGGCAGAAGCTGGGATGAGTAACAGGCGCTCACTCTGCTACGCGGTACTCGGGATTCGACCCGCCAAACTGCCGACCTTCTGATCGACAAGCTCAGCGTCCTAACCCACTGAGCCACTGCGTCCCTCCTTAATTGTAAGTGCTGCTAAACTGCACTTCTCCAGAGATTATTATGAAGGATATTTTCCCTTAAAACAAAAAAATGGACAGGAAAAAAGATTAGCTCACCTCAGGAAATCCAAAGCTATACGAGGCTCCCTTCATTGTTCCTTTGTCTTCTTTCCCGCTGATAAGAACCGTATTGAAACAGGACCCTTCCCAGGAACAGAAGTGATTTATACAGAAAGGGGCCATGAGCACCAGCTGCTAATTTGTATGCATTGTTTCCGATTAAAGTTCCTGTGAAGACATCACTTTCTTCTTTAGATTATGCTCGCAGTTGTAAGATTTTTTTTTTAAAGAGGGTTTGGAGTCATGTTGAATTTACACACCCAATGTGAAGAAACAAAAAGCAAGATCTAATGCTTTTTCACTGATTGCTCTTCTAGGTTTAGCGGATCTGGGTGTCACTTCAGAGCAATATTGGGAGGGCATGATTTATATTCGCTCTCAATTTTGGAGACCAGACACTAAAGAAGTGGAGTTTATAAATAGCTGCTTTAAGAACAGCATTTGATTTCAGAATGGAGCTGTTTCAAGCCCTTTTATTTTAGGTTGTCTTTAGAAATCAATAGATTTTTCTGTCACCTGCAATTTAGCTATCTATTTCAAAGTAATAGAGGTAATTTGATACTGGTTATACTGTATCTTGTTGTTTTCCCAAGTTGCCCAACTTTTCTCATCAACATGGTTGAGAAAAAACAAAGCTAACACTTTTTCAGCTTCTGACTTCCACTGAAGCATGGCAGTGTCTCAATTCCTGGCAAATAGATGGGGAAGAAATGGAGGTAGGGATAGATTTTATTTTCCTGGGCTCCAAGATCACTGCAGATGGGGACTGCAGCCAAGAAATTAAAAGACGCTTGCTCCTTGGGAAGAAAGCCATGGCAAATCTAGACAGCACACTAAAAAGCAGAGACATCACCCTGTCAACAAAAGTGTGAATAGTCAAGGCTATGGTCTTCCCAGTTGCACTGTATGGCAGTGAAAGTTGGACCATAAGAAAGGCTGAGCGCCAAAGAATTGAGGCCTTTGAACTGTAGTGCTGGAGAAGACTCCTGCGAGTCCCTTGGACTGCAAGGCGATCAAACCGGTCAGTCCTTGAGGAGATCAACCCTGACTGCTCTTTAGAAGGCCAGATCCTGAAGTTGAAACTCAAATACTTTGGCCACCTAATGAGGAGGACTCACTGGAGAAGAGCCTAATGCTGGGAAAGATTGAGGGCAAGAGAAGAAATGGAAGACAGAGAATGAGGCGGCTGGATGGAGTCACTGAAGCAGTAGGCGTGAGCCTAAATGGATTCCAGAAGACAGCAGAGGACAGGAAGGCCTGGAGGAACGTTGTCCATGGGGTCGCGATGGATCGGACACGACTTCGCAGCTAACAACAAATGGCAGTGTGTCTTCCAGCCCTACTTTTATTTGTAAGTGGAAGATTTTACAGCATAGGTGCGTTAAGATTACTGGAGGATTAAGGCATCTATTTTACCTGCATTTTTAAGGGACGATTTTTGCTGCCAACATGTAGTATTGTAGGGGGGCTCTGAAGAGGGCAGAAAGGAGGTGGAGACCCACACACGGTCTGCAAGTTGCTCACTCCGGCACTAATTGTGGCATTACTTATATACTGCACATGTCAAGACGTCAGCTGCAATATCTTATGGATTCTATACACAAAGTCAACTCCCAGATTACCTTGGATGTAACTAAAGGGTGTTCCAACTAAGCAAAGTCGGAGAGGTGATCCAGGTAACTGGCAGTCTGTAAAGAAGGGAAGATAGAAGCCGCAACATCATAACTGAAGCCTTTGCACATGCATGAACATAACAAAACAGACAATGCTCCAGTCATGATCCGACAACTGTCATCTCATCTGCGTAGACACCAATGCTGATTACTGCCTTGTCCTAAGACGGGCACCACTTCTGGGAACAATTTTGAAGATTCTGCAGTACATCAAGAGTTTTTCCACAATACACTCAAGCAGTTGGTTTCTTCCTTCCTTCCTCCCTCCCTTCCTTTTCTTCCCTCCCTCCCTCCTTTCCCTTCACTCACTCACTCCCTTTATTTCCTACTTAGTACTGCTCAGCAGCTTCCATTTATCACTAATCATCTACCTCCAGAGTAGTTCCTCTAAGCTTCAGTGTTCTTCCTCTCACCCATCCAAGTGTTTTTACAATATCATTCAGGTAGAAGAGTGAGGGGAGAGAGCAGTTCTCATGTCTGCAATCGATTACTGTACCGAAAGCAATTCTGTATTATGATTAAAAAAATTTAAAAGTCATAGAATGCAAAGAATTGTAATGACATAATGTTTGGCGTAAGATGAGAGCCCCAAAGGAGGAGTAGGTATTCGATATTTATTTGAAGATCTGGCATTTCATTTAAATAAACAAAAGTGACTGACCCAACATTTCAAATAAATTAGTACCAAATGTCAAAACAAAATTAACAATGAGGAAAATGGATTTTTGTAACATCAAACTTTTAAAAGCCATTGACACCAAAGGGCAATAAAGCAAGTATTTTATTGCCCTACAAATATTTAGAGCACCTTGAATCATTTTCATTGCTACCTGATCATTCTGGTAGCACCATCAACCTAGTGTACTTCAAATGTACCTGTGCATCCAGGTCTACTTAAGAGACTCGGAGCCCGGTTTGAGCATGGGAATATGTTCTTCAGTCTGAAGCAGAAAGCAAAATTTTGGCAACAGCTTTGCAGCCAGTCTTAGAAGCCAGTCACAAGTTATTGCTGAACATGACACATCCACTCCCAAATTGCATACATAGGCTGTTGCCAAAGGACATCTCACTTGTTGGCTTAGCTTTTTTTTAAAGCTATGCCAACATTAGATTTTCCAAAATCGAAGAGAATATCCTGATAACTCTTAATATACAGAGATAGGATGTATCTTGCCCAACTAAAGCAACTGTAGTAATTATGAACACTGGTGTTTTCCACCAGTATTGCCAATTTATTTCTGAATGTGAGGATTGGAAACTTGAATAACCATTGAGAGGGGGAAATTTCAGAAATCAAAGTCCAGTACTGGGCGTGTCTATTTCATTTCTGCTTCTAGATGCATCCTCTCATAAAGGTCTGGAAATGAAATTAAATCTTAACACCAGAATGTGAAACCAACAAATAAACCTGGCCGTGCTAAACTCTAGGTATGTCACCAATGATGGTTAAAAGGGATGAGATGGGAGGGCAAGGTAGGTCACGTTTACATAAAGAAGTTGCTTCATTGCACAACCATCATCAACTTTTACAGCATGAATATATGACTTGGGTAAAATGAGAGGCAAATTATCAAAAGCAGAAGAGGAGTTTTCCTACCTGCAATAAACCTAAGCATCAGACCATGCAAGTTGGAACTGTTTAGGTATATAATTGGGTCCTGCATTTTACAACGAGAGATACCATTGTATCTTCTATCTCAGATGTGAGACAGAAGATATGAAACTTGTTTGATGTGGAGCAAACCACCCCCTACACTATTTTTAAAAAGCTGCCTTTTTATTCTGGAACTGGATTGGAGGAAAATGAAAATGGACTATGGACTTCCAAGCTGCTTTATAAATAAAAAAGAACATGGACAATTGCAGAAAAGGAGAGGAAATGGGGAAGTGAAAGATCAAATGCAAAAGATGGGATTTCAAGTAAGAAAAATATATTTTATCACACGTGGCTTTCTCTTTTTTTTTTAAAGCTACCCTCATGAGGGCAAGAAAGCTACTTCTCAAAGGGAAAGCTGTTACTGTACCACAAGGATTGCCTCCAACCTTAATTCTGCATTGAACCAGCTTTATAACAAAGCTTGGGGAGTACAAGGTTGCAATCCTGTGCACGCTCAGGCAGCATTTTGAGTAATCCGTTTAGCACTATATTGTTTCTTGAGTTGAAACCAGGGTGGACTTTTGTAACCAGATTGTGCATAATCTGTATCAGGGATTTCCAAATTTGGTAACTTTAAGACTTGCAGATTTCAATTCTCGGAATTCCTCAGCCAGTCATGCTGGCTGGGAAATTCTGGGGAGTTGAAGTTGGCAAATCTTAAAGTTGCCAAGTTTGGAGATCCCTGATCTCTATAAAAGAAATCACCCCCCCCCCCAGTTCTGTCTCTCCAAGTGCCTGAATGTACTTGAACAATCACAGTGTCGAACACTTTTATCCAGAACCTGAGGCATTACTTGAACAATGCTAGCAGAAGCCGGAAAGAGCAGAGCAAATTAAACTCAGCGATGAGAGCAAAAATCTTCAGGATATAGAAGCTCTGAGCAAACCCTTGTTAGGCTTCCTTTTTAACTCAAGCTCAGAAAAGAAGGTTGACTAACCTTTTGAGAAATTGGGACGAGGGAGAATCATTATCGGATATTTTATTTCTATTCTTTCATGGTGATAGTTGTCTTTGAAGATTAGGGACACTCATGAATTCCAAAGCCTCCGTAACCCACTTGGCATGCTCTTACATTGCTAGTGCAACGGCCACACTTCTGGGACCAGCACTAGGCTGAGGTTTTCCACCAGCGATTAAGAAAGAGGGCCTACAGTGGACTTCATTGGGATCTACGTTCTTCTTTTCGCTAATCAACTTTCTCAAGAGGAAGCAACAGCAACTGGGTTTATTTGTCCTTCGTAAAAAGGTAGGATTATCACGGTTTCCCCTTAGATTTCACGGTCCTACAGCTTCCACCCATTTCTGGAGAGAAGGATTAGGGGCCCAGTTTGGGGGAAAAACAACAAGAATTCAGAATGATTTTGTGCTAAGCAGAATCTGCAGTTTAACCACGCCGAAGCAAATAGTGTGCTCTTTAATCTAGCTCCAGAATGAATTAGACTTGCACGAAAGAAAAAGAAACAAAAAACAGCCCTCCCCACAATAATTAAGCAAAACAGGCAACCAAAGGATTAAACGAACATGTCTTTCATGAATGCAACACACAGGAATATGCCATAGGAAGGAAAGAGGAGATGAAACACATTGGAATAGGATAGGACGACATAGGTGGGAAATCTACCAACAATTATTTTGTCTAAACCTAAAGAACCTGAAGCGTGTTGTTGCTCCACCTTCTATTCGTTCCTCTTTATTTTAAGGTCTTATATGTTGGCTCATAGGGCTCATGCAGATTCCCTCCCTGGAGGATTACGGCTATGAAGCGTTTCAGAAATTTCTTTTCAATGTTCAATGTTCTTTTGCATTAACTGCAGGATATTGCTTAATTTCTAGAACACCACCTCTCAGTATTCCAGAAATCAGAAGGTAACAGAAAATTGTGAGTCCTTCTAAAGCTTGTAAGCCGCCCTGAGTCTTCGGAGAAGGGCGGGATATAAATGGAATTAAAATAAAATAAAAATAAATAAAAATTATTGATCCTTTGCATCAAGTGGGAGGCTCCTTATTAGAACTATTACTTACAAAAATGTACCTATTCATACCCACAGAGGAGGATTTCTAATTGGGAAGAGGGTACCAAACTCTCCCTTTATTTGTGACGTTCTCCAGTGTAATTGTCTTCCAGCCATTTTCCTCATAACTTAGTGAACTGAGATGTGCAAAAGATGATAGATAGATAGATAGATAGATAGATAGATAGATAGATAGATAGATAGATTGACAGACAGAGAGGGAGAGACAGAGAGGGAGATAGATAGATAGATAGATAGACAGACACAGAGGGAGAGACAGAGAGGGAGATAGATAGATAGATAGATAGATAGATAGATAGATAGATAGATAGATAGATAGATAGAGATAGATAGATAGATAGATAGATAGATAGATAGATAGATAGATGAGAGAGAGAGACAGAGAGAGACAGAGAGGGAGAGACAGAGAGGGAGAGAGAGAGAGAGAGAGAGAGAGAGAGAGAGAGAGAGATAACAAGTTCAACACCCTAATTTCATCCATAGCTCTTCACCTTTTTGTTACCTCCTGCATTTTGCAGGTGTTTGCCAATCAGAACCATTTTTCTCACTCAATGCTCTACCTTTGTCAATAGTCCTTTAACGGCCTTCATAGCTGATCTCATGTACAACCTCTAAAGAGGTCTGTTTCCCAGTGTAACAGATGACTCTTCATAATTTGACTCTCCTTCCTGCTTCTTCTTTCAAGGGGAAGCTCTGTCTCCATTGCCAGTGCTTGACTTGTACCCGCTTATTTCAGAACCAATCAACATTTGGTTTTTGTGCAGCATAGAGGGGTGTTTCAAATAAGTAACGCTCGGTTGACGGTGGTTGAGGGGATTTCATCTATTCATGATTGAGACAGCATCAACATTGTTCAGAAGAAAGAGTTCAGGCTGAGAAGTGAGTCCCAGATGATACTAGACAAGACAAAAAAAAGAGGTTGGTGACAATTAGAAATGCTGTTTCAGAAGCAAAATCCAGAAATCAAATATCATGAGATCACCAAATTCGCCAGGATATGATTAGCCTGTAAAGGAACCACCCAGGAAATGGCAAGCAAAGCTGCTTCTTATTTTCCAGAAGATGATTTCATTGGCTAACCTAGGTTTTTTTGTGCAATTCTGACACAATTCCAAGCCAAGAGAGGGCCTTAGTTTCATGAAGTACGACCCTATTCTAATTTTTCCAAGGTTGTTTTCATCTCTGAGTTCTAATAGATATTTTGAAACCAACTTTTAAGCATGAACAACAGCAACAAAATCTATGGATTTTAAGAGAAAATTGGCATCACACACTTTATTTATTTTTTTTTTTGCTAGGCCATAATGCAATTTGACTGAATTCACACATTTGCTGAATGCGAAACAGACCACATTATGGCTCAGCACAGTGGGTGAACCCAGCCCATTACTAAATATCCAAATGACTACTTAAATATTCAGATCTATTTCCAGAGATGCTTGATTTGTCAGGCTCCCTTTTAAAATAAAGTGAGAATGAGCATCCGGTGTGCTACAGTACTGAGCAAATTAGAGGCGATAGGTTACTTGACAGTCAATCACAGCAACGCACAATCCAATCACCGCATTCCAAAGTAGGCACCACTGGCGATAATTCATTATTCAAGAGGGCTGAGCCAGGTTCTAACGAAGCAAACCACTCCCAGCCAAAAATCCACATTGGTGAACTTGCAAGTTGATTACATCTTAGGCTAGAAACTTTTCTTCTTCGTAAAATAGGATGATTCTAAAGTCATTCTCAAGTGTCCTTGAAGTTAGAAGTAGTTCATGGAGATTTTTTTTTGTTCTTAAAATCCAATTAATGACCTCTCTTTTATACAAGGGGCAGACCTATTTGGCTTATTATTCTAAGGGTTAAAGCAAATGAATCTTTGATAACGTAGCGGCTATTGTTTGGTCCTATTCTACTATTCCTTGACTAAATACAGTGGGTGCTAAATCTGGGCAAGAGTTTGTTTCGCGACTTGTTGAAATTCTAAAGAAGGATTTTCAAGATCTTCTGAGCATTGGCCTCAAAGGTGAAAGGCTGGGTGTCGATCAAGCTTGCCCGAGTAGGTGCCTTCCTTATATCTGGAATTTTATATTTACAATTCCCATTATCCCTGGCTAGCATAGCCATGGAAATGAGAGTCCAAAGCAGGAGGTTGGGAGAACCTTAGGTTTCTTGAAAACAATGGAGAACCAAATCCCCAAGGACAGATTGTTCTCTCTCTTTCTCACTGGGCCTGTTCTTTGCAGCTGACACTTGGAGATCAGCTTCCTTGCTGAAACAGCAAGTCATGCTTTCAGCAATGCCTGATAGAAATCTTGCTCATATTTTGCCCGAAGCTGCAAGGCAAATGTTTGCACCCGAATAGGCGGTGTTTCGAACTGTAGATGATTGCTAGCAAGTATGTATGATAGGGAGTTAATTCCCTCGTCTTTTTATGCCTCCTCACAAAGCTGTAGTGATATTCAGGAAAAAAAAGACCCTGGTATGGAATCATTCAGCCTGGGAGGATGGGATCTCCATCTTGCAAATTCTAGTGCTTCAGATGTTCATGCAGCTGATTTGAGACAATGCATTTAGGGGTAGGAATACTGTAGAGTATGTTCTGTTCTGCATAAGTGCAACAGATTCATGTTACCTTCAGTTTAGCTGTAGCAATTGCCAGGGATAGCCATTAGTTAAAGGGTGTCAATATGGCAACCATTGCCATTTTGAATATTTAGCACACACCTCCTCCTTGCAATTGCCCTAACTTAACTGGACATTCCATTAATTTGTATCAATTTTGTACAAATGAACATTTTGCAGATTAACAAGATACTATCCATACTACTCTCTGTTGCGCTGCTTGGCTGATGAGAACTTTTTTTAGTTTATGCTTGGCAATCATTTATTTTTCAATTCATGTAGAAACATTACTATTTGAACTCCCCCCCCCTCTCTATTACTTAGAGTGAATTGTTGGATTTGACTTCATTATTGGATTACGTGTTTTCATTCCTTTGCCCCTTTCATTGTAATAGAAGGAGTGCGCTTTCCTTACTCATGATCTGTATCTGCTTTAGGAAATTCCAGAATTCCTATTCTGGAACACATGCGTGGATCACTGAATCAATGTAAGCAAGCCTCATCAGATTTTTAGTATCATGTAACTGGGGCTTAAGATACAGAGAATAAAATTTCAGCTGTTAAACCATTTGTTGTAACTAAATCACACCAACACTCATTCTTATTTAGACTCACAGGTTGAAGACTAATTGCAACGTCAATTTCTCACCAAATTATTTGTGTGCTAAGAGAAATACACTACGTTAATATTTCAAGTTATTTTTGCATTCCTAGTATGGGAAAGAACTGATCTGTAATGCGTTTCTACCTGCTATAAAAATGATGCGTGCGGATTACTATGAACTAGGCATAAATATCTTCTATACCTAGCAAAATATTAAAAAATTCAACATGGGTTGAGTGTTCATACTTGGCAGTGCTTCTCTCTTCCTTTCACTTGGAATTTGAGTTTAAAAGGATATAGTTCAGTTTAAAAGTCTTTCAATGTTCTTGGGAATCCAAGAGATTTAAAAGTCCTTTTCGAAAAATCAGGGCTGAGGTTGGAGAGCAGCAAATGTCCTATGTTTGAAGGATTATTGTATGTACAACGGCAGCTTAATTTTGATGAGACTTACAACATGTCATTCACAGGACATTATTGGTGGGGTTTTTTATTTTTGGTTTCTTAATTTTATCTTGGGGTTTTAGAATTGTATTCCAATTGTTTTAACTTGGGCAATCATTTAATCTCTTTTTAATGTTTGTATTTAGTATTTTATTCTGCCCTGTGAACCGCCCTGAGTCCTCAGGGAGAAGGGCGGTATAGAAATATTATTAAATTAAATTAAATTAAATTATTAATCTTAAAATGAGTACCCTTTTCTAGCACAGAAAAACAACAGTCTACGATTACCTGGCAAGTAGATGAAAGCACACATTCATTGTTCTGGCTTTTACAAATATTGCTTTATATCTCAACTATTGCTAAGCACATTGGTTTGTGCTTAAATTGTAAGCCGCCCTGAGTCTTCGGAGAAGGGTGGGATATAAATAGGATTAAAATAAAAAATAAAAATAAACTTGCCAGACCTATATTAAATATTTCAATGAGTCACAATTGCATTTGAAGGCTTTGACTTTTTTCCCCCCGAAGCCATTTTTTCCTTTGTATACAGTGTATTAAATATTACCAAACATTTGTGTGTTTATAAAATTATGTGTTTTCCATATTGTAGGAATTGGAACGTTTTTTAGGGAGAAAAACAATTACTTACGCTTTCCAGTTCCTTTAAAGCTGGCAAAGAAAGCTTGTCACAGGAGAAAGAAAAAAAATGCTCATGATGTGTAGCATGTATATAAGAGGATGATTGCATTAGTTTTAATTTAATCTGTATATAAAAATTACTTGGAATATACTAGAAATATATTTTCTTAGTGGGAAATATATAAGCCTTATAAGGTTGCTCCATTGGCCAAGAATCTGTTAACATGTTTGTTTCAGCAAATTAGATCAATATTATGGCTGAGGAGTCATACGAAACACAAACAACCGTGTGTGTGTGTGTGTGTGTGTGTGTGTGTGTTTGTGTGTGTGTTGTGTATTTATTCCATTATTTAAAGTAGCCAGGTCCTGGCCACACATGGCCCTGGACAGCTAGTAATGCAATCCCACAAGTTCATAATGATTATATACATTAATATATGTTAATAAAATATATATTTTATATGCAACCCAAGTCAATTCCTCTTCACTCAGTGCAACCCAAGTAGGACATAAGGTTGGACACTCATAATCTAAAGCAAAACCAATAAATAGGCCCCAAAGTCCTAAAATGCTTTAATTTAAACTTCCAAATTGCTTTTTCTATATGTGTAACTCAGTTACATTTTTACTTGATCAAGGTAAAAAGTGAAGATTATTTAAAAAAACAACACGTTTCTTTCCAAGAGTGATCAGCAACTGAAATTTCAGCAGTCCCTTTGTTCTCATCTTAACTATTTGCCAGTGTCCCTGTTTACTAATACATTGCAACTTTACAGGGGTCAGGTCTCTGAGTTTCTTTGTTATTTGCATGGAGTCAGGTATTAAAGCAAGTTTTAAAGTTGACCCTTTTTAGGTCTTCAATTTTTAGGTCTTCATCTCATCTTAATAAGAAAAGATCAAATTGTTTGTTGGAAATCTAAAAACAAAACAGCATTTTTTGACAACACGGAGATACCAGAATACAAGAAAAATGCATGTTCCAAAAATCCATATTTGTAAAAGGATTTCACATCATAAAATTCACTGCCATAGGATGTGATGGTAATAGGGATTAAAAAACTCAAAAAGTTTTTTAAAGTTTTATTCAAATCCAGGAAACTATTTTTAGCAACAGGTATTAGTTGAGAGAGTTCAATACACTTTGCTTTTTTCATTCAAACTTTGCAGAAGCATCTGGCCAGTCCCTATTATCAAAATAGTGGTGAACCACGGTTCTCGTACAATCAAAAAAACATTATGTTCAAATTACCAATAGCAATTAGACTTATATATAGCGTCACAGTGCTTTACAGCCCTCTTTGAGTAGTTTACGGAGGTCAGCCTATTGCCCCCAACAATCTGGGTCCTCATTTTACCAACCTCGGAAGGATGGAAGGCTGAGTCCACCTTGAGCCCTGTCAAGATCGAACTGCTGGCTGTGGGCAGAATCAGCCTGCAATACTGCATTCTAACCACTGTGCCACTACAGCTCAATTGCAGTGTATCTGCTGTTCTAGGTCATTACTCTTCATTATGACAAGGATAATACAAAACTTCACATAGATGTTGACAGTGTACACTACAGACAACAAGAGCTTCCAGATTCCTTTCAACGAGGGGATGCTTCATGAAGATGTGTTCAACCTTCTTCCACACTCAAATGAATGCAGGAGGGAAACTGCCCATTCTCTAAATTGGAGGGCATGTAGCTACCCTTTATTAAATGTTTTCCATGTGTGTTTGGGAAAGATACTGTGGCCTGAATTAGATAATCTTCATGATGTTAATTTAAAAAGAAAGAGACCCAAGCTGAAAAATGTTCCATTTTTTAATCAAAATTAGGTATACAGATTGGTTTAGGTCAGATAAAAATAGACATTTGTTTCACATTATACAAGCCATTATGTAGCTCAAATGTTTTGATACATGATTGCTACATCTCTCTGTTCTTTGAAATCTCGTACTATATTCAAATAGTGTCAGACAGAAATTGACATCCCAAGAGGCAGTTTATCTTCCTTCTGAGAACTTACAAGTTTAAAGTGCGTAGAAATAGTGTAGAGCAGCTGAGAATCTGCTGACCATTTTAAACAGCAGAAATACCCAACCAGCCTCAGTGTAAACTATAACGCTAACAAAATTAGAAAACATCCATACACAATACAAAGCTTGATACGTCTACACAGATAATGCAAGACATATCCTTAGAATCTGCAAAGCATTACGATAAAGTGTTTGCTGTTGGTTTAGATGGGAGTGGGACACATGCCAAACTTCTTCTCATGATATACACAGTAAAAGGGTTTTAAATACACAAGCCAGCAAACTGCAACATGGAGCTATGAGATGATCAAACAAATTGCTCTTAAAAACGTAGTACTCTGCTGCAGCAAATCTACATGGCCTACAACAGGAAGCGGGTGCTTCTCCATCAAATCTTAAGTCCCGCATAAGCTCCTTTCTAGTGAGTGGAGGTAATGATCCCTTGTTGAGTAGGAATTATCTTACTGATCTATGAACACTATGAACTTTGTAGGCATGGGCGTTTTCTTTAAAAAAGAAAACAAAATAGGAACCACCACCCACCAACTAGGAAAGCAAATTGTAAAATGGATGGGAAATGTTGTGCAGTCACTGTTTCAATTTAGATATGTGAGGTAGGAGGATATATTTGTTTCAAGGGGGTCCCATGCATGCAAAAGTAGCGCACTTTATCGCCTCCAAGTTCCAACCTAGAGTTGCGTGAAGATTCCAGTTAAATTCCATTCAAAGCCTTGCGTATTCAATATTACCTTTTCCAGGCAAAGTTTTTTTCCCCCAGCAGCCAATGTGTGGCCCAAACCTTTACAAGTATGGCCCTTCTAATATTTGAACTCTTCCCACAGACTCAGCGTGCAAGCCAACAAATCAAGCCTACAGTTCTCCTGCATTTGCACCCTTCCGCATGGAAAATATCATTTAATAAGAAATGCTACGGTCAGCTAGGTGGGTTCTCTGTTCCCATTCAAGCCAACAAAATGCAACAGTGACTATGTATTACTATTTCAGGGTCTCTGCTTAATTCAAGGTTAAGCAGCTCAGGGTTTTAATAGAATCCGAGTCTGCTTAACTATGTAACTTTTGACATAGACGGATCAGGAAATCTGGAATAATTCTGATAAAAAGTTACAAATCTTAATCTTTTCAAACTTATAAATACTTGGAAAGAAAAATGATAAATCACCTCTTTTAAATCTATATGAAGTAAGCACAATGTAGCTTTAACCCAGACCCCGAGCAGTCCCACTTTTAATAATAAAAAAAGAAAAATTAAACTTGCTAAAATGCATTAGTCGTCCCAAGATTTATCATAAATACTTTTAAAAAGTGGAAAAATACAAACACAAATCTCTTGGTGTTGATGCTAAATGGGACAGCTGGCTGAAACAGTGTCTTCAAAGAAGATATTTTGCTTACGTGCTTCATTCAGTTCTGACAATTATACCATAATGAACTTAGTCTTTCTTTAGTCAAGTGTAGTAGTTAGTGTTATAATATGTATAAGGAACATGTTGTTCAAATCAATTAATATCTGAATTTAGGAATTTCTTCAGAATTTGAAAGATAATTCACAACATACATATCAAAAAGTTAGTACCTCCATCTCAACTATAGCAAAGTAAACAAGTAAACATTAATTTCATCACAAGGTTGCATTTGGACATCAGTAGTATGATTTGCGAGTCTTCGCCAACCTTTTCCCTGCAGATGTGATGGGGAAGATAGGAGCTGTATAGTGTCAGGCTGGCATAGGCTGAATTATTGCTCAATGCCGCTCTTAAAAGACTCAATCCCCTCCATTCAGACTCGGGAAGGACTTTCTTTTTAAAGTATATTGTACTTTATGAAGGTGGTTCTGCTCAAACTGTAGTAGGAAAATCCAGTTGTTGTTTTTTTTTTCTCATTTGGCTGCTCCCACTTGTGGTAGAACTACAAATCCTAGAATTCTTTGTCATCTTGCTTACTGGTTGCAAAGACTGGGAATTCTGGAATTATAGCCCCAACATATCATCTTATATAGAGGCCTGACAGGGAAGACTGCACAAGCTTAAGTAAGATAGATAGTAAGATCTTTAAGTAAGATCCTTGGGGAAGAATATATACATGAATTAAAAGCTGTTTGCCGTCCATCTTGACCAAAAGCTCAGGAATGAAATGTTCTCGGTTCTTTATATGATCTCTCTATCTCTTGATATTTATCCCTTCCCTGAGAGCACTGTTATAATATCAGTAAATAGTTTTGCAATGCTTTGTTAACAACTGTTTGAGGAATGGGGCAACCAACATAAACGTAGGTAAATCATTAGTGAAAATGACAAGAGGGAGCAAGATTGAGCCAGTTATAACATACAGTCACATTCTTAGCTGAGCATATGCTTTTAAAATGGATGCTTATATTTCACGCCAGGAAGATTTCTGGCTCAAGGAAAAGGTTCATATCCCCATAGATAAGTGATTTGACAGCCAGAAACCCTTCCTTAATATAAACATGCCTGCTATAAAGAATGACAGGAAATACAAACACGATCTTGCTTGAGCAAATGAGGATTAAAGCACACACACACACACACAAAAAGGGGGAAATATTTGTAAACTCTGAACACAATTCTTCTCTTTTAAATCTGTTTTTGATCTTATAAGCAAGCAGTTTCTCTGCAGTTAATGATCAGGCTTCATCTCCCCACTATAATCATGCAGGTCTTCGTGGTTTCGACTCCAATGCTTAAAGAGTCTGACCATCTGTTTAACCAGAGGGTGTCCACTTTTTGTAAATGGTTAGTTATTTTTGCAATGTCTGCTGCACCTTAGCTGGGAAACGGCTCAGCCTGGCATCACAGAGAGCTTGTTGTTGGCACAGAGGCCACTTGGTATCGGCATACAGCCCCAGCCAACTTATGTAATCACTGAAAGACCACGGAGTGGTCCATGGGTTTCAATTAATTAGGTGGGCTATTTGCCCCCAGATTCTTGCTCCTCTTCATTCACTGATAGTGATTTATCTAGCACTGCTGATAAAGTCTTAACTCTGGGTTCAAATACTGTCCTCTGGGAGAAAAAAACCCTGGCATATAGAAAACAAGCTTGACAATGATTAGGATTTAAGGAGGGGTGGGTTTTTTTTGCCCTCTCTCTTTTTTTTTAAGGCAGGTAGATACTTCCCCCACCCATAGCTTTATTGCCTTTACAGAAATTTATTTTGTCGCTTGAAGCACAGAATGTGAACAAAGATTAATTCCTGAGTTCCAAAGAATGGTTGCTTTCAACTAGTAAACTTAGATATCTGTATTCCTACTACAGATGTTAAGAAATATTCTATTAAAGGGCAATTTATGACATATAATTTTTGTGCCATTAGGTTTATTAACATCAATCCGATGAGTCTCAACTGGAGTGAAATATTAGCTTCTTGGTTAAATTATAAAGTATCTTAGCTTTTAGCAGCATACAGAGATCTCCACTGAGAACTAATCCAGTGCTAAGAGAATCAATTAATTTTTCTCCCGAGTGTGATTGTTGAGGATTTAACGAGGAAAAATACATATAAGCTTTTCTCATATACATGCAATAATTTTTAAACACCATTATCACAATTTTAACACTGTGCAAAATTGCACATACATTTGGATATGTTTACAAAGTAAACCATAGAAACGCACTGGCCCTGATGGCTACTTGTTCTGCGGTAGACACAGTGATTAGTTAACTGCTGCTGAAGGCACATCTTCAGTTAGCAAAGTTCTTGTCACTCTTACCGTATGCCCACAAGCCAGGAAGGGAACTCCGAGAGCAATTAAGCACTGCCAACTCTGAAAAAGAGAGAAGAATCCCAAATTAATGGTGCATTTATTAAAAGACCAAAATATTTTTCTCCTCAAGCAAATCAGAGAGGCATCAACTATTCTCTCTCCTCCTGCTCTGTTCTATGAAGCCCCCACCATCCCTACAACTCTGTTCTGTCTCCCCTCCCAAAGTCATTTCAGAGAGAAGCATCAGCAGGCAGACTTCAAAACATGAGCCAGAAATGACTTATAATTCTGATTCCGGTCAAGGAGAAGGACAGCACTGACAGAAAAAAAACCCCCCAAAATGCTTATTTTGCAGCACTTGTTATTATTCATGGCAAGAAACAAACCTGATTGACTTATTTCAGCCAAGGTTCCCTGGGAAGATTTTTATGACTCTGCCTGCCTACCTACCCTAGGAAGCCTTTTCCTACCAGCTGCAAACCTAAAATTCATCATCTATAAATAGATGCTTTTTTATTCCTACCAATTTCCTAGTCAACCATATGGATACGTAACTCTCTGATTGCGAACCAACTCACACAAATCAGTAAAGCTGTTTTTAATCAACCTCAACACACATGTATGTTGCAGTCATTAAACAAAGCAGGCCTGTGATGCTCCATATGCTGATGGACAAAACTTCCTCTAGACAACGCGCAATGCTAGGAATTGTGATTAAGCAACTATTTGCCAGGCTACAGATTTCTCAACCCTGTCCCAGCGTGTCTGAGAGTTTGTTTTGGATGTCTCTTAAGTTGTTGCCTTTTCTCCAAGCATAGGCTTTTGTTGGACACCAGATGTCTTCATTTCCAAGCTCTGAGCTTTCCGGTCAAGTGGCTGGCCCAAGTAAAACAAATAGTAGGCTAAATGGAGGCTCTGGTTTGACCTTGCGAGATAAAGTTCTTCTGTTCTCAAGACATTTCTACTCTCAATACTGGCAGTCTTAATTAACAATGGTAATTGGGATAGAAACCCCCTGCACCAAGCAGAGTGGTCATTAAGCATTAAGCTAAGTAATCACAACATTTAGCAATGGCAGTTCTAGCAGTCCCCGCTGCCATTGTTAAGCCAGGATCCCACATCACCCTGATTTCCTGGTGGCTTCCTCGTTGGCTTTGCTTGTGGGAAGCTGTCAAGAAAGGGCACAATTGCAAGATATTGCAATATTGTAACTGCAGGTTGGTCACTGAGCACCTCCAATTGTGATTGCATGGCCAGGCAATATTTAACTAGGTGACATTCCTCAACTGTAATGTATAATGTTTACCCCTGGATGTCCTTGAGTTTCTAGGCTGACAATTACAGCCAAGCTGTTTCTTTGATCCTCATTTTGTTTGTTATAGGTAGATATCACCAGGAGTGAGAGTTGAGGGGGAGCGGGAAGCAATGAAGAGAGGTTGGAAAGAGTCTTCCCTTCGAGACTTCGGCTTGAGCGATCAACCCATCAACTGCAGTTGAAGTTACTGAGAACTAGCTCTGAATTGGCCCTCCCTGTCCTTACCAAGCCACATCCTGGCTGTTTCTTCTGAATCACTTGACCAGGCAAATACCCGGAATTGGGTTTAGAAGTTGTTCAAACAAGGCCACTGAATTATTTCTAAAAGGACCAAGGTTTGTAAACATAGCCATTAGTTTCTAGAAGTACACGTGCTGCCTTGTCTTCTCATACTCTGCACAATTCTAGCTCATTTCCTCTCTAAGAGAATATATGCGTTTCTGAAAAGAGGAATAGGTAGAAAGGTAACTTTATATAACTAAAGAAAAAAGGTAACTGATATAGCTAAAAAAATATGATCAGACTTCTATTGGAGCATGATAGAAAACCAGCATTTCCCTAGTGCATTATTTGAACACTGGCTCAGTGGGTTAGGACGCTGAGCTTGTCGATCAGAAAGTCGGCAGTTTGGCGGGTCGAATCCCGAGTGCCGCGTAACAGAGTGAGCGCCTGTTACTCATCCCAGCTTCTGCCAACCTAGCAGTTCAAAAGCACGTAAAAATGCAAGTAGAAAAATAGGGACCACTACGGTGGGGAAGGTAACAGCGTTCCGTGCGCCTTTGGCGTCTAGTCATGCCGGCCAGATGACCACAGAGACGTCCTCGGACAAGCGCTGGCTCTTCGGCTTTGAAATGGAGATGAGCACCGGCCCTTTAGTTTAGAAGGGTATCAATGCCAAAAGGCTCTGACTAAGAATGTCTATGGCAGGGGTGTCAAACTGCTGGCCCGTGGGCTGGACGCATCACGACGAAACCGCGGCCACCCCATTGCCGGCAATGGGGAAAAAACTGTGACATCGCGAGTTTGACATGTCTGGTCTATGGAGATTCTCAGTCATCCAGGTCATAGTTGTATCCCAAAGGTGAGGCAGCTTTTTCACGGTGCAAATGGGATATGACATCATCTATCTCCAGTCTACCACACATCCTTTCAGCAGTTCCAAGAAGGCTCCCCACCCATTTGCACTACTCAGGTGACCCTGTCAACACAGATAAACCTCCAGGTGGCCTCAACGACTCTCTAAAAGAATGCAAATGATCAGCTGCCTGCAAGGAGTATAAATCCTTCCATTCTTCACCATCCAGTCAGAGCTGAAGAAGCTTCTTGGATGAGAAGTGAAACATCTTCCAAGAAAAAAAAAGCAAGTCCAGTTGCCTTGTGAAAAGGCACCTAGATTGAAGAAGTTAATATATACCACTGAGCTACTAATGGACCCAGACAACACATTGTCTATTAAGTATTTGATTGTAAAACTAGAAAATTAATATTTATTAAAAAAGCACATTTGAGATAACTCTAAGAACTTTGGAAGATTTTTTGTAGACTAGGTGAACAGACAATCAAATGAAAGATGTGGTTAACTTTATGTAAGTGTAACATGATACACATTCAGATAACTGCCCAGAATTACCCTGTGGTAAAATGGGCTGCCAAAAATTTTATATTAAAAAAAAAATTCCTGCCTCAACTGCACATAACCACTGATGCAACTAAGCTGCCTGTAGCTATTTTGGAGCCATAGTAGATGGCTCAAGGGGACCATTCAATGAATAACAGCTCTAAAAAAAAGACCTATTTCATACTTTTGTTCATTAGGGAAATAAAATTGTCAACATATATAACGCCCTTATACAAATGTATCTGGAATACTGTGTAGAGTTCTGTCCATCATTTTTTTTAAAAAAGGATGTATTTGATATAGAAAAAGTGTAAGGCAGGGGTCTTCAAACCTGGCCCTTTTATGACTTGTGGACTTCAGCTCCCAGAATTCCTCAGCCAAGCATGCCTTATGAGAAAAGAGTGGATTGTTTGGGACTCTTTAGCTTCAAAATTAGGTGACAGAAGAGCAGCTGATGGAGGTTTATTAAATGGACAAGATAATTGTTAGTTCCTCTCTCATTATATAAGGGTCATCTAATGGAACTGATTGAAAGGACAGCTAAAACAGAAAAAAAAGGAATGCACTGTTAACCTAGGGCACAGGTCTGCAACCTGCGGCTCCGGAGCCGCATGCGGCTTTTTTAGCCGTCTCCTGCGGCTCCCAGTCCTCTGCCATGTGCAGTCCAAAAGAAAAAGTGGGACTAAAAATGTTCAACCAATCAATTCAAATATGCAGGGTAGGTGCATATCTCGCCTTGGCTCCACTCTTCAGTCAAACCCTGTTCTGCGCATGCGCGCATGTACACCCATGCGCACACATTTTTTGCGGCTGCCAGTTTTTCCTTTTGTGAGGGAACCGGTTCCGAGTGGCTCTTTCACTGTTTCAGGTTGCTGACCCCTGACCTAGGGAATTCATTGCCACAAGATATAGGATATGGCGATGACCACTAACCCACTTTAAAAGAGGACTGAATGAATTCATGGAATGCAGGTCCGTGGGGGATGGCTGCTTACTAACTGACTCAAGTGTTACTTCAAGTACCAGTGGCAGTGGACCACAGCAAGGCAGAGGTAGCTGGCAGGTAACACAGAAACGTAGAAAACTGATGGCAGAAAAAGACCCAGTGGACCACTGAGCCTGCCCTTTGAGTGTTTCGTTAGTTTTTGTTTTCTTTTTAATTAATTAATTTCAGATGATAGACGTGTGCTTATCCCAATTATGTTTAAACTCAGTTGCTGATGATTGACCCACTACCTCCTCTAGAAGTCGGTTCCTATCTGGTTGGCTACTGTGAGAAACCAAACGCCATCCTAAAAAAAAAAAAAAAGGGCTCTGGCCTCATCCAAGGGACTATTCTACGGCTCTTATGACCCAGTCTGACCGCTGCCTTTGTTAAAAACAGAAAAATCCCTAAAGAAATCACTGCTAAGGGAACACGGGAAAACTCCCGTGAGGAAAGCAAAAGAGTGTGTAAGCCATCACTAACTCACCAGATATGCCACGAAGGCTAAGTAGAGAACGCTGATAATTGAAGCACATACATACAACACTGTTTGTCCCAGGGCAGTCACGTAGATCACCACAAAGTACATGTTAATGCTGCAGATGATCACAATGAGAATTCCCCCAGCGATTTTCCAGCCCCTAGAAGACCAAAAAAAACACAAAAATTTACAAAGAGAAAAAAATAACTACTAAAGACTAACTGTTGACAAACATGTATACACAGTTTAAGTTCCTCACTGGATTTCTCACTGGATTTCCGTTGTTCTGACATACCAATCCCTCACTACCACACAGCACAGTGGGCAAAAATGATAAATCCTCATTCTTTGCACCATACTACGTGTAGTCCTCGACTTACAACGGTTCATTTAGTAACCGTTCAAAGTTACAACGGCACTGAAAAATGTGACGTGCGGTCGTTTTTCACCACCTTTGCAGCATTCTCATGATCATGTGATCAAAATTCAGGTGCTTGGAAACTGACTCATTTTTATGACAGTTGCTGTGTCCTGGGGTCAGGTGATCCTCTTCTGAGACCTTCTGACAAGCAAAGTCAATGGGGTAGCCAGATGCACTTAACAACCGGGTTACTAACTTATCAGTTGCGGTGATTCAGTTAACAACTGTGGCAAGAAAGGTTGTAAAATGGGGCAAAACTCACTTAATAAATCTCTTCACTTAAAAACAGAAATTTTGGGCTCAACTGTGATCGTAAGTCAAGGACTACCTGTACGTAAGTTGCTAGAAAACATTACCTTTCTACCACCACTTGCATGTCTTAAATCTTCTTCAAACATTTCCCTATCTTTAAAAGATGTACCCAAATTCAACTTTTTGCTTTGTTTTTTTTTCTTCAACGTTTAGTTATAAACCTTCAGTCATTCAGTACATTTCCCCTGACAAACACAACCGTCTAGATCAGGGGTGTCAAACTCACGTCACATGACATGTCATGATGTATTGCGACTTTCCCCCCATTGCTGGAGCTGGGGCGGGCGTGGTTTCGGCATGACGCATCCATCCCGCAGGCCGGCAATCTAGATCTTTGATATATTCGTTTTCATGTCTTCCAGTCCCCAGACCCAGATACAGTCCTCACGCATGCCAAACAAATTGCACTGCATCGCCCAGGAATCCTACACTCCCGTTTTTACCCAATGTTTGCAAAATAAATGCACAATAGATAAAACCGCCGAAATCAGTGCCTTGTGGGATTTTTAAAAAACACACCAAATAACTTAGAAGTCTATGGATTGAAACTCTGCAACGCTTACAGTAGGAAAATAATGCAACGTTTGGCAAAAGCATAAAGACGAGCCGCGGTGGTGGAGTGCTTGGAATGCAGTACTGCAGGCTAACTTACTGCCAGCAGTTCGATCCTGCCCGACTCAAGGTTGACTCAGCCTTCCATCCTTCCAAGGTCAGTAAAATGAGGATCCAGATTGTTGGGGGCAATAGGCTGACTTTGTAAAGCATTTACAGAGGGCTATAAAGCACTGTGAAGCGGTATATAGGTCTAAGTGCTATTGCTACAACAAAAATGTGAAAATATTTCTTTCTATATGTTAGGCATGAGATAGTTAGGCATGGATTCAAACTTTTCTTCTGTTACTGAAAGGCATTTTGATCCTCTAAGATGTTTATATAGCAAATCTAGAAGTCCTGTGTGTCAATTGCCAATCTGCAAAAAGTCATAAAATCTACACCCAAGTGCAGATTCAGGGTGACATCTACCCTGAAAAAGATGAAGCATCCATTTTGCAGATTTTGCATTAGTGTATGATCTGAAGGGAAGTGGTGGCTCAGTGGGTTAGGACGCTGAGCTTGTCGATCAGAAGGTCGGCAGTTTGGCGGGTCGAATCCCAAGTGCCACATAACAGAGTGAGCGCCTGTTACTCGTCCCAGCTTCTGCCAACCTAGCAGTTCGAAAGCACGTAAAAATGCAAGCAGAAAAATAGGGACCACTACGGTGGGAAGGTAACAGCCTTCCGTGCGCCTTTGGCGTCTAGTCATGCCGGCCACATGACCACGGAGATGTCCTCGGACAAGCGCTGGCTCTTCGGCTTTGAAACAGAGATGAGCACCGGCCCCTAGAGTCAGAAACAACTAGCACGCATGTGCGGGGGAACCTTTACCTTTACCTATGATCTGCTAGTCTAGATTCCATCTTTTGAAAAATAATTGCAAATGAATACATTCTGGTGTTCAGTGCTAGTTATAATACAAACTCTACTCTGCCATTGGCAGATAGAAAACAGAGAGGAAGTGCACTCTCAGTGTGTAGTGGGATGTGAGAATAACACTGAGGAACAGCTTCACTGAAACAATCGGAGTCCAAACTGGGAATGTAATTTGAAAAAACATCTCAGACTTGACACAAACACACTCTCACACACACAGTTCTCTTAGGGTGAAGCATTGCAAGATTCTATTACTATAATAAAAGTAGTTTTAATATTCATGATTGGTATTAAGTCTGGTCTACCTCTTGGAATGGACACAACGTGCTTAAAACATAGGTGGTCATTGCAGGCCATGCTATTACATGGTGACAATGAAAAAAAAAAGTCAGAGATGTGTGTTAAGGAAACAGCTAAGCTCAATCCAATATAACACTCAATACATTCCAGATGTGGACAACACATGTGCCTTTCTTCATACTTACAGGCCATTGGCAAAGTCATTCATCACCGGACGCAGACTAGTGAACGTGAGGACTGGGATTAAAGCAAAGGGTAGCTGGAAAGGAAGAAAAGGAAATTATGCACCGGAAAGGGGTCAGTTATAGCTGGTATAGTAATGAACTGTAAATGCAAAAAGCTGAAAGCGGTTCCAAAAGACGACTTAGTCGCTCAAGCTTTTTTCTCACATTAACTGCTGAAGATTTTTCAGGTCTGAATATAGCATCTTCTAGGAACTGAACAGAAGCACTACTGTCCCTTTACACCAAGGTCCCCATAACACTAGACAGCTGCATGTAGGCAACCACAACAATAAGGTGTGATACAGATGGCACTTAAGTGTGGGCCATCCATCCTATAGCGAGGACCCATTCAGATTTCTTTCCTATTTCCAAAGTTCCCAAAGCTCTTTGCAAGGTTGAACACGTCACATCAGACCCTTCTGCCATACTTTTTTTGACCTCGGACAATGGGGAACAAAATGGGTGTGTGTGTGAAGGAGAAATAAATAGCAGCATTGCTCAGTTTCCAATTAGGCAGCTAGTTCAACGTAGCAACTCAGAAAGAGGACAGGATTGGACCTAATGGTTTTTAAGTTACAGAAGAGTAAACTTTGTTCAATATTGGGAAAAACATTTAGTAATAAAGGCAACATAACTCCAATCTCGTAAGAGCAGCACTCCCCAATCAGACAATGAGTGGTCTCTCTCCCTCATCCCTCATCTCAAATCTTCTACAGAGGACGCCATAGCCTTCACTCTCCATACTGCTCTGACTCATCTGGAGCAGCGGGGGACCTATGCAAGGATGCTCTTTGTAGATTTCAGCTCTGCATTTAACACAATTCTTCCATACACACTGGTGTCTAAACTTGTCAACCTCGGACTTTCACATTCAATCTGCCTTTGGGTTATGAACTTCCTGTCTGGCCGCTCTCAGAGGATTAGATTAGGCAACTATATCTCCTCAGCCTTTATTCTTAATACTGGCTCCCCACAGGGCTGAGTATTGATCCCCCTACTTTACACCCTCTACACTTATGGCTGCACCCCCAACTCATCCCAGCAATATTTTTGTTAAATTTGTGGATGATACAAGAGTGGTGGGGCTTATCTCCAAGGGAGGATGAGTCTGCCTACCAGGATGAGGTGGAGAGGTTGCTCTTCTAGTGCAGAGACAATAATTTGGTTCTCAACACCACTAAGACCCAAGGAGCTTATAGCAAATCATAGAGGGAATAGATCAGACATTCAGCCCCTGATCAACAGCGGAGACCGCGTGGAGCAGGTGGCCAGCTTTAGGTTTCTGGGCGTTAACATAAAGGAGGACCTGACCTGGAGTGCTGGTGTTATAGCATTGGTTAAGAAGGCCCAGCAGAGATTATATTTCTGGACACTTCTGAGGAAACAACAGCTGAATGAAAAACTGCTAGTGACCTTCCACTGTTGCTCCATAGAGACCATGCTTACCTATTGCATTTGTGTGTGGTTTGCCAACTACACCGTAACAGATAGGAAAGCGCTCCAGAGGGTCATTACCATCGCCCGGAGGATTATTGACTGCCCTCTCCTCCCCCCGACGAAAAATAGTTTTTAACGCCAGAGCTGTAATCATATTAAATACTACTGTATAGTGCAACATTGAAGGGCAATATTAGGGGCAGCGCAATGGTGAATAGATTGTGAAGGATGTGTGTATATAATGTATGTGGTTTTTTTTTATCTGTGGTTTTTACTTGTGTGAAGTGTGCATTGTGGACAGCACTTAATTTTGTTGTGGCATACACAATGACAATAAAGCTATTCTATTCTATTCTATTCTATTCTATTCTATTCTATTCTATTCTATTCTATTCTATTCTATTCTATTCTATTCTATTCTATTCTATTTCCATCCTATCCTATCCTATCCATCTTGGGAATGGCTTAGCTCTAGATTTGGAATATGAATCAGGCAGTATTGTATGTTTCCACGTTCAAGCAAAGGAGAACATAAAAGCGGAGAATGAATAATGAAGTGAGAGTATTAAGTGGCTTCAAAATTACAAAGTGGGAAAGCTTCCTACTGGGAAATAAACATTTGAGAAAATTGCAAGAGGAAAGGGAGATAACCGGATTTGCCATAGTTATGGTTTATTGCCTTAGAAAAGGCAGGCATAAAAAAAGCAGAAATTCAACTAGAATGATTCACAAGTAAGATCTAGCTTTGGTTTGGCGCATTAGGCTGTTCACAAGCCTTGTTTCACCACAAGACAGCCAATCTCTTACGATTAGCGTTGATAATTCCCAAACCGCTGAAAAGACATTTCCACTTGCACTTGATATATAGTATGCTTGAGGAGGGTCCAAATGTTCTCGATTCATCAAATTTAATTACTTATCAAGAATTAACTGCATTTTCACTGATTTATTAATTTCATTGAAAAAAACCCTCCTCTTCTTTGCATTTCCACTGATTTATTGATTTCATTGAAAAAAAACCCTCCTCTTCTTAACAGAACAGCGACAAAAGAATGCTCTCACGCAAGTCTTACAAGTCAGCATAGCCCAATCCTAGCACTTTTTTTTTTGCATTTTCCTACCTACACCATTTCTCAGCTCTAATCTGCAAAAGGCAGCAGCTGTCCCTGGCCGGGGGGGGGGGAAGGGGGGGAGAGAGGAGACCCTTCCTACTTCACAAAATAATAAAATGATCTCTCTGCTTCACATAATGTAGCCCTGATGTAAACAAAATCAACATGAGATGGATTTTCTAAGCACCCAAAATCCTTTCCAGCTATGCGCCCAAGAAAACCGAACCAATACTACTGGATAAGCTTAGGTTAAGATTTCTAATGTAATTCTGGAGAGCAAAGTCAAGAGCTATAGAAGGCCATGAAAAATATCCCCTTAAAGGAGAATATTTGTAGCTCAGAGTTGTAATCAGGGGTCCTTGGTGATCTCTGAGCTTTGTGGTTTTCTTGCAGATGTTTCATTACCCAAACTAGGCAAGCTCATCAGTGCTAATCAGTTCTAGTTGATTATGTTACCTAGATTGGGTAATGAAATGTCTGCAAGAAAGCAACCAAACCCAGAGAGCACCAAGGACCCCCTCAAATATCCCATTGCATGCCATCACAAGACTTTAATCCTTAAGTGACAAAAAAACTAGGATTTTCAGGACTTTTTCAGTAGAATTGTTTTGGTGAGCCATTCATTTTAAGTAAGGCTTTCTTGTTGCCATTTCTAATATCACCGAATGTACTAATTCACTCATTCCCTGTTTCCACACAGGAAAAAAATGAGGCTAGTATTGTTAGACGGCCTCAACGTATTTCCATTTACTTGCCAAACATCCTTCACTGGATTGACAGTACAAGTCAGTCCTCGACTTACAACAGTTCATTTAGTGACCGTTCAAAGTTACAATGTCACTGAGAAAGGTGACTTATGACCATTTTCCACATTTATGACCACTGCAGCATCCCCATGGTCACATGATCAAAATTCAGATGTTATTAACGGATTCATATTTAGCACGGTTGCAGTCATGTGACCCCCTTTTGTGACCGTCTGACAAGCAAAATCAATGGGGAAACCAGTTTCCCTGAGCAAGTGTGTTCCTAATTTACCAATTGCAGTGATTCACTTAACCACTGTGGCAAGAAAAATCATAATACGGGGCAAAACTCACTTAGCAAAAGTTTCGCTTAGCAACAGAAATTTTGGGCTCGGTTGTGGTCACAAGTTGAGAACTACCTGTAGTAGTTATCCTTTATTTATATCCTTTCCCCCCCCCCCAATCATGGTATTAGATCTAGACCAGGGGTAGGCAACCTTGGCTCTTTTATGACTCGTGGACTTCAACTCCCAGAATTCCTGAGCCAGCCATGCTGAGGGGAAAGGGAGAGGGTTTCAAGCTGAGCCATGTTGGCTCAGGTATTCTGGGAGTTGAAGTTCACGAGTCATAAAAGAGCCAAGGTTGCCTACCCCTGGTCTAGGACTATCTGCCCTGTTGCCCAGATGAAACCCCTACTGTTGTTTTTCTGGGGAGAAGAACCACGGCTAATTAGAGCCCCCCTACCTGTAAACTCATGAGGACATTGAGGAAGTCATTCATGCCGGTCAAGTGTTCCACATCTTTGAAAATGGCAACCAGAAGAGTTGGTGTGATGGCAATGGAGCGGGTTAGAACCACGCGAGCAAACCGCGACCACTTCAGATTGAGGAATCCCTGAAAACAAGGAAGAGATCAGAAGAGATCATTCAGACAGAGACACAGTCTACTGAAATACTGAGGAAAAGTAGTATCTCCTGCTGGGGCAGAAAACATGTCTGACTACAAATTTCACAACCTCTTTTACTTTCTGCAGGCAAAGTCAAAGTACTTTTGCAGTTATTAACCAGACTAGAGTAAAATGGCAGAATTAAATGTATAAACTAAGGCTGAGGTAAAATAGGGTTAGAGTGAGGCGAATCAAGTTAAATGAATAAAATATATATTCAAATCAAACGGTCCCTGGCAAGGTCCAGACAAGGCCTTGTTCCGCCTGAAGCAGTTATTTTGCAGTTGTCAAATGAACTGTATTGAGAACACAAACCGTCTTGCTGTGCAACACACTTCAGAGCTCTCTGCAGTTGATGGGCAATCATGGAAAAAGATTCAGCTGCAACATTTGCACCCTTTTTGGAATTAAACCTAAGCACAGCTTATTCTAAACAATGTTGGGTTCAATAATAAGGCCTGAAACACATGAGTGCTAGAGATATGCTAAACTCTCCAAGCCAGGAATTGAAAATTCTGAAGAACATTGGAATGTTTTCTTCCATATTATGCCCACGCTCCTCCTGGATCATTTCTTGCAGGAGGCAGTTTGACAGTGTCCAGAATTTAAATTTTCTAAACTAAAATTAATTGGATCTGGTCCTGAAGCCCATTCTGTTTCATCCAAAGCTGCTTCCAGTACTGAGGACTTCCTTCTGGAAACCCTCAAATTGACCCTGGAAACTGGAAGGGGGTTCGGCAGAGAGAAGAGGAACACTGTAGAGTTCTCCAGAATGTTCTATTTCCAGGTTGATAATTTTTTCCCCCCCAGATCTCTAAATGACTCAGCAAAAAGCAAGTTGGGGGCAAATAAAGCTACCGCAGCTTGTTTTCATAGTAATAAATTGCAGGGGATCAACCCTACCTATTGTCCAATGGCAAATGTACCCAGATCCCTTTATTGATACTGCCTAAGGGACGCGGTGGCTCAGTGGGTTAGGACACTGAGCTTGTCGATCAGAAGGTCGGCAGTTTGGCGGGTCGAATCCCGAGTGCCGCGTAACAGAGTGAGCGCCTGTTCCTCGTCCCAGCTCCTGCCAACCTAGCAGTTCGAAAGCACGTAAAAATGCAAGTAGAAAAATAGGGACCACTCCGGTGGGAAGGTAACAGCGTTCCGTGCGCCTTTGGCATCCAGTCATGCCGGCCACAAGCGCTGGCTCTTTGGCTTTGAGACGGAGATGAGCACTGGCCCCTAGAGTCGGAAACGACTAGCACGCATATGCGGGGGAACCTTTACCTTTTAATCCTAACCTACTTTGAGGGGGAGGGGGTTGTTATGAAGAATGGGAACCTGCCCTTAAATTATACTAAATGCTTGCAATTTATTGGACATGACATCAAAGCCAGATGGTGTACTTGACCACTTATCAGTGGTTTGACCAAGGCGTAAGGAAATTTAGTGTGCGTGACCTGTTTCAACCTAACAAAAATAGAAATGCGGGATTGTAGCAAATGGTCTCCTTCTGGTTCATCTGATCCAGGGCTGTCAGCCTTGGCAGGTAGCAGTTTTGGGGGGATTTTAATGGGACTTTTTCCCAGTTTTATCTGCCTTTGCTGCTGATCAGACCTACACATAAAACCGCTCTTCTGCTAAGTCTGGACCCTCCTGGTTTGTTTTAAGTACCTAATTTATTCTGTTTTAATTATGGAAATTCTTTGCAAACTGAATTCCAAATTAATTAATTTAATGAACAGAAAACTGAAGTAGGTAGTTTGCTTTGGATTGACAATTGTTAGTTGGGCACAGGTCAGCAGAAGCCAACCGGGCACAGGACCAGGCAAATGGTAGGCTGAAGTCTTTGGGAGCCCTATGAACAACTCAACTTATACAAAGGCAAAGAGATCTGATGAATGGCAGCCTAACTGGTGTCATAAGGAAAACACTTGAATGGCATTTCCTCCACAGATTAATCTAAAAAGGGCATTTTACCCAGCATGGTGTCCTTTAACTGCCTGAAAAAGATAGATTTTAGATTTAGATTTTATTAGATTTATATACCGCCCTTTCCCGAAGGACTCAGGGCGGTTTACAGGGCATTTTAAAATCATACCAATACAAAATACAAAGTTAAAAGACAAGATACCCCTCATCCAGCCCAGTGGTGGGATTCAAATAGGTGAACAACCAGTTCTCTGTGTGGATGCCGCTTCCAGAAGTCCATTCTGGACTTGGGCAACAAAAAGTTAGCTACCGGTTCTGCCGAAGTGGTGCGAACCGGCTGAATCCCACCACTGATCCAGCTCCATATCCCATACATATATAGGGCTGAGTAGCACTTTGGATTCCATTTCCAAAGATCCTTTTGCGTGCTTGGGAACAGGGAGGTAGCATCAGTCAACAACCCTTTAAAGCAGCTGCATCTTCTCCTAGTTTTGCACAATTAGCTTTTGAAGGAACTACAGACAGATGCTACTGCCATGGTCTTGACACATGCCGAAGCCCCTTTTAGAAATCGCATCCTAAGCTCTGCAGTTTCAACAGACATGCTCCCAATCCTTCTGAAGTTGCTCATCTCTTATTTCCTTGCTTCAGTTTTAACAATGGTAAGTTTTCAGCATCCCTCGGTCGCTGCATAAAAAAAAATCTGTTTACGAAACAAGACACCACAACAGTCAGGGAGGGAGGACAAACACATTGCTTAAGGATCACGTGAACTTTCCCAACTGAAAAAGGGAAAATGTCAGCGTACAATTTTTCTCCACTAAGAAAGTGTCCATATCACAAAGATTCCTGGCTGTGGCATCTGGGAACTGAGCCACCCGGACAACATCCTCAGATTCCTATCACTTTAATTTTGCAGAACCTCTAGGGTTATGGACTGGGAAGATAAGTCAAATGTAAGTCAACATTTTAAAAGGTTAAAATACCTCCATAACAAACTGTCCAGAGTAAGTTCCTGTCATTGTTGAGCTCTGTCCTGCAGCAAGAATGCCAATAGCCCAGATGTAGAGAGCAGCAGGGCCAAAGTAACAACCTAGAATTACTCCCTAAAACACAAAAGAGTTCTTTTTTAAAAAAATGAAGCTGTAAACCTTTGATTAAGCCTCCTATGTCAGCAGTCTAATGCAAAGTGACATTTTATGAAATCACCGTTTTGGATTAGCAAGGGCCAATTTACTCAGAGAGACTTGACTCTGCATGCTAGTTACTGTGCACATGCTTATTTTCCAAAAAATATCACCATGGCCAAGAACAACACTTTGCTCATAAGCCCATCCCAGATAATTGTATTGCTCCTTTGGATGGAAAACCTAACAAAATAACCTGACTACAGTTATGATGGTAGGGACAGAAGGCTCACAAATGCCTTGTACTGAAAAATATTTTTCTTGATCTTGAGAGAGATACCCAGAAGGCAAGTAACGACTAAAGTGCCAATTTTGGTACTGAAACATCTGGAGCTACTTTATTTCGTAGATGTTTGTCTCCTGATAGAACTTCCATTCAGTTTGGTTGCTTTGGAGTGCTAATGAAGGCAGAACTGGAAGAGCTTGTGATCTTTTCACAGATCTGTTTCATCTTCCCACTTACTCTGTTATCAGCCAGCCCCCTCTACTCACTCTCTCTCTCTCTCTCTCTCTCTCTCTCTCTCTCTCTCTCTCTCTCTCTCTCTCTCTCTCCCTCTCCCTCTCCCTCCCTCCCTCCCTCCCCCATCAGCTCTGGCTAGCAGGGCCAGTGATAAAGGATACTGGGAAATCCATCAGTACTGCCCATCTTTGAATTAGTAGATAAAGGTACTTTTTCTACAGACTAATAATCTACCTGAATTTGTCCTCCTCCCAATGTAAAGTTTTAGAAATTTTAGAAATATCTTCAGGGTATTCAAAGGCTGATTCGGAAATTCAAGCGCCATTACACATGGATCTTTAACTACTGCTAAATTGAACATGTGAAGCTTTTCACTCACCCCTTTGTAGATATCCACTTCCAGGGTGCTATTATCTGATTGAAACAGCACAGCTTGGGCAAAGCTTTTGTTTGCACAGATGTCATGCTGTGAACATACAAGTAGACATTTTGTTTTACAACTAAGAGACCCCTGTGGCACAAAACTGTTTTAAAAGAATAACAACCAAGAACTCTGGCTTACATTGACCTTTCCCTCCTGTAATGGAGATAGAGATGATGGAGGGAGGAGGAGGAGGAGGAGGAGGAGGAGGAGGAGGAGGAGGAGGAGGAGGAGGAGGAGGAGGAGGAGGAGGAGGAGGAACTGCTGACATTCAAGGACACCTGAAACACACAAGAGGCTGTCCTTCCAGTATAGCCTCAAGCTCTTTTATCTGTTCATTGGTCTTGAAAGACCAGCCCAAGCAAAAAGGGAATATGACAGGTGCTATCTTCCAAGCAAGGGGAAAGGGGAGGCAAAGAGTGTTTGACAGATTACTTGTTTCCACCACAAATGTTATTGCTTTTTATTTATTGTAAAGCATCCTATCTTGGTTACATGGAGCTGATAATCCTACTTGGGGTTGTCTTCTATTATCCTGAGTACTTGCTGTAGTGGTTTAATTCTCTCCACTAACTCTCCCTTCTAAAAGCAGGGGAAGAGAAGCTGAGGTTCACATACAAATCCTGCAAACACACAGAAACGCAAGAGTATACGCACAACTCATCCTCCTCTTTTAAATCAGGAGTGCAAACAAAATGAAGAAGGAAACAGGATACAGATGGTGTAAAGAAAATTTGTAACAACATTGGCAAGAGAGGGAAAATGGAGCAACAAAGCTGGATTGAAGGAAGGGAAGCAATAACTGAGCAGGAAAGGAAAGAACCACTTAAGAAATTGAAAAGTACATTAACTCATATGATTTGGTCATGTCCTTTTTTTTAAAAAAAACAGCACAAATATAAAAGTGGCTGTATGGGGAAATCTTTTCAAATTAAAGATCAATGTCATTTTGAATTATATTCCAAAATTAGGGAACCTGAACATTTTTTTGAAGAATCTTGCTTATATTGGGCATGGGGAATATCTAAAGGAATTATATTGAGAGATTGGAAATGTAGTATTACACTGGATATCAAACACTGAATTGAAGAAATATGTAAATCATCTTTGAAAAAGTTTTTTCTACTACGCAAAAAATGATAATAATACTGGATGTTTCCCTTTGGCATAAATTTATTATATTTTACAAACATAGACAATTTCATGGATAATTTTGATACATTGTTAACTGATTAAATGAATATGGGATAATTAGTTATATCAGTTTGGTATGTTATTTTTTTCTATTTAATTTTTTCTTTACTTGTTTCGATATTGCAATATTGGTGACAATTTGGAATGGAGTTGCTGTCACTAAGCCATGCAGTGTTGAGGCATGATATCATGTGACTTCATGGCTTAGTGATAACAGTTCTAGAAGTCCTGGTTGCCATCATTAAACGAGTACTATGTGGGTTACTAAGCAAAGGCCTCATATAACTGCAATTTCCTGATGGCTTCCCCATTGATTTCGCATGTGGAAAGCGGGTAGGGAATGTCAGAAATTATGATCATGGGACACTGTGATGGCCAGAACCCATTTTAGGTCCTCCTTGTTCAACGCCATTGTTAAGTTTGAATGGCCGCTGAACAAAGTGGTCATAACCTGAGGACCACCTGTATTACTGTTTTTCTTTTGTTTGTTTTTCTTTGTTTTCTCTGTATTACTTTTTTAAATTGCAACAACAACAAATGTAAGTAAGGTTTTTTTTAAGTATTTAAAACAACCCTTGCAATCCACGGGCAATGACTCAGAAAATATAAAGGAGCATTTATTGCTTACTAATGTAACGTAAAAGGAAGGAAGAAACTCACCACATCTTGGTTCGTCTTTTTATAAAAAGCTTCAGCAAAGACTGAGACAACAAAGACATTGATGATGAAGGAGACAAAGAGGGCAACGCAGGATTCAATGAAGAAATACTTGTTGGCCTCAGAAACTTCCTTCTTTACGGCCCGATTCACCTGTCGAGACTAAACAGAAAAATCCGATTCACACAGCCAGCAAAACGCAGCTTCACTAAATTATGACCTCCTCCTTTCTATCTTCAACTACTTTCATTTATTTATTACCCTGCCTTTTTTTTACTTTACAAGTAATTCAAGGTGGCAAACATATCTAATACTCCTCCCTCCTCCTATTTTTTCCCCAAACAATCCTGTGAGGTGGGTTGGGCTGAGAGAGAGAGCTACTGGCCCAAAGTTACACCTTCCTGGCTTTCATGCCTAAGGGAAGCCTAGAATTCGGTCTCCTGGTCTCTAGGCCAGCATCTTCACCACTACACCAAACTGGCTCTCAAGGAAATCTACATTAATGAGGCTTGTGGAACCTCTGCTGTAGAGGGAGTCGTTTTAAGAAGAACCAGGAGTCTCTTTGCTACTCTAGTGCTCTCCATGGGCTGGAAATTCTGAAGGAAAAACCCGCTAGTGGAATTTCCAACTGTGGTGAAAGCATGGCCATTGTCCAAGAAGAAACAAGGGCATGCATGTTGACTGTGATTTCACTACAGCAGGAGTGGGGAACTCTGGCCCTTTTATGACTTGTGGATTTCAACTCCCAGAAGTCCTACTGGCTCAGGAATTCTGGGATTTGAAGTCCGCAAGTCATAAAAGGGCCAGAGTTCCCCATCTCTGCACTACGGCATTAGAGAGAGAGAACACAGGGGTGCAAAGGGCTTCTGTGAGGAAACCCACACTTACCTTGACCAAAGCAGAATGCAGGTACATGTTGTGAGGCATGATGACAGCACCTACGATCCCAACAGCTTGCTCCAGCTGGGCAGGCCCACAGCCTTCACAATAAGGCATAAACATCCCTTTGAGCAGCTGCCCTTGGTCTGGTTTTACAGTTATATACTGCAGAAGAAACATGAGAAGGTATCGGGGGGGGGGGTGACATTGGCATTAGCATCGTCCTTGGCAAACCTCAGAGTCCCATTATAAAAGACCCCATAGATGCAGTGGTATGAAGTTTTGCCCCAAAATGTTTCTTTAGTTTTGGAGGGAGTATTTTGCCCAAAAGACAGGAAAATGCTTATGGGAGATTCAAAAGCTGCACTGTTCATTTTAAAGATCTATATATACAAAGGCAGTGTTACCTCATATCCAAACGTGACGGCCATGATAGTAATGAGGAAGCCAAACAATGCTTCCAGTTTCCTCAGACCTAAAAGAGACATACACAGCCAGGAAAATAAATATGAGCCCATTAATATAATTAAGATTGTTTTTAGCCAGATTGATAAAATATGCTCAGTTCATTAAATGATCACAATGAAATACATACATATAATGCAACTATTATATTCTTGGGACAAAACTAGATCAGCAGTTAAAATACACTCAACTTAGCACTTCAGACCATTGTATCCTGTTCCACCAGGATAGAAAAAGCATTATCTCACAAAATGTAAACCCCTTTGAGTCAAGATTAACTGCTAGAAACTCCACTGATATATACAAGCAATTTCTTGACACCAGTAGAGGAGGAATTGGCCCGTTTTTTCTTTTTCTTTGATGTCTTTTCCAAATTTCTGAGTTAGTCAACGATCCTGGAATTGCTATCCATGTTTCAATAGGACCAATCCTATTTAGCATTTGAGCCCAGGCAAGTCAACTCAGTATTATCATCAGTTGATCCATTTTTAATACTCCTGGGAAAAATCCATACCAGTGGATGAGTGCAAAGCCCTCCAAGAATTTTGTTTGTCTGTTTGTCTGTCTGCCATCTATCTATCTATCTATCTATCTATCTATCTATCTATCTATCTATCTATCTATCTATCTATCTATCTATCTATCTAGTGTCTGTCTGTCTGTCTGTCTATCTCTCCCCCCAAAATCAGAAGCTGGGCTAATACTGAGGGGAATGGAAGAAAAGAGTAGGCACATACCTATGAGGCAGAGGCACAGAAAGGACAAAAAAAGCCAACTCCTTTATCGTAGGAGACAAAACTCCAGGTGAGTGGAAGATATTCCCACAAGGTATGAGGTGGCACAGAGAGAAAACTGCATGGCTCATTGAAAGAGGTACCAGAATCTTGCAACATTCACAAGCCATTTTGTTGTACTCCTTTTAATAGATTCACTAGCTTAGATGGACTATGAGCAAAGGGACAAAGCTAATCTTATGCAGATTTAGTCAGGAGGAAAAAAAACCGCTGAATAAAAAAACCTACCTTTCCAGATCAATAATATAGAGGTTTACAAAAAAGCAACATATCTAAGTGTATGTCAATCACAGAGTGGTTTTCACCATGGGATGCATTTAGAATTCTGGGAACATGATGTTGGCACTATGGCTATTGCCGGGGAGGTGAAGGGTGAATTTATATTCAAAAAAAGTAGATAGGTTATGGAGCCCCCCCGAAATATCATAAAACTAAATTGAGACTTATGGATATTACACTGAGGAGCTTAACATTACTGCAAGCTGGTGGGTCAGGCCAAACATGTCCCTGGGTGTACACATGCACACAAGTGACTCCTGCTCAAAGAGGAGCAGAGAATAGCTATCTATTCCTGCCACAAGGATCTGTTGAATCCAAAGTTTTCCTCAAAAGGTGCAGTGTGACATTATGGTGCAAGTTCTGTCCTTTGTGTACATGAATGCAATATCACGGCATAGCTACAAAGCGGCAAAGTTTGTGCCATGATGCTGCAATTCGTACGCCATCATTTCTACCACCATCCCGTCTTGCCAACCCCACTCAGTTCCTGTCATTCTCTCCCCTCTCCCTGTCGCTTGCATTTCTCCCATCAACAGGGCCTCTCACGCCTCGGGTCTGCTTCTATGCTTAGAGCAGGGGTCTCCAAACTTGGCTTCGCTGACTGAGGAATTCTGGGAGTTGAGGTCTAGGAGACTTCCAAGTTTCCAAGTTTGGAGACCCCTACCTTTCAGGAATCTACTATAATCAATGGTACAATTCCCACAAAGAGCCTGCAATCCTACCTAAATGGAAGAGCTGCAGATTTAGCCCTCTAAGGGCGGGGGGGGGGGAGAGAATAAAACCTAAAATTCTCCCACTGCAGCTGCCAGACAGCTGCTAATACAGGCAAGGCCCAAGGGGCTCTACGTTGAGTCATTTCAGCAAGGTGGCAGCAGCACTGGGGGAAAGTGGGATGGGAGAAAATCCCAGGATTCTCCCATAGTACCTCTGGGATATGTATTTGGGTTAGGACACGAAAGAAAGAGAGGGAGAATGCACATATAATCGTCTTCTCTGCATGGCAAGTCATTTCCGAAAGGAATCAAGTTAAAATCTGTCCAGGTTTTGTGCACAAAGTGAATTCTCTGGAAGCGTGGCAAAGAGAGCCCTTCCCACACATCCAAGTGCCTTAATCTCATCAATCAAGAGATTATTTAAGAAACAAAAGAAAGCGCTTACCATACTTGTCCAGGAAGAGAAACACAAAGGTATCAGCTATTGTTATGAGCACTCCACCCCACAAAGGGATTCTGTGGGAAGACAAAAAACAGATGAACAGGCTTCAGATTACTCTACACAGGTCAGAGTCTACCTAATTAGTCCTTCAATTTAAGACAGAGGTCACCAAGGATGCAGCCCAAATTTATCTCCGAGTACAAAAGGTGGACAAATCACTTATTTAAGGGCGAGGGGAGAGTCATTACAATCCAGAGAACAGAAAGCATCCTTAACCAGCAAACAAACTGGGCAGTTTGCTGGAAATTTATGGGGCAAAACGTTGCCCACTTCTAGCAACACAGGCAGAAAAGTGTCACATTTTGTGTAGTTTAGCTATTACCACTGGCTCTGTCAGAGTGGAGTCTGAGTCCTCCTATCATTTAGAAGACCAAACATTGTTTTAGGATGCATAGACAGCAAGCTGATTCCATTGTTTGTTGTCATACTTCAAAGGAAGCCATCTACCTGGGCTGCAGCCATCATCTCATAACTCTAAGCTCCGAAACAGAACTTTGCTAAAGCTTATTCAGAAAGGAATTGAAGTGATTATAGCTAGGTACACAAGGCAGCAGGAGACCCAACTGAGCTTTTAGGTACACTTGGCATCTGGCGAACCTTTTGCTTTTATTAACTGCACAATGACACCTGGAAGGGCTCCCCATTCAAAACATGGCCGCTATGAGGAATACAAACCAGTTGCAAAGGGCCGATTTCCCAGGATATCACTTGACCCCCCCCCCACTATAATTCCTCACGCCCAGCGGCTTCCTACCACTCCTGCTTTTCTTTGTCCCTTTCCAGAGCAATGGATGCACCTCTAAACAAATCACTAAGATGCAGCTGCCCGTTAAGTTTACTTTTTAAGAAATTTTGGAGAACAGAGGAACTTTGACATTTAAGATGCCACAGGTGCTATGCAGCACAGCAGCTTCTCTCTTTTTTTAAAAAAAAATGTAAATATTTTAAATAGATCTAAAAAGTAATATCGGGTAATGAGCATGATGGGTACCAAAAAGGTGTCTGGTGTATCTTTAGGTGCCATTTGATAGTGCTTATATCTAGAGGCCACATTGATACTACACTAAGCTATATCCTGATGTTACATATGACCTGCAAAAGAGTTCATGACTTTCTTCACGCCTTTAAGGAGGTGGTGCAGTCATGCATTGGAAGTCTGTCTATGACCCTCAGCCTAGGATAAGATGCTCATCCATGATATGCAATGAATGGAATTGACCAGAGTTTCAAGCAGCTTTATCAAGAGTTGAACATTGGACTTTGCATGTTATTTTGACATGGGACTATGGCTTTCTCACCAACCAATTACACAGGTAGTCCTCAACTTACGACAGTTCCTAATGACCATTCACAGTTCCAATGGCACCGAAAGAAGTGACTTAGGACCATTTCTCATACTTATGACTGTTGCAGCGTCCCCATGGTCCCCAGATCAAAATTCAGACGTTTGGCAACTGGTTCACGTTTATGACGGTTGCAGCATCCTGTGGTCAGGTGATCCCTGTGGTCAGGTGACCTCCTGACAAGCAAAGCCAATGGGGGAAGCCAGATTCACTGAACAATGGGTGTGACCAACTTAACAACTGCAGTGATTCAATTCACAACTGTGGCAAGAAAGGCCTGTAAAATGGGGCAAAACTCACTTAACAATTGTCTCGCTTAGCAACAGAAATTTGGGGCTCAGTTGTGGTTATAAGTCGAGCACTAGACTGTATTGGAAAGTGAGTACACAAAGACATTCTGAGGATACCTTTTTGATCAGGCTAGAGCTCCTTGTAATGCAAGGTACCACAGAATTACCAACCAGACCGAATCTGGAAGCTTGCAAGCAGGACAGGAGAACAATAACCCTCTCCTGTTCTTTCTCCCTGCTAGCAAATTGCATTTAAAACATACATGCTTCTTTTGAATTAGGTGTTAATAAAGTATCAAACAGCCCAATAGCCTAATTCTTCACGGACTAAACTAATTAAAATGAATGGCTATTAAACAGTGAATTTCATAATTTAATTGCATTCGGTCAAGACGCCTTTTGATTATTTCAAGTTACCCTGATTCAATGTTAGCGAATGCTTATATAAATACTCCTTGGGGTTTTTTGGGGAAAGACACAAGAAAAGGGCAAATAGAAAAAAAAAACCTGAAGGAACTGAGGCTAGTTTTGCTTAAATGTCACCTGCCTTGTTTGAGTCATTGAGCCGCCTTTTCATATTTGAAAAGCTCACTTTCAAATGTGACCTATCTGAAGGCTGTCAACGCTGCTCACATCGGATGTTCTTGCTTTGACAACATATGGAGATGCAGCCATTTTCCTTCTTATGTTTTACTTTTAGAATTAAGAGTTAGAATTAGATGATGGGGAGGGGAGGAGGAGGAATGTGCATGGGAGTTAGTTAGACATAACAATATTGTAACAGTGTGAGAGCCAAGGTTTTTTGAAATAAGAGATGCCTCGAAGTTCTTTGAAGAGTTTCATCTGTCGGAACCATGACACAGGCATTTAAAAAGTCTTGCCATTAAAGCGTGGTAAGCTATATATACCCCATGACTATGATGTAAATATTATCGGTGTCCAGTTGTCAAGGAATGCACTGACTGAGAAAACAATTCCTAGATTTGATATGGAGTTTTCTTGCTTGATTGTATCTCTGTGTGGTTTCAACTCATGACTAGCAGGATACTGCTAAAACCACAAAACACTCAAAGAATGAAATAGCTAACTTACTTCCCAACAGATAAGAGGTTAATGGCAATTGCTGAGCCAATGACTTCTTGCATATCCGATCCAATGATAGCCAGCTCTACCATCAGCCACAAGATAATTCGAGGAACCTAGGCAAAAAATCAAGAAGGTCATGCTTAAAAAGTGGAATCTTCTCCACCATACCCCACTCCACCCCAGGGAGTAACCAGGAGCTGCAGCGACTGGTTCCCTTCCAAAAACTCTTTGCAACAGTTCCGTATATATCTTTGACAAAACAGCAGTCTGCATCCATCCTGATAGTCCGCTGGGTGGATAAGTCAAACAACTGGAGGAAAGAAAGAAAGAGAGAGAGAGAGAGAGAGAGAGAGAGAGAGAGAGAGAGAGAGAGAGAGAGAGAGAGAAAGAAAGAAAGAAAGAAAGAAAGAAAGAAAGAAAGAAAGAAAGAAAGAAAATGGTGAGGCTCATTAAGTCTGCCTACTGCTTAATTTATTAAATTGTGCGTGAAAGGAAGCAGTATTTGCCCTGAACCTCTTGATAGTTTAGAATGGAAACGTTTTGTCCACCCTAGAGTTCCCTCAGTAATAAGTCGACAGAAAGAGACAGACTCTTCTTTTCAGTGTACAATAGCAGTGATACGCACACAATTACACTGAGTAGATAGTTGCAAAATATGATTCAAACCTTATTTTAATGATCTGGTCAAATTCTAGCTTACAATCTCCACAGTGATTCACAATACCCACAGCCTTCAGGAGCCATCCAAAAATTCCTTCTTCCTCCCCCACATGCATTGTGCAAAGAGAAAGAATCACCACAATCTAATTTTAGAAAGCAAACTCTCCTAGCAAAGAGAGGATTAAGCGTTTCCTGACCAGCAACCACCTACACGGAGGGCCGTGCCAGGAATCTGGCAACTCAAAACAGATACCCCAAAGAGATAGCTACGCAGCAGATGTAGGAGCTATACAAGACACACGATTATAGGCCAAGGGTTTGCTAGCAGGTGGCCCTAGTTCAAAATGTGTGTCAAAGACATCGAGCAGACTGCAAAAGGAGATTCTGGATTTGGCTGAATTTTTGCTAAGCCTTTTTCAATCCTCTCCTGGTATTACCTTCCTATGGTATTTCAGAGAGGGAAACCTAAGGAGGCCCAGGCTGCCACCTTTGTAACTCCCTTCTTGGGCCAAAAGTATCAGTCCTCCCAGAAACTGGCTCCTCCCATGTAATCCAGCAGTTTCTGATGAGGCCTTCATCCTGGTAAGGAGGAACTGTGTTGGAGCAGTTTCCTGACAACCTTAGTGCCTTAGTGAACGATAGAATGCACTATTTCCCTTAGGAAAAAGGTAATTATTACAATAAGAATTTAATCTGGATATCACCAGAGTTAAACCTGCTACTTACTAGTCAAATCTCCTTCAAGCTTAATATTTTTTTGCACAACACATGCTAAGGAGTAAGTGTGTTGATGGAACCCGTATCATTTGGATTATGGTTTGTTTAGATTCTGATTGATTACATCATGCAACACCCCCTAAGAGTTCAACTCAACCACTGCTAGCCCAGTGAGTTAGTCTAGACAGGAAGCACATTCAGATGGACTAGTTCTACTTTAATGTAAGATTACATTGACAAGATCTCGCACGTCTGAAGATTCTGAGCTGGAGTTAAGAGAGGAATCAGCCGAGAAACCTTACGTAGCCACAAGCAAACTAAGTTCCAATTTCCCCTTGAGTGCTGGTGGCCCTTATTTAACTTCAGCCAAGTACTTTCAATTGTGCTGTGATGGCCGCCATTTTTGACTAGATCCTACTTACTAAGAATATTCCAACACAGGGGTCTTCAGACTTGTCCACAAGTCGTAAAAGGGCCAGGTTTGAAGGCCCCAGTTGTAACATAACTCCAGGGAAGGGAAAGGCAAGCAATAGATTTTTGTCTGTTTTTAAAGATTTCTATGCTGTTTTCCTTCAGATGTGCCCGATCCAGGAAATGGATAATTGCCAAATCATCTATGAACATGCATACGTGCACACAGACCACCCAAAGTTAAAAACAATGGAGCAACCAAACAAGGGATAATTAATTCTGAAAGGGGGGTGGGGGAACCCTGGGTTTTGTAGGAGATTTCTCCATCTCTAAGCAACAGTTTTGCCAAAGCAGGCCCAAAAGCAATTTCATACCAAAGAAGATATCCTATAAGCCTGTCTACATCCAGGTTTTTAGGAGATTCATTTATCAGTAATTGAAATAATTATGGGAACAACATCAAACAAATACTGTAGATTAGTTTGAACAGGTAAGGCAGAAAGGGAGCATTTGCATACTAATTTGGAAACCAAAGTTTCTGACTCTTAAAGTGAAAGAACTATGCTTTTATCCAGTGATTAGATTTTTTTTCAGAAGACATCCACTGATTGTATTATTGATCTATTATTAAACACTCATTCCCCAATTCACAATAAGTGCTACACAGGAGAATGTCCATTGGAAGCAAAAACATTTCCTGAGGACCTGTGTGCAATGAATATTTGTACTCCAATCCAGCAAGTCAAGACCCTCCCCCTTTCAGAACCAGAGCCTTCTGGGCCACAAAACATCATATTCACCCATGTAAAATTTGAGTTTCTTCCTCCATTAATTTCCACTGAAGCAGGAAAATCATTTTGTACAGGTAGTCCTTGACTTACAACCGATCATTTAGTGACTGATCAAAGTAATGGCCTTGAAAAAAAGTATTTACAACCCAAATTTGAAGTTAGGACATCCACCTTCCCCCAGCCATGGTCACATGACCATATCTTGGATGCTCAACAACCAACCCCATTTATGGCTGTTTGCAGCACCCCATGGTCAAGATCACATGAAGTGTTAATACCACTTTACAACACCTTGGTAAGGCCACATTTGGAATACTGCATGCATTTTTGGTCACCACAATGGAAAAAAGATGTTGAGACTTAGAGTACAGAGAAGATGATCAGGGGACTCGAGGCTAAAACATATAAGGAACGGTTGCTGGAATTGGGTATGTCTAGTTATGAAGAGAAGGATGAGGGGTGACATGATGGCAGTGTTCCAATATCTAAGGGGTTGCCACAAAGATGAGGAGGTCAACCTATTCTCCAAAGCGCCTGGAGGCAGGACAAGAAGCAACAGATGGAAACTAACCAAAGAGAGAAGCAATCTAGAACTAAGGAGAAACTTCCTGACAGAACAATTAATCAGTGGAACAACCTGCCTCCAGAAGCTGTGAATGCTCCAACACTAGAGGTTTTTCAGACAACAATTTGTCTGAAATTGTATAAGGTTTCCTGCCTGAGGAGGGGGTTGGACTATAAGACCTCAAATGTCCCTTCCAACTATATTATTGTTATTGTTATTGTCACATGACTATAATTTATGACATTTTTGCCAGAAAGTGTTGTTTACATCTGGTAACAATGGGTTCACTTAATAATTCTGATGTTCACTGCTATGTTTGCTTTACAAATGCTGCATTTGCTTTACAGGCTACAAAAAATGGTCATAAAATCAGATACTGTCACATGATGATCCTCTTTAACAATTGTCATGTCTTACGACTGTAACTGCAGACTCAATTACGGGTCGCAACTCGAGGACTCCCTGTATTTGTGGAATAAAGGCAGACATGATTGTTGAAAGGGAAAAGCCACCCCATTAACTTCACTGAGGGGAAAGATGGCAGAAAAAAAATGGGTGGAATCCATGGATTGGAAACCTTCTCTATTTACAGGTCCCCAAGGTTTTTGTTTTATTTTTTGTATAGCTATCTCTTGTTCTATCCCTGGAGGCAACATCCTGCTTTTTCTCTGTTCCCTACCGAACTTTCTCCTTCTGCAGGGGTTCTTCTCTTTTCTTCTAATTAAAGTGAACTTTTCCCCTTATCCCACCTCCCTCCTGGCCTCCTCCCTCCAAAGCAAGATGGAGGACTTTGCATTTGTGTTGAGAGAGAGAATGACGCAATTTCTGTACTTTTGTTCTCTGGGATAATCCCTCTATCTCATTCCCTTTTTTATTCTGTTTGCTTACCCAGCTGTTTTTGCCAAGAACAAACAATTCCAATTTTGGAGACTTCACAATTATCCAGAATTAGTACCTTTCCCGGGACTTTTCTCTTCTTTCCGGGTTCCAGTCTTCATATATTTTTGCCTCTCTCCCTATTTATTTGTATGATCCTACAAATCAGGGGTGGGCAGCTATGGCCACTTTACGACCAGTGGACTTCAACTCCCAGAATTCCTGAGCCAGCATAGTTGGGTGTTGAAGTCCACAGGTCCTAAAGTTGCCTCAGCTAAGCTAGCTGAGGAATTCTGGGAAATGAAGTCCACAAGTCTTAAAGTTGCCAAAGTTGGGGACCTCTGCTATAGATCATGGAATAGCTGCACATCATGTTTTCCTAAGCCTACGGCTAAAACACAGGCATGACTGCTACCCAATTGTTGCTCCTCTCCACAAGTGTTTCCCACTATCAGGCTCCAATTTAGCACAGTTTGGCAACCAGACACTCACATTTGATTACAGATCTGTTCACCTAAAGAGAACCTGAAGCATGGCGAGAGGTCAGTTTGGTAATGGCTTCTTCTGATGTGACAAGAGTCACAGTCAGCCTCCGTGTCAGGCTAAGCTGACTTAAACAAACCATGGATAAGCCACTAGTAGTGCTGATTTGAGTGAAGAATTAGCAGTCGCAAGTCAACATGTTCAACACTTAACAAAGAACTTAGATAAATATGGTCTGCTGACTGGCCCTGGAAGCCCCCAATCCTTGAAAAAGAGGGCCCCTCTGTCGCCTGGGATGTTCATGCAGACACAGCCAGTTTACCCACCTTGGGATATTGTCGATTGCATACTTCTGCTAGATGAAGTCCTGTTACCACTCCCAGCCTTGCCGCCAGACGTTGTAAGAGCAAACCAATGACAGTAGCCAACAAGAGAACCCAGAGTAGCTGAAAAACATAAAAATAAACACAAAAAATGGAAATACAAAAAAGCAGCCAGGATGGCAATATTCTGGAAGATGAACAACAATCTAGGGGATTCTGCTAAGTAAACAATATCTGCATTTCTGGAGATATTTATCCAAGCCCTCTCACAATCAAAACCTGCCCCAGAGAACCATACTTTACCTCAGACATATTTTGAGCTTTCGTTCTGGAGAATTTCATGCTCAAATAAAGAACATTCCAAATAGGTGTTTGCTACATAAACATACATCTGTTTATGCAGAACTCTGGAAATTTGAAACATCTCAGAGAGATCCCTGGGCCTATTTTCTCCAAAGAAACCCATACTTGACTATGGAACTTTGCTGGTGGCAAAGACAGGTATTCTGCTAGATGTAACAATAAAACAAAATCTAGCCATTCTTTTTAAATGTGGGAAATCACAGGCGTTGCTTCCAGTAATCTAACCAGCCAACCATGAGGCAAATTTATTAGAAAAGCTAACAGTCAAATAGTAATGAGAATCACTGGGGTAAAAAAAATTGTTTTCATATTGTGAAACCCTAACATTTACAAAACAAAGTTTAAACATTTCAGATTCTTCCTGAGAAGAAGGTTCCTTGTCAGCAGTACCTTTACTAGCACGCTTAAGGTTTCTCTGTTAATTTAGAAATATTGTGGCAGATTTGCAGGAGTAATTGAAGTTCTATTTGTTCTGTCCCCAATTTTTATGATATGCCTCTAGATGTTAAGAGGTAACCCACAATGTACACATTCTGATGAATCAACCTAATGCATGGCAATTAATCTTCAATGTGAATCAGAAAATTCTCCTCTGTTGTACTTTATTGTCATTCCCTAACAATGCAAAATCCCATTTTCAAACATTTTCAATGTACAATTTAAAGAGCGTGTATAAAAAAATGTCTTTTGAAAAATGTTTGTTTTGATTGGTGACCTTGAATTGAATTGTTAGGGAATTCATCAGATCAATCTCTACAACAGGTTTTAAAGTGAAACGTTTTACAAAAAGACAGATTAGCTACTTACCTTAAATCCTGCAACTGCCCCAGATTGTAGATCTGATTCAATGTTACCTGGATCCAGGTAGGCAATGCTCATCAGGAAACCAGGCCCAGTGAAGGCCCATAGTTTTCGAAAACTGAACAATGGGTGCTTTATGAATAGAAATGGAGAAAGGCAGGGGAGGGGGGGGGAGATATTAAGCCTTTTCACACAAGAAATAAATAAATTCACACATTAACATCAACTGTTATGCTGTTAAGTATTTGTTATTATTTAAATGCAAGAAAACTGTTAATTCAAAGAGGCAAAGCATGCTATTTGGCATGGTGTTGTCAATTTACATATGGCATGGTGTTGTCAATTTACTTTCATAATAAATTACACTAGGTCTTGCAAAGTCAGTTCTAGGAAAGCCTTATATTTTTTTGTAAACTTTGATGTGGAAGATCAGTTAGCAACTTTTAAGACAACTCAAGTACTTTGCAAAGGATCAGTTTTCAATTTTTAACAACTCCATTTTTAATAATTGTTTAAATTATTTCCTCATCTCTATCCTAAATTCTACTGCTCAAATAAAAAAGCCTGAGATAATAAAAAAAGAATTTGTGCTTGTATACATTATGAGACCTACTCAATACTCAGTGTAATGTAATGTAATGTAATGTAATGTAATGTAATGTAATGTAATGTAATAATATAATATAATATAATATAATATAATATAATATAATATAATATAATATAATATAATATAATATAATATAATATAATATAATATAATAATATAATAAATATAATATAATATAATATAAAAAGCTAGAGAGTAAAAAAAAATTCTTTGTCCTTAGCTTGCATATTCCTTAAATATAATTCTTATTTAGAATTCCAAAATAAAAGCCTTTAGTAACAGAAGGTCCTTAAAGTCAGGACGATCCATGGATGATGGAATCTTTTCAAGAAACAAAATGTACAAAAATGACTATGGGTGCAACTATTCATTTAAGAAATTAAAGGCAGTAGCTGTTTTCTTCACAGAGGATTATTGTTTCCTCCGTATACTCAGTCAATAATTACAATGGCTAGTAAAATATCACTCTCATTCCATCATCTCCCATCCTTGACCAGCATTAGGAAGAAGCAAAGAAGTATTGTATTTGAGATCAAATGTATTCCATGCCAGGAAGAGCACAGGAAAGAGAAGCACAGATTTTTAAATACTTTTTAATCATTAACTGAAGCAATTTATTGCTTAGAGCAGCTTTCTCCTCTCTGGATACTTCCACATGTTTTAGAATATAACTTTCACTCACTCCAAATGACGTAGTCAGAGGTTAGGGCTGATGAAAATTAGAGTTAAAAGCACTTAGAGGGAGACTGATTGAGCACAATACTTAAAGAAGGCTCAGTCCCCACCAATCCCTGAGTTGCTGCATCTATTACTGACTTAAAACAAGAAGAAAGCAACTCCAGAAAAAGTGACTCATCCAGACACACAACAGGCAATCAAGAGACCAAGTTAATTCTCTTGAATCTTCAGAAACATCAAAATGTTCCACTAATAGTTTTTGACAACATATAGTGAACCTGAGCATAAACTAAGCATACCTTAAGCAAGTGTTACTGTGACCAGTAATTCTTCACACTACTACCCTTTCTGTGACGCAATAAAATACCAGGGAAATTATCACCTATGGCACAGGTCGGCAACCTGCGGCTCTCTTGCGGCTCCCAGCCGCCCGGTGCGCGCGCACCTCTTCCAACGGGCAGTGGTGCGCGCGCACCTCTCCAAATGGAGAGTGGCACCGCCCGTTTGGAGAGGTGCACGCGCACCTCCCCGAACGACCGGAGTTGCACGCGCACCTCCCCAAACCTTTGGGGAGGTGCGCGCGTACCTCCGCGCGAACGGGCAGCGGTGCCGCTCTTTCAGGAAGCTGCCGCTTTCGGCAGCTTCCTGAAAGAGCGGCGCCGCTGCCCCTTCGCTTTCGCAGCTTCCTGAAAGAGCGGCGCTGCTGCCCCTTCGCACGGAGGTACGCGCGCACCTCCCCAAAAGTTTGGGGAGGTGCGCGCGCAACTCCGGTCGTTCGGAGAACGGGCAGCGGTGCCGCTCTTTCAGGAAGCTGCCGCTTTCGGCAGCTTCCTGAAAGAGCGGCGCCGCTGACCCTTCGCTTTCGGCAGCTTCCTGAAAGAGCGGCGCTGCTGCCCCTTCGCACGGAGGTACGCGCGCACCTCCCCAAAGGTTTGGGGAGGTGCGCGCGCAACTCCGGTCGTTCGGAGAGGTGCGCGCGCACCTCTCGGAATGGGCAGGGGCGCCGCTCTTTGCGGAAGCTGCCGCGGCCCGTTTGCTAAGCTGCCGCTTTCGGCAGCTTCACAGACGGGCCGCGGCGGGCTTCCTGAAAGAGCGGCACCGCTGCCCATTCGCGCGGAGGTACGCGCGCACCTCCGTTCGTTCGGAGAGGTGCGCGCGCACCTCTCGGAATGGGCAGGGGCGCCGCTCTTTGCGGAAGCTGCCACGGCCCGTCTGCAAAGCTGCCGAAAGCGGCAGCTTTGCAGACGGGCCGTCGCCATCGGGCAACCGGGAACCGGTTCCATCTCATTTTTTTAAAAATGGCAGCCGCGTGCGTCCGCGCATGCGCAAAAAACCTTTTTGCGCATGCGCGTGCATGGACACACGCACGCGGCTCCCTCTTTTTTTAATTTGTGATGGAACCGGTTCCCAGTGGCTCTTTTTCTTTTTTAGGTTGCCGACCCCTGACCTATGGTAACCCCACCATCACTCTTATACCCATACTAACCTTTTCATCTTCTGGTATAGGTATTTTCTGATCAAAGTAGGTGGTAAATTCATCTGCAGAGTCTGAGACCTGTGGCGTCACTGGGTTGCTGTAAATGGTACTAACACCATCCCCAGAGGTATCTTCTGCACAGCAAGAAAAGATTGATGTGATGAGGAAAGTGGAGAAGTAGGAAGAGCAGAAGAGCAGCAAGATAGATGTAATTAATATACAGAGAAGTGCATCATGTTATGCTTCATCCACTGGGGGAAAAAAATCTCATGCCATCTGAAAATGTTATCCATTATAGCATGGAACCAATAAATTTGCAGGGAGCCAGGTAGGGGCAAGATGATCTAATAATCTATATCTCCACAATGAACTTAAAATTAACAAAAGTAGAACTAGCTGTTCCTTGAGCACGGTAACTGAACACACACACACACACACACACACACACACACACACACAAACTCGCTGTCATTTATGCAAAGGTATATGGAGATTCTCAGTCATCCATGTCATGGTTGTATCATTCACAATTACGCAAAGGTATTTAATCCTTAACTACATAAATAAAACAAAACAGAAAACTGAAATTTGATTCAAAGAGACACATGCAGTTAGATAGGAATGCCTGCATCTATACAGCATGCATGCTCTTTCCCAGAACTGCAACTAAACACAGACCACTTGATAGCTACTCCAATCCCCAGGCGTAACTCTTACATGATACCCATTCATCATCTAAGATCCTGCAGGATCAGCAGAAAAGGGAGAAAGAGACGCCCTAGTATCCGCTGGCTGGACAGTATAAAAGATGACACTGGGATGACCATGGTGGATCTGAAGGAGGCAGTGTGAGACAGTGGCGGCACGGAGAGCGTTGATCCATACAGTGGCCAAGGACTGGACATGGCCGAATGGCTGACGACCATGATGGTCCAGACTGATGGAAGTGTTAGGACTGACAAAGAGCCTCTAGCTTTGACAGAAAGGGAATTCTGTAAATTTATATGGCTGATTTTCTGCTGTGGCTTATAGAGTTTTCTTGGAATTAAAACTCTATGCACATTTTCTATATTGCCAGTTGTACCCTAAAGCCTAAAGGCTGCTTTTTGAATGTTCATTTGATTACAATGGCAATTGGACCACTTCTGCCTCTCCCCCTGCAAGCTGTAGAATTCTGGGATAAGAATGTTTCTTCCCCCCCCAACCCCAATCTATGTAGCATTTGCTCTCCTCCCTACTTAACTATCACACAACCGAAGCCACCGCCTCCCTTTCTTTATCTGTTTGTTTGAGAAATTATATGTTTGACTGAACATCTACAGGGTGGGAATCTGGGCATTCTTAATAATCTCACCTTGCAGACATGCAATCATACTCTGTTTATGTCTGCTTATTTTGATATGCTCAACTGTAACCCTACAGCTGCCAACTCATTTTTTTCTCCCAAACCTACCTGTATTTTATTCAGTCATGAAAGAGTTTCTGATCTTCTTATTTCCCTACCTACAACTCAGTGGCTCCTCACTTCTGGGACCCAAACGCTGGACTGGGCTGATCTTCAGATCTATTCATTGAAATACATACATTTACCTTGTTAGTGGGCTCTGTAGCTATATTTTCCCCTAAACTTAGATCAACGGTTTAATCTGGACATTCTATTAAAACCACATCTTGATTTATTTTTTTATTTTTTTTTTGGGGGGGGGGGGAGAAGCATTGGGAATAAATTAAATCTCTTCCATCACCCTAGCAAGAAATAGATCAAAGGTTTATAAGGACATCACATTCCACAGAAGGCATTCACAATACCCTGCACTTCTCCTCAAAATAGCAAAATAACCCAGCCGCAAGGAAGACAGTAGGTCTGCAGAGTTTTGCAACACAGACAATAATTTTATACTACCACCTCCCCTGTAGGAAAGCAGGCTGCAACTGTACTCACTCTTGTATTCAAGCTTGTATTCTCCACGGGGCATTATACCTCAGCTCTGCTTCCAGAGATTAAAAAAAAACAGACTGACACCTGCCTCCTCAGGATGACCAATTTATAGCTAGAAACAGGAGCGGTAAAGAGAGAGATACGGGGACAGTGGCTGTTTTGTTGACTGAGACCATGAACTTGGGTTTCTCCTCCTACGTCTCTATTCACTCCGCCTTCCAAGGAACAGGATATGCTACACGAGAAATTTAATGCAACAGCCACCCTGTGTTATGAAAAAGCACTAATCAAACAGCTAAGCTCACCTTGCTCAGCTAGTTAACCAAGGCTGAAAAAGTCTAAGGAAAAGTAGGCAGCACGCAACTCGAACCTATTGCCAGCAATTTCCCCGAAGCTGCACAGTAAATAATAAGCAACTTGGCCCAAGAGGTAAGCTCCAGCAAGACTTTTGGCAGGCAGTGATGTAATGGAATGTCCTCTCTTAAGATGGTATCTGTTAACTGCAGATCAGCAAGGTAAATAGTCTGTTCTACCAGGAAATAATAGAATGGTTTCTATTCATAACCTACTGGAGGAAGATGATTAGCAATCTTATGCAGAACTACAATGAGAGAGCAGGACATTTCAGCTGGAGGATTTAAATCGGGAATTTCCCAGATGTAGGCTTCATTCTGCACTAGGTGAACGTACAGGTTCAAAAGGATTTAGCCCCAAATGGTGCTCTACTTTAGGTAGCATTCCAAAATGCTCAGGAAACTGTATATGATTTTTTGGGGGGGATCTCTTCTGGGTTTGTTTTTTTTGTTTTACTCAGGCCAAACCAATGACCTCTGAACACCCCCAGATTTACTTCTGGAAGTCCATCAGGATCTCCCTTTTATCAAACAAGCCACTTTTTATACACTTACATTTCCCTCTTGGCAATACCAGGACGACCTGAAATTGCACAAACTCTTGTTCGTATCAGAAAAAGGGGCAAAGTTAAGAGCCACACAGGGATCACATCCCAAGGCTGGTCTACTCCAGTATTCTGATCCCTCAGTGGCCAAAACCAGATGCCTTTGCTATGGGGCTCACAGGCTTTCACCGCAGGCAGCCCTTGACTTACAACCATTTCATTTAATGACCGTTTGAAGACACGATGATACTGAAAAAAGTGATTTATGGCCGTTTTCCACACTTACCACTGTGATAGCATCCCTGTGATCATGAGATCAAAATTTGGACGTTGGGCAACTGGCTTGTGTTTATGACTGTTGCAGTGTCTCAGGGTCATGTGATCCTCTTTGGCAACTTTGCAACCAGCAAAGTCAACGGGGAAGCCAGATTCACTACACAACTGGATTGCTAACTTAACAACTGCAGTGCTTCACATAACAACCATGGCGAGAAAGGTCATAAAATGGGAACAAAACTCACTTAACAACAGTCTTGCTTAGCAATGGAACTCCAGAGCTCACTATTGTAGTCATAATTTGAGGACTGCCTCTACTGTTTTAACGATTTAAAAACTTATTTATTTGAACAATCTGGCCTGGTTTGATGGGTTTAGGGTTGGATCTAATTTTAACATAGTTTTAATCATTGTATTATATTGGGCATGATTATTTCTTTTAACTTTTTAATTTTTGTATTTATATTCTGATATTTATTGCCCTGTATACCGCCCTGAGTCCTTTGGGAGAAGGGCGGTATAAAAATTTAATAATAATAATAATAAAATAAATACTGTCATCAGAATGATGAAAACAGCATTGTGGTATCATGTTGTAAGCCAGGGGCCTTCAAACTTGGCCCTTTTATGACTTGTGGACTTCAACTCCCAGAATTCCTCAGCCAGGCATGCTGGCTGAGGAATGCTGGGAGTTGAAGTCCACAAGTCATAAAAGGGCCAAGTTTGAAGACCCCTGTTGTGTAAACTTCCCATTCTGGGCTTCAAATGTTGCAATATACATCAAACAGAGGCGGGCCTGGGGTTGCAATGCCACACTGTGGCTTCTTTCAGTCTAGCCCCCTTGTTCCCGTTTCCCCCCCCTCCTTCCAATTCTGCTGTGCCTCTGGGAAGCCCATAAACAGGTAAGGCTGCAATTTTACAATCATACTAATCTTTCCTACTAGAGCATGACATGTCAAACTCGCAACATCACGTGATGTCGTGCGACGTACTGGAACATTTTCTCCATTGCCGGCAATGGGGTGGGCGCAGTTTCCTGATGACGCATCCGGCCCGCGCGCCAGCAGTTTGACACCCCTGCACTAGAGGCACATTGACTTATCAGAATTAAGATAGAGCCATCATGACTAGTAGCCACTAACAGGATTACCACCCATGAGTGAAAATGCTTTTTAAAACCATCCAAACTGGGTCAGGGAAGCACAATCTCTACTTTAGCTATGCACTGTGTGAATCATTTTGAATCAAAAAAGTAATAAAATAAAGATACGTATAACATCAATAAAAAGTATGGAAACTATCATTTTGATTCTTTTGAGATGTTGTCTCAAGTCGAGGAGTACCTCTCCTTTTAACAGACTGGATCTTTAATCCTTTCAAATAATGTTCTAGAACTTGATTTCTTTTCATTTTTTTCTTTGTGCCCAGAAAATCTTTCAAAACTTTAATAATTTTTTTTGTAAATCAAATATAGGAAAGTTATTCAGGTCACTCTTCTGGTTTGTTACTTGTGTATCCCTTTTAATAATTAAGACATCAGCTGGTTTCATTAGTATTTCCAGTGTATCCATATCATTCTTGTAGTCTGTCATTTTTAAATCCACTTTCAAATGATCTTGGTCTTGTCAGGTAAAACTGGTGTTTTTTTTCCATAGCAACTTTTAAACAGTCTGTCCATAATGGCAGACACTCTTAAAATTAACTTCTGGGTCCATTGTTCAAAATATTCTTCAGTATGTCCATGTTAAAGGATTTTGCTCCATTCTGTATTAGTGAGTCAAATTTGTTTCTCTCCATTAATTGCAATCTTTAGTTCCTTCTCATTCCCTTTAGTGTCAACCTTTAAAGTCTCATCCTTTTTTTTAAGAACTCAGAACAACCACATTTTCCCACGGGAAGAATTCTTATAATTAATTTCAAAAACTTATTTCAAATTCATCTGGACCCTTAGTCCCTTTGTAATTTCCAGATTCAATGTTCTAATCAAAATAAAAATTTTAAGCCCTTAAACTTAAAACATCTTTCGCTAAGGAGTGAAGGCAGCTCAAACGAGGCTATAAAACTGATAAGATCAAAAGGTTCCTAATAATTTACAGGCAGCAATTTCTGAACATGATTAAGAAATGAGGCCTGGCAAACTTTATGCCCACACAGGCTACGTTATAGGTAGTCCTCAACGTATGACAACTGAACCCAAAATTAATGCTGCTAAATGAGACAGGTGTTGTCAGATTCCCAAATCCTTATAGTTTTCCCTGCAAATGTGCTCTCGTTTTGGGGCCTGCCATTCTGCTGGGGAGGAGGAGGGATATTTGCTTGCGCTTGGGATAAATTTCGCTTTTTACTTTCTCTCTCCCACCTCTATCCGCTTGAGAAAGGAATGTGTCTCCCTTATCAGGGAGATGGTTGCAGAGAAACCAACGCTGGAGAAGACTTTGAGATGCACGCCAACTGTGCCAGTTGCCCACACATTGTGCCACCTGTGGATTGGCTGGATTTCAAATTGCTGGTTTAAGTGTACCGTTTTAGCGGGATTCTCCCCAGATCTCGCCTTGACTTCCCTACTGTCACCAACCCCTAATAAAAGTTTCCTTTTGAGACAATGCCTGTTTCAAGAGTTCTGCTTCCTTGGGCGGTTAGCTGAGGTGGGCCCTTACAGGTGTTTAAACTGAGTTTTGTGCCATTTTATGACTTTTCCTGCCACAGTTGTTAAGTGAATCACGGCAGTGGTTAAGTTAGTGACATGGTCGTTAAGTGAATTCAGCTTCCCCATTGACTTTGCTTGTCGGAAGGTCTCGAAAGGGGATCACGTGACCCTGGAACATGGTAACCGTCATAAATGTGAGTCAGTTTGCCAAGCAGATGAATTTTGACCATGTGACCCTGAGGATGATGCAACAGTCATTAAGTGTGAAAAACGATCATCAGTCACTTTTTCCAGTGCTGCTGTAACTTCAAACAAATGGTTGTAAGTCAAGGACTACCTGTACTTTTGTGCGCTTGACTGAAATTGCTGTTCGATTCACAGGCTGTAATGAAATGTGTGAGTGATCTGGAGGAAAGAGGAGAAGAGATGCTGCCCAGGAAACAACCCGACAAGAGAAGCAGGACCCCTGAAAGGATTAACGGTCAGAACAAGCAAATTAGGGAGGATCTGCCTTATCAGATCAGACAGTTTAAAAGCGGGGATGGGAAGTTTACCTTGAGATGATTCTGTTAATTTTGCCTGACAGTAAGGTAGAATTAGTTCATCTAGTCTTGTTTCCTGTCTGGTTTACTCTGAGGGATGACACAAGCTGACCACAAAAAAATTCAGTTCCGATAGTCTACTCTAGACTACTGTGTAGAGTCACTTCCCAGAGTGCAAATGGGCGATTTCACGATCTCTCCTTTTTCCAGAAAGTCTTTGTTGGACAGAATTCACTGGCTACTTATCTCTGCCACCATGCCACCTCTGCTCCTTCAGGAACGTCTAACTCACCATGAATCCCTACTGGAAGTCTACAGGTGATGCAATTTTTTCTAACTATTTTCATGAGAAATAAATATATTTTGGAATCTCTAAACCCCTTAATCAATACACTCAATTTACTATCTTAGCCATATTGGGGATATTTTGTGTATTCTACTGATTATAAACTCTATTTAATAATACCACTGTGTGAACAAATAATGTAGAAGTTGTTTCTATGTAGACCTATATCAATAAAACTCAGTGCTAATTTACATGACATTATTTCTCTTTTCACAAGCACTGATTGTCTCCTCCTCCTCAATTCCTTTACTTCTATGACTAAGTATCAACTGCCTCTTTCCTCATACCCTTGCTAATTTTCTGCCTCAATTTTCTTACAAGGAAGTCTCAAGTTAACTCTTTGTATACATTTTCTCAATGCAGTAATCTATTGTTTGATCACATTTTCCCACTTTGTGTTATACTTTCTTCCAGAAAATTATGACTGCACAATCATTTTCAACAGAGTTTGAATTCCAACAGCTTAGAAGGGAAAGCAAAGGAACTAAAAAGGGAATTAAAAGCAAGGAAATATTTCTACTTTAGCTATCTGAATTTACAACTAAATTTGCTAAGACTTTAGAAGTATCTATATTTTATCTGCAACTAGAAACTTGAAGAACTGATGGGTAAGAGGAGATCTATTTAAAAATATTTTGAGATTCAGACAAATATATGTTCTATTAGAATTTCGTAATTCACAAACTTCTCACAACACAAAAAAATAAAAGGCAGAATAACTAAAGCTCTGGCAGACAAGAACAGCCAAACATGTTTATATTACAAAGATTGCATGTGAGTACACATGAATGAGTTTAGGCTGTAAAATATTTTGAATAAGAAATGACAAAAGAGTGATTGAAAGAATGTTATAGCCAAGTTAATATAGTAGGCAAAACTGGAATTATAATTCTCTCTCTCTCTCTCTCTCTCTCACACACACACACACACTCTTGTGTGTGTATGTAATATTGTATAGTGTGTATCTATGGTGCATGGCTATATGATAATCTCCAAGTGTTTAATCAAATATATGCTGATCACACACAACACATCTAAAAAATATCATGTCAAAATCCAAAATGCATATTTAAAATCCATTTCAATAAATTTAATGTAAAATGTGATGTGCCAGTTTTATAATTGGGTCACCTTGAACAGAAAGAGTAAAATTTTATAATTTACTACATTAGCCATCTGTCTGGCAAAACAGCAATACATTTTGCTTGCAAAGCCAATTAATGCTGTGCTATGTATGTATCAGTAAGGTGAAGGTAAAGGTTCCCCCGCACATGCGTGCTAGTCGTTTCCAACTCTAAGGGCCGGTGCTCATCTCCGTTTCAAAGCCGAAGGGCCAGCGCTTGTCCAAGGACGTCTCTGTGGTCATATGGCCGGCATGACTAGACGCCAAAGGCGCACAGAACGCTGTTACCTTCCCACCGTAGTGGTCCCTATTTTTCTACATGCTTTTGAACTGCTAGGTTGGCAGAAGCTGGGACGAGTAACAGGCGCTCACTCTGTTACGCAGCACTCGGGATTCGACCCGCCAAACTGCTGACCTTCTGATCGACAAGCTCAGCATCCTAACCCACTGAGCCACCGCATCCCTTCATGTATGTATCATATTAGTGGAAATAATAAACAGATTCAAAATGGCAAATATATTTCAATAATTCTAGCAGTACATGTTTCTTTATTGGAACTTTATAATATTGCCTAATAATTTGAACATACAGAAGCAATAGTTCTTCCAAAAATGGTTCAGTAAAATGTTACTTTTCTTAGTGTTCTATAAAGTGGTTTAAATATTACCACTTGGGCTCTTCAAATCCAAATACCTTAATAATCTTAGACATCCACTTCTTTAACTTTCTCTGACAATCTGAATGTCACAGACAAAACCTGCCTCAGCCTCGAGTAAGTCTTAAGAATGTAGAGTAGTTTATAATCTGATTGACAGTATTTCTGGCCATAATGTTACTTCAAGATACAGTTTAAAAAATGTTCACTAGCATGGATTGGGAGCTACTGATAACCTGACTGCAGAGCCATAACAATTATCTTGCAGAATACTGCTGGGTGGTTTAACAACTGGCAGATAAAGCATTTCTCTCCCAGTTCCAGATACTTTACTTATGAGAAACTTGAGTTAATGAGAATCAGTTACATTGGAAGAAGTCTTTTTTTTCCTTTTAATGATCCTGTAATCTCTTACATCAGGGTAGAGTCAAACGGAGCTGTTTACTGGCCAAATCCCCTTCCTGACACCTACATGGAGTTTGCAGCAGATATTTTCTTTGTACCCAGAGAGAGAACTATCTGTCACTACCTAGGATCGAACTCACAGCCTGATTGTGAGGCGAAATCAGCAGAATGTCTCTATTTTGTCTTAAATATTCTGTTGCTGGAAAGCTTTTCACTAATTTTTCTCCTTTTTCATATTCCAAAAGGATGTTAACTTTGCAAATGCAAACCTAAAACAGAAATCTACACCTACTTTTCTAGAAGCAAGTCCCTTTAACTCAATGGAATATCCATTTATAAAGACATATAGGGCTTATGCTATACGTAATTTCCACAAATAAATCTATAAGGCTGTCTTTCATAGAACTTACAGCTAAGGCATACATTGTAGGAAGACTATTTCCAAATTCTTTTACCCAACGATAAACAAAAAAGTAGGTATCTTTCATAAATGTTAACTGTAACCAATGAACATAGTAAAGACATAGTAAACTGAGCTGTCCATAGCTTATTTTTATTATAATGTAAGTTAGCTTGGGGAATCTCATGAGCCAGGAAGCAATACAGAATGGGTAGAAAGTAAAATGAAGGGAGTTTTATACGGTCCTAGTGCCACACTTAACATTTGTCTAAAATAAATCCAAGGGCCCCAACAGATGGCACAAGGATGCAAACTGACTGAGAATTTTTGTTTGGGGAAAAGATCAGCGAAAGATTGTGCAGATAGGCCTCATTTTTCAAATAATGTGAAGACCATCACTGTAGAGTTTGCAGTAGTCCTTTTCATGTGGCTTTCTGCCTCAAAATGGTAAAAAAGTACGCCACCATTTTCAGCAGTAATTGTCAGATGAGGTTCTGGAAATCACACAAAAAGAACCTGGGGCTCTGTATGTGACCCTCTAAACCAAGGATAACATGCCATTCTAGAAATGCTGGAAAGAACAGTAGACATTCAGTTATAAAAGGGAGATATTTGAGCCACTATTTCTGAAAAGCAACCAAGTTGCTTAAAAGACATGCAAATTAAATGACAGATTTACCATAGAGTGCTTCCCTTTCCTTGCCTGGTGTCATGGTTAGGGCTTTCTCTCCAGAACTGGGCTCTTTAGAACCAGTCACAGTAGCTGCAAAAGAGAGTAAAAGACATTAGATCTGTATTTTTGAGGTAAAGCTGCACGTGCCATGCTACAGACCCAGAGTTCTGCCTAACACTTTTCTCTTCAGGCTGCAGCAGGGAAAGACAGATATGGTGGAGATCCTGCTCTATTTTTATGGTGTAGGCCAGGGCTTGACTCATTCACATGACTCATGTGGAACTAAGGATTATTTCTTGCCCAACCATGAGAAGTACTTCACAAAAATAGTATCAGAGACAAAAGCGCAGTTTCTTGAAGGTTGATTTATAGAATTTATTGCGATTATACAGACACATAAACCCAAAAGCTAGGTAGATATCTGGCTGCCAGCAAAATATTTCTTTAGAAACTGAAACATCTGGTTCCAAGTACAACTTTTTTCTCTAGTAGAAGTTTATTTCTGTAAATGCAAAAACAAAAAAAAGGACAACCTAAGGGAAAAAGGGGGAGGGAACCACACACACAGGGAAATGGATAATGGGTTTTCACAGTTAATGAATAATTCCTTGAAGCTTTGCCTACATTTTATGTTCCTATTCTAGAAAAAGAATGCAGTCAGACACTTCTATAATGTAAACTATGACTATAATTTCTGGCAGCTGCCTATGTTGTATAAAAATGTAGTGGTTTAAGAAATGTCGAAGCTACCCTGGAACTGAAAAATATGGACTTTCTTTTATTTACTTTTAAAGCTTTAATGATACAAAAGCATTTATTTTATAACCGTTACCCCACTAGATTACTTAGTATATTACAAAGCAATTCTGTACATGTTTTCTCAAAAGATTATGCTCTCCCTACCCCCAACAAAAGTATTACTCCTTTAGTCTGTCAGACTACAGTATATCCAATGATCCACAAAGAGCAACAGCCATCTGTTTTTCTGGTTTTAATTTTTTGTTTGCCACCCAGCCTCAGTAGTCAAATAGCTGCCCATATATATTGTTCGAATATAACATAACGTAACAATCCCACACTACTCAAGTACATCTATCTCAATTTTTGCCCTCTGAAAAAGAAAAATCTGAGGATGAAAATCATACACATTTTATAACATATTTTATTATAATAAATACAAGTGTTATTGGAACATAATGCCATGAAGCCAGATAAAGTTACATTGCTATAATAATTCTGTGTGCAGTATCCAGAACAGACTTCTTCCAGCAAAAAGGCTATAAGCGTCTGCATAGATTTAATACACCAAAAAGGGGGCAAAATTCCAAAACTTGTTCAGAAATCCAATCAAATTACTGAGAACGACTCATGTGTTAAATTTTAAATTTATGTACAAAGAATTAAAGGAGACTAGTATAGCTATTTTGAGCTATTTAGCTCAAAATAGCTATACTAGTCTCTCTTTAATTCTTTGTTGGTAAATTTAAAATTTAACACACACATAGTTTGTCGCAGAAGCGCCTGCCTGTGAAGGCTCCTAGATTGGGCCTGAAAAGTGAAAGCGGAAACAGTATGCTCTGTCCCATATTTGGGGTAGACCAGGTTGCCCTGATAAACCAGTCTCACCAGAAAAATACTTGAGAAATACTCATGTCATTGTAAAATAAAAAAAGAAAAAATGAAAAAAGATAGGCCCAAGTATCAGAGATTTGTCTAACTTGGTGCACAGGTATTCTTTAATACAATCAATTTAGATAATAAAAGTCTTCATATTTGTACTACATAATGTCACTGTATAAAACAATTATTTTCAAAACAGTTTTCCCACTGGATCCCTCAGGAAGGATGATTCCAAGGCCAAATTTTTCTTAACCTTTTTAGCTTGACAAAATGAACTTTAAACTCTTTTCAAATTATCTGTTTGCTCTTCATTAATCTTTCCCCAGAACAAACTCATTCTTCCTAATAACATCCATACCTCAGGCCTGCCACTATCCTGATGAATATGGCATGGGTCAAGAGGAGATTAACAAGCAGATGTGTTTAGCTTTATGCATTAGGATTAAAGGGGATAGGAGTTGGAAGGGATCTTGGATGTCTTTTAGTCCAGCCTGAGCAGGGGGTTGGACTAGAAGACCTCCAAGGTCCCTTTCAACTCTGTCATTCTATCCCAGGGGTGTCAAACTCAATTTCATTGAGGACCGCATCAGCATTGCGGTTGCCCTCAGGGGGCCGGGTGGGCGTGGCCTACTGGGTGGGCGTGGCCAGCTCTACATCATTCACATCAAGGGTGCCTATGGGGGCCTGGGCAGGAGTGGGACAGATCTGAAGGTCTCTGGCAGAAGGAGGGTCTCTGGGCCAGGGCCAAGGCAGTGGGGGCCATTCCCTCACTGTTTCCAGGATGGCTTCGCGGGCCGCATGAAACCACTTCACAGGCCGCATCCGGCCCCTGGGCCTTGTGTTTGACATGTCTGTTCTATCCTATTCTAACCCTACCCCACTGCCGCTCAGGCAGGAAACCATACTATACCATTTCAGACAAATGGCTGTCCAGTCTCTTCTTAAAAACTTCCAGTGTTGGAGCATTCACAACTTCTGGAGGCAGGTTGTTCCACTGCTTAACTGTTCTAACTGTCAGGAAATTTCTCCTTAGTTCTAGGTTGCTTCTCTCTTTGGTTAGTTTCCATCCATTGCTTCTTGTCCTGCCTTTGGGCGCTTTGGAGAATAGCTTGACTCCCTCTTCTTTGTGGAAGCCCCTGAGATATTGCAACACTGCTATCATGTCACCCCGAGTCCTTTTCATTAAACTAGACATACCCAATTCCAGCAACTGTTCTTTCCAGTCCCCTAATTATCTTTGTTGCTCTTCTCTGCACTCTTTCTAGAGTCTCAACATCTTTTTTACATTGTGGTGACCAAAATTGGAAGCAGTATTCCAAGTGTGGCCTTACCAAGGCATTATAAAGGATCTCAGACTAAACCTTGTCAAGGCAGCATGTGACTTTCAGTTAACATTTCTTGATTTTATTATCATGGTTCAAAACCTTTAACTCAGTTTGCAATATTTTATTTTTTATTTATTTTTATTTTAATTCCATTTATATCCCGCCCTTCTCCGAAGACTCAGGGCGGCTTACAAGCTTAGCAGTAGCCTTCATTCTATGTATATGCCTGCTTATTAGGGCTTTCATACACCCTCCAAGCGGCATTATTACAAAGTCAGCTTATTGCCCCCAACAATCTGGGTCCTCATTTTACCTACTTCGGAAGGATGGAAGGCTGAGTCAACCTTGAGCCTGGTGGGATGCGAACCTGCACTAATTGCAGGCAGCTGGTGTTACTTAAGGAGGCATTAGCCCACTGCTCCACCAAGGCTCTAGAGTGAATAGTGGACTAATGCTTATGATCTGCACCACTTTTGATACTCTTCAACTTTTGTTCAAGGTCCATCCAGACCAGTGGTTAACAAGACTTACACTACTATGGGGCAGATTCAAGCAATGGCTTAGGAAGGTCTAAAATATTAGCAAAATATTTACTAATTTGACCTGAGGAGCAACACAGTCATTATTTAACATATTTTTATTATCACCTTATGGAAAAATAAAGTGTCACCATAACATGCTTAGTTTAGGGATGCAGTTTGAAATAGGGAAACTCAAGTCACTATTCCCAGTTCCCTTTCTAGGAATCAAATTAAATGTGGAGAATGTATAAAAGGATAAAAAAAATTTAAAAAGGGGATTTTGTGATAGGGATAAGAGAAAGGATGTAATATAAAATTCATGGCATTATTGGAGGAGCAAAATCAGTGTAATAGCATAAATATTTTGTTGAACCATGGAAACTGTCCAGAGCAGTGATAGATTGAGGTGGCCTAGAAATTCAATCATTAAATAAATTTAGTCTCATTAAAACAATGTTTCTCAACTTTGCAAACTTTTTAAGATATGTCAACTTCTGCTGGGGAATTCTGGAACGCTGTTACCTTCCCACCGTAGTGGTCCCTATTTTTCTACTTGCATTTTTTTTTTACGTGCTTTCAAACTGCTAGGTTGGCAGAAGCTGGCGCTCACTCTGCTACGCGGCACTCGGGATTCGACCCACCAAACTGCCGACCTTCTGATCGACAAGCTCAGCGTCCTAACCCACTGAGCCACCGCGTCCCTACAGGTATCCTTTTATAAGTTTGACCAATCAGAAAGGTACACAACACCCAAGCAGTAACAATAGCATAGATATGTACAATGATACTATATGAATTTTCTTCTTATAAAAACTGGAATTTTTATTTTCAACTTTCCTGAAAACCCTACAATGTTGTCTTTTTATTTCCCTCTGAAGTTGAGAATTTTATTGAGTAATCAATCCCAAGATCTCTTTTCTGAGCTCCCACTGCCAATGAAATACAAGGAAAGAGCTCAAAAGGTGTTCCTTGCCTAGCATCATATGAGCGAGCGGCACACTGTTAGACGTGCCATTTTACACCTCTTGCTGGCACAAATTTTAGCTGCCCTGAAAAACCCTCTATAAAGTTGAGTGTAATTAAAGGAGTGGAAAGTTATAGGCCATAAAGCTGTCTAAAGATTACTGCTGTTTTGTTACTCTTTGTTTTTTGGTTCTGGCAGCAAAGGGTGTGAAGTGGCATACCCAGGATTGTTCTTGTACGTATACAAAGGTTATACATGCACAAGAAGCACCATCTTGCAAAGGGTTGTTGTTTTTTTGTTTTTTTGCTATTTCAACTGAGTACCTATCTACCCTAGTTGACCGATTTGCAGTAATTGTCCATTCCTGTGACTCAAAATGAATTGAAGATGCTTGGGCACAGAAGCCAATGATCTGTGGAAAGCATAAAAAGCCCATGTGCTATCACAAAACTATAGCTCTTGTTTTCCAAAAATCCATTTTCCATACTGACTAACACAGAAAAGGAAGGAACGGCACACCTGCTTATAGAACAAAAAGCAAAGACAAGCAAGAAATCAGACAACTAGCCCTGATATTTGTGTGTGTGTGTGTGTGTGTGTGTGTATGGGTGTTTTTTTTAAATAGGAACAAAAGCAATTACATTTTACCTGAATTGTCTTCTCAAAAAATCTCAGAATCATGAATGGGCTGACATGAGACCCCAATTCTTTATATATGCCTTTGTTTAACCATTCATACCAATCTAGCACAGGAGGTTAGAGGTGATTAGAAATTGAATAAGGATAAGTCAGCTTTGGTTCTGATCTCTGCCTCTCCCAAGTCAAAAATTCTCAACTCAACTTCTCAAGTCCAGTGCTGAGCTATAAGGGTTACAGCTGTAAGATACAATGTGATCTATCCAAATGTAACTCCCGTTAAATTCAATCAGCTTGTTTAACTTAAGTGGCTTAAACTTTTTAAAAGTTTCTAATAAAGGTAGAAACTTTAGATCGCAGTCACTAGAATGGTTATAATGGAACTTGTTACTGAACTCAGCAAACGTGACACCCTCTTTTTTAAAATATAGGTCAAAACTTTACATAACAGACCGTTCCAAAGAATGAATGTCTACTAGAACAAGCCTATAATACGAAACACACATCTGCTGAACATAAAAAGCATAAATGCTGAACAGTCAACTCAAGGCAAAAATGTTCATTGTAGCAGTAAAATGCAAACTCCATGACTGTCAACCTTTGCAAACTTGATTATCCTCATCAAGTATCAACTCTGAATACCTTCTGAATCTAGCACAAATACAATATTATGCTCACAAAGAAATGTATTGTTTTGAGATAAGTAAGTATGATCAGCTATATGTACATTCTCTCCTGTTCTAATTATATACCAAACAAAGTCTTTATTTAGTGGCTATATTGTTTAGCAAACATTTGCAGTGATGAAAAAGTGACTTTACAACCATTCCTTGCACATATGAGCTTCATAGGTCTGTAAAGCAGAAGTAGTAAGATTATAAGCACACTAATGGATTCAATTAGCAACCACTTCACTTAATGACCAAGTTTTTAGTCCCAACTGTGTTTGCTAAATGAGCATTAGCTTTACTCAATCTACCGTACTCTGCAGCATGTAAAATAAACTGAAAATAATTTAAAAGTCTGCCTAAATGGGATCCTAAGACAGCACAAATTAAAACTGTCATATTTTCCATTCCCTAATCTATACGCATGTATGTAATGGGTGGAATTTTATGTCTAGTTTATAGAGACCAATATTGTCAATAGTACCTATAAAGAAACACAATTACTTTCTAACAAGGGAAAATAGATGGGGGAAAATCCTTTAAAATTAAAACATAACCTTTGCTGAATAGCTTGTAATTTCCTAAAAGATGCTACTGGTTCAAAAATGCTTTCTCAGCTAGTCAAAAATTAAATTTTGCTCTCCGCCTCACCCATTTACATGTTAAAGTGTGATTTCTTCTGGGGAAAGAAAACCAGATCTCACGTTTATAGGCTACAATAAATTTTGCAAACATACTAAAAAGATAGACAGTCAAATCCACTTGTGAGCTGACCCAGCAAACACTAATTTGGTATAATTCACTCCTCAGCTAAACCAGCCTCACGACATGCCACAATGTACAAACTGTTCTTATATAAAAGCAGTTGAGGTCTCTATACAAGCCCTCTTTACATTTGAAATAAAGCTGAAATTACTTAACAAGCCAACTTTCCTGATACTGTAGAGAAAGACAAATAATTATAGTTTAACAGATCTGGAAGGCTATGCTAAAGGTTTGCATAGAGTATAAATGGATGGTGAGACAGTGATCCTCCAAATGCAGATATTCCCAGCATCCTGGCCCTGAAATGGTCAATGATAAGCCATGATGGCAAGTGCTATAACTAATATTGAAAGAGTTTGTTTATAATGCCACTTAAAAAAACATTGGAAGTGGAACACTATAACATTTTCAATTTTTCCAGATGGAAAGGTAATTATAACTCTAGGTGGTTTATAAGGCTTAAAACAAACAGTATCAAAGTAAGAAAACAAAATGAACCTGGAAACAGGTGTTTTGTAATCAGTGTTTCCTAGTGCCAATAGTATCAGGACAGGTGCACTGTTGTGCAGTAGAAACAGTAAGACTTTCTTCTTATTTAGAATCCCCTTGTGCTGTAGTAATTCCAAATATTGATAGTGATTTTGCTGGTTTCTCAATATCATAAAAGGTTCAGCTTCATCTTTGGAAGAAAAATGCAAGGGTAGAATATACATTTATACCAAACTGTATAACTGAATCATTCAAAGCTTGCCTTATTAATAAATGAAAAAAACGAGACGGCTCCATGATGCCACAGCCAACCAATCATTTACATCCAGTTGGCTTGAACTGCTACATGAAGGGGATGAAATACCCATCCTTGTGCAATCCATACGCCTTGGGATGTATTTCCCAAGAAAGACAAAGTCCATACCGGCTAGTTATTTGGAGTACCACAGTCCCAAATATACATAGAGGGCACCAGATTGGGAAAAGCTCAGTGTTGAGCTGAGTCTTTAAGAAAAAAAGTAAACGTTCTGAGCAAAACACGCCAAGGGTCCTTCTGTGGGAAGTATTGGGACATATAGCATTACTGATTGCTGGTATGTCTGTAACGTATAAAGTATTAAGTGCAATCTATCGATCCCTAAACAGGCTGGGGTTGCTAGAATTAAATCTGCCTGCTCTCTGGTGAAATTATCTGGTCACAAAGACCCTGGCAGAGTTGACACACTGTGCAAACCGTTTGTTTGGTTTGGGCTTAGTATGCTTATGGAATTAAAGAGCTGGAAAGGGCCAGAGGCTGTTGAGTCTGACCTTTTACCCAGGGCAAAACATCCCAAACCAAAAGTATCTGCTCCACTGCTTCACCCAAATGATGAATTAATACCTGCCACCATTTTATTTATTTACAATTGGTTCTGGATTGCAAATAAAAGAACATCGTCTGATGAAAAAACACTGGTTAGAGGACTACCAGAAAATACTGATTAGAATACTATTTTTGAGCCCCTCATATACCCACTTAATAATCATGCCCTTCATCTCACTCTTAACTATCTTGCTAATTAGTACATCAAGGAATGTTTTGTCACAAGTTTGGGGTCAAGGTATATTGTACTGACAACTTTCCCCCAATTTAATAAGAATGCTATCCAATCAAAAATTGCCTTTGTGAGGTAGGTTTTATTAATTGAATAAATTTATAAAGCTGACCAAATCACATATGGTGACTCCAAATGGCTGACAACTTTAAAACCCCTAAATGAAAACGACTAATATTTAATAGCAGTGTTTCACTATCTCAAGGGGTGCCACAAATAAGAGGGAGTCAAGCTATTCTCCAAAGCCCCTGAAGGCCAGACAAGAAGCAATGGATGGAAACTAATCAAGGAGAGAAACAACCTTCCTAACAGTGAAGACAATCAACCAGTGGAACAGCTTGCCCTCAGAAATCTTGGGTGCCCCATCACTGGAGGTTTTTAAGAGGAGACTGGACAGTCGCTTGTCTGAGACGGTATACGGTAGGTTCTCCTGCTTGAGCAGGGGGGCTGGACTAGAAGACCTCCAAGATCCCTTCCAGCTCTATTCTATTCTAAATTAGAACAATTAATCAGTAGAACAACTTGCTTCCAGAAGTTGTGGGTGTTCCAACACTGGACGTTTTTAAGAGGAGACTGGACAAGCATTTGTCTGAAATGGTATAGGGCAGGGGTAGGCAACCTTAGCTCTTTTATGACTCATGGACTTCAACTCCCAGAATTCCTGAGTCAGCCATGCTGAGGGGAAAGGGAGAGGTTTCCAAGCTGAGCCATGCTGGCTCAGGAAATTCTTGGAGTTGAAGTCCATGAGTCATAAAAGAGCCAAGGTTGCCTACCCCTGGGAAGGCATTGGACTAGAAGACCTCCAAGATCCCTTCCAACTCTGTTATTCTGTTCTATTCTGGAAACCCCCTGCCCAGTGACAAACAGGTTTGGCGAGTGCTTGGCCTAAAGGGCATGAAGTGAGGTTTATACTGGAACTGGGATTTGAAATTTGATCTTCTTACCTCTAGTCTAATAATCCAACTTCTGCACCATGCTTAGTCTTCAACACATTCCCACAGTAATCCTATGATAACAAACAGCCTATGTGAATTTTCACATTGCAATTCTTGGCAATGACTAAACTTGGTGCATCCAACTTTTGTTGTTAACATGTCAGTCTATTTGCAATGTCAAGTCTTCAGGGCTATTCTGGGAGTTATAAATGTTGTCTTATTGAAAAGAGGCAATTGAGAAATGAAACTCCTTCTCACAGGAGAGGGTTTTTGATCAGGATTTGGTGTGTGGGTGTGGGTGTGTGGTGGTCTGGGTTCCTATGTTTCATCTTACCCTGTAAAATTATTGCTCAGACATAGGAGGAGGAGAACTAATTACATTTTAACTCTGCCTGTTAGAACTTCCCCAAACTATAACTCCCTCAGAGTACCTGGCTAGCAGAACCGTACAAAAATATACCTATCGCAAAACCACTCTGCAAAGTGAAAAATTAACACATATACATTCTCTTTCGGATTATTTCCCCGCTGCAGAAAAAGTCTACCTTTGCAGGAAAAACATGTCCTAAATAGCTGAGAACAATGCACTGGATCTTTTTAAAAAAAACAAAACCAAAAAACTTCCCTTGCATTCTATATGCAACAGGGGCTATTACCAAATACTTCTAGGAGACTTGCAAGCAGGGCTCAAACGATATGAACACTGTCTGCTTGTTCCAGCACTTGATATTCAAAAGGAAATTGCCCCTCAACACGAAAAAACTAGAACTATAAATACTTGTATTTATAGTTTTTTTTTGTTCTTAATTTAGAGTTATGTGTAGTTTGTGTTCTGTTCTTTTTTTGATTCGTGTCGTCTGATGTAGCACCTTAGTCCTGGGGAAAAGGTTGTTTGTTTCACTGTGTACTGTACTGTATATTGTTGAAATGACAATAAAGTCTACTACTACTACTACTACTACTACTACTCCTTACGTACTAGAGCCTTATAAACAAGACTTGTCAGTTTGATTCTTAAAAGAGACAGACAGATTCGGGGTCCAATCGAACTTCATTTACCCTGGAATAAACTGCATCACAATACTGCCTTGTATCCAGATGTGTAAAATTTGGAACGGGTTAGGGTTAGATTAGTACGTCATCTACAAACATCCTAAAAGTTTTTCCCAGATTGCTCCATGTCTTCCAAGCTGGCTACAAATCTTGGGATGGATTTCTTTGCAAATGCTGGATGCATTCGAATATCGGTTAAGAGCATGGAATGGAACCACTGGAGCAATAAGCCCCATACTAAAGGGGTTAATTTACACGTCATATTCAACAGCAGTAGAAACATTCTCTCCGGTCATAGTGCCCCGCGGTTTTATTTGATTTGAGAAAAGCTTCTTCCCTCTCTTCCTCCACAGAAATCCCTTTGTTAACCTTATACAGGTCCTGCCTGCCAGCCTCCAGGCCGATCAGCCATTTTCCCTTTTCTTAACTGGGTGGCCTTGCAAAAAGAGTCAGACAAATAAGTCTTCACCTTCTCTTCAAACAGATCAGTTCCAGGCAAAGTCTAGACATCGCCCCCCCTTTTCATGCTCTCTTTTGGAGATAATTACATTAGCTATTGGGAATCTATAGACAGGGGAGGAGCAGCTTTCCCCCCCCCCCCGACTACTTTTTAAGGACATACAAAAATCATGCGTCAGTTGACCCCGATCATCTCCAAGAACAGAGAATAGTTCTGTTAAAAATAAAAGCTCAGAGGGCGCCAAGGATCCCTCATTTCAATCCTGCGCTGCAAATATTCTCCTTTATGGGTACAGATAATAGTCCCTAAAGGAACTCCAAAAGCGCTTCGCTGCTTTAGCTGGGGGAAAAAATAACACGCAGGGCAGAACTTCTCTCTGCCCTCGAAAATAATTCCGCCTCCTTTAAAGAATTTCAAGCCACTTCTGAAATGGGATACTGAGCCACGGATAACGATGCGGTCGTGCTAACTATTGTGTATACCAGCGTTTCCCAACCTTGGGAACTTGAAGATGCGTGGACTTCAACTCCCAGAATTCCCCAGCCAGCATAGCTGGCTGGGGAATTCTGGGAGTTGAAGTCCACGCATCTTCAAGTTCCTAAAGGTTGGGAAACGCTGGTGTATACAGCCAGAGTGTAAACCAGTCCCCACACAGCAGGTTGTGGCTTTTTGAAACTCACCCGCTTTACAGTCGGGATGTTTTAACCCTATTAACCACCCACCCGCGTCTTTTTGCGCTCTCGCTCCGTCCCCTGCACCAAGCCTCTCCCGATTCTTTGGTCAGCATGACACTTGCAAGTATCAACGCAAGTTGCGCGTTCCTAAAAGACAGCCCCGTCCTTCCCATCCTGCCGGCAATACTGACCCAGCCACCTTTCTCTTCTGCCAAACAGCCACCTATTCATTCATTCGTGGAAATGCAACCACCCGCCGCCGCCGCCACCTCCTCACCTCGATGAGAGACGCCCCGCCAGCAGCCACGCTCTCCCCATTCCCGACTCTGCCGGGACGGTAACTCGGCCCTCCCTCCTAAGAGCTCTACGAGTCCGAGGAGACAGAAGGGCGCCACGAAGGCGACACAGCGCCTCCTGGCGCCGCTCCGCCACGGTGACTGCCGCGGAGTTCAAGGAGCGCCGGAGCCTTCTGCAACTTGGCGCCCTCCCAACGTTTTGGATTCCAACTCTCTATTTGAAAAAAAATAAATACATCTGGAAATCCAGTTTGGTGTAGTGATTAAGGCAAGAGACTTGTGACTTAGGCACAGAGTCAGCCTGGTGAAACGTGGCCCAGTCCTTCTCTCTCAGCCCTTGTCAAGAAGGCTGCAGAGACTGATCCAGGTAGTCACCAGAAGCGAACACTGACTCAACAGCACAAACGAACATGTTACAGGTAGTCCTCAACCTACGGCCACAACTGAGTCTAATATTTCTGCTGCTAAGTGAGACATTTGTTAAGTGAATTTTACCCCATTTTACAATCTTTCTTGTCACAGCTGTTAAGTGAATCACTGCAGCTGTTTTCTGGCTACCCCATTGTCAGAAGGTTGAAAAAGGTGATCACTTGACCCTCGGGCACTGCAACCATCATAAATATGAGTCAGTTGCCAAGCATCTGAATTTTGATCATGTGACCATGGGAACGCTGCTGCAATGGTCATAAGTGTGGAAAACGGTCACTTTTTTCACTGCCATTGTAACTTTGAACAGTCACTTACTGAACTGTTGTAAGTTGAGCACTACCTGTATTGATCTAGTATGGCTGCATTGGGAAGGCACACCAAGTTGGGAAAAGATGGGATACTATTATATAGTATATTTAAAATAAGCTCCCTTATAACTTTGAAGTAACCAAGATGGAAAGGATGTTTATTTTTCTTGTTATAGGCCGCTTGTCCTGTAAGAATGGATATAATTGGTTTGGATTCTAAAGGGAGCACTTCCATGGTCCCATCTGAAAGAGAAACAGCATTCACTTAAATGGGAATTAGCAAATAGAATTCACTCTATGTTAACTATAACCTCTTCATGATTCTCCATCCACCCTCCATTTTTCATGCTCCTCCAAATCACTCTTTTTATGGCATCAAATATTCATTCAATGCTAGGCTTTTTAATATCCAGAAAACAGGGTCATCTTATGGGACTTGGGAAATACACCTTCTCAGTTGTAGCACCTGCCCTCTGGGATGATATCCTTGCCCAACTCTCACCCCAAAATTGGTGTGGCTCCCAACTTTATAACATTATGGACATTAATAATTAATAAAAATGTTATGGTTCTCTCAGGTCTTGGGATAGAACAGTTGTGGATCATATTTTAGTTCAGCTTAATTTTGTTCTTTTAGTTGGTCATGTTCTTTTTTACATGTATTATTTATTTTATTTGTAAGTCACCAAAGTCTCAAATTTGGAATAAATGAAATATTCCCCAGACATAAACCCCAAACTTACCTTGAAAACAGCAATTCATCTGTATTGGCAGCCTATTCTGTTGCCCATTTTGATCAGATTATTGGGCACATTTGTCCTTTCCTCATACAAATATGTGATATTTAATTTATAACTTCAGTTGTTAATAATCATGCAACAATCATAGTATATAGAAATGTTCAATGGAAGTTTTGCAGTTATAGAAAAGAAAAGCAATTACAATTTAATAAAATTAGAATAATCCATTAAAATTAAATGACTAATTTTAAGCTCTCATTCTTTCCTCTAAGATAAGTAAAATAAAATACTCTTCAGATCCAGCTCAGCTCTTGATGACTTCACAGACATGTCTGTAGCTTTCTTGGCATCAGTACAGAAGCATTTTACTTTATTCTGGAATGATTTTCCACAGTCTGCTCTGATGTTTTCTATCTCCATTCAAAACACTAATTCAAACCTGCTCCCTTTCTATAAACCCCACAAAGTCAGTCAAACACTGTGATCTATTGAGGACTTCTCAAAAAAAGACTAATGATGATGCATGCATTGATTTATTTGTGCCTCATATTTCTCCATATAATTAAGACAATGGAGGTTAACTTCCAGTTTCTCAATTAGAGACCAGATTAAACTTTAGAAAATTTGCTTTGTTATATTCTAGACATTATTACCACCAACCAGTGAATTTCTAGAAGCATGTCCCAATATGTAACTCTGGGTCAGAGGGGCCAAGAGACAGGAGCTATTAAATACAAAGAAACATGGATCACCACACCTAAGAGAAAATTTCAAAAGAAGTGAACATTTTTTCTAATATTCTTATTCTATTAGTATCTTGTAAAGTCAAAACACATTAAGCCCAATTTTCCACCAGATCACAATTTACCAGAGACTCCTGTTCCAAAACTTATTTTTCTACAAACAACTCACAGGCTTATTACAGCAACTGAATTAAGCAAATTCTATAGTAGAAGCAAATCAACCATGCAAGGCTAATAACTATGGCCCACTTGCTACCAAAATACAAGTACCATTTCATTTTGGGCTGGTATTTTTTTCCAACCCAAATAACTATTAATATACATACCCAGTTCACAGTTCTCCGGGCAATATTTTAGAGTCATTATGCCAAAAGGACATTAGCTCTTGAAGGAAAGCTCTGAGACAAAGGACAATCCCACATGTAATTCACTATATATATAAATATCCACACATGGTAATGATTTTTTAGGGTTGGCTTTCTCAGTAATGTTCATTACTAAATTCATTAGAATAATTTCAAAGGAACCAATTAGACCTTAGCTTTTGCTTTTTTTTTAAAGATATAGCACCATAATTGCTAGCATGGACAAGTAATCCTGAAAACAATTATGCCGATGACTCACAATTAATGGAGAATTAATTAGGCACATGCAACCTTGATCTTAAGTCTTTTTATTGATTAAGGGTCCTGGCCTAGGACACGATAGGATTATTCTGAGCAAATTAGTGATATGAAAGTTTAAACTGTCAATTGTGAAAATTAAAGTACAGTAGCTTTTCAAAGTATCATGCATAATATATCATGAACTCTGCCCTACACTAGGTATGTTTGAGGATGGAATTTATTTTTTCCCCAGCGTTATATCAAAGCATGGCACCCTGGCATACTTTCCACAATTGCGTATTTTCCATTGTCACAACATTTTCCATTCCATTGTTGTGCAGCCCAGATTAGCACCTGAAGCCAATCGATATAATAGAATATATGGTATATGACAAATCAATACTGATTTGAATGATCCATGAAGATTAGATTTATTAGCCAGTTGACCTGAACACTCTGAGATTTTTCCTGGTTTCCATGTGTTAATTTATGATAATAAAAAAGGGCTGAGTATACAATACCACTATAACCTATCAGAGAACAGTGAAGTGCTTGTTTGCACATGTGTCATATGCAGACAAAACTATAAATTATAAAGTGCCTGACTCCCTGGTAGTATACAATAAGCATTTAAAGCAATATAAATGCAAACAATGCAAAAAACAGACATCCAGAAAAATAACATAGAATTCTCACTGGCACAAACTTGGGGGACAAGATAAGTTTTAATGGCTCATTTGAATTAAGTTCAGGGTTGGGGAACCATAGGAATCTCTGGGGAGACATCATTCTAGAGCACGGGTGTCAAACTGCCGGCCCACGGGCCGGATGCATCATAGCAAAACCACGCCCACGCTATTGCCAACAATGGCAAAAAACTTGTAATACGTCGTGACGTGTCACGTGACATTGCGAATTTGACACCCCTGTTCTAGAGTATAGACAAGGCCATTTCCTGGGTCCCATCAAATGCCATTGTTTAACTGATGGGAACAGGAAATGTGATCCTGCCAGGTTGTATAGGATGGGCAGCTGCAGAAACTACCGTACGAAAGTCAAATGATCCCTCAGGATTGCAGAAATCTGGACATCAAGTGAATGGCAGCAAAGAGAAACAACATTTCCACTCTTTCCTGTTGTTCTCTTGCTTTACATATTATTGCATTACTGTCTGGTATGGAAGCAGTACTGCTTCAGACAGGAAGGCAGCGCAGAGTGTGGTAAGGATGGCAGAAAATATTATTGGTAGTTCACTTCCGTCTATCCAGGACATGGCATATAAGCGATACTGCTCGAGTAGGGTCTGCAGTATCGCCTGGGACACTACACATCCTCTTCATGACCTGTTTTCCTTGTTACCTTCTGGGAAAAGGCTCCCAGGAGAACATCCAGATTCAGTCACAGTTTTGTTCCATACAGCATCTCAGCTATGTGTTCAAAATGTGCAGTGATTAATGTGTGTGTGTGTGTGTGTGTGTGTGTGTGTGTGTGTGTGTGTGTGTTTAGCATGTTATATGTGTGTTATATATGTGTATGGGTAGATATATACTTTCTTTTGAGAGCAGGCAACAGAATTTCATTTTTAATGTGTGCCACTGAGCTCACAGTAAAAAATGACAATAAAGGTTATCTGATCTTACCTGGACTCCACCTATTTTCAGATACGGTAGCCCAAGCACAACTATTCTAACTGCAAATCACTTCAATTTTATACATGATCATGTCTTATGCATATCCTTATAAAATAGTATGCATGTGTACATATGGGAGATAGTTTAAATAGTATAATAGGATACTTTAAATACTGTACAGTGCAACCCCCTTGGAATCCCTGGCCAGGAGGAGCCTTCACCTCTCTTCTGCATGTGTTCATCACTATAACACTGTGTCAAGGTTTTGCGCTTCATTTTCTTTGTTGAGTCAAAAGCCTAAACTTTCTTCCAACTTCTGTGCACGTCTGAAAAGGGTGTTGAGCCTTTTAGAATCATTTTAACTTTAATGAATGAAATCCTTTTTTTAAAAAAGCAACTTTTTCCCCAGGTTTCAACAAATCAAACTACTTTAATGAAGAACAAAGGAGGCTGAAAATGTTTTCTTCAGAATCCCCATAGAAGCATGTTTATCCTAACAAGTAGAACAAAACTTGAGAAGTGGGTGGACTATACAAGCTCAATAACATTTTGCTGCTCCTGGGTGCTAGAAATTGAAATCCCAGTTACTGATTATTATTATTGTTGTTGTTGTTGTTGTTGTTATTATTTGCAACTACTTCCCCTTTACTCTAGGACAGGGGTAGGCAACCTCGGCTCTTTTATGACTCATGGACTTCAACTCCCAGAAATCCTGAGTCAGCATAGTTGACTTAGGAATTCTGGGAGTTGAAGTCCATGAGTCATAAAAGAGCCGAGGTTGCCTACTCCTGCTCTAGGAGTTCTCAAAGATTACAATCAGGTTCTGAGATTACATTTCCTGTTCCTTTAACATCCTGGAATATAATCCATCCAATTTTAGAAATATAAAGCAGCAAGGTGTTCCCTTACCAATTCCTCGCCTCTTTCGATCTGCATTTTATTTCTAACACCCTATGATGTAGCTTCTGACAGACTGGGCCACTTTTCCTTTTGTGCAAAGACAGATGCAAAATAGGGATTAAGTAATTTAGCCTCCTCCTTGTTGCCCATCTCCATCTCACAAACTTCTGCAACCATTCGGCTTCCTTAACTTTCTCTTGTGATGCACAAAGAACTCTTATGTGTTATTACTGGCATTTTATTTTAATTCTTACCTCATTCCAAACCTTCACTTCCCAATCCCATCTTTATAGTTTTGATTGTTCCCTGGCATTTTGCTTTGGTTATGTGTTCCTCTTTCTCACCCAAGGAATTAATTGGCATACATTTGTATGTTGGCTCTGATGTCCATTCTAAGGTCTGCTTAACTTCAGCAACATGGTGCCCTAATAGCAAACCCTTTAGCTATTTTGTGAGATGGGGAAAACTCAGCCTTCATGTGAAAGGCAGTTGTTTACTTCAGTGCTACGGTATGTACAATTGCAATGTTGTTTCTGATCAGGAAAAAAATGGTTGTGTCCTTTATAAAATGGAAGATTTTGAAAGCGTAGAATAGTAACCATTTTGTTCATCTGTGTACAGGTAGTCCTTAACTTACAACAGTTCATTTATTGACTCTTCAAAGTTACAACAGCACTGAAAAAAAGTGACTTATAACCGTTTTTCACATTTATAGCCACTGCAGCATCCATGGTCATGTTGGAAGTCAACACCCACCCGCCCTCCAAGAAAAGGAAATATAAAAAAGGCAGAATATAAGCTGACTTTGTAATAATGCCGCTTGGGGTGTGTGTGAAAGCCCTAATAAGCAGGCATATACATAGAATGAAGGCTACTGCTAAGCTTGTAAGCCGCCCTGAGTCTTCGGAGAAAGGCGGGATATAAATGGAAATAAAATAAAAAATAAATAAAGAATATTGTTTTTCCCCAAAGTATCTTAAAGGCAGAAACCACCACCACCCAAGTCTATCTGCCCCAAGCAGAAACCAAGTCTGTAGAAATGCAGATTTGATAATCCTTTCAGAAAGACTGGAGCCAGGAAGTTTAGAGCTGACGGGATTAGAAAGACAAAAATCCCTAGAACCAACAACCCTTCACCCAAAAAATCCAACACAGGACATAGCCATCAGCCACAGCCTCAGGGAAGCAGGACATGATCTTTCAGAACATCATAGGATTAACCCATCACCATTAGAATACTAACAGGGCACACTGAACTTCAGGTCAAAGTTCATGCCACAGGAACAACTCCAAACACAAAAGTCCAAGGTATACTCCCAGAAACATGTGGTCAGCTGCTCCAGACCCACATGTCTTGTGGTTCTGCTCTTCAATAAATTACAACTTTCTTTCTAAAGCGGTCTCCATTTTGTTTATTCCCGGCTTGGACTGGACCCTGATGAAGGTTTTTCTTTCAATAGTCACGTGGTCAAAATTCAGGCAACTGACTCATATTTTTGACGGTTGCATTGTCCCAGGCTCATCTGATCACTTTTTGTGACTTTCTGACAAGCAAAATCAATGGAGATACCAGAGTCACATAACAACCATCTTGCTAATTTAATTACTGCAGTGATTCACTTGTGGCAAGAAAGGCCAGAAAACGGGGCAAAACTCACTTAATAAATGTCTCATATAGCAACAGAAATTTTGGGCTCAATTGTGGTCATAAGTCGAGGACTACATGTGTAATTGAATTAAAAAGTATTACAGCTAGTAAGTTTGGTGCATGTTTATATGTAAACTATTTATATGCATAAATGAATCAAATCAAATCAGTTTATTACAGCCATATGGCCAGAAACAGTAAAATATCCAATTGTAGGCTACTTATACGTATATAAAAATGCACTGAGCATGATCTAATGATAAGAACACATATAATAAAATTAATCTTAAAATGTATTATTAAAAAAGATGAATGTATCCAAACAAAAGATGGTACAATATCCTTGACTTATAGTCATTTGTTTAACAACCACTTCATCTATATTATAGCCAAAAGGCCAGCCCTATTAACTGTTAACCAGCAAAATAAAATGCTTCATCACTAGTTAATACAGTCCTATATATCTGGATATATTCCACTGACATGTAATAAACGATGGCATCTGGAGCTTTTGCAATCTCCTATAAGTTAGTCTATAAGCTATTAAGTTATTAAACAGATTTAATATTTAAAGAAGCTATACAGATTCTTGCTTTGACTTTTATCAATCCTGTCTCCAAGGTGCAGAAGTGCATTTGAGACACAATGCAGCATTAAAAGAGCCTTGGTGGAGCAGTGGGCTAATGCCTCCTTCAGTAACACCAGCTGCCTGCAATTAGTGCAAGTTCGAGTCCCACCAGGCTCAAGGTTGACTCAGCCTTCCATCCTTCCGAGGTAGGTAAAATGAGGACCCAGATTGTTGGGGGCAATTAAGCTGACTTTGTAATAATGCCGCTTGGGGTGTGTGTGTGAAAGCCCTAATAAGCAGGCATATACATAGAATGAAGGCTACTGCTAAGCTTGTAAGCCGCCCTGAGTCTTCGGAGAAGGGCGGGATATAAATGGAATTAAAATAAAAATAAATAATAAAATCTGGAGAATTGCTTTCATAAATTTGGATTGAACTCTTTCCAATGGTGTGAAGCACGAAGCTGAGGGTCCGCATAAAAGAATAAAACAAACACGGTAGTCCCAATCAAAAACTGTGCTGGTAGACCATGCTGTAATGGTTAACTGAATTCTTATTGACTGAATCAATGCAATGGCCTTGATTTGCACAGCACAGCTGAATCAGAAATTAACTATACTCAATTAGGGTGGAGATGTTACCAAGAAATAAATGAAGTAAGTCCTTAGGAATAGCAGTATCTTTGAATTGAACCTTAAACTGCAATATTTCTTTTTCATGCTGATGTTAGCTCATTTGTTATATAAACTAGTGACACTGCGATTTTTAAAATAGCTAAGCTAAAAATTACTATTAGAAAAGAGGAAACACTGAAACAAGGAAGTAAGATTTTTCTTCAGACTTTCTTTGATTCAGCAATTCTTCAGATTGCAATAAAGTCATGAAACTATAGAATGTATTCCTGAGGCATTCCACCATCATTGCACATATCTTCCTTTTGTAACATCGTACTTGATGAAGAGATCTTAAGACACTTTGAATTGGCTTGATAAATATATGTTAATGTTAATTTTGGATTATTTTCCCTTATGGCCAGAACTGATTTTTTTTTATAAAGTGAAAAAAAATATGACCACAAATGGCCCCAAAATTTCTGTTGCTAAGCAAGACAGTTGTTAAGTGAATTTTACCCCATTATACACCCTCTCTTGCCACAATTATTAAGTGGATCACTGCCATTGTTAAGTTAACAAAACAGTTGTTAAGTGAATCTGGCTTCCCCATTGACTTTGCTTGTCAGAAGATCACAAAAGGTGATCACATGACCTTGGGACACAGCAACAGTCATAAATACGTGCCACGGGCTGAGTGTTCAAGTTTTGATCATTTGACCATGGGAAAGCTGCAACGGTCACAAGAGTGAAAAACAGTCCTAAGTCATTTTTTTCAGTGCCGTTATAACTTCAAATGGTCATTAAATGAATGATTTTAAGTCAAGGACTTCCTATATACCCTTACATCAGCATGAGTTTGTGCTCTATGAGGGAACAGACTAAAGGCTATAGAATTTTATCATTTGAGACTGCAATTTAGATTCATTTAACTAGGTTTAGTGCAACCGTTTTTGCCATAAAGAGTAGGACAGACGTCTTGGGAGATAGGGGGTGTTGAACATGCCATGACTTGTGTGCTGGCAATCTTACGGTTGGATTATAGTAATGTGCTCTTTGTAGGCCCTTGAGTAATGTGCAGAAATTGCAGAATACCACCACACCTCCCTCCCTCTGGCCAAAATCATGGGCTTCACAATGTATAAAATATGTTTCTTTGTTCTGAACAATCAAATAAAGATGAATTCTATATCTTATTTTTATTGTCCTTGTCCCCAATCATTACCATTCACCTGATTTCTTTCTAAGGTAACGGGTGACAGAGAGGAACAGATTTTACATGCCTAGAAAATGCCCTTGAATGGTGTCAGAATAAGAAAGAAAATTCAATTTTAATACTGGAACAGATGAGAATGATTTAAGCTTGATTCACTTGAGGGGCTGCCACAAAGAGGGGGTCAACCTATTTTCCAAAGCACCTGAAGGCAAAAACAAGAAACAATGGATGGAAACTAATCAAGGAGAGAAGCAACCTAGAACTAAGGAGAAATTGGTTGAGAACAATCAACCAATGGAACGGCTTGCTTTCGGTGCCCCAACCCTGGAGGCTTTCAAGAAGAGACTGGACAGCTATTTGTCTGAAATGGTATAGGGTCTCCTGCTCGAGCAGGGAGTTGGACTAGATGACCTCCAAGGTCCCTTCCAACTCTGTTATTCTGTTTTATGTTGACGTATTGACCATCCTGCCAAATGCCTGCTATGAGTGTGATGGGTGAGATCCCCAAGGATTTGGTCTTGGAGAGGAACCAACATTCATGTTAACAGTTTAAATGGCTGCACCTCAGAATTTAATGGCTTCCAAGGGTTTCAAGAGATATATTCATAACTTTCCCAGATGACAAGTCATCCTGAATTTGGCTTTTGTCTTGAATGCAAGTGATCAACATACAGTGGACCCAGAAATGATACTATTACTATGGACTTAGCACTATTTGGTGAGATTTGGATCTCTGAAGCATATTCTCGTCAAGAGCAAGGATGACATCCACCATGGAGACGGAGATATTCTATTTGATTCCAAGTAGTTCTGAACAATGTTCTCTCCAATTTGACTGTTCAGTTTTTCAGTGACCATGTTGAAATGCAGAATATTGAAACTGGCATTTAATATAGAATCTCCTAAGGAACAAAGCTCTTTGCCCTACTTTGGAGTCCTTATTATATATCAGGGCTCATATAATGGTTCCAAGAAACATAGGGGCCAAGACTTGAACAACTATGACATAGGTCCAGGGGTAAAGACAAAGAAGCATAATTGGGGATTCACCATGAGATCTATGCAGCAGCTATTAGAGAGAAGAAATGTTGGGTTTCCCTTCCCCCTCTTCCCTCAACTGCATTCAGACAACAGTACAAAGGAATCCTTGGGCAGACACCCTTCAATGGCTCTGGGTAGCACCCAGATCCCATCTGTTCAATCTGATAAACAATTTATGAAATTCTCTATGAATGAAATTGTTCAGATTTATGCTGGTGCTGAAATCAATCCAAGGAATCTACCACATGTGTATAATAATAGCATAATTTCAGACAGTTCCATAGTTTCACTTGTGAGAAATTAGGTAAGATATTCGGATCTCTTTGGGCCTCCCATTGTATGTTTGGTTCCTTCCCTGGCTTGGCTCGTTAAGAACCTCTAACAGTCATTTTACATCATTAATCCATGTTTTTTGCCAGCTCAATCCACACACCCTATAAATGTAGTAGTGGTAACAATAAGATCCCTGTCCCTCACAAAGTATCTTTGGATCTAGCTGGTATTAAGAGCTATCAACCAATCCCCCCACCCCTCAAAAAAAAAATCATCCTTAGATGAGACAGATTATTCTAACCCTTTGAAGCCTAGTTTTAGGCCTTGGATGATATGGAGACACTGGTGAGAAGTGCAGAAATGACATGCAGCATTTGTAATAGTGGTATGGAGAAGCAAATTTCACAGATGTAGATTGCTACTTTGAACATTACTGTGGAAAGTTATCCTGTGGATAGCAAAATTCAGATGTTGTCAGAGTACAGCAATCAAAGTTAATGGATACATTCTGGTGTCATTATATATGCTCTCTAGTCCATACCGGTAGTAATATCCTTATCTTCTTCTCCTAAGTATCTTGTGCATGGATATCTTTGTGGCTATTTGTTAATTATATCCTTTTTGATAAAAAAGTGCATTTTTTATGTTGTAAACAACGATTCAAGAAAAAAAATAATTAGAAAAGAATTAATGCTACGATTGCCTTCCGGTCCTGCTGCCACCTTTTTCATTTCAACTTCCTCCTTCCTTGCTTCCTTTCTTCCTTCCTTTGAGGAACTGACCACTCTATATTTCACCCAGTGTACTTTCGCAGAAAACCAACGAGAGAGAGAGAGAGAGAGAGAGAGAGAGAGAGAGAGAGAGAGAAGCCGACGTTCCGGTTGCGTCTTGGCCTCACGTGTTCGTGAGGAAGGGCATTGGGTCCTTTCTCTTTCCGTAGCCGCTTCTTCCGCCCGGGGTTGTCACGTGAGCCACCTGACAGCTGAGCGCGCGTGCGCCCGAAAGCCCAGCCGCCCCCCCACACTTCGCCTCTTTCGGCGGGCATGGCGCTGCTGTTGCTGCTGCTGTCTGGCCGGCGTGGCGGCGGCGGCGGCGGCTTGCGTTTAGGACTTCGCCGAGCTCCTGTACTCGCTGCTTCCCTTCACCGGGCTTTACGGTCACCAGAGCCTCCCCCGTGGCCGGCCCTGAGGAGGTGAGAATCTGGGAGGCACGCCGGCTTCTTGGGAGGCTCCCGCTGGAGCCTGCGAGAGAGAGAGAGAGAGAGAGAGAGAGAGAGAGAGAGAGAGAGAGAGAGAGGGAGAGAGGGAGAGGCATGGCGGCAGCCGCCGTCTGCATATTCCCTTCCTTGTAGGTCTCCGTGTCTCTTCCCGGGCTTCCACGCAACGGCCCCCTTCGTGCTGGAGGCGAAGGGAAGATGCAGGACTTCGAGTGCCGCTCCCCCTCCGCCGCAAAAGCAACCCCTCTTAAGTTCTCAGCCAGGGACGGTGTGGGTGGAAATGGTCCTGCTCCGTTTCGGTTAAATCAGGGGTCTTCAAACTTGGCCCTTTTATGACTTATGGACTTCAACTCCCAGCATTCTGTACCAGTTGGAGCCTCCGAGTGGTCTTCAAGGGCAGCCCCATGTAGAGAGCGTTGCAGTAGTCCAGACGAGAGGTCACGAGCGCGTGAGTGACTGTACGCAAGGCATCCCGGTCTAGATAGGGCCGCAACTGGCGCACCAGGCGAACCTGGGCGAAGGCCCCCCTAGTCACATTTACTATATGGTCTTCTAAAGAAAGCTGTGAATCTAGGAGGACTCCCAAGTTGCGAGCCCTATCTACGGGGGGTAATAACTCACCCCCCATAGAAAGAGATGGAATATTCTGAATATCCCGAGATGCTGGTACGCACAGCCACTCAGTCTTGTCAGGGTTGAGTCGAAGCCTGTTCCTCCCCATCCAGACCCGAACCGCCTCCAGGCAATGGGACATCACGTCGAGGGCATCACTGGGGTGGTTTGGGGTCGAAATGAAAAGTTGGGTATCATCCGCATACTGATGACACCCAACTCCAAAACCACGAATGATCTCACCCAGCGGCTTCATATAGATGTTGAACAGGAGAGGCGAGAGGACCGACCCCTGAGGAACTCCACAAGCGAGAGGCCTCGAGGTCGACCTCTGTCCCCCTGCCAACACCGACTGCGAACGTCCAGGAGATAGGAGGAGAACCACTGAAGGATCGTGCCTTCCACTTCCAATCCCCTGAGACGCCGCAGCAGGATACCATGGTCGATGGTATCGAAAGCCGCTGAGAGGTCTAATAGGACTAGTACAGAGGAATATCCCCTGTCCCGAGCCCTCCAGAGATCATTCACCAGAGCGACCAATGCCGTCTCCGTGCTGTACCCGGGCCTGAAGCCCGATTGGCACGGGTCTAGATAATCCGCTTCATCCAGAACCAGAGGGAGCTGGTGCGCCACCACGCTCTCAACAACCTTCGCAAGAAAGCGAAGGTTGGAGACCGGACGAAAGTTATTTAACACAGCTGGGTCCAAGGCAGGCTTCTTGAGGAGAGGTCTCACCACAGATAGGAGCTGTGCATGTGCAGCCTGGAGGAAAGGTGGCTTAAGGCGGCAGTCCATCGCATCCTTTGGGTGTGTGAATGGAGGAGGTCTCAGGGACTAGTTTTCTTCGGTTCCAGAGTACAGGTAGTCCTCGACTTTATGGCAGTTCCTTTTAGTGACCGCTCAAACTTACAACGGCACAGAAAACAATGTGACTCGGGACCAGTTTTTGCAGCATCCTCATGGACGTGGGATCAAAATTCAGACGCTTGGCAACTGGCTCGTACTTAGGACCGTTGCTGTGTCCCTTTTGGCGACCTGACAAGCAAAGTCAATGGGGAAGCCAGATTCACTTTATCAACCAGGTTACTAACTTATCAATTGCAGCGACTCGCTTCATGACAACGAGAAGGTCGTAAAATGGGGCAAAACTCACCTAACAAATGTCTTGCTTAACAACAGAAATCTTGGCCTTGATTGTCATTAAATCGAGGACTACCTGTACAACATACAGGATAATGGGTTTACGTTAGAGTACAGGTGTCAAACTGGATCGCGTCAGGTGTCAAACTGGATCGCGTCACGTGACGTAGCACGGATGTTTTTTTCCTTTGTGGAACTGGGATGGATGTGGCCTGTAGGTGACGCATCTAGCTCACAGGCCACCAGTTTGACATCCCCGAGTTAGAGGAAGGAAGATTCTGCTTTCTGACGATAATTGCTATTCAACAGTGGAACCAATTCTTCGAGGGCAGGTAGGCTCCCATTTGCTGGATGTGTTCAAAATAAAGGCTAGACATCTTGGGTAAATAAAACTATAGGTACTCCACTTATAATTATGTATGAGCTCCGTGAAAATGTGTTCCCACCTTTTTTCACTGTGGGAATAAAATATTAATTTTAAGCTGTACTGTTTGAAACATCAGTCAGAGATAGTTGTTCTCCATTATTCTGCTATAACTACAATAGATCAGATGGTCAGCAGTTTGGCGGGTCGATTCCGGAGTGCCACGTAACAAAGCGAGCGCCTGTTACTCGTCCCAGCTTCTGCCAACCTAGCAGTTCGAAAGCACGTAAAAATGCAAGTAGAAAAATAGGGACCACTACATTGGGAAGGTAACAGCGTTCCATGCGCCTTTGGCGTCTAGTCATGCCGGCCACATGACCACGGAGACGTCCTTAGACAAGCGCTGGCTCTTCGGCTTTGAAATGGAGATGAGCACCGGCCCCTAGAGTCAGAAACGACTAGCACGCATGTGCAGGGGAACCTTTACCTTTACCTAACTACAATATTAAAGTTGTTTCCATGTGAGCTAAACGGCATAAAAGAGATACATGACAATACAAGTGCTGAATTTGGATGTCCTTTCAGACTTCCAGTGTGCCATTTTTCTTCAAAAGCAAACTCAAACAAGCTTGCCTCTGCTTTGGTTTCCAAAATCAAATACCTGAATCAGAAATATGAAAGATGTTTGGAAAGGAGATTCCCACGTTTCTATCAGCTGTATTCAACATTTTTAAAAGGTGAGTTTTCATTTAAAAATATAGTGTATAATTTCAGTGAAAAGGCAACCCAGGAACGTATGTCTTAATTTTTGTAGTATGCAAAATGTTTTAAATGGAAGGTGCCCTGTTTCAGGTTTCAAATGAATTGCACTGATGGAAGTGTGCCAAACAGAATTGCTTTAAAACGAGACGGGCTGCAAATAAATTTAATAATAAGATAGCTCTCTTTTAAGCTTTTTGGAACAACCTCAACACTTAATTGAAATAGCTTTTTGTATGTAAAACAACCATTTCAAAATAAAAATGGAGTGTTTCTGCATACTATTCTATACGCTAAACTGAAGTTTGGGAAACAAGTGCTGATATTAATTATAATAATTGATTATATATGCAGCATTCCAGATAAATGTACCCAATTCCGGTGTAATGGAAGATTCTCGTGCTTGTTGTTCCCCTTCCCAGTTCTTTTAGATTTACAAGGAAAGTGCTAAAAATGCCTCCTTCCAATTTGAATGGAACAATTCATTGTAATGCTCAAGAGTCTTATTTGAAACTACAATTTGATCCTGACATGTTCACAGGAACATCTTTAAGCTCGGAAGTCCTAGGTAATTGTTAATTCCTAGAGGAAGAGGGAAAAAGAGAAGAACAAATAAGTGAGCTTAAGGCTTCCAACAGTTTGTTCTTTTTAATAAAGATATGTGTTTTATTAAATCTGAATTAGTCTAGCGTCTGATCTGAGGAGGAAGAGATGAATATATGAATATATATGAATATATGAGCAATATGTTGATCAACCCTGACTGCTCTTTAGAAGGCCAGATCCTGAAGTTGAAACTCAAATACTTTGGCCACCTAATGAGAAGGAAGGACTCACTGGAGAAGAGACTAATGCTGGGAAAGATTGAGGGCAATAGAAGAACGGGACGACAGAGAATGAGGTGGCTGGATGGAGTCACTGAAGCAGTAGGCGTGAGCTTAAATGGACTCCAGAAGATGGTAGAGGACAGGAAGGCCTGGAGGAACGTTGTCCATAGGGTCGCGATGGGTCGGACACGACTTCGCAACTAACAACAACAACAACAACAATGTTGACATTCTGAAGGAAACTGTATTTGTGTGTGTATGTGTGTTTATAAAATTTCTTTTAGGAAAGAAGTGGATTTTGCAGAATGACAAGGAACGAAAGAGGTCTTGAGCTGAAAGAACACACAGAAGAAGAATAGCAAGCATAGGTGTATGGCTCCTGATTTCTCAACAATTTTCTCTCATTCCTTCTAAGAAAATAGTGATATGTATAGTCATATCACTAGTGTACTATAGATATAGGATACCTTACAACAGGGCTGAATAAGCTTATACTACGAAGACTATTATCAATGCTACTATAATGCATTTCTGTGGCATGCCCTAATATTAAATCAGGAGGGAAACAGTTAGATGGCCAAGATTGTTTAGGAATTGAACAAGAAAGTCAAAATAGGCCCTGAAATCAATAAATACAAGGAACTGTATGTCTGTGGAGATTCTCCACAGGGGTCATAGGGGTCTCAAAAAATGCTTTTCAAAGGGCAACTGAACTGTTTTTTTCCTTGAAGAAAAAAGATATTTTGCTTCTTATCCAAGAAGCTTCCAACTGATGAAGTTTCTTGATGAGAAGCAAAATGTTTTCTTCTTTTCCCTCAAGGAAAAAAAACAGTCCTTCTGCCTTTTGAAAAAGCACCTTTGAGACAAGGAACTGTGACATTTTTTTTCTAGAGAGGAATGGATAGTGATATTTTCAGATTAAAATAAATATATGAAAAACACAACATGAAAGTGGAAGTGAAATCTGAAAATAACTATATATTCTGTTCAGGCTTACAGGTTTTCTTTTCAGAAGCAAAAGAAATAAGAAAAATAAAGGCGGATATGTCAAATAAAAATATCCAGTTCCATCAACTTCCATACAGGGAAATGGAGAGACTAAGACAGGTAGGTTTGCATTCCATGTTCTCTTTTTCCTATTGACTTTCTAATGCTTAAATTGCACTAGATGTTGGAGTTAACAAGTTAATTTTAGGCAGCATTTACTTCCTACACTTCCACAACACTATTCGCACACGAGGAATTATCTTTCATAGTACCTATCTAGTACACTTCTTTACTTGTATGTTCAAGGATTTTAACAAAAACGATCTACTTGAGGTAATGAGAAATATATCTGTGCTGGAAACCTGTTTGCTTTAGTTTGATATAGTGTTTTATAGATGATCCTCTTTTGAAATGATCATAAATCAGTAATTAGTATTGTTTTTCCTTTTTGAGGCTCCATTCATTCAGCAATAATTTGGAGTGTCTTGTGATTAGGGATAAAGCAAGCAGCAGATGGGGCTAGAGTTAAACCAGATATTTATTTATTTATTTATTTATTTTTATAAATATATAAAGCCTGACAGTTATTTTCTGACACATCTTACATTTTTCCAAAGCTGTTGGCTGGAGGAAAACAACTGACTGTTCTTATCAGAGGTCTGGACTGATTTTCGCACAGAATTTTGAAATTAGGGCATGGAACTCACGACATACAGCCTCAGGGCTGACCTAGATTCCTGGCATAACCATCAGGCATAAACCACGTCTTAAAACCGCAGTGACTTATGTTCACACAATGCACCCAGTGAAAATCCAGCCTACCATACAATGATCTTATGTCCTAACCACCATTCAGACTATAAGTAGTGGAGCAGAAAATTTAAATTAGGGCAACCTGGAATGTTCTGGCTATAATTTAGAATACAGATATTCCTTGGCTTAACCAGTTGTTTAATGACTTTGGATTACAATGACTTTGGAAGAAAAAATGCTTTATGGCCTGTAAAGTAGTTCCATCTGTCATAAAATGTGCAACATGCACCCACACCCATTATGTCACATTATTGCATCTGGGTGCTTGGCAATCTGTTTGCACTTATGTGTAAATGGGGGGGGGAGTTGACCTCAGCAGGGAGCTTTTTTCACTCCAGTTACTTAATCCATGATAACATCCCGGTGATGCTTAATGACCATAACTGGGAGTGCCAAGATTGTGGTCATTGAGTGAAACAGTCTTTGTGGGCATCTCGCTTAGCATCCTCATTGCTCAACAACTGAGATTGCAGTTCCGATTGCCATGGACATCCTGTATTGTGTGAATCCAAACAATTAATCGCTTTTTAATCTTGGTTAAATTAATCATGATTTATAATAATAAATAACTATATGCCATGGGCAGTAGTTGTATATAGTAGTCTCTAACAGCTTTAAATTGATTTTTATTTTATTTATTTTTATTTTAATTCCATTTATATCCCGCCCTTCTCCGAAGACTCAGGGCGGCTTACAAGCTTAGCAGTAGCCTTCATTCTACAGGGAGTGCAGAATTATTAGGCAAGTTGTATTTTTGAGGATTAATTTTATTATTGAACAACAACCATGTTCTCAATGAACCCAAAAAACTCATTAATATCAAAGCTGAATATTTTTGGAAGTAGTTTTTAGTTTGTTTTTAGTTATAGCTATTTTAGGGGGATATCTGTGTGTGCAGGTGACTATTACTGTGCATAATTATTAGGCAACTTAACAAAAAACAAATATATACCCATTTCAATTATTTATTTTTACCAGTGAAACCAATATAACATCTCAACATTCACAAATATACATTTCTGACATTCAAAAACATAACAAAAACAAATCAGTGACCAATATAGCCACCTTTCTTTGCAAGGACACTCAAAAGCCTGCCATCCATGGATTCTGTCAGTGTTTTGATCTGTTCACCATCAACATTGCGTGCAGCAGCAACCACAGCCTCCCAGACACTGTTCAGAGAGGTGTACTGTTTTCCCTCCTTGTAAATCTCACATTTGATGATGGACCACAGGTTCTCAATGGGGTTCAGATCAGGTGAACAAGGAGGCCATGTCATTAGATTTCCTTCTTTTATACCCTTTCTTGCCAGCCACGCTGTGGAGTACTTGGACGCGTGTGATGGAGCATTGTCCTGCATGAAAATCATGTTTTTCTTGAAGGATGCAGACTTCTTCCTGTACCACTGCTTGAAGAAGGTGTCTTCCAGAAACTGGCAGTAGGACTGGGAGTTGAGCTTGACTCCATCCTCAACCCGAAAAGGCCCCACAAGCTCATCTTTGATGATACCAGCCCAAACCAGTACTCCACCTCCACCTTGCTGGCGTCTGAGTCGGACTGGAGCTCTCTGCCCTTTACCAATCCAGCCACGGGCCCATCCATCTGGCCCATCAAGACTCACTCTCATTTCATCAGTCCATAAAACCTTAGAAAAATCAGTCTTGAGATATTTCTTGGCCCAGTCTTGACGTTTCAGCTTGTGTGTCTTGTTCAGTGGTGGTCGTCTTTCAGCCTTTCTTACCTTGGCCATGTCTCTGAGTATTGCACACCTTGTGCTTTTGGGCACTCCAGTGATGTTGCAGCTCTGAAATATGGCCAAACTGGTGGCAAGTGGCATCTTGGCAGCTGCACGCTTGACTTTTCTCAGTTCATGGGCAGTTATTTTGCGCCTTGGTTTCTCCACACGCTTCTTGCGACCCTGTTGACTATTTTGAATGAAACGCTTGATTGTTCGATGATCACGCTTCAGAAGCTTTGCAATTTTAAGAGTGCTGCATCCCTCTGCAAGATATCTCACTATTTTTGACTTTTCTGAGCCTGTCAAGTCCTTCTTTTGACCCATTTTGCCAAAGGAAAGGAAGTTGCCTAATAATTATGCACACCTGATACAGGGTGTTGATGTCATTAGACCACACCCCTTCTCATTACAGAGATGCACATCACCTAATATGCTTAATTGGTAGTAGGCTTTCGAGCCTATACAGCTTGGAGTAAGACAACATGCATAAAGAGGATGATGTGGTCAAAATACTCATTTGCCTAATAATTCTGCACTCCCTGTATGTATATGCCTGCTTATTAGGGCTTTCATACACCCCCCAAGCGGCATTATTACAAAGTCAGCTTAATTGCCCCCAACAATCTGGGTCCTCATTTTACCTACCTCGGAAGGATGGAAGGCTGAGTCAACCTTGAGCCTGGTGGGATGCGAACCTGCACTAATTGCAGGCAGCTGGTGTTACTTAAGGAGGCATTAGCCCACTGCTCCACCAAGGCTCTGATTAATAGATACTTTCTGAAAAGGGTTAGAAAGTGAGACTTGAGAACTTAGTGTCCTTTAAATGACTCCGCTGTGGTTTAAGCAAGAGGGCCTAATCCCTTCATCTCCCAGTGCTGGAACCTGTAGAAGGCCACTGTCTTGGCAATCTGCTTGTGAGGGGCAACTATTCAGAGCACACGTGGGTGTCTCCCATCTTCTCCTTCTCTGGAGATAGTCCAAAGAACTGGTCTACTCTTTAGTCATCAGTCATCTTCAGTTTGCCAAGCCTCCCCCAAAAGTCCAAACTCAGTACTTTCATCTTTTCTTTATCCTACTTACAGTACTTTCACATTTGAGTATGGCACCGCTAACAACTATGCAATAGAAATAAGTAATCGCTTTATTTCAGTCATCAATCAGCATACTATAACATTCAAGAATAAAATTATAGCCATCCCATTGTTTTAGTAGTCTAACTCAGGACTCCTTAAAGTGGTCATAACTGACCTCTCCCCAAGGGCTTCTGGAACTGCCAAAGGATCAATAAATAGCTGGGGATCAAAAGGAGGTCTGTAAATAACTCGGGTCAATAGGTAATCAATACATGATGAAAAGCCAATTTTTTGAAGCATGTGTAGAGTTCCATGCCATTCCTACTCCTGAAGGTTATTTGGCTAGTGGAAAGACATTGTTACTCAAGGTTGGATGGTCACCTGCCAGTGAAAGTGGGCTTGAGTTGTCTCTGTTGTTGTTATTCATAGTACTATGGTACTAAATTATTTTCTTATAATAAATGTTTGGGGATCGATGAACAATCTGAAACTTCGTCGATCAGTGAGCTGAAGAGCTTAGGGACCCCTGACCTGTATGCTAAAAGAATTGACTAAAATTTAGATCACTAGCAAAAATCATGATAGGGTGACCACTAAGCGTATGTTTTGAAAGACAAAAGTGAATATAAAAGAGATAATTTGGGTAAAATTGTAGAATTTATGAAGTTAAAGTAGCCATCACAAATTATAAAATCACTATCACTAAAATCTAGAGGTAAACTAATTTAATATCACTATTGTAACTAGCAACTATAAGAGGGTGGTATAAAATAGAAGTTTGTAAATGAATTACAATAACTTAAAAGGCTAAACAGCCAATAATGACCAAATGTAATATCTGGTTTCCTGCATTGTTGAGGGGGGTCTCTAGCAATTAATAATAATGATAACTATGCATTGTTCCTCTAGTTTCGCAGGGATCTTATTAAAGCCATTCCTGTTGGGATTCTCTCTCTTCCACCTTTCGCCAACTATTTCGTTCTTTTGCTTATGTAAGTAGAATCTTGTCTCCACCTAGATCCTTAACATTAACTGGGAAAATTAGGACTGGGATTAGAGATTTCCAAAAACAAAATTCTAGGGCTAAAATCTAGAATGGCAAGTTGAAACAAGATTCCAGAAGTCAACCATTTCCATATGGTTGTCAAGAAAATTACATGGACATGAGCTTCACACAAGTAGATATTTATTTTTATATTAAGTATGCCTGGAAATTTTGGTAGGCAACAGGAATGGATTTTTTTTCTCATCAGTGTTTACATGCAGAATTCCTGATTTATGGAATAGGGTTGTTAGCTTGTATTTTAGCAGCTACAAAAATAAATTGTAGAAGAATACATTTTAAAAATCATAAAATTGTTCAGACTTAAGTATTTTCAGTCTGGGCACATAGTGAGTTACAATCCCATGTTTTCACATATATCCTGATGCTAAGACTACAAATAATAATCATATGTTTTGCAGCATTTCTGGAGAGTAATTTGGAATACAGCCTTTTTGCCCTCTCTCCTGTCTTTTGACATAATTGCTAAATGCTTTAAAATGCTCATTTTTAAAAAAGATTGGAAGATGTTTAAGGGGGGGCGGGGGGGGGAAAGGTGTGGGCAAAACCCATATCTCAATAGGTCATTCTCCTGCCTTGTTGACCAGAGAAGGCCCTTGGCTTTCATAACTGTTTTTGAAAATGTTAGATAAAAGAAGCATGAATAGGGTGAATTTGTTCTCACTTTCACCAGCTCAATATGGCTGGATAGCAGGGCAGCTTAGCCTTGCAAAACATTGTAGGTTTTCTTTACAGAAAAGGAAACAGGACATGAAAATGATTACCTTTAGCAGGTTTAGATTAAAATATGATTAAAGGCCACTCTGTCTACTGATAAAGCCTGTGACTGCTCAGCATAGGTAAAGGTAAAGGTTCCCCCGCACAGGCGTGCTAGTCATTTCCAACTCTAGGGGCCAGTGCTCATCTCCGTTTCAAAGCCGAAGAGCCAGCGCTTGTCCGAGGACATCTCCGTGGTCATGTGGCCGGCATGACTAGATGCCAAAGGCGCACGGAACGCTGTTACCTTCCCACCGTAGCGGTCCCTATTTTTCTGCTTGCATTTTGATGTGCTTTCGAACTGCTAGGTTGGCAGAAGCTGGGACGAGTAACAGGCGCTCACTCTGTTACGCGGCACTCGGGATTCGACCCGCCAAACTGTCGACCTTCTGATCGACAAGCTCAGCGTCCTAACCCACTGAGCCACCGCAATATATTCCATATTCCATAGAATATGGAATATATTGCCTACAACTGGTGTATTTATTAAACCTTCTTCATGAGTGCAGGATGGTTTACAAACAATATTAAAAGAAATACATTGGAAAACAAAGAGTAGTAAAACTGCAAAGCAGAACAAGACACAAATTAGAATCACATTTGCTATCAATGGAATTATCAAGGTAAGTCTGGCCTGGCGCCTAAGTTATGACATCTGGGAAGAGAATTCCAAAGGCTGGAATTTTCCAAGTAAACTTCCTCCAAGACTGAGGAAGCAGATCTCAGAAGGTTATTTGTATTGCCAGATCGGATCCTATATGATAGAAGAAGCCTTATTGGATATGTTGACAATATAAGTTATCATGTTCTTTTTCTTAAGTAGTTTTTCAGCAGTCCTATGAAGATAACTTAAAAATGGGCAAGCCAAACCTGGTTAAATTTCCAAAAGTAGGGTTCCACAGGATTTCGAGTTGTCAGGGCCATGGTTACGGTTGCAAGACTGCTGGGTTTTTTTTAAATCCCCTCAGTGGAAATTATCAAGTAAAAGCTTACACTATGGGTGGAAGCTGTAAAATCCATTTCTTGATACAATATTTGGGTTTCCTTGGCCTAAATTGGATTGTATAATGTATAATGCACGTACTAAATTTGTATTTGTTGGTTGTCTTGGTTTAGAAGTAAATCACTTCTTCCAAACAATTTCTCCTTCCCAAGGTATTTATTCCCAAGACAGCTCTTAATACGCCACTTCTGGACTCCTAAACAACAAGCTGAGTTTCTGAACACTTACCACACTATGAGGAGGGAGGCATATACTGAAGTGATTGATGGTCTAACACATCTATCTCACTTCCTAGATGATCCTCAGCTTCGCCAACGGATGCTCTATCTCTGCAAAAAGGTACCTCTTTCTCCAAAAACCTCCATTAATCAAGAAGCAATCCTGGATATTTTAAAGTGTTATTCTTAAAAAAAAGACTTTTGCTTTTTTGTGTGTTTAATTCTTTTTCTTGCCACAGCATAGTTCACATATATTAAGCCCGTTTGCCTAATTATGTTTTACTAAATTGCTACTCTATTTTATAGTGCAATCCAGGTAGTCCTCAACTTACGACAATTGAGGCCAACATTTCCATTGCTGAGTGAGGCTGTTAAGTGAGTTTTGCCTCATTCTGCTATCGTTTTGCCACAGTTGCCAAGTGAATCCTGTCATTAAGAGAATCTGTTTTCCCCCATTGACATTGCTTGTTGGAAGCTGGCTGGGAAAGTTACAAACGGTGATCACACGACCCTGGGATAATGCACACGTCATAAGTGCATACCAGTTGCCAAGTGCCTGGATTTTGATCACGAGACTGTGGGGATTCTGAAATGGTTGTGTGAAAAATCACTTGCTTCAGTGCCGTTGTAACGTAAAGCAGTCACTAAACAATTGTGATTGAGGACTGCCTGTACATTCTTGCAATACTTGGGTTCAGAGATTGTGCTAAACTAGGAACAAGTAGGCCATATCTTGTACAACATGTGAACAAAACTGGATAATCACTTCCCTGCATCTTTTCTAAAGCATAAGGAAACACTCCTAGTCAAGGAGAGAAGCAACCTAGAACTAAGGAGAAACTTCCTGACACTTAGAACAATTAACCAGTGGAACAACCTGCCTCCAGAAGTGGTGAATGCTCCAACACTGGAGGTTTTTAAAAAGAGACTGGACAGCCATTTGTCTGAAATGGTATAGGGTTTCCTGCCTGAGCAGGGGGTTGGACTAGATGACCTCCAAGGTCGCTTCCAACTAGTACTACTACTACTACTTGTTATTATTATTATTATTAAATTGCTCTTACACAAGATACATTTTTCCATTAATATGCATGCAGGTGAGTCTGTGGCCAAGTGGATAGACAATCCTATATACTTCATCTCATGTAGGCAAAAGCGTAAGACTGTTTCTGTTATTTAGTGGTTTAACACTGTTGAAAAGACACTGTGCAGATGCACTCATAATGGTTTATAAAATAATGTCAGCATACATTATACTGGAAAGAAACAGATAAACATATTCTGGTAGCATCTAGTCTTACATGCTGCAATTGTAAGGAGGTGCCAACCAAGGTGGGTTGGGAGGACTTTAATATTCACATTTTCTGATGCGATGAGGCAGAATTTGGTTAAATGGTAAAGAAGAGTCTGGTGGGAAGAGATGTGAACACTTGTGGTAGTTGTGCACAGGATGAGATCCTATTTTATACTTGGGAAAATTACTTTTCTGTTTCTTAATCTCCAAGGTTCAGGAAGGATTTCATCCAGATGTAACAGAACTTAAAGCTGTGAGGACTTTATTTGTGGGGCATCCCTTTGGTATCCAACAGCTCACGGTTCAGCATGTGGTAGGTGCCTTTTAAGGAATGAAATTAAGCTTTAAGAGCCTTGGTGACACAGTGGTTAAAATGCAGTATTGCAGGCTAACTCATTGCTCACTGTCGGGAGTTCGATCCTGACCGGCTCAAGGTTGACTCAGCCTTCCATTTTCCAAGGTCAGTAAAATGAGGATACATATTGTTGGGGCCAGTATGCTGACTCTGTAAACCTCTTAGGGCTGTAAAGCACTATGAAGCGATATATAAGTGCTATTGCTATTTAATCAAAGAAAACATCCAACTTGGAAACCGCTTTTAAATCTTGTGTTTGAGACAGAAAAAAAATGAAACGTTGACTTTGGGATTTGCTAACTAGATAAGTTTCTTGTTAAAGTAATGGCTAGTAGAGGCTGTAATGTTTTTATTCTACTGCCCTGGAAAGACTTGGAAGTTATTGCTTTTTTTTTTTGCTTCTTTCCCTTTACCCCACTTTTCTCTCTCTCTTCCTCCCCTTCCCTATTTTCCTACCATCTTTCACTTGTATATTTTTATAAGTTTAATAAAAATTATAATTTTAAAAAAGGAATGAAACTGTTAACCGCTTGAAAGCCTAATTGTCCCTTTATGATGAATTTGTTAACTACCATTTGCTTTTTCTGCTCACATGTTTTAGCGGAAAGGCTTGAAAAAACAGAAAATTAAATCTCTTCCCACTTAAAAATCTTAAAACTCCACTTTCAGTAATGGCTTGGATTTAAGTCAGGATGTGATTGCATCTGCCACCGTTGTTCATCCTTCCTGCCTTGTCCACAGGCTAAATTTTTTTTTCCAGAAATGGAGACTCGATGATAAAACATTTTGATCTGAAAGCCTTGGTGCGCTTGAATGCTATCTTTGCCTTGTTTTCCTCAGAAAGTTCTGAGTCGTGTTTTGCTCCTGACGCCTCGCTTGCCATCTTTCTTCCTGAGAAATCGCTTGAGGAGCCATCTCTCTGAGCTGCATTATCTGGACCAAGCAATGGTGAAACTTGGAGTAAGCCAGCTGACTGAAGAAGAAGCGCAAGCGGTAAGATGATTGGGCTTTGCGGTTAACTGGGGACTAATTACTTTTCATCTGCTGCCTTAATCCTGATAAGCACTGGGCACTTGACAAATGAGTAATAGTCAAAGTTACCAGTCTCAAAACCGATATAGACTTTCTATGACCTACAATGTGGTGGGTTATTCAACAAACCACGTATAAATTATTTATTTATTTTTATTTTATTTATTTTATTACATTTCTATACCACCCTTTCCTGAAGGACTCAGGGCGGTTTACAGGGTAATTAAAAAACCGAAATACAAAAGTTAAAACAGATTTAAAAAGAAAAAATTGTATGTGCCCCTGTCAAATAAAACCCCAGTTAAAATAAAATTGATCCTCAGCCTGGGCCAGAGAGCTCGAAGAGCCAGGTCTTCAGGCCCCGGCGGAATGAACGGAGGTCGGGGGCAGTCCTCAGCTCTACTGGCAGCTGGTTCCAAAGGGCAGGCGCCCCCACTGAGAAGGCTCTATCCCTGGGTGTTACCCGCCGGCAATCTCTTACCGGTGGGACCCTGAGAAGACCCTCCCTGTGGGAGCGCACTGGACGAAGGGAACTTGATGCCGGCAGCAGGTGTTCCCTCAGATATCCCGTACCCAAGCCATTTAGGGCTTTATAGGTCATCACCAGCACCTTGAATCTCACCCGAAGGGCAACTGGAAGCCAATGCAGCTCGTGGAGTAGAGGTGTTACATGGGAGTATCGGGAAACCCTCATCACAACTCGCGCGGCCGCATTCTGCACCAGCTGAAGCCTCTGAGTGGTCTTCAAGGGCAGCCCCATGTAGAGAGCGTTGCAGTAATCTAAACGGGAGGTCACGAGTGCATGAGTGACTGTGCGTAGGGCATCTCGGTCCAGATAGGGTCGCAACTGGCGCACCAGGCGAACCTGGGCAAAAGCCCCCCTGGTCACGGCTCCTATATGGTCTTCAAAACTGAGTCGTGAATCCAGGAGGACGCCCAAGTTGCGAGCCCTATCAACAGGGGGTAACACCTCACCCCCCATCGTTAAAGATGGAATAGTCTGGTTGACCCGAGATGCCGATATGCACGGCCACTCAGTCTTGGCGGGATTGAGATGAAGCCTGTTTCTCCCCATCCAGACCTGGACCGCCTCCAGGCACCGGGACATCACGGCGAGGGCATCGCTGGGTTGGTTCGGGGTGGAAAGAAAAAGTTGGGTATCATCAGCGTACTGATGATACCCCACCCCGAAACCACGAATGATCTCACCCAGTGGCTTCATATAGATGTTGAACAGGAGGGGCGAGAGAACCGACCCCTGAGGAACTCCACAAATGAGAGGCCTCGGTGCGGATCTCTGCCCTCCCGTCAACACTGACTGCGAACGGCCCAGGAGATAGGAGGAGAACCACCGTAAAACGGTGCCTCCCACTCCCAACCCCCTGAGACGCCGCAGTAGGATACCATGGTCGATGGTATCAAAAGCCGCTGAGAGATCTAATAGGACCAGGACAGAGGAACAACCCCTGTCCCAAGCTCGCCAGAGATCATTCACCAGCGCGACCAATGCCGTCTCTGTGCTGTATCCGGGCCTGAAACCCGATTGGTACGGGTCCAGATAATCAGTTTCCTCCAGGAACAGAGGGAGTTGATGCGCCACCACACTCTCAACAACCTTCGCCAAAAAGCGAAGGTTGGAGACTGGACGGTAGTTATTTAAAACAGCCGGGTCCAGAGCAGGCTTCTTGAGGAGGGGTCTCACTACCGCCTCCTTCAAGGCGGCAGGAAAGACACCCTCCTTCAAGGAAGCAGTTATTACTGCGTGGAACCAGCCTCGTGTCCCCTCCCGAGCCACATAAGCTAGCCAGGAGGGGCATGGATCGAACAAACAGGTGGTGGTGCTCAGCCTCCCAATGATCCTGTCCACATCATCAGGGGAAACAGGATCGAACTCAGTCCAGATAACATGCTCAAGACCGTCCGATTCCTCCACATCAGACTCTGCCCAGAGTCCAGACCAGTCCGGATCTGAGGGATTTTGTCCGCCAGATGATGACTAAACTCCTCGGCTCATCCCCACAAGGGATCCTCCCTCACCTCCTGATTAAGGAGGGACCGAGTTACCCTAAACAGGGTGGCTGGGCGATTATCTGCGGACGCGATAAGGGCAGCAAAGTAGTTAGACTTCGCTGTCCTTATCGCCGCAAGATAAGACCTTATAAAGGTTCTTAGCTGCAATCGGTCAGATTCGGACCGGCTGGACCTCCAACCGCTCTCTAGACCCCGTCTCCGACGCTTCATCTCCCGGAGCTCCGCAGAGAACCATGGAGCCCAACGGGATCTGCGCCGGGTCAGAGGTCGCAAGGGTACAACACAGTCAAGTGCCCCGGCGGCCGCCCTTTCCCAGGCATCCACCAGGACATCGACTGGGCTGTGGGTAAGGGTGATGGGTATAGACCCAAGCGCCCTCTGGAACCGTTCCGGGTCCATTAGGCGCCTGGGGCGGAACCACCTGGTCGGTTCCACAGCCCAGCGGCGGGGGGTGGCATAACGGAAGGCCAGCCGCAGGAGGTAATGATCTGACCATGACAGGGGGGCAATGGTTGGTGAACCCCCTCCCAGATCATCCAGCCACTGTCCAGATAGGAACACCAGGTCGAGAGTATGATCCCCCACATGAGTCGGGCCCTCGATAACTTGGGTCAGGCCCATGGCCGTCATGGAGGCCATGAACTCCCGAGCTAACTCAGACGACCCTCCCAGTGAAGGCAGGTTGAAGTCACCCAGAACTATAAGCCTGGGGAACTCCACCGCCAACCCTGAGAGAGTGTCGAGCAGCTCGGGCAGGGCTGTTGCCACACAGCTGGGCGCCAGGTATGTGAGCAACAAGCCCAACTGAGCCCGAGGACCACATCTCAAGAGGAGGGATTCACTCCCGGCCATCTGGACTATGGTGGCCTCCCGCGGACATAAAGTCTCCCGGACAACCACCGCCACCCCTGCCCTGAGCCCGTGGCTCGTGTAGCACCCGGAAACCTGGAGGGCATAACTCGGTCAGAGGCACCCCTCCCTCCGAGCCCAACCAAGTCTCCGTAATGCATGCCAGATCCACAATTAGTTTAGCATATTGTGGGCACTATCTTACCTTGCTTTTAGTTGTACAGGAATGCTGGGGGAATGGAGGGGTATGTCTCCCTATCCATCTTCGCAGCTGAGAGAGGGTACAGTAATTCTGTAAGGCTAGGCATATAGACAACACTTAGCGGGATTAGCTCCTTTTCCCAATGGCCCTAAATGTACTGAGTATTAGCCTGTCAAAAATATCAGTAAAATTCCAAAGGCCAAGCTCCATTTGGGGCTGTATGCAAATTGAGGGCTATATGCCTCTGATCTAGAACATTATATGTCAAAGCAGGGCATCGACTAATGGAACACCAAGACGGCCGTTTCTTGGATTCGGTGATTCTTTGTGAAATGAAAGCATCTTGCTGCATTCCAAGGGGTCCCTCTGATTTTTGCAGGCATGCTATACCCGTGGCTTGAATTCCGTTCATCTTGATCCAGATGATTGTAGGGTCTGGTTGAACCAGTGGCTATCACTCTCCTGTTCACTAAGAGGTAAGATTGGCTGAACTATTGGAAGGACGATTAGTATTACAACTATTCTGGAAAATTTCTCCCATCAAGAATGCACACACACACCCCTCCCGGCCTAACTAGGTGTCTGTGGAAATAAAACCTGAAAAAGGAGCTAACCATAGATCAGTCAAGAATATTAAAGTAGAATCTCTTAATAATTAAAAATATTATTGCTGAGTTATTGTGTCACAAACTGTACTGATCATAAGCCATACCATAGTGACATAGTCCTCGATGATATTTGAGATTGGAATTTCCATCACTAAGTGATATCATAAAGCAATGTCATGGGACCAAATTGCTTAGCAAAGGCAATCCTGGCAACCTTGTTGCCATTGTTAAGCAAGGACCTCCCCACAACTTCTCGCTGGTTTCCAGCAACCAAAGTCAGTGGGGAAGCCGGCTGAAAGTTGCAAGTCCCACGTAGCTCACAAACAGGCCAGCGGGCAGCTAAGCGGCAGCTGGGGAAGGTTGTGTGAGTGACAAAAGTGGCTGCTGCCACGTGGAGTGTACACGGGTAGCCAGCACAGTGCCAACCTAGTGCATCTGGCTGCTGCTGAATGGAGGAGACTTACCCCAGCAACTTGCAATCTTTCCTTCCTTCATTGACTTTGCTTGTGGAAAGCCACAGGGAAGGTTGCAAAGGATCGTGTGCCCATGGGATGCTGCAACTATAATTAATGCAAGACGGTTGCCGAGCGCCCAGTTTACAGCAACATAGCACAGAGGTGCTGGGGCAGCCAAAATGCTGACTGGTCGTAAGCGGACTCATTTCAGTGCTGTTGTAACTGAAGGGTTGCCGAATTAGTGGTTTTTAATCAAGGATTACCTATAGAAAAAACTTGGGATTTGGAGTCAGATAAATAGTATTGTATACCACACAGCAGAAGAGAATTTCTTTGGGATATTAGCTTGGTATTACTGGGATGAAAAACCTTAATTTTCTGAAGTTCCAATCAAGGAAATTCTCTGCAGTGGTAAATGGCAGACATTAAACAAGCAACTCTGAAAGAAGTTGGGAAATTGCGGTGGAAAATGGGGTTTCTCCTAACAGTCCACAAATATATAAGTAATGCAGGTAGTCCTCGACTTACAATCACAATGGAGCCCAAAATTTCTGTTGCTGAGCAAGAAAGTTGAGTTGTGCCCTGTTTTATGACCTTTTTTGCCATAGTTGTTAAGCAAATCACTGTAATTAAGTGAGTCATGCGGCCATTAAATGAATCTGGCTTCCCCTATTGACTTTGCTTGTCAGAAGCCAGCTGGGAAGATTGCAAATGGTGAGGACATGCAACTGTCAAGCACAGTTGTCAAGTGCTTGAATTTTGATCATCGGACTTGGGATGCTGCAACTCATGTGAAAACTGGTCATAAATCACTTTTTCAGTGCTGTTTTAATTTCAAATCGTAACTGAATGGTTGTAAGCTTGAGGACTATTTGTATCTGTATATATTATCAGTGGAGGTCTTGGAATGCTTTATCTCATCTAGTCTCCATTTAACTGTTTCAGTTTTGTGTGCATAGTATTTAAGATGGATCATTATAACATTTAACTCGGCTAGGTGACATCCTGAACTATTGAATGCTCTTCTGTTTTAGTTTAATAAATGACACTAAATGAAAATCTCAGTTTCCATTTTTAATAAAATCTAAGGCTTCTGACCAGATGAAAGTCTTCAAAGATCAAAATCCCAAGGGAAGAACCCAGTTAAGGAGAACTTAGCTTAGTTTGGTGTCTTTTTATGCCCTCCTTTCTCATTAATATGTTGTCTGATCTCCATTTTTCTTCATGTCTTATTTAATCTTATAATAGGGATTTTTTTTAAAAAAGGAAACTCATTATATGTTCAATTGGCAGTATGACATGTGATACTTCGTGTGGCAATATAAACTCAAAAAAGAGAAGAATTCCAGTCATTTACAATCTTAAAAGTTGTTAAAGGAGAGGAGTATACAAAACAAAAAATAAAGGTTGGCTGAAAAATACACAACTAATACTTCTGTAGGCTTGGTTATGCAGAGGATAAAAACTTGTCACATTTTATTTCTTGAAATACACAGTCCACATTCTTGTTCAGGGAGGTATAAAGTGGTTAACCTTTTTAAAAAAATAGATGTAAATAATTTAAATGTGAAAGGCATCTAACTGAAATAGTTCAAAGCAGTAAACCAGTACCATGAAGAAAAAACTCAAAACTGTAGCTGGCCCCACAAAAGTTTTAACTAATTCATATATACTACTTTGGGGCAACATGGGCCATTTCTCTATGTAATGAGTATCAAATTGTGGTGGGAATTTGTCATGTCAGAAGTTGTGATGCTGCTACAAATAAAAGTTAATAGAAACAAATGGACTGATGCATTGCAAGGAGGCGGTTGGCAGAGAGAAGATTGTTGTAAATAGAAAAATGCATAGACTAATAGCAGGAAAGATGAGTGAGTGTTCTGGCAGTAAAAATAGCGAAGTTCTTAACTGTAGAAACATAGCAAAATTAAAATTGTGTTTAACCTTCTGACCCAAAATAATTTATGTTTAAAATGAACGGGCTTTCTCAGATTTATTGAGGATGCAGTAAATGAGGCAGGTAAGTCTTGTTCTTCCTAATTTTCCAGAAGGGGTCATTCTAAACGGAGGCTGTCTCCTTCCTATTTCTATGTCAGAACAGCTGTTTGCAATCAAAGTTAACGGTGTTAAAATGTTTATGAATATAATCCAGTGCAATAGAAGGCTATTATTTTTTTCAGATTCTGAGACTTCGCTCTTGGCACATGCGATGGTTTTACTTTCTACCAACTTCACTCCTTCCTCTAAGAGCTAACCGGAAACAACCCCTTCTGGATTGTTGAATATGCTGTATAGTGACTTTTGGCTGAACCAGAAAGGGGAATACAGTTTTCTTTTCATTGACTTAAAAAAAAAGAAAAGAAAAAAGGGTGTGTGTGGAGGCAAGAATCCAGCAGAAGAAACTCCAGTGAATTTGTTAGTGTAGAAGTGACACTAGAAGAAACACTGAAAAGTGAATAAAATTCTCCCACTCATTTTGAGAGAAGACACTTGCTAAGCTAGCACAACAAAATACCTCTGCAGTATATTTCACTAACTTTGCATTTAAGCCTGGTTCGGTTATGACCTCACAGGCCCCTTTCTTGGATTCTCTAGACTCTAGACGTATCAGGCAGAACCGGTTGTTCAGACTTGTCAGTCCAAAGTCTTGCTAATGCTTGAGGCAAACTCTTCTGCTGGAGAGAGACATCTACTCGTTCAAATGGCTACAATGAAGTTTGTTTCACATTAGCCAGGAAGTGGTACAAATATATAAAAAAGAATGAACAGTTGCAGAATACACATGGGTACAATGCAGGGTATTAGCTAAATGTACACTGTTACCACTTTCTATGATTTCAGTCTTGCCAGCTAAAGGGGAGGAGATCCACGTCTTAATGTTTGTTTCTTCCATCCCTTTTGTCTTAAAATGTTCCAGGGACTGTATTTCTCTCCAGTTGCAATTGTTTAGAGGGAATAGGATGGAAATGTTAAAAGAGGCCAGTATTGAAGCCTTTCTCCATCTGGCTGTATTACCCACACCCACAGACACATACATATCCTTTTTCTCCTTTTTGATGCTGGTTTTGTGGGACTTAGTGGTAAAGGCCCAAGGCAGCAAAAGACTGGGAGGGCACAGCTGAGATAGCACCGCTCACCCCTAACAAAAGGGAAGACTCAATCTTCTGTGGTCTCTCTCAGGAGCCGTAAGATTGCAGGGATTATTATTTTTTAATTATGAAGCGTAGCAGACTTGAAAAATCCTTTTGGGGTGGGTGGGGTGGGAAGGAGAGGATAAAAAAAAGACTGCATGTTGTATACCAGAAGCTGGTATTCTGGATGGAATGTGTAAGCTGAGGAAGTCTATTTGAGCTAATCATAAAATGTGTGAGAATGTATTTGTACATGTATTTTACTTGAAAGATAAATGTTTACCATTAAAGATGGCAAGATGGCTAACATTAAAAAAATAATCTAATTGTGGAGTCTTGAAGTCATTCTATTAACATATCACTATTATGACTTCCCTTGAGCACCCGAGCTTGAGTAATAAATTACTGGAGCCACTAAAGCTATTCATGTTTTCCCCTATAAAGTAATCAATGACCACTAAGATCATGACCCAAGTCTTTGTTGTGTACACCTTACTCCAAGTAATATGATCAGTCTTTTTGAAATAAAATCTATGCAAGAGAATAAACCCCTCAGTGCGTGAAAAGTGTTTTCCATAAGGTTTCACTATGAGAGAAATCGATAGATTTGTCAGAAAGCAAAATTAAGTCAAACTGCAAAAGCTACCTTAGAGGGTGACATCTACAATGATCCAATGCAGGAGCTCCCCATTATGATGAAACATTGCGCATACTTTGATATTGTTTAGTTCCTTTAGACAGGAAATGATTTGTTTTACAAATGCAGACTCTGCAAGTATTAATCATGTTGCACTTTGGCTAAAAGCAGCTGTGAAAAATCCCAGAAAATGTGCATGTACATGGAGTCTGTAGCTGTACAGAAGGCAGCTACAATTTTGAGAACAAAAATCACTTAAATGTAAGTTTACGCATTTATTTTGTTTTTACACTTAAATATCCTCTTTAAATACAGCATTGTCACAATGAAAAGAACGTAAGAGGCAAAACAAAATGTAAAGGACCTGACAAGCTTTGGATTCACATTGAAAATGCCACCTGTGTATTTCCTGCAGGAAAGCAGAGTTATGAAGTTATCAGTTGCAAGTGACAAGAGGACAGGGCTAATACCAATTATATCAGACCAGGGCTTCATTAATAGAAGTCTCTTCCAGGTAGTAAAAGGGCTGTCCTGTAAACAGTTGAGTAGCACCAAGAGAAGGGAAGGGAAGGGAAAACAGGTGAATGTACCACCACATCAGAGTAAGAAAGATAGTTTTGTCATTAATAACAAAATGGAGGCAGGCAAGAGAAATAGGCCTTTTTGCATTAAAGAACGTTCTTTAAAACATAAGAAGCCCAGCCTCTACTACAGGATTTAGAAATAAAATTCTGTCATTTGAGATCACTGCCCTTTCTTTTTTCATAATGCTCAGGAAGGAGTGTTTCTCCCCCCCCCCCTAGCCATTTTTCTACAAATAGCTATTTAATGTCTTCTTCTGTCATAACTAAGCACACTCATAGAAATGAAAGCCAGTGTAGCATTTAATAGTTCAGATGCTATGCTGAGTTTCTGTTTTCTTCCCTGTTACCTACACCTCTGGGTAAGAATGTAGTATTTTAGTACTTGGTCTCTACCAAGCCATTACATTAATCATTGCATTCCGGAATGTCAGTCACGAGAAATGTTTCTGCGCTATAAAAATGGAATCCTGGTATTTTAAGTGTGAAGCTGCTTCCATTTTCAGAAATTGTATCCCACCAAACCATCTGTCAGTATTGGCAGGTGGCCAAGGGGTGCAACAGCTTAAGCACTCAACAGGAGGAGATTCTTATTACTGCCAGATCCACAAGAATTGAGGTAAGCCCCATTTAAAAACTTGATTCTAGAGCTGATCGTGCCCAATCCCCAGAATAACACCATGCAGTTAAAGGCAGCAAACCTTTGGCTTTAGCCACTTACTTTAGAGCAGATCTGCTACACAATGGTTCCTAATGCAGGGCTATAAAGAGTATAGCTGGAACAATGGAGGAATAATATAGGAAAAAGACAAGTGCATCTTGTCCTGAAACAAACCTACAGCTACCTATGTCACTGTACTTGTGTAAAAAAGCAACTATGGGGTCAGTGTTATAAATATCCAAGGTGCTTCCAAATAGGGAATTTTGTAAGAAATGCCTTCTCTTTAACCTAGATACCTACAACGCTATGTATCTGATGTAGGAGGAAATTTTTCTATTTTGTTTGATTCAGATGCGAAGAGCACTAAATTTTCTAGTGAGAGTTGCATCTGGAATCAGCTGCCTTGAAAATAAATCTAGCCTTTTATAGCACCATTTGTTTTGTAAACTACAAATGTGAGAATTAGGAAAGACACCAATGGACCCTCAAACCCAGGAATAGTCTTGGGGTAAAGCAGCATGGAATAAAAGCCTAAACACCCCCTCAGGAATGAGACCAGTGTATAGGAAGGTGAAGAGGTGTGTGTGTGTGTGTGTGTGTGTGTGTGTGTGTGTGTGTGAGAGAGAGAGAGAGAGAGAGAGAGAGAGAGATGCAACAAGGTGTGTGGCGTTTTAAAGACAAAAGGACGTAATAAGGCTGCACATTCATCCTCTTACATTTTAAAATGTACAAAGGAGACATCTGCCCACTAAACATGGCATTGCTTCTAAACAATCCCCTGAAAGAGGTAGCGATGAGAAAGCAATTAAGTAGTTAGTAGTCTGGCAAAGTACAGGAGCCCTGGCTGTATACTATTTGCCAATTGGCACAAAGAGAGCTTGGGTGAGATAAGGTGAAAATCAGACAGGAGTTTAGTGCTGAAGTCTTTGCATCTATTCTGAAGCCTGGAATGGGCTGAAATGGTGTTACGTGTCAATAGTTATAGTCTTTCTCTGCTGCCGCCTACACAGCATTTGCTTGTGTTTACTTTATCTTACACAGAGTCACTTTCAGGAGAATAGACTTTTCTGGATCCATTGGGAGCACCAATTGCTCCTCACCGCTGGTTAACAGCCAAGATTTTTAAAGTTAAGACTTGGCTTGTTCTGCCTACTCCCAAGCAGCTTTGCAATTAAGGGACATAAGAAGTCCCCAACCCTGTTAAATCTTTCCAGATTCAGCATCTCGAAACCTACACGGCCCAGCATTTATATAGATCTAGTTATATGCCTGAAAAGCACAAACACCTATTTAAGTTCTGATGGTGCCTGTATTATTTCTCAGCCGGGAGGTAGGTTTTGATGAGGATATACATCCCTGCAAAGGCTACTTGAATCCCACCCTCTCTTGCGCATGAGGAATGATGGGTAACTTGAATTATCCAGAAGCTTTTGTGCAAGTCATTGTGAGCCTTGAGCAGTCTGAAAAAAGAAAGATTCCTAAAATACAGGGAAACCAGTTCTTGCTAAGCCCCAGCCCGCTTAAGAGATACACCACAGGGTATGAGCTGGGTCAGAATGATTATCTGCTGTTTACCAGAAAGTAGAAGAAGAAAAGGATGTCCGGTTAGCTGGAAGAGAAAAGTGCTTTTGTTACCCTAGATTGGTCCAGGGGCAGACTGGCAGCTTATAACGGCGTCCTTTCTTTATTCCAAGACCAATTGGAACAATTGACACAGTTCACTGGGAGGGGGATTGCAGGTGCCACCTTATTGCACATTTACTGACCCTTAATGCTCGTGACCCAGCAGGCTGCAGTTTTACTGCACACAGACTCCGTGCCCTTTCAAGTTGTCCGGAATGCTAGGTAGCTAAGCAAGACGCAAGGGGACAGAAAGCTTTCAACGTCACCTCCAAATTCTTGTGCAACTAGAATGGGAAAGACTGAAGTGAAAAAGGGAAAACCGATTCATAAAACTATGAGGCAAAAGGTTAAGCACTTTGTAGAGTTCTCTGCCCACCCAAATCTGGCAGTTATTTTCAGAAGAAAATTGGATCCCACCTGATCCTAGGGCATTCAGTGTTTACCGAATCAGATTCCCCCCAAGGGTTCTAATGGGAGGTGACAAGACTGCAGCTCAGGATCAGAGAATCAGCGACAAGTCTCGAGTCACATCATGTCCGTAAACATTCAGCATTTTTTTTAATAAAAAAAGTTAATTTAAACTTAAATCAGTTCCCAGCCAAGGCCAGCAAAAAGGGCCATGAACACGTTTGGGTGAAGCTGCTGGCGGGGGGGGGGGGGGCGGCCAGGGCGCCAGGATGAAAATTATTTTGTACGACAGTTGCATGCCAAACTGTAGGTGTAAGCTAGTCATGATTGAAGTTAATTCATAGTGAATTTAAAAAATATATGGGATCCTTCCAGGGAACGAAGGGCAGCAAATGTCACATAAATAAGAGGTTGCAGAGCTTAAAGCTGTGTAACTGGTTAGAGCAGTTCAAGCAAGTAAGGTCACCGTTACCAAGACACAGCACTGAAAGTGACAGAAAGGGACGGGTGGCGGCAGCAGCAGCTTCACTTGGGATCAGCAGCTGGAGGGAGCGAGTTCCACCACGCATAGAGACTGATTGACGTCATGAAGTAGCAACAGCGTGTCCTCTTCTGCCTGCCCTCCAACCCACCCAGCACTTTAGAAAAGGCAGCTTTGCTCTATTGCTTCCATGAGACACATTCACGTTTGGTCCTTGTAGGGTGGAGTCCAGGCCTCCCCTACAAAGTCCCATCGCCTCTGGACGGGTCCAACCTCTTCAGAACCGGGAGGCTGCCCTACCGGGTGGACAGACCCTCCTGCTCTGAGGCAGCCATAAGTGCTCGTTTTAGGTCCTTATACGTTGGAGCCCACACAAAGCAGCCCCTCCTCCTTTCCCTCCCCCACCCAATATCAAAGAATTCCCAATGGCTGTGGCCATTTGATAAAAAAACCTTTTTTGTCAATAAATAAACATCAAGGTGATGGGTTGGGAATTGTCACACGGTCAGAGAAGGGCCCAAAGAGCTCTCCTCAGAAGAGGGGAGCTCGCAGGCCCTCTCTGGAGATTGCGGCGCCATGTTCTGGGGCCGCAAACTGTCTTGTGGCACCTCTGTGTGGAGTGGCAAGCTTGGCAGAGGAATGTCAGGCTGACAGCTTTCAGAAGACAGGGGCTCAAAAGGCGCAGCGGCCTTCTCCGTTTCTACACTGCTGGTGGCTGTGGCTCTGCCACAAGACACCAGCGAAGTCACAGGGACAGAGTAGACGCTTAGCTCCTTCTCATCTGTGTAACGAGGGGTCCCCTCAGGCTCCTCTGCTCTATTTTCCCCCTTCACCCCCAGCACTGACCTTTGGTCAACCTGATAGTACACAACAGGCCCATTGTTCAAGTAGGGTTGGCTGCCCTCAGCTGAGCTGGCTTGCTCAGAACTGTCCGTGAAACACAGAACAGAGGAACCTGGTGGCAGCTGAGCTTGAATGAGGATTGGCGTGGCGAGGCTCGGGCACATCCCTTCGGAGACAGAAAGCGGCTCCCCCAAAATGCACACCCCCAGGCTTTCCATGCTGGAGCCACTGCTAGAGTCTTCCTCAGCCTTCAGCCGCTCCAACTCCTCGGCTGTCTGAAGATGCATGACCGCCGTTTCATTCTCCGCCATGAACTCCTGGAAATCCTGGGTCTCTGGGGACTGGCTTCCCAGCCAGTCACTGCCGGAGCTATGAGGGGTCTCTTCATCCAGAGTCTGGGCCCGGTTCACCTGCCGTTTATTCTCTAGCTCTAGTTTCATAATGGTGTGCAGGTAGTGAGTCCTCACCCGGATGGGATTGAATTCAATTCTCCCAGCCATATTCCCACAACCATCTCTGGAACAGCCGCATGGGAAGGACATTCGGTCCACCTAGGTGGGGGAAGCGAAGGACAGTGAAAACTGTGCCTGTGTGAGAACTGAGGAAGTGAATGGAAGGATGGAAGCTTGGCTAAAGTGAGAGCAAGTGAACAGATGGAAAATTTAAGTCAAATGGAAAACGTAAAATCCAGGTAAGCTGTTATCAAAAAAGCAACTGGCCAGATAGCCCTCCAGCAACCCAGAATCCCCCCCATTCAATTATTTTCCCCCCAGTTAACCTACCTATAAATCTTGCTATTTCAAGGAGAAATCAAAAGAAATAAAGAATGGCCCGGAGTGTGTCTGATTCGATCTATCGTGAAAGACAGAATGTGCTCTTTTGACACTTCATTTATCAAACGATCAAATGCTCTCTTCAGGATAAAAGCACTTTTAGGAAGGAGGATCTGAAATCCTTTACCAGAGCTAGCCATTTAGTATGCAAAAGCTGTGGTGCAAAAAGAGGCAGAGAAAGTGGGAGGGAATGACTTTGCCAAGAAAACATTAAGAGCAGGAATGCCAATGCACACATTCCACGGGAAAAGCAAAATGCTACTGATGAGAACAAAGCAGAGCAGAGCATGAAATCCAGCTCTGCAGGCATCACCCAGCATCTTAGATGCTGGGAATCAAAACTGAACTAAGACTTCCTGCGTTTGACTTCTAGATTCTGAACATCCGTTTTTTTTTTGCCTCTTCGTTTTGCCTTGAAGTAGCAAAGTACTGTAAATCAAATGCTAAGAAAATACGGTTAAAATTGCACCAATGCTGCATAATTTATGTTAACATTTGAGCAGATTCTTTCCAGCGCTCGTTTCATAGAGCATCCAATAGAGGGAAGCAGAAGAATGGTGGATCCCGCATGTATAACCACGGTGACTTCACATCATCCTGAAAAGCTAGCGCTATTTCCTCAAGACCTTTCCCCCATCTGTTTTTCTCCACAAACTCAAGCAGGATCTTCCCGCCCGAGTTATTCACTTCTTTTTTTTTAAACTTCAGTCTTGGAGCGTCACCCCTTAAGACCTTTGTAGGTGGGCAGAGAATAGCTCTCTTTCTTTAAAAAAAAATCACCTCTTACAAGCTGGGACTCAACACATGAAATAAGGTTGGGGTGGACCCCTCTCCACATCAAAAAGACACACAGGCAACAGGAGATACAGTTCAGGCCAAAGCCTAGCGGTTTCTTCCCCACTGACCTGGCATTTAATTCCAGCCTGGCTACAGGCACAGGCCTCAGGGTCACAGTACAGCCGGCAGTCACACCCACATTCTTCTCGTGAGAGGCGGATGGCCCTAAGTTCTTGTTTTTCTTCTGCATCGATCCGATGAACCCCAGAGGCTCGAAGTAGAGCTCGCCGCCGCTTGGTAGGCAGTGGCTGTAAGAAGAAATAGTCATCCACCTCCACGTTCTCTACATCGAGGTCATCATCTGAGACATCCTCGAGGGTCAAACCGTCAGCCTCTTCTGACTCCACAGTTCCGTTCTTGGTCAGCTTAGGGGAGGGTGTGGGAAAGAACAGAGAACACACAGACACACACCAGCAAAGTTAATCTCGAAATTGAAATCCCATCAGTTTTCAGTCTGGAAAAAAACAAAAAAAGACAAATGATTTCCCTGAGTTTAACTGGGCTTGCAAGGGTCACCCATCCCCTACAAAAAACCGATTCCTCCCAAGCTGTGAGTTTTGACAGTGATGCAGCTTTCTGCATTGCCAAAGCTGGAGTAACCCCAAAGCTTGCTCTGTTCTCCCTGAACAAACTGCCTTTTATCTTGTCTGGACAGGGAGGGAGCAAGTTCTAACAGCAATCCAGCTTTATATGCAGAGGCCAGAGCACCATTAGTTCACGTTCTGGGCTTTTCTTTCTCCTTTGCTTGCACAACCCAACATCCAGAGAGAATGGGGGTAAATTCTGACAGTGACTGACCGTTGCACATTGCAAGCCTTCAAGCTACCATGCAAGCCATAGCCTTGTTAGAAAATATGGGCTTTGATGGATTAAATCCGCTGTTGGGTTGTGCAGGCAGATCACGATCAATTAAAGAATGGTAGTTTAGTTCTTTGCAAATTCCTTAGCTCCATGCCCACCCCTTTTTATCCTTTATCCAGCCCATCAGTCCTTAAAATCTGCACCTTCAAACAGAATGATATCAGAAAGAGATACGTATTTCATTTAGCTTATTTGAGGTGGGAAACTTCAAAACATGGTTTGGACAATGGTAACCTCCATACAAGCCTGTACTGTAGATCTCATTTTTCCCCCAAAAAAATTCAGAGGAGATACGTATAGATGCCTATAGAGTAACACATTTTTGAAGCCAAAATCTCACGTTTGAATCTGACGTTTCTAGAGAGTGGTATCTAAAAGCAGGCGGAATCCTTTCTTATCCGTGTAGATCATAATACTTTAAATTTTTCACTTTGACAAATTTGTGTTATATTATTTACACAGCGAATACAGTTAATTAGTCCTCGAGTTACAACCTTGTGTTTGGCAACCATTCAAACGTACAATGGCATTGACAAAAGTAACTTATGAAAGATCCTCACATGCATGACTGCTGAAACACCCCATAGTTATATGATCGCATGACTTGGGCAATTGGCATGTATTTATGACAGTTGCAACATCACAGGGTCATGTGATCGCCATTTGTGACCTTCGCCAACTTCTGACAAGCCAAGTTGATAAGGGGAAGCAGATTCGCTTAATGATAGCAAGTTTCACTTAACAACTGCAGTGGATTTCACTTAACTGTGGGAAAAAAGGTAGTAAAATCAGGTAGCAACAGAAATTCTACTCCCACTTGTGGTTGCTAGTCCAGCACTACCTGTACACTTAGCAGAATATTAAAAAGCAAGAAAAAAAAAGAAAATACAGTGTCTGTTTTAAGTGGGGGAGCAAAAAAAAAAAAAGATCTGAACCATGGGCTACATCAGGTGTGTCAAACTGCCAGCCCATGGGCTGGATGTGTCACACCGAAACCGCACCCACCCCATTGCTGGCAATGGGGAAAAAAGTCAGATACATCACACGACGTCATGAGTTTGACATGGCTGGGCTACATGGAAGCAGTATTTTTATGTCTTTACCGAAAAAAGTCAGGAGTTATTCTTTTTGTAGCTCTTTGCCTCCTTGATTGCAACCCCAATTTTCCTTTTTTTTGGCCCTTCCCTTTTTTTGCCCCCTTCCCCCTATTTTTTAAAAATGTATTTATTTGGTTTTTATACCCTGTCTAAAATGCAATAAAAATTCAAAATTAAAAGAACACTCATGGCAAAAACAAGGCAAGTAGTAGTATTTCATCAGAGTAGCCATGGTATTACAAAGGGCCGTTCCTGAGAGACATGATGCAACACAGCTGAGGATTGAGGTTAGCGCTAAACTCTGCTCCAGCACTGCAATCCTGTCTCCTCCATCTTCTGAGGGAAGCGGTCAGTGTGACAGGTGGGAATTCTAGAACCTTCCGGGGTCTGAGGGTGACCTTGATCCAATCATTACATCAAACTGTGCTGAGACACATTTGCAGCTTGATGTTTCTTACACCAAACAGATGAGGGACGCCACAGTTCGCATTGCTGGCCATGTGGAAAGCACAGTAATCTTTCTAGTGGCAGACACAGCCTGTCCTCAAGGGCAAAGCAGAAGGAACACGTGGCTGATTTGTGCCTCATACAAACACACACACCCCAAATCGTCTCCTGAACAGAGGAACAAATTTGTTTCACCTCCAATCTTTGTAGGGGAGAAGACTTGTATGAAGCTTTTTTGACAGAGGCATGGCAACTAGAGGGAAGAAGGTGCCGTAGATTGTTGTAAGATAACAAATAAGCTTCAGAAGGTGGCTGAATAAGGATCAGATATGTGAGAAAGCTGAATTGCCATTAAAAATGACAAGGAATTGTCTATAACAAATCTAGAAATGAAACCTTTAAAATGTAGCCGATAAGATCAGCAACATTTCCGTGGGCAAACAGACTGCGAAAGAGAAAAATGGATTTTCAGAATGCCGAATTCTATGTGGAATACACAAAGCACTCCCGTTTTAGAAAAGCACTTTGCATGTTTTCCATAGGGTTCAGGAACACCACTGTCCTGTTACCAAAGCTGCAAGTACTTTTTTTGGGAAAGCCAGCTGGGTCAATTTGGGCCAGTTACTCTCTCTCAGCCCAATCCACCTCTCAGGGTTGTTTTAGTGGGGAAAACAGGAGGAGGAAGGTGTGTGTTGGATATGTTTTCTGCCTACAGCTATTTGTAAAAATAATAAAGGTGGGAAATAATAAATAAGTAAGCAAGCAGGCTTCTTTTCAGACACACTGCACCTCAATCTACGAGAATGATGGGATTGGGGCGGTATCCAGGACAGGTTGCTCGTTCGTACAACTAAAAACACACCAAAAATAGCCACCGTGGAAAGCCAGCAGGTTAGTTAGCAAGTTAGATAACCCAGATCCTTCTCTTTGATGCGTAGGTTCTCTACACTCACCTTCTGGAGAAGGTGGCATATGCACAAACAAGGGCAGATCTTATAAGGATCAGTTCAGAAACGGGTTTCCTTCGACAACTATAAGAAGTAGGCCAGAGTCGCAGGACTACCGAGTTTTTGTCCTTTCTGCTAAGCTGGTTGTCATGGTAGCAAGAGAATGATTGGAACGTCTATGTTTTTTGACAGAAGCATTCAATCCAGTAAGGGAAACCCAGTTACTAGGCAACCTACAGGACACACCAACCAAGCCGCCAGGAGGCACGGTAAGGAGATGGATAGAAGAGGAAGCTTGCTGGAGGAGGCTAAAAGGGAGAGGCTTTCGCTGCAATTGCTGTGCCTTCCCATGAATCAACTTGACACAGAACAGAGGCTAGAAGGCTGGTTGGCATCGCTAGCAGGACTTGTCTCTTGGCTGTGAGGGTTCCCCTGCTGCTGGATGGCGGGGAATCCTTAGCTCTCCTCAGAAAGCTGACCCTCCCTCACCCAGCCCCAGAAGGAAAGCGCTCGTTCACTTCAAGAAGAAATTCTTCAGTGCTCACTTTCACATTACCAGCTGCATTTCTCATATTCCAATCCAGATGGAGGGCTGTATGCAGTCTATGAAATACGGGGAAATCCAGGGGGAAATGGGCTTCCGTTTGGGGTTGCAGAATTAACATAATGGAGTAGACAGGAAAGAAAACCAAAAATGCAAAAATAATTAGAACTGCATATTTTGAATACTATTGCTTAATATCTTACTGCAGAGGCAGACAAATAAAAAGAGTCCAGCAAATTCACAAAAGTACCATATGATTATCTACCGGCAGGTCTTCTCTACCGCTTGCTACAGGTAGGCCTGAGATGAACTAACCGTATCAAATTGGGAAAAGGATTACAGGTCCTCAAAATCAATTCCCAACCCTGCTTATATTTGCTACGTATACATCACAATATGGTCAAGCCACGGCGCCAAAAACTCTGCAAACAGATGACCAAAAAAGGACTTTTCTGCCCGCCAAAAGCCTACCTTCATTTTCTTGGCATGAAGCTTCTCCTCCTTCAGGTGTTCTCGAAGGATCTCACGGTGATTCACTTCCTGCTCTTGGGCAAATTCACCAAGGGTATACCTGCGGACAGAGTTATGCCGCTGGGCCATGCCCAGGGAACTGCCCCCTTGGCTAGGAACGCTGGTAAATCCCTGACGCCTTGCAAAGTAGTACACAGTCACCTGATCGAAGCGCACGTTCTTCCTACGCAGCTGTTTCTGCCTTTTTAAGATGGAGGTTGCTGAGATGTAAGAAAGCAAAACAGAAACACCGATTGGAAATTGAAGCAAGTGGTGTGTGTCTCCTTTCACACAGCCCATTTAATATTTTCTTCACAGTTACAGAGCACCCCCAGCAAACGTTGTTTGAAGAATGTGTCCTCCGCCATAGAAGCTTTCAAAATCTTCCGCATCGATGTATCTGCCACTTAATTCCTAAGTACTGGACAGAATTCTGAGCATGTTCCAGGATACAGTATAAAGAGCACTGGCCAAGCCTGCAGGGTTTTACTGTAGCTCTGAACAACCAAGAGTGAAATCTGTAGCTTATTTAAAATTCTGGCTATGCACGGCAGAGGCATATTAGTAAGTGACAGGCAAGCTGTCTTTCCAGAAGTCTGGGAAATACTGAGAAATCTTTAGGCTCTGTAGAAATACATTTTTCAAACACTACTAACGGTGTAAAACAACAGGCATGGCAGTGTTTTGTCAAGTCAGGTCTTTATCCAGCAAGTCATCGTTCATATCTAACTTCCTTCTCCAATCATATGAAGTTAACATAGGCAAGCCTATCTGAGTAACAATCATAGGGACAGAATGTAAGCTGTTTGAATTATCGGCTATTCTATTGAACTAGAATCCTGGAATCAATAGCCTGATTAATTTCTTATAACTCTTAATGTTCTGAGAATGGATAAAAAGAAGGTAATAATATGGCGATGCAGAACATGAGGGCAGACACATGATCCTAGGAAAAGGCACAGCTGCTTTAGGGAATTTATTTATTTTGCTAGGCTCGTACACTATTCTAATCATGCCTGACTTTGAGCAGCTTACCGAGGTCCAGAACAGTAATAAGGTTAAAAGCTAAACATAAAAATGTAACCAACGTAACAAATAACACCCAGCAGTGAGGAACAACCATAAAAGTGTGTATTTATTTATATTTCTATAGCCACCCATCTCAAATGGACAATAGCTCAGTCAAAAAACAAGTACATTTTTTAAAAAAAATATCAACATTATTAATTGCAAGACAGTAGAAAATAGTACAGCCATCTCATTATATCACCATTTCTGTGAGATTCTGCCAGCTTGCTGATATAGCCATGTTTTGAGGGCCTTCTGGAAGGCTATCTGGATGGGGCCAGTTTCAACTGGGGTGGGAATGATATTCCACAGAGCAGGCACCATGGCAGAAAAGGCCCATCTCCTGGGTCCTGCCACATGCATTCAATCAGGAGAGACTGAAGCGAGTCCCTCAAGAGTTGCTGAAATTAGCCAGGTCTTGTAAAAAGGCTTACAGGATTGGCAGCCATCTGATATCCAAGGAGCACTGCTCCAGAGAAGGGGAGACAGTGACTGAAAAAAGCAACCTTCTCTTCCACATCTCACACAAAGGGGGAGTGGGCAGCAGTGGCGGCAGAGAATACTGGAGGAAGGTAGTGGATCATTCACACATACACACAACTCGCACAAAAGCATTTTTCTGTCTTCCTTGTATCCTAAGTGCTACATGGTCCTGCTAATCAAGGTATTATGGACTAATCCAGCGGTCCTCAATCCTTCTGGCTTGGCGGCCTAGCCTGGGGGGCGGGGAAGAGAGGATGGTTCCATATGAGCAGCAGAAGTGTGCGTGAGCAGCTCCATATGTGCAAGTGGAGTAATGTGCCACTCACACAAATGGAGCTTTGTGCACATCTGCTCACGCCCGCCACTCGTGCAAGTGGAGCTGTGTGAGCACACGCGCCCATCACTTGTGCGGCCTGGTTCCAAACAGCCCATAGCCTGGGGGTTGGGGACTCCAGAACTAATCAATCCTATATGGAGCATCCAAGAATAGCAACTTTTCACATGATTTGCTTCTATTACACCCAATAAACAAAAAGCAGCAAGAGTGTAGATATATATTCCACTAGGATCAGATTGGGAAAAAAGGATACTACACACACTTTTATTAGAATTATTAACTCCATGAGAATGAACAGCCTCATAACTGCACGTTCTTTATATGACCAATTCTGGCTACATTAGTCCAACTTATTGGATAGATCTGGGTCAAAGAAGGATGACTGAAAGAAATTATAGGCTATCTTTAGACTGCTCTTGACAATCTTTTATTGGTTGGCAAGACAGAAGCAGCTAGCCAGAAGTCTATACTTACTACTCTTGCTTCACCTCAGAAGTCACCCCATCCTTGCAAAAGTCTGACACCATGGAAGACTTTCTTGATGAAGTTAAGGCTTCAGGGATTAACAGTTGGAACAGGAAAATTCTTCTGTAAGTATTGCCAGAATTAATGCTGATAACACACGTTAAGTCTTTGATTTACAATCATTCCTTTAGCGACTGTTTAAAATTATAATGGTGCTGAGAAAATTGACTTATGACCAGTCATCCCACTTCTAGGCACTTGGCAACTGGCTCACATTTATGACAGCTGCAGTGTCGGTGTGTGTGTGTGTGTGTGTGTGTGAGAGAGAGAGAGAGATATCACCATTTGCTATTGTCCCTGCCTGCTTCTGACAAGCAAAATCAATAGGGGAAGTTAGATTTACTTAATGACCATGTGGTTTGCTTAATGATTGCAGCAAAAAAAAAAATGGTCCTAAAATTAGGCATGGTCACATGATGGCTTAACCACCACATTAACTTAGCCACAGAAGCCACCTGTATGGTGTTCCCGTGTTTCAAAAGCCTGCTAAGGCCAATACTTACGAATGAAGCCTGAGGAGCTTGGAGGATTGACGCTGTCACAGCTGTCTGCGCTATCACTGTTGGAGAGCTCATCATCGGAATTGGAAATGGGCGAGCCCACGTCCACATCGTCAAACTTCCTCTTGAGGCCGGCACTTGCGATGGCATCCATTTGTCTCTGGCTCGCATGGAGAGCCAAAGAGCAGAAGAGAGATTTGGATTAGTTGAAGGTTTCTGACTCCAGGCCTACTGATGGGATCTACCAGGTACCTAGTGAGGACGAAGAGAGGAAAGGATCAGGGACTACTTCGTGTCATGCACCTGCAACACACAGGCTGTCTTCAGGCATTATACTCAGCTCATGCAGCTGCCATGACTTTCTTTTCCAGCTATTCCCCATTATTATCCCCCCCCATGAATTAAATGGCTTCTAAGAAGAGCCAAGTATGTCAGATTGATTCCCTTTCATATATTACAGCAGGGGTCCCCAACCTGTGGACCGCCACCGGTCCATGGCATGGCAGAAACCAGTCGGTTCAAACAAGTGAAGCCCCATCCGTGGGAAGCAGGCAGCATGCGAAACAACGCCCCTTCCAGTCACTCTTCATACAGTTACACGAGCTGCTTTTCATCCATCCAAAGCTGCCTACTATTTACTGGCTGGCACCGGCAAACAGGCAATATGCTGGGAAGCAGAGTGTGCGATGCCCACCTACAGCTCTCAGAACCTTCTAAGCCAGGAGTAGCCAAAATTTGGTACCCCCAGGAATTGTTCTGCTTGTTAAGTGAGTTTTGCCCTGTTTTACCACCTCTCTCACTACAACTGTTAAGTGAATCACTGCAAAGTCAATGGGGGAAGCCAGATTCGCTTAATGACCGCATGTTTCACTTAACAGCAGCAGTAATTTGCTTAACTGTGGCAAAAAGGTTGTAAAAACGGGGGGAAACTCACTTAACAACTTCCTTGCTTAGCAACGGAAATGTTGGGCTCAGCTGTGGTCATAAGTTGATCTGTATACATTTTTTATCATGTCTATTCATGCACAAATGAAAAACTCAAGACCAGGCTGCTTTCTGCAAATGCCTTCTTGGCATCCAACAATCAAACACATCTCCTCCCTCCCCGATGAGCGTAATGCACTAACAGTGACTTTTTGGGGGGAGGGGGCAGGGGGTTTCAAGCCAGTGTTTGACTCCTGGCAACTGCCTGGACCAGTTCCTGCAGTTTTTTCAGAAAAGATTTCCCCAGTGCCCTTTCTAGAGCTGCTCAGTGTTCTGGTTTTTAGCCTTAATCATTACCCCAAACTGGCTCTCAGTTTGAATATATATATTCAAAATCTTCAGGTTTTCCTCATGCAAAAACATATCCACCTGCTGATCGTGGAGCTTACAGCCATTCCCACAGGCTAGCGTTTTTAAGCTTCAAAAGTAACCACTTAATTTGGCTTATTCCACTTAACGACAAGCCTTTGTATGTTTCCTGACTGCAAATTAAGTAAGAACATTTTATATACAAAGTACAAACTGGCTATTATTTTCAACAAAGGTTTGCAGACTTTATACAGTGGGAATTCTGAAGCCAGTCCTATCATACAGCAGGGTTCAAAAACTCAACTTTCAAAACTCCTAAAATTCAGCTATATTTCCTACCAAAGCTTCTGGAGACTTGACTTTCAAACCAATACAAAGGTTTATAGACCTCCACACAATAGAAGAAAAAGTGCTTAAAATTATGGTGGTACCTTCTATAAAAGTATCATAAAAAGCTGAGATTAAAAAAAATGGAAATCCAAGTTACCCTGCAACGTCCATAAAACTAGTCCTCGCTTAGCAACCCCAATTGCAACCAGTAACTCTATTGCTAAATAGAGTGGGGGTTGCTAAGTGGGAAATCATGTGACCAAAATGGCCTTGCAAGCTCACTTCCCCTTTGCCCATTAAGTGAAATGTCATGTAACTGCAAGATCCAATTTTTACAGTTGCGAAGTACCCAAATGGCAATTACAACCCTGGGATGCTGCGGTAGTTATATGGTAATGAGAGAATTTGTTGCAAAGCTATTTTTTTACACTCTGGTAACTATGAACAGTTGCTAAACAAGTTGGTAAGCAACTTGTTTAGCAACTGTATGTACTTTATGTACTTTCCCATAATTACAGAGATTTGTTCTTTGTCATACACCTCTATCTGCTAGGACCAATGTCTTTTTTTTCCTTCTAAAAGAAAGCAGATTGGTTTGTCAGAGAAAAAACTGCAAGTGTTAAATTTTGAAATTATTTTTCTGCCCCTTGCTTTGTTTACTAACTGCTGAAGACTAGGCTCTTTGAACCTTAGAGAGGGACCTGATGCCAAGAGCATGGACTCCTTGCTATTTCTGTTATGTTTTTTAGACATAAATGCCCACTTCACTTGTTGCCTGTGAAACGCTATGCATTCTACAGTCAATTAAAATGGAAGGCTTTGAAGATACCAGTTGTTTTCATATTCCTGACCATCTTTACATGTCAGACATGTGTACTGTGCCTTCTGAGTAGTTAAATCTATATTTATTTTTATGGAATGAATATACATCATTGGAAGTTGTATAAACATTCCTGGTAAAAGCAACAAGAATTCTGACCAAATCTGAATTGGCTTCAATGCTGTAGCAGCCAATAGGGAAATGCAACCATTTTACCATACGATGCACCAAGGGATATAAATGTTTATGCCAATTATACTGGGGAAAGTTACCCAGCTATTATTCAATATAAATATCGACACTAATATCTTTTAAATGTAGTCGCTGATTTTTTTATATATATAAAGGTATGACTGTGGCTCAGACCTATTTTAGTGCAATCTGGCTAAGTCATGGCCAACAACAGATGTTTCAAAGAAAGGTGCATCAGAAACCCAATGTTGGTCAGGAGCATGATAATCCTATCCTGTGGCACTCAAATCCTTATCTCCAACAGTGAGAGATGAAGTTAAGCCTTAGGAGACATGCGCAACAGCATTTAATTTAGATGCAGCAGACCTGATGACCTACTTCAGCAAGACTTAGCCTGCATGAGGGCAAAGGAAACCTAGGTTTCATGATAATATTGTTTTTACATACTTTAAAAACAGTTAATGGCAACAAGATAAGCTGGGAATCTTGCCAACCTCCGTGCAGAATGAAAGTCACAATAGAAAAGTGGGCAACAAGGTCCCAATGAAAAAATTCCCAACTGTTATTAAAATGAGGAATAGGGGAATTTCAAGTTAACCTGGGGGATTAGAAGGAAGAAGAGAAATTGTGGTAGGTTGAGAAATAAGTTTGCACCAACTGAATGTGTAGTACAATGTATGGTATGGAAAAACCATAATCCAGCAATTGTCCCCAAACCCAGTTCTTGGCCTGAGTGTAAAACTATGACTTCCAAATGAATACTGTGAGTTTAAAGTTCAAAACCCAAACAAGATAGAACATTTTCTTTTTTAAAAAAGTGTTACTACTAACTGTGTTACATTTACCTTTAGAATGATACCTACCACAATTTGAGACACCCTTTGGATAAAGGGTAGTTTACGTATTTTAAATATAAATATGCCTGTGTTACAATATATAACACTATGCAGTCTATGTTGTAGTTGGCCCTTTCTTGCAAGAATCTAGGTATTTTCCCCCTATATATTTGAGAGTTGTAAGCTGCAATAGGCATGAGGCAAGCTTATACCTGCTCTGCTAGGACCCATTCTATTATATCTCATGTATAACAAAGAGCTGCGTTAAACCAGAGGAGGCCTACCTTCTCCACATAATGGACTTCAGATGTTTATGGGAAGACCCTAAGAGGGACGTGCGCCAAATCACAACCCCCTGCTCTTCCTGGAGAGTTAAGTATGTCTCTGTGTGCGCGCGCGTGTACATCTCTAAGAAGCTTGCTTTAACACCAAAAATGAGATGGGACAAAAACTGTCCTTCTTCTAGCATTTTTGTCCCCACATTAGTTTATGATAATATAAAGCAGAAGTCCCCAACCTTTTGGGCATCAGGGACCGGTTCTGTGGAGAGCTTTTTCCGCGGAGGGTGCGTGGGTTTGTGTGCTGCCTGCCTGCATCCCGCGGATGGGGCTTTGCTTGTTTGTACGGACCGGTTGCTGGCATGCCGGGGCCCGGTACCGGTCCACGGACCGGGGGTTGGAGACCCCTGATATAAAGCCAGTTAGAAACAAACATCTCTGTTGGAGGAAGCGCAGGCTGCAAGTGTTCTGAATACAAGCTGCAACTCCAAAATTAGTAACACACCCTATTTAAAAACACACACGCAGAGAGCACTACCATCATTTCTCTGCAATCTGCCCTTTTTTTTTTTTACATTAACACAACGGGACCTTGACAGAAAAAAAGATCTGGGGGAGGAGGAATGCAACACTTCTTCCCAGAAAGAAGCAAGCAACAGCCAAAAAGAGAATGAATCCCTCCAGCTGGAGCACTGGCAGTCCTTCCAAGGAGGAAGTATTTGGCTTCACTGGATGCCAAGTGTTTCTTCTTTGAAACATCTCATTCTCTTGAGAGGGTAACAGCTATTAACAGGGACTGCTCCAATTTTTTTCTCCTGCAGGTTAGCTTCTGGTTTATCCATTGGCAGAAAGACTTGTCTGAAGGCCAGAAGAAAAATGGTCACAAATGGTGATTACCTGCTCCTGTAAATGCCCTGTTTGCCAGAAATTAAGGAAAAGAACATACAGCTAAATTTATCACACATTACTGTAATGCTGTTTGTGTCTGTATATGTGTGCCTCCGAGTCAGTCTTGACTCCTCGCAAATACCTCACAAGTCCCTGCAATTTTCCTGTCAAGATTTCGGAAGTGGTTTCCCTACTCTCTCTTTCCTAGAGAAAAAGTTGACTGGTCCCAGGTCACCCAACTAACTTCATGCCGAAAGTGGGACTAGAACTCAGTGTCTCCCGGTTTCTAGCCTGGTGCATTAACCACATATCAGACTGGCTTCATGTTATTACGCACTACCTCACTCTTTTAAAGAAAACTAGTTTTAATGGTGGAGGAGGCAAAGGAAGTGCAGCTCAGCTTCAGAAGATAGCTACAGTGAGGGGGAAAAATTTTGTGCGTTCACCCACTGACAAAGAAATGATCAGTCTATAATTTTAATGGTAGGTTTATTTCAACAGTGAGAGACAGAAGAACCAAGAAATCCAGAAAAATGCATTATTGTTTTTTTTAAAAAGGTATAAATTGATTTGCATTTTAATGATTGAAATAGGTATTTGACCCCTTCGCAAAACATGACTTAGTACTTGTTGGCAAAACCCATGTTCGCAATTACAGAGGTCAGACATTTCTTGTAGCTGGTCACTGGGTTTGCACACATCTCAGGAAAGATTTTATCCCACTCCTTTGCAGATCCTTCCAAGACATTAAGGTTTCGAGGCTGATGTTTGGCAGCTCAAACCTTTGGCTCCCTCACAGATTTTCTTTCTCTCTCTCTCTCTCTCTCATATATATATATATATATATATATATATATATATATATATATATATATATATATATAATTTAGTTTTCCAACATTTACAATAATATCTTTAAGAAGCAACGTGGTATCTCAGTTACAGTATTTCCATTTCAAACAAATACATATTATTACAGATCTCCACATTATTATAACCAATACTTCCTCTCTCTGTTTCTTCGATATATACTATCTCTTATCTAGATTAACATATTTCTTATTGCTATTCATCAAACATTTAATAGTTTATTTTATTTTTTGAATATATATCCATCAATCTTTTAGTATATTTCATATTTTAACATTCCATCTTAAAAACATCAAACACCTTATCTATTTTTTCTAGCTTAATTTACATTGGTATTAAAATTAAAACATTTAAGATTTCTCAATTTCATATCACTAAAAAATCTTTTTCCTTTATACAATTCTCTTCAATATCTGGTAGTGTAATCCAGTTCTCATTTATCTCATTTCCATATCTATAACAATTATAGAATATTTAAAATAGTAATCATTAAAATACATATCACAAGGAGAAAAAAAGAGGAAAAAAACAGAAAAAAAGGAAAGAAAAAAGAAAAGAGGGCAATAAGATATTCTTATTTCTCATTTATAGTTTCCACATATTAAAAATTAACCAAAATTTGTTCCATTTTAACATTCAAAACATCCATCTCTGCATCCAAATATATTAGTTATACTCTATCATTTTTAACATGTATACATCTTAACCCATATCATTTAGAAAAACTCAATATTTCAATATTAATATTCATACATTTGTATTTTATTTTTTATTTTTATTATTTTTTATTAATCAATATTTTTATCTACTCTTCAAAACATTCTCGTAGTCCCAGTGCCATCCTGTCTTTTTTAATATCTATTTGGCCTCCTAAAAATGTTCATATTTCTTCAATCGTATTCTTGCTTTCTTCCTTTGCCATGCCATTTTACGCTTCTTTGCCTCAGGGTCATCAAAGCATTCTTGTATTACTATTTCATATTGAAGTGGACCTCCAGACTCCACCATTGAAGAATTAAAGAATCTGCCAACAGCACCAAATGTTATTATTTTCACCTCTTGGTACAATTGTCCTGGTTCAAATAAACTTCCTTCCATATTTTTCCATAACCGTCTTCAAAAACTGTATTTGTTGACTATTTAATTCTTCTGTCAGTTTATTTGATTGTTCAATTTCTTCTATTAAGTTCTGTCCCAGTAAAATATTAGTTGTAGTCACAGTTTGAATTTGAGTTTGTTTCGAGATTCTTTCTAATTCTTTCCCAAAAGCTCTTATTTCATCGCCAGCTGTAGAAAGGAGCTGATAAGTTTGGTAAGATATTTCCCACAAAGCATGAATTTGTTTTTGAAACTCTTCCATCGTAAGCTTTCACAGCTGATGTTCAAGGTTACTCTTTATCTTATTTTCTTAAATATTTTCTTGGTTGTTTTTTTTAAGAGAAAGTCAGAATTGCAATTTCAAATTTAGCCACTGTCCTTCCAAGACATTAAGGTTTCGAGGCTGACGTTTGGCAGCTCAAACCTTTGGCTCCCTCACAGATTTTCTATGGGATTACGGTCTGGAGACTGGCTAGGCCACTTCCAGGACCTTAACATGCTTCTTCTTGAGCTACTCCTTTGTTGCCTTGGCTGTGTGGTTTGGGTCATTGGCCTGCTGGAATACCCATCCATGACCCATTTTCTATGCCCTGGCTGAGGGAAGGAGGTTTTCAACCAAGATTTGAGGGTACATGGCCCCGTTCATTGTCCCTTTGATGTGGTGAAATTGTCCTGTCCCCTTACCAGAAAAACACTCCCAAAGCACGTTTTCACCTCCATGTTTGATGGTGGAGATGGTGTGCTTAGAGTCACAGGCAGCCTCCTCCTCCTCCAAATACGGCGAGTTGAGTTGATGCCAAAAAGTTTGATTTTGGTCTCATCTGATCACAACACTTTCAACCAGTTTTCCTCTAAATCATTCAGATGTTCATTGGCTAACTTCAGATGGGCCTGTACATGTGCTTTCTTGAGCAGGGGGACCCTTGCAGGCGCTGCAGGATTTCAGTCCTTCACGGCATAGTGTGTTACCAATTGTTTTCTCGGTGATTATAGTCCCAGCTGCCTTGAGATCATTGACAAGCTCCTCCCTTGTAGTTCTGGGCCGATTCCTCACTGTTTTCATGATAATTGAAACTCCATAAGGCGAGATCTTGCATGGAGCCCCAGACAGAGAGAGATTGAGAGTTATTTTGTGTTTCTTCCATTTGCGAATAATCGCACCAGCTGTTGTCACCTTCTCACCAAGCAGCTTGGCGATGGTCTTGTAGCCCATTCCAGCCGTGTGTAAGTCTACAATCTTATCCCTGACATCCTTGGACAGGCTCTTTGGTCTTGGCCATGGTGGAGAGTTTGGAATCTGATTGATTGATTGCTTCTGTGGTCAGATGTCTTTTATACAGGTAACAAGCTGAGATTAGGAGCACTCCCTTTAAGAGGGTGCTCCTAATCTCAGTTTGTTACCTGTATAAAAGACAGCTGGGAGCCAGAAATCCTGATGATTGATAGAGGATCAAATACTTATTTCACTAATTAAAATGAAAATCAATTTATAACTTTTTTGAAATGCGTTTTTCTGAATATTTTGTTGTTCTTCTGTCTCTCACTGTTAAAATAAACCTACCATTAAAATTATAGACTGATCATTTCTTTGTCAGTGGGCAAATGTACAAAATCAGCAAGGGATGAAACAATTTTTTCTCTCAATGTAGAACAACAGCATGTTGCCACAACTAGAAATATGAAAGAAAAGCACCTAGTATTTAGTGTATTTTGCCTTTAGCTTCTCCAATATATCTGCATCTAAAAAGAACAAGAGTGCTCTCAAGTATAGCCTATATTTCACAGATTTGTTGTTATAGAAATGGGTATTATATATTATAAAAAATAAATGTTTTAATTCTATTACCTTATTCTATTGCACCAAAAGGAGTTGGAAATCAACGCCTTTTCTTTCTTCTTTCCCTCTACACTTTTTTTCTCCCTTACTTTTTTTTTTTGGTATTTTTGTATTTTATATTTAACTAATAAACTAATAAAAATTTCAAAATTATAAAGGTTGGCTGATGTCAAAATGTTATTGGGTGTTTGGAAAGACGAATAAATAAATATATGTAACATTAAAAAAAATAAGAAAATGAATAGATAAAAAGTATCACCTATATTTCTTATACCTCAGACTAAAATATCTTGTCTACATCATCTTGAAAATACAAGATAAGATACACCACGTCAGTCATAATAATAATGTATGTTACCTACCATATATCAAGTAAGGATAATATCTAAAGAATTCTACAGCTAGTCAGCACTAACAAAAAACCCAACTAATATATTTACGACATTTCCCAAAATAGAAGGAATATGAAAGAAAGGGAGAGGAGGGAGAAATCCCGAATCCTGCTGTGAGTTTCTTTTCCTATCTCCACTTTTCTGCCGCAAGACATTCATTAGAGAACAATGGCCTTTCCTTTATTCAGCCGGGGGAGACAGATTAGTCTGAGCACAGGCCTGGGTTTTTTTTTTGGTTTTTTTCCCAAAATGTCCCTGATGACTAGAAGAGAGAAATAATGTCATTTCCAAGAGAGAAATAACTTTTTAAAAGCTGCCCTTTCCCGGCAAAAAATGCTGTGGGTTAAGGAGAAGAAGAACAAGAAACAGCTCTTGAAAGAATCAAGGGTCACCCTCAGGTGACACGCTAGAGGAGGAATACGTGAAGGGAAAACAGGGCACTGCATCGTACCAAAGAGAGCTTCTCAACCTTAAGAAGCGAAATCTGGTGGGAAAACGGCCTTGAAGTTAACACAACAACAGCTTAGTAATCCACTGTAGCAACAGAAACCTCAGTCATAAAAATCACTGCTTTGAAAGTTAAAGAGAAATGCCACTCCGCAACGCTAACCCACTGTCTTTTTGTAGAATAAAAACTACAGCCTTTCATAAAAATAAAAGCCTCTGCAGAAGTAGAATTCGGTCAGCAGATCTCATGAATGTACTTCCCACAAACTCTGTGCATGTGAGTGCAACTCCATCACCACCCACCCAGACAAGCCCTGCCCACTTCTTCCTTGCACTTGCACTTCCTAGCAACTGTCTCCATAGCAACAAAGCTGAACAAATGGGCTTGAAAGAAACATGCCAGCCAGATGTGGCAAGCAGCAGCAAGATGATCCTGACTGCCAGTCTCAGCTTTTGGGAGGAAAGGAGCTAGCAGCTTGTGTCAGAGACAGGCATACATACATACATACATATAGACAGACAGAAACACACACACACACACACAGAGAGACATATAGAAAAACAACATCCATTCTCCACTGCTGAATCTTCAGCTCTCTTCAGAATCAAGGTTTTTATTTTCCTTCAATTGAGAAACATTTCTAAGAGCAGGAGGGCGTATAACAGCTGGATTTCGGTATCTGCTAAAGGGAAGAGACCAAACCTGGCAACTGAGGCAAATCAGGAAGCCAAGTATAACAGTGTCAACTTGGCATGCCATTAATTACTCATCACTGATTTCTTCACCTTTAGGTAGGCCAGCACTTTTGCAGCTTTTTTTAATATATATTTTCGTCTAATGCTGTTAGTCATAAACTTGAGGTGGATGGCCAGATAGGATGGCCAAATTCAGAAGATGCTGGGACCTTTGGTGTAAACCAATAATGAAGCGAAAGGGTTCCTGACTCACCGATTCCTCTGGAACTAAGTTTGCCACCCATAAAATCTAGTCCTGGATGAAATGTATTCACACTCCTTGAACGGGCAACACCAATGAAAAAAGAACAGCCTTGTGTCTTTGCAACCGTATGTGGCCCTAGATTCAAAGGTTGAATATCTCACTTTGCACTGTTACCAACTTCTGTAACTCTACCATCACCAGTATATGTCTTCCCCTCTCTCTGCCCTTTCACACGCTCTCTGCCCTGGGTGGGTGGTGATGGAGTTGCACTCACATGCACAGAGTTTGTGGGAAGTACATTCATGAGATCTGCTGACCGAATTCTACTTCTGCAGAGGCTTTTATTTTTATGAAAGCTTTCTAAATTACTTCCTTCTACTGTGTACAGTAAGCATGTGACAAAGCAAGTGTTGTTTTAAACGTGTTTAAAGAGCCAGTGGTATGGAAGGTAAGGTAAGGTGTTGAATTAAGAATGAGGAAGCTCATTGGCTACTTTAAGTACATACACTCAACCTACTTCACAGGACTGCTATTGTGGGGAAAAGAAGGAAGACAGTACGTTATGGACACTGCCCTATATGAAGGACAGGAAGACAATCAAGAAAACAGACAGTAAGTACAATTGGGTGTCCACCCTGTACAAGAGAACTTATGCTTAATGAAACTGTTGTCTCCTCCTCCTCCTTGTATGGCTTGTTCTATTTTATCGGAAGACCATTTTGAACCAATTGTATTTTTGTCCTGTAGTGGAACCCTGTACTGGGTATTGGATTAATATGCTACATGGAATTCATTGCAGATTTCTTTCAAGGTTTACAAGGAACCATTGCTGGAATTCACACTTGCTAGAGAAAACCAAATTCTGTTTTTAAAAATTCACAGTATCAGGAAATCTTAAAACGTGAGGTTTTTTTCAGCAATACACGCTTAATAGGACTGACCTCGCCCTTGAAAGGACCTATTGCACTTCAACTCACTCTACAAGCTTTCCACCAAACGTTTTTTTCAAAATCAACAGACCCAAAGCATCCTATACACTGTTACCTGACAGAAGCAAGCTTAACACTGCTATTTTCTAGATTTTGCAAAAATCTTACCATAACTTAAATTTTTTTGATGTCCTCACTAAAATAATTACAACTATTTATAAAAAAAAGTAACATTAAAAAAAACCTGAGAGAGCAAAGCATCAGACTCATGTTTCTCCTCCCCATCTGTCCACTTAACCACCCAGAGAGCTGCAACATGAAACCTGCTACGTGCAAGTGAGAAATGCTTTGTTGATCAAAAGGAGCATCACCTGTTTTTCATTATGGCAAGGAATTCCAAGCATCTTGAAGACATCCTACAGTGTTTGGGAAGAACTGATGGGAAAAGCAGTAAGATCCCCTTGGTGAAAAACCATGAACAAGTCATTTACAAAGGGGGGGGGGAAACTAGAGGGAGGGATGGAGAAGAAGAAAAACCTTCAAGGGAATTATTTAGCTTAGAAAAGGAAGTAACAAGGAATCTGAAAGGAGAGGATCAGAAAGGGGAACACAGCTTCAAAAGGGAAATATCAACAAACCCAAAATTAATTTTGCAAGTCTGCAAGCAGTGTCCTATTTGCCAAAGGAAAGAGAGAGAATACAATTTAATTCATTCCCCAGATTCACAAAACTGAAGTTTCATATGACTAGGCAGGCTCTGCTGATTGAACAAGGTTTCTAATGCCTAGGACTGCAGTTCTGAGTATGTTATAATGAGTGTAATGCTCAGATGGCTTTATAAATGTGCACTCCTCAATCCTCACAGCAACACTATGCAAACTGAGTCTTATGTAAGCAAAAAATTAGGCACATACCTCACCTTATGCTATTTTTTTTACTAGGTGTTGGTTTGCTTGCACAGTTGGTTAGGTTTGTACCTACACTGACTAAACCATGATTTGTTCTGATATGTAAACCTAGCCATCCTCTTCTTGCCTCAAATGCTAAATGGAAATTTAATGGAGTTTCACAGCTAAAAAGAGGTCCAAAAATAAGCCTAATACATTTACTGCAGTGTCTCACTAGACAGTAGTAGAAAATATAAGAATAGGACATGGCTACTAATGCCTTGTGACATAGTCCTAATATTCACTAGATTTATGAAGTCATTAGACCATGAGAACTGTACTATCTTAGAAACCAAGGTGAGGCTGCCTATTGGTGCCAGTTTTCCTCTGCTTGATCGAATTAGGATGTTGGAAGAACGAGTGTCCCCCCCCCCCAGCTCTAATTATCCTATTCTCCAAAAAAGTGAATATTTCGGCTGAGATTAGGAAATCACAAACTCAAAGAGGTGGGCTCTCTCATGCTTGTAACTGTGGTATTTTTGAGAAATGGGGACACTTTCAAAACAAAAGCCATGTAGCTTACATTACTCACCAGATTCTAGCATACTTTTGACCATTTCAACAATTTTATTTACCAGAATGTACTGACATCAGCATATATTTAAAATAAAAGGTACAAGGGTCACATGAGAACAAAAAAAATCTGAGCAGATTCTGCCACTAAGTGGGCTGCAACATATCTACAAAATACTCAGTGAAAATGAATATTTTTGAGTAAAATTTGATAATTAATGGAGATACTAGAATGGAAGGAGAGAATACCATAGGAAAGAGATTTATTTATTTATAAAATTTATTGGCCGCCCATCTTACCATAAGGTAACTCTGGGTGGCTTACGGACATAAAAATACATCTACATTAAAACAAGAGTAAATTAAAACCAAGATTATAATCAAAGACACATGGGGGAAGGTGTGGGCGGGGGGGGGGGGAGGGGAGGCAGGATCAGTTGTTACTTGATTAACCACCTCCACTGTGCTGTTCCCCTGTTGGGACCCCAGGCCAATTGGCAGAGCCGAGTCTCTAGGGCCCTTACGAAAGGATAGGAAGGTTGGGGTCTATGACAGCACTTAGCAATAACACTTTGACTTATATAACACTTCATGGTGCTTTACAGCCCCCTCTAAGTGGTTTACAGAGTCAGCCTATTGCCCCCAACAATCTGGGTCCTTATTTTACTGACCTTGGAAGGATGGAAGGCCAAGTCAACCTTGAGCCAGTCAGGATTCAAGGAATTGCACTCCTGGCAGTGGGAATGCAGCCTTAGCCTGCAATACTGCATTCTGATCACTGCGCGACCACCGGTCTTCTTCATAAGAGTTGTTGTAAGCGGAATGTAACCCAAATCCAATGCCCATACAATTTGGTTTCTCGGGGCCTCTATTTCCAGAGTTTTAGGTCCCTTGCCTCAGCTGCCTGGCACCTATATCTCTTTATGGACTGCATGCACCATGCTGTAATCTCACTAATGCTACCGTTTCTTACACACACAAAAAGAATCAGTAAAAAGCAAGGCTTTGATGCGATTAACCAACCAATCTCTGGTGGAAAAAAAGAATCACATTTTTTCCCCACAGGAATTCCCTTTCAAACTTCATAAGTGCTTTATGCCTATTGTGTCTCCTCTCCTTCCACCCTCACTGCCATTTTGCTCTCAATCAAGGGATTTTAAGGGAATTCCCTTCAAGGCTGGGGAACATCTGAGTGTGGACCTCTTCGTACCCATCAGTCTTTTTTCCCCTTTTACATTAGTTTATTGTTAGATCTTTTTAAGAAAAAAAACATTAAATGGGTTATCTGGCATGCTGCACAAAGCAAAGTACCAACTGCAAATATTGCCTTTGTGTAAAAGAATGTCTCTGGGCCCCACAAAGGTGTTCTTAGAAAATAGCAATGGTAACTGGATGCATCCCCCAGGGCTTTATCTGTTACTATGCCAGGTGTCCAGGAAACACCCAGAACCAAGATCAGATCAAACATGGGGATGGCTAAAGGGATTAACGGAGACCAGCGTCAACAGCTTGTGCTTCAGATAAACGGGTGTCTGCAACTGGCCAGACTAATCAGGCTAAGTGTTTTCTGAACTGGCAAGCTTTCCCATGGCAACCATTTTAAAATAATGGCTACAATATACTCAAATGCCAAATCAGCTCACAACTGTCAAAAGGTTTCCTCCTCCTATAAGATCACAAAAGATAAAAGAAGTGACCCACAAGAAGCAGAGACTCATGAGAAAAGAAATATGCTAAAGAGAAGAAATACTGGAGGCTTAATAACACCTTATTTAACTAAAAAAGTAGGGAAATACAGCCAGCTTTTTAATTAGCTCTTTTTCATGTTCTGGTGTTCGGTGCAAGAGGAATTCTATTTCATTGCTAGGCACTTAAGTGGCCTAGAACAGGGCTTTTCAACCTTTTCACTCGTACCACTTTTAGGATATGGCAACATCCAAGTACCACCAGTCGCCTAGCAAGGTGTCAAAAACTTGACCAAAAAAAAAGGGAAAAAAGTGATGAAGTACAGGTAGTCCTCGACTTACAACAGTTCGCTTAGTGACTGTTCGAAATTACAATGGCACTGAAAAAAGTACCCCCCAAGCCACAGCCGAGCAAGACACCTGCCTGCCTGCAGGCGGTGCTCTTCCTGCTGTCTGAGGTTTTCATTGTTGTGAACATTTCTGTTGAGGATTGGCAGTGGGGGTGGGGTGGGGGTGTTTGGTTTTTACTCCCCCCATCTGCTGGGTGGTTGCAGCAGGTTTTGGTCACTTCACATGACCCTGGGACACTGTGACCGTCATAAATATGAATCAGTTGCCAAGCATCTGAATGTAAAGATGCTGCAACATTCCAGCTGATCGGCGCTTCTTCTGGGCTCAGCAGAAGCACTGGGATCAGCCCCGAGCTTCAGCTGGAGCCTGGCGCTGATCCTGGCGCTTCCACTGAGCCCTGACAGCCCTGCAGCTCCAGCCATCTCTCGCTCAGGCTTGTGCGGTGCTGCCACCGGTTCAGTTCATTCCCCTCCCCTGCTACCACTTTTCTAGGATGGTCACGTACCACCTGCTAGGTGCTAATGTACCACAGGTGGTACCCGTACCACTGGTTGAAAAGCCCTGCCCTAGAAGGTCCAAAGTAGGAAAATATGCTTGGCTTTGGGAACACAAAATGTTTTTTTTTTTTAAAAAAATAGAGGTTATTGTGAGTTAAAATTCAAATACAAACAAAATATAAGAAAACTGAAAAGAGGTGCAAGAGAAGATTAAAAAGAAAAAAAAGGTACAGGTAGTCCTAGTCTTATAAACACAATTGAGCCCCAAATTTCTGTTGCTGAGACCATTTTTGCTCCATTTTACGACCTTCCTTGCCATGGATGTTAAGTGAATCACTGCAGTTGTTAAATTAGTAACACAGTTGTAAAGTGAATCTGGCTTCCTTATTGTCTTTGCTTGTCAGGAGCAACCATCATAAATGTGAGTCAGTTGCCAAGCATCTTAATTTTTGATGACATAACCATGGGGGATGCTGCAACAGTTGTGTGAAAAAGAGTCGTGTCATTTTTTTCAGTGCTATTATAACTCTGAATGCTCACTAAACAAATGTTTATAAGTCGAGGACTAAATATAGTCACTTTATGACTTTTTCCAGTGCAGAAGAATACAAAAAAGAAACCTGATATTCTAGAAACAAAACTGAAATCTAAGATACGTCACTACTTATCAAGGTGGCCCCCTATTTATGTACAACCCAAGCCTGATCAGTCTGCTTAAGGTCTATTGTAATATGCTCAGTCTTATCATCCAGCTAGAAGGCAACGTCTACTCAATCTTGATTTTCTTGGGGAAAAAAAACCCAAAACCTCTAAGCAAGAATAAACATGAATAATACACAGATATAATTTCGCTGGAAGTCTCCATTCTAAACTGGGAAACCAAACAAAAATCTTGTAAGAAGGCAATGGCAAACCAATTTTGATGTCGTTAAGGAAACTGCATGGATGCATTTCATGTTACCAGGGATCAAGTTCAATTTGAAAGAAATTAGATTTTGGTCTTCTAGCACTTATTAACTTGTTTCCTCCCCTTTTTTTTCTCCCTAACCACCCCAAGCTTCCAATATTTGGCTTTGTTCCAATACGCACTGTATTAAGGCAGAATTAAATGGAAAGCTACAAGAATGTAAATTTGCATTACCCTCAAGGATTTCCTAATGGAAAGAGCTACACATTAAAAGAAGAAAGCCGGATGGGCATGTATGTTGGTGAGACTGGCTGCAATTATATTACATGCCAGCTCCACCGCAAGGAAACAATTAATTCAACTTATAGTCTGCTCCAATCATGTCTGATTTTGAGCAGTTTGTAATTTTCTTTCTTCACAGGAAGTCCCCTAGAATATGGAGGCTTCTCCCAATTAGACAAACAGGTTACTCTCCTCGTCTTATGCTGATTTTCCCAAAAGCTATACTCATAATTACTGCATGACACCTACACTACAATAAAAGTTACACTTAACAGTGGTAACTATATCTTTTGTTTTCTTAATAGCATTTCTAAAAAATGGTTCATTAAGGACAATACATCCAACATAATACTTAATGTTGAGCAGCCAACATAGCAGCCTTGGTTATGATTCTCTTTCTTTGAAAGCTTTTTCACATCCAATATTGTGTGACTACATAATCATCAAAGCACCTCAGTGCAAAGTCAGTTTGCACAATCTTGTAAAAATTCAAGAACTTTTAGTTAAAATTTGGCCTAAAATAATAAAAAATAGATGTTATAAACATCAGCATTCTTTCCAACAGTTAAGACTGTCCTACACGTAATTGCTTATGTGCCAGCAAATTGTAGCACATAGCCAAACTTGATTATTGTTGAAAGTGAAGTAATGTTGTTCCAGAGTTGGAACTTAATAGGGGATAGCCTGGGAAATCCTGGACTGTTGACTAAAAATAAAATAAAATAAAATAAAATAAACTGGAAAGTAGGAAAAAATGCTTGAAGAAGTCAAACTGATCTTTTATCACTGCCAAGAAAACTGCATAGATTGGCTATCCAGGAATGAGTTTGAATTAAGGGCATCTTTATACTCATTTAACCTTCCAAAGGTCAAAAAGAACAACTGTAATTATACAAAATGCTGAGAAAGCACAACCATAAAAATCAACTGTAGTGGAGAAGTGAGAAACATACCAAGTTATCACACTCAAGATATTTGGTCCAAAACAAACTAAAAATCTCATGGAATATTTTAAGATTAGTATCTTACTTGCTCTCTTAAGAAGTGGTTAAGTGACATCTGACATTCAAAACCAGAAATAAGTGGGGGGGGGGGGAATGAACACGTTTTTAAATTCTACATTTCTCATATAACATGTTCATAATTTATATCAGGGGTGTCAAACTCAATTTCATTGAGGGCCGCATCAGCATTGCGGTTGCCCTCAGGGGGCCGGGTGGGTATGGCTAGGGTGGGCGTGGCCTACTGGGTGGGCGTGGCTAGAGTGCGTATGGCCTATTGGGTGGGCATGGCCAGCTCTACATCATTCGCATCAAGGGTGCCTATGGGGGCCTGGGCAGGTGTGGGACAGATCGGAGGGTCTCTAGGCCAGGGCCAAGGCAGTGGGGGCCATTCCCTCACTGTTTCCAGGATGGCTTCGCGGGCCACATGAAACCACTTCGCGGGCCGGATCTGGCCCCCGGGCCTTGTGTTTGACATGTCTGATTTATATGAAATACTGTGGCGGTCCGTGACTGTAATAAAGATTGAAATTGAATATGAAATACACTCCATTTTTTTTTCCTGTGTCACAACTCCATTCACAAACAGATGGGGGAAAATAGGCAATTAAGTGGCATGGTAAGGTGGCAACAGCACAGAAATCCACGTGGGAGTAGCCAAGAATGTAGCTGAAAGGATTGAGCAGCAAGTTTCAGCCTATGATTAAAAACAAGCATAAGAGAAGCTGCAGAGAGAAAAAATACTCCTGCTTACTGCCTTTTCATTACAGGCTTCCTTTAGGCAAGGACTGCTACCGTATCTGCCTAGAAGATACTATGGAGTATTGCAGGGATGTCGGCCATGACTTTGCATCCCCTATCTAGTAGTCCTTTTTTCAGGCAAGTGACAAATGCTCTTCTTTATATAGAAAAGGCATAATAAAGGCTGTCAAAAGGGATTTAACTGCAGATTTTTCCTAAGTTCATGGTGAATTTTGGTCACTCTTGATAGACCTTAAGACCTCCATTTTTCACAAAATGATGCTAGAGGCACATGAGCATCAAATAACTATGATCCTGATCCTCAATAACTGAAGAATCAGACAAACAGTAGATATGTTATGTCTAACACTGGTATTCAAAAGAACTTCATACAATTAATCTTTCATACACACTATAAAGAGGCCAGTCAGTATAAGGGACACAATTTCTTGCTGGTAACACAACTGTTTTTGTTTCTGGCTAAGTAAAGTTTGGTGCTGTGTAATTCAATAAGAACTCTTTGTAATTATATTTAAGAATCTCTCTCTCTCTTGCTCTCTCACATTTTTTTGCACAAACCACACTCATCGTTGCTGCTTTTGTACCTTTGTCCATTGCAGGCTTTGCAGTTTGATTACTACTCTCTGTCAAGTCACTTCATTCTCTTTTATCCTTTGTTCTTTTGCTATCATTTGACCACAGCCTTCAAGCTCTTGCCTCTTTAGCAATTTTATAAATCTAACAGTAGAATGGGAAATATTCCAGAAGCAACAATTCTTCTGACCAGCTAACATCAATCCACAAAAATGTTTTCTTTCTTTCTCTTTCTTTCTTTCTTTCTTTCTCTTTCTTTCTTTCTTTCTTTCTATCTATCTATCACAAAATACAGTGTTAACAATGCAATAATCAAGGCTTTGCATAACAAACTCATTTACTGGGGGAAAAGCCAGGTCTTCACAATTTTCTGGAAGGCTATTTCCACCAAGTTTTTTAAAGCTGATTATCTGGAAATGGAGTCATATTTGACTGGCTCCCTTTTACTGCTAGAAGATAAAGCTATATATGTGGCGATTCATTAAGAACACTATCAATGCATCTTCTGATATAACTTCAGGAATTAAAAGCTGACAGGTCTGTGGTTTAATTTAATCTCTGTATTAAAAATTTATCACACTGAAGTTACCATCTTAAACCAGCAAACTTTCCAGCTGAATTTTTTCTATATATTAGGCATCAATATACCAGACACAGAAATGAATTACCTGACTTATATACCGTACAACTGATAGCCAAGTAAGAGAAGATCCTAGACAAGCATTTAAATCAAAAAACTATAGCTATGCATTTAAACAAGAGTGGCACAATATACAAAATATAATTAATGATCCCTATCACACCTGGTAGAGCTCTGTGTCTCCCTTTCACCATAATGGATACTGGGGTGAATCTGCCTTTGGGCATTTTTTTCCCCTTAGGAAATACAAATGGTAGCAGAAAAAAGGAGTGGGAAATGGGAACAGTTGGTACAGGCAAAAATCCCCTCAGTAATTGGTTGCATGGTGATTTTTAGGCCTACATCTTTTTTAACAAAATCATTCCAGCTGTTCCTGGCAACATCTGTTGTTACCAGCAATCAGACCTGTAACATCTGCAGGTTCCTCATTTATTTGTTTTAAAGAAAGATAACGTAATTTTAACCAATATAATACTTAAAATTGAAATATAGGTGTGCTTTTCCAGAAGGTCTACTATACCAAATGAAGAGATGATATAATTTAAAGCCTGCTCTAGTCACCACCCATACCCAGCTGAACTGGTCCCAGTTTAGCATCCGATTCTCAAGGCTGCTTCCTTGCCTCTGGAAACTTAAAACAGATGTCATAGTTTAGTATCTATGGTCAGGTAATCAAAAGAACTCCAAGGGGATTCCCACATTACTTCTGCTGTTCCTTCTCCTCCACTGTGACATTTCTTCCTTCCATTTCAGAGTTTTGATTGCATGGACTTTTGTATTTATTTTTCCTTAAGCAAACTCACTGGAATAGATCTAAACCAATAGTTAAATCTTAAACAAAAAAGCAAATTAGATGTTGAACATATGAAAGAATTCCTAAAAACAATTAGAATAGATAATAACTTTAGATAACAATTGTGGAATTGTAATTATTATGTTTTTATTTGTCTCTTTTGTTAACATTTTTATGCCTTGGATCAGTGTTTCTTAAAATATTTTTCTCTCAGGACCCATCCCACTTTTAAAATTTATGGAGAAGCCCAAAACAGCTTTTGTTTACATTGTTTATATTTATCAATATTTACTATGTTAAAAATTAAAATTGACACATTGGCTGCCATTACTGCTTCTCACAATTCTTTGACAGGATTTTAATATTGTACTATTTTTCAACATAGGCTGGCAGATAATTCTGATTTCACACTCTCTTGTTTGGTGACATTACAATACATTTTGAGATTTCAGCTGTATATCTAAACAATTCAGAACTTACATTACTATTTGCCTATACTATTCTATCACGTTGAAACATTTTAGGAATGGTTTTCTCAAAGTAAAATGATCTCCATTCTAAAATAATACTAAGCCAAAAATATAAATCAGGTGATCATCTTAGTAACAGTTATGTAGCTAGCATATTCCATTCAAATTTCTGCAATACTGTACTCACATTCATTTGAAATGGAAAGAAAAATGCATGAATATCAATTAAACATACTACCTGTATAATATATAATGCTTCAACTCTTCTGTTTGTAGACAATTTGAAGTAGGTCCCCAAAAGTGTAGCCTTTCTGTTAATGTCCTTATTTGACTTGTAATTTCCATAAATATTAACCACCTAGCAAGGTGTCACAAACTTGACAAAAAACAAACAAAAAAAAACCACCCTGTTCATAGTCGCAATTGCACTGAAATGACTTATGACCATTTTTCACACTTATGACCATTGCAGCATGTCCAGGGTCATGTGATTTATATTTGGATGCTTGGCAACTGATTCATATTTATGATGGTCACAGTGTCTCATGGTCATGTGATACCCTTTTGCAACTTTTTGACAAGCAAAGAAAATGGCAGGGCTGCTGTTGGCCAAGTGCTAAGGCAGGACTTCTTTCCCTCCCTCTTTCTCATGCCCACCTTCTTCTGAAGGAAGAATTTGAAACCCCCCACCCACCCCTATTTTCTCTCTTCCATATATTCATCAAACAAGGAAAAACCTCCAGAGACAGAAAAGACAAGCTGCTGAGTGAACTAGCTTAAAAAGGCACATTCCCCTTTAAGAATTAGCTACTGGATAGAAAGGAAAGTTAAGGACCTGGCAGCCAGCACTTAAGGAAGAAATGTAGTAAGTATTGGCTGCCGGCTAAGGCAGCCTCCCCAAATGGCTTCATTCATAAGTAAAGGAATGTTACAGGCAAAATCCATTCAGGAGAAAAATACTTCAAAATCCCTTACAAAACTTACAGTCAACAATAACAGGAGACATCAGCCATCAGCCAAATACAAATTGCCAAACACTTCTTAAGAACACAAAGCCCCCATTGCACAAATCCCAGAACTTCAGTCACAAAAGCACATAAGAATCCTTCCACTCTCCATCTCCCTCCCTCCCTCCCTGTCTCACCTACAGCTGATGCTACCTTTCTTCATTCCTCGTGGAGGGCAACCCCTCCTCTGCTGCATTTCTTGCCTGTTTGTTGCTGCCAGCACAGGTGGCTGCCACAGAAGTTGTAGATCAGCTCATGGCCGGCCGCCCCCCCCCCCCTTTCACCTTCAGTGCAGCTAGAGCTGACTCCACCTCCTCCCAAGGCTCCTTATTTTCTCTCTCCCTCTCCCACTCAAACTGCCTCCTTTTATAGCCTCTCCTGTCTCTGCCCCCCCTTTCTCAGGGGGGAGGGCGAGCCAGAAGTGAGCCTGGGGCCTTTGCCTCCCCCCAGCCACTCTGCAGCTCCAGAGGACTCTCTCACAGTAAGTCCTTGCCTGCGCTGGCTCTTTCCCTCCCCCATTACACTTGGCTAGGCAGGGCTGCGTACCACCTGCCACTCGTTAATGTACCACAAGTGGTAGGCATACCACCAGTTGAAAAGCCCTGGTTTAGAGACTATTCAAAGTTACAACAGTATAAAAAGAGCTTTGCAATCACATTTGCAAAAACCATTGCAATGTCCTAGAGCCACACACCACTGGTGAGCTTCACAACTAGTTTGCAACAAGCAGTTAATGGTGAAGACAGAAGAAAAAAATGTTCATCATGGTCACCAGATGTTTTACTTAGTAACAGAGTTGCTGTTCCCAATTGTGACTGCTAAGCTAAAACTACCTGTACTAGAAAATATCGAAATCATTGTGGTTGTACTTTCTTACTACCATATTGAGCGACACAGGAAGTTGTTAGATAAGGAGACAAACTTTTGGGGACAATATCTTAACAAAAAATAAAAAAGGAGGGGGGAAAATGTGACTTTTAAAAAGAAACATTTACTCACCAGGATGGACAACATTAAAACTAAGAAACAAATAAAAATAAATGTGTTGCTAGATCCTTTAAGTCCAATAATTGATTTATCAAGAGAAATAAAATGCATTTAATCTATGTGAAAGGCTACCTACTATATATCTCTATTAGCTTCACTATTCCATTTCGCTCTGCAGCAGAATAGCAGCTGTAACTAATGACTTTACTTAGTATGATTTTACTGTTCAAAAGCAATGATACACAGCACTCAAACTGAGATATCTAGAACAGGGGTCTTCAAACTTGGCCCTTTTATGACTTGTGGACTTCAACTCCCAGAAGTCCACAAGTCATAAAAGGGCCAAGTTTGAAGACCCCTGATCTAGAATATTTAGAATATCTTGTTTCTCCCAGACAAGACGCTTTATTTAGAACAGTAAGTCAAGGTAAGCGGAGGTTTACTCTGAAGGCAAGTATGCTTATAAATTCTAAACAGAAATCTTTTAATACTATTGGAGCGAAATGTTCCTTTAATTTTAATTCAGAAAAAGATGGCTACCACAGTGATGTTGATGTTTGGGAAACACTTTTCACTCTGCTGCATAAAAGCCATACCCTTAGCAGCACAAACACTAAAGGCACAGCCACAAATATGTCTGCTTTCCCCTAAATATCACAGCAATGTGATAATAAGGTTTGATTTGGAGCGATGAGGCATATTTAATGACTTTGGGTAGGGGAACTACTGATAATTCCTACAGTACTTGTCAAGTACAGAATGCTACCTTGTCTGTTAAAGTACAAATATCAGACTATACTACAGTAGGTGCACTGGATCTACAGATCAGGCTCGCAATCTTATTCTTTTCTTTCTTGGGTTCTTATTTTTTCAAATCAATACAAATACAATACATCAGCCAATATGATGTGGAAGTAAGAGTACTGTACTGTATTAGGACAAGATATTTAAAGCACTTTCCTATCCAGGCAGGCACCATTTTTGGCTAGTTATCATCTCTTCTTCTGTCACAATTAGGCTCAGTGACGAAGTAAAAATAAATGGGCAGGTGGGAAGAGAGAATTACAGGCTATCTTGAGCCTCTTGAAGGAAGGGAGGAGTCATCAATGCAGCCTTCCTGAAAAACTAGTTCATTACAGCCAAAATGAGCTAGAATATTCCTAGCCCAAACCATGGCACCAGTGTAGTCAAGCATCATTAATTCAAAGTCCATCTCTTGCAGTCATTTTATTTTATTAATCAAATTTCTATGCTGCCAATTTTATTTCATGAGTTGGAACAAAATTGCTCAGTTAGGGCACATAAGGACCAGAACATACTTTTAATATCTACTTGAAGAAGTATTTTTTCCTGAAGCTTCAGGAGAATCAAATTGCAAATAAACTGGCCAATCAACCAGGTCAGTGAAGAAATGCGCACTGAAAAACCTTTGCCTTTATATTCTTCTCATCACTGAAGGGAAGGCAAAGGCAAATAGATATAGCACTGTTCCAAATAAAGATCAGAAACTCCCTAGACATAACTCTACTACATATCTCCACTGCAGCAGAAGAATTGGGCTACAGCACTATTGAAGAAAATAATTTAACTTAGGCAAAGAATAGGGAAGCATTAATCACTGAAAGTCATCTTAAACCAGGAAATAGGGGGCTTTTTTAAAATAGTTTTTAAGTACCCGCAAAAAAAAACAATAATTTGGAGGAGAAAACAGCCATAGACCTTTGACATATCCCTCTAGGATAGGATCTTTATTTTAGAATTCTGGAGTACCTAATTTCATTGTTACCACATACTTGTAAGCAGAAATGATGCATCCAGAATGACATGGCACCTTCATTGCAGAGAAGCAAACTCCTTGAATAAGATGACATCATTAGAAGACTCAAACATCAGATGGCTGCAAATGATCCAAGCCTGATCTTGTTTTTAAAAAGTTCAGCAGGCTGTTACATCTAGTATAAAACACAGAACATATTCCAAAGCAATGCATACTACAATGTTTTTAGTGCAGGATTTTGAGCTAGGCCACCAGGATTGAAATAGCTCAGTACAAGGACAAGACTAATGCACCACAAGGCAAATACTAATCAACTGTTTCAAAAGAAGAGATCTATTGTATCTCTCCACAGATAACACATGTGTTCTGTAAATTAGCTTCAGAAAATCTTTTTTAAAAAATAATTTTGTATTAGAATTTTTATACAAAAAGGAAATACAAAATGGACATATTATTTATGTACTGTATTGGCAAGAAAGAATATAATCCACAGCAAGTTTATCTGGTCAAATGATCAAAGTTAACTGAATCAATAAATAGCCTAAGAGTGATTTATTCAACATTCTTGATTATGAATTCATCAGCACAAAATAGATCTTCTGCATCAGTGCATTTACAGAGATTTTCAAACTGTGTCCTATATAGGAACAGATCTGACAAAATACAACCAAAGAATTGTACTCAAGTTTTACCACTGTGAAAGGGAAACTAAAGAGACAGTTACTATATTCTTACTCTGCCCTTTTCTGCACCTCTCCTAGGTCAATAATATTAGGATACCGTGTAGAAATGTACAGAACACTCCAATGGTGCACTCTAGGCTTGCCTAAGGGTATATATTAATATAGGTAGAATATCCTTGTATAAAGTATTGTAATACGGGCAATTCTATTTCCAATATACTTCCTCTGTGATTCCAAGCATCTAGACATGAGAAATCTAACTTCCAGACACCATAATTTCCAGGATTTCTGGAAACTAGATTTCTCATTTCTAGAACAATATTTCAGAGTCCAAGTGAGGATTACTGAAGTCTATTACTATTGTAGTGAAACCTTGTTTTAACAGTCCATCTTGGGGACGTGTGTGTGTCTTAGTTGCAGTTAAAATGTTAAATTTATGAAAGAATATTGTTGTGGCAATTTACATCATTTGCATAAGGATATTAGTAAGAATATCATGTAAATGATCACAGATGTGTTAATTGCCTCATTAAGATTAGTTTAGATGCAACTGGCATGCATTATTCTAAGGGCTGTCTCTGATCTGCTGCATCCACCAAACTAGTCTTTTAAAACAAGTCTCTTTTTCATATGGCTCTAATTTCATTTTTCATCTACAGTTCAGTTTCAGTTTCCTGGTTCAAGGGGATATGAGTGATAGTGTACTCCTAGTAATTTGCTTTTACACAAATAAAACAGGGAATCCTGTTGTTTGATAGAAAAGCCTGTCTCATTTATGTCTTCTAAACTTTATGGAATTCCATGACTTCAACAAACAAGGCAACTCTGTTCCCAATATACCCTTCCTGAATGAATATCCAGAGATAATTGTACCCTATTATGCATCAACACTCAAACTGTTCTCTTGTGGCTTAGAGATTTCTGGCATATACAAATAAGTACATATGGAGACTCACCTTGAATTTTCTATGCCGTGCACCTTTATCCTTGTGATTTTCTTGATGGGTTATATTTATTTCCTAGCTATATCCCCCCCAAGCAGATACAAAGATTTTCACTCAGAGGTGGTTTTTCCCAAACCAGATATACTTCCCTTCCTATCATGTTCCAATCTCCTGAGAATCAGTCTACAGAAACAATGTATGAATAGCAGGACCAGTCTCCTGTATTACATTTGCTATATTATCATTTTAACCAAACACATTTAGATTAAAACAGATTACTTGTCAGGCAAAAGCCAAAGATGTCAATCATCGGACTCTTGCATCATCATATTCTAGGAGAGGTCAGCTACTACACACAAGAAAAACAGTTTGCCGAGTCCATCAATGAAATCAAAGGACAAACTCCAATGTTCTTGTTAGTAATTTAAGCAAGTGATAGCTAAGGAAGGGAAAAAACTAGGCTTTGGGTGGCTGGAACTTAAGATACTGATTTACTGGATGACCATGGGCCTAAACTATAATTTACAGAATTATCATGAAAATAAAGTGGGAAAGAAAGGCAACCATGAAAGCTACTGTACCACGTTGGGGGGAAAAACACAGGTTTACATAATTTCATTTTAAATATATGCAGTATTTGTTTGTTGACTTTTTTAAAAAGATGTATATGACTTCTACTTAACAGTAACTGAATGAAAAACAAGGTTTAAATTTACAACCCAAGGTCTGTTCTATGCTTTTGTTTTCATTGAAGAAATATATCTTACAAATTATTACCAAAATATTTTATACAATTAAAGAAATTTGACTTTTAATATCATTCACATCTGACCATAATTCAGATGCTCTCTATATTAGTAATATCTTGAAAGATAGCATTCTAGAACAGTCAGTATTGTGACATCACTGCTATTGATCAACAGAGACTACACTTTGGACAAATCTCAAAAGAAGATATTTTGTTACCTATCTGGGACAATTTAACAAATAATCTAAACTTTCCTATTCATGTTATACATATATGACAAATTTATAAAAATAAAAATAACATCAAGTAACCTAAAAAGCACAATACTGTATTTTCCCCTCTAAGGTTTCACTGCTGGATTTTGAAACAAAATTTGAGCAGGGTTAAATAATTTGCAAGTAATGAAATCATTTAAAAAGTTGATTATCAGGGGGAACTAGTCCAGCAACTTCCTTTATGCAAAAATATGAAATGAATCTCTTCCCAGTTCTCCACATACAATTAAGTTATGAGTATGAGGAATGAAGTATAAACTTACTTTAAATCTTGCAACCATTCGTTCAAGTTGTTTACATTATTTAATAGTGATATTATTCCTGTTTCCCAATATGAACACAATGGCTCCTATTATAAATTCTGGATGATTTTCATTTTTTTGATTCAGTTCAAAAAAGTATCAGATGATCTTCCAGTACCAGTCTCCTGAAACCCTGAACTGAATGACACCTAGGGATGTGCAGGATCTTAGACTTATATTTTAAAATATTAGGAACTTGGAAGAGGGATAGAGTCTTTCCTTCTCCACAGCAGGAAAAGACACATTTGATTTGGTAGCAGTGCTCTTCTGTACTCCCCAAAACACATTTTTCTCTTTGAATCTAAAAACCTACAAAGTCCTAATTCTTCCCCTCCTTTTAACTTATACAGCTTATAAACACTGGAATCATTAATATTTCTCCTAGGTTTCCAATGCTTCAGAAGAAAATTTTGCACTTCCTGAAAATTATCAAATGTAGCATAATGCAGGAATAGTCAATTCTATACTGCAAGAGGCATAGTTTGCAGGTATACTATAGCCAAATAAAAAAATTGGCTATCTGAATAAGCATCTGCATTTATGATTTGGTTTATATATATATATTAACAAGCAAGTTATGGTTTGTATCTTTGGATTTTTGTTCTCATCTTCTTTAATTTGGAAAATCTCTGAAGCTATGTATATACACAACCCATTTCTAAGCCTATGTCACATCTTTCATAAAATGTCCATTACAATACATTAACAATTTCATATGAAAAATCCGTTCTACCAAACATTAATATTTATGGTACCCTTTTTCAGGTCGGTTTTTATATTTCATTTAATATTTTCAGAATGAATAAATTCTTTAGCATTAAATCTGTAAGACAAAACATTCATCACCTTAATATTTGCTATGATTAACCTATAATATATGTGCCCTCTAACTCCAAGGCCTAAGGAAGTAGGAGTACTAGTCAAAAGATTTTCTAGAATCTTCCAAAAAGAGAGCTTTCGGTAGTATTTTAGATTTTTGTTAGGACTCCCTTAACCTCAAGGCCAAAGTCAACTGAAAATAAGTTATCCGTATCTTAAAATATCGGAGCCCACTCTTATCCCAAAGGCATCACTTTCTGCCTATTTTTCAGGATATCTTTTGTCATATAAGATGATCCCAGAAGTATGCATAATGAACCTCTCTTTGAACGGATTGTTCTAAAATCCAACATTAAGGTAGTGGGCACTACCCCAACAAATGCCACCCATAACATATCTGAATCCCGTATCCCTCCCCCCCCCATTGTACCCTAAAGAATGAAAACTGGTAATATAGTTTACCTACACAGGGGGAGAAAACTACTTTTGCAAAAAAGTGTCTATAGATACCTAATCAGACGACCAAACATTTCTACAAACTCAACACTATATAAATTTACCCATAGGGCTTTGGGGGAGATACTTTCGGCTCAGTGATGCAGCCTCGGATAGTGAACCTTTCCCCTGCTTCCCTCCCCCCTCCCCGTTCCAGATCTAGATTATTTGCACAAGGTTCAAGTCTCACTTTGAATATCCTCCTCCTCCTCCTCCTCCACTAAGCAGCATTTGGATTTTAACAACTGCAGCCAGAGATAATTACCGACCTCATTTTCAGGTACGGTAGCTTACACACTACGCATCGAGGGAGGGAATTCCTATTGAGGTTAACTGCAACCTCCCATTTAGGCAATCTGAACTCAAGTTGACAAGGCGGCCCCGGCCCTTCTCTCACTCTCTCTCTCTCCCCCCACGCGGAGACCCCCCACAAACCCTCCGATCAGGCTCAAGACAGGAGAGCACCCAGCTGCTCCTCAATCACCAGAGAGACATTAGCGTGCAATCCCGGAATCGGGTTTGCCGTCAGCGAAGAGAAGGCTGCGACAAAACCAAGACCTAAGAAGCGCGTCCGGGGATTCAAACGCAAAGGCCGAAGGGAAGTCGGTCTCCTCCATCCTGCAACGTCAAAGGGCGAGGCGCGCTTTTCCTCCCCTCGCCCCCTCCTCAAACCATCCTTGCCTCGGCCAGGGAGGCAGGCAGGAAGCGCTTCTCCGCTCTCCCTTTCCAGGGAAGAAGCATCGCCCATCCTTCTTCCTTCCAAGGAAGGGCCAGCGGGGCGGCGAGAATTCACCCAGCGAGGGGAAACCCCCCCCCCCGCGCAAAGACGCCGCCGCAGCGCCTACAGGTCTTTTCCTGGGGAAGGAGGGGGGGTCTCCTGCCCGCTTCTTTCCTCCCGCCCTCGCCGCCAAAAGACCCCCGTAGCCCGGCCCCTCGCAAGGCACGCCCTCCTCTTCACGCTAGCCAGCCAGCCAGCCAGCCCAGCTGAATCCAGCCACTCACCGGGTAGGGGTTCCTCCCGCCCGCCGGTCCCTCCTCCCTTCCCTCTACACAGGCCGGGGCTGCAGGGCGAAGCCCAAGATCCCCTAAGCAGGGGATGGTGCGGAGGTAGCAGCTCCGTGCCTTCGGAGGGGAGGGAGCAGGAAATGGGTAGGCGAGGGCGGCAGCGGGGAGGCTCTGGCAGGCAGCGGCGGCGGCCCAGGCCAGGCGGACCACCAACCCCAACTTCGTCGGTGATAACAATGGGACAGCCGGCGCAGCGTCGCCTTTTATAGGGAGACGGCCACGTGATGCGCTCCGGCCTCTCCCCGCCCCCGTACGCATGGCGCCGCACTCGCGCGGCAACATGGGAAACGTAGTCACCCACAGAAGGGCGGTACTTGCGCAATAGAACGGGGGGAGGGGGGCGGGCGAGCCCGGGGTGGGACAGTTTGTCCAGGTAAGGGCGGCATCCGAGGTGAGGATGAAAAGGACCACGTAGCGCTTTGAACGCTGGGAAATGGAACCCAGCGCTTGCTAAAATTAGGTTCCTGAATGCAACCTGGCGGTTGGTAGTTTGCGCTAAAAGTATTCCTTAAAAAAGTAAAACAGCGGACAAGCCTGGTGGTAAACGATCCAGACAGAGGGTTACCAGCCTGTCCTTTCAAGTTGCCATCTTATTCTGAGTGAGTCTAATTTTAAAAACAAGGTAATCTTGTATACTATCTAGATAGTGGAGGAGCACTTTTCCCAGAACTGCTTGAGGTTAAGATGTTTGCGGGTGTGCAGAGTGCTATTTTATCACACTCTGCAGTCATGACACATCTGCAGAGCATGGGGGCCAGTTTCTTTCGACTAACAAAATAAAAAGAAAAACGTTAATGTAGGATAGGGTTCAGATGAGAATCATAATACTAAGTAAACAACTGCAGGACTGTTTCAGGAGTTAATAGCTCCTCTATGCTAATTATATGTGGAGGTAATTGTAGTCTTAATTTAAAAACAGGTTTAGTTAACTTGATTTTGATTTTCAGTTATAATAGATTCAGTCACTATGCTGCAATTAATTAGAAGGATCAGAAGACAGGATCAGATAAGAACCTGAGTGGGAAAAGGGAGACACCATATGCATAAGCCTACAAAAAATTGTATGTTTGTGTGACAAAGAGAAAGTGAGAGATCAATTTTTTTATAAAACTAGATGAGGTAACATACAATTTAATAATCTGAGGCATCCTTATCACACTGATTTAAAAAATCAAAATTGTCCTTATGAAAACAAAACAGAACCTTAAAAATTGTACTGACACTATAAAATATGCAAGGTTCTAGACCTTCAGAATGTTCATCTAATTAATTCAAAAATCAGAAGGCTGTATTGAACCATGACGTCTGTCATTTAGAGTCATTCTCAAGCCATTCATTGCAACAACAAAACCTTTGAGTACAGTATAGTAATGACAAAGTTATAATCCTTTAAGATACTGATTCGATTTACACATTACACTGAACCATGTTTTGTTTTGTCAAGCTATATTGCCCTGATTACACTTTTGGCTTGATTGTCCCAAAGGTGCTTTTCAAAAAGCAAATGAACTTTGTTTTTCTTCACAGATGTTTCACTTCTCATCCAAGAAGCTTCTTCAGGAAAAAGCACTTTTAGGACAACCATGACCTGGATGATTATGGCCTAACAGAATATGTGAATCCAGTCACTGACATCCAAGTCCCATTGGATGTAAAAAAAACAACAACCTGAACAGGCATTTACAGAATACACAGAGTTCTTGTTGAAATTATAGATACGAACTCTCAAGTTCTAAGTATACCATTTTTACTCCCTTGGATCCCAGGATAGAAGAAAATTGGGAAATAAAGACATTTAATATTCCTGTGTAGTTCCATTTTTAAATTTTGATTGGTCCCTTCCACTCCCTTCAAAGTTAGTCTCAACATTCAATCTAAGAATACTGCATTTTTACTGTATGTAGTCAGTGCCCAGATCTTAAATACTGCAACACTTTTGCTCACCACTAGATGGAGTGGCAAGAAAGGAAAATACATTTGGGGAAACATGCCTATTGACAAATTGAACAAGTACAAAATTCAGCCCTACCTAATAAAACAGATACTTGAAGGAGAAATACCCTACTCAGTTTCCATATGGTAAGAAATATCTGTTTTGGACTTAATAATCTGAGTCAAAAATCGCTTTTACTTTGTAACCAATCTTTTGGATATCACTAGAGTGTGGGATAAAATTAATGCCATCCAAAAATAAGTGCAGATGTATTTAAATATGACATAGATATTAAATGTCATATCCATAATGGCTTAGTACTAAATAGCTTAGGCTACATGACAAAGTAAATCACAGCCTGTTTTCTTTTAAGATCATGCCCCTTTTATATTTATCTTATTTGTTAAATTTTTATGCCACCCGTCTCACATAGAGGCAACTCTAGGTAGCTTACAACCAATAAAAATAGGATAAAACAAATTTTGGTCAAAAATACACATGTGGTTACAGAAAACGTTAAGAAAACATGTAGATTTTAAGCCAGAATTATTTCTTTTAGGTATAATTACAGAGATCTATGACAAAAATGCATATATTTAATTTATTAAAAACAGCGAGAAGTGCATTTGCACAGTATTGGAAAAATGAAGAAACACCACTGGAAAAAGACATAATTAGGAAAATTTTAGATTGTGCAGAAATGGACAGGCTCACGTTGAAAATGAAAGGGAAAGAAGACACAGAATATTTCCAAACATGGGATAATTTTTATAAATGGCTGGAAAAATGGAGTAGAGTAAAAATGGAAGGTGTATTACTATTAATGTTAAATATGCTAACCCAGACAACATGTTGTTTATTAAGCACTAAAGATTTGTAACTATAAAAACTTAATAAAAACAAAACAATAAATATTAACACTAAAATTCACTTAAGAATTAACAAAGATGGCAACAAAAGAAGCAAGATGCACATGGAGAATAGGCGGGATCTTATCTCAGTCCATTAACCACTTCCAGTATGACATGCCTGCATCGGGGCCTCAGGCCAATTGGCATAACCAAGTAGTCAGGCTCTTTTGGAAGGCCAAAATTCTTTGAAAATTACAAAAAGAATGAAACCAAGAGCATAAAAATAAACTAACAAATAGGAAAACTCAGACCTTCAGCATTATCTATCATTATGGAGGAATACAACTGTTCCCAGCATGTAAAGTGTCTGTTAAATAGTTGTTTTTTAAAGTGAATCAAAACATATCCTTCATAGTAGGATTTGGTTCATGTCACTATTTATTGTCAGCATTCTCAGCATAATTTTTGTCATTTCTAATATGCAAATTAAATTGATTCAGCCCAAGAGTTTAGATATGGATAAATTAAGAATCTGTCTGGGCAAAATATAGTCAGAAATTAACTTTCAGAAGATTGCCAGGAAGTCTAGAAGCAGCAATATGCATTTTACTATTAAAATTATGAAGAGTCTATAGTTGAGATGCTTAAGGATTAAACAAAATCAGATTTTGACTAGAAGGGTCAAATTCTAGGTAGCACCATTAATAGAGTTCTCAATTACCATTTACTGTATACCATCCTCCCCCAATCTATGTTTTTCAGAGATGCCAGAATACAACTCTGCTCGCTCCAAACCAGCGTGGCCAAAGATTAAAGGGAAAGGCCAGTTTATATTAACTAATTACCCGCTACCACTGTGATGCGTGTTCACATAAAGCTCTTATTTTTAACTGAAACCCATGCCTATTAAGCAAATTAGTACTTTTTGTCAGTAGTCCTAGTGGGTGTTTTGCAATAGAAAAAAAATTATAGCATCTTTTTGGCAATTTAACAAAACATTTTAGGCCTGCAACTGCATAAGAAAGTAATGCATATATGGCTTAACTATCCCTGGCAGTGACCTCCTGTGATATTGTTAAGATTTTAAGGTGTACAGATACCTCCTGCAATTGCTGTCACAGTACACACAGTGTGGATTTTTTTTGTCTGAATATATTACTAATGAATACGCAGACATTGTCTCCTAAGAGGCAAATCTCCTGCTGGTCTCCTCCATACTCTTCATTCAGAATGTTTTCACAGTGAGAAATACATTCTGAGCCATAGTTATTTACTACAGTTAAATGCCCGTATTTCCACATGCTTCAGGGGTTACTTTCATGTTAAGAGATTACTACTGCTTGCCCTTATATCTCTAGCTTTTAATTTTGCAACAGCTGATCTGTATTTCTACCTTAAGTACTTTCCTGCACAAAATGTCTTCTTCCCTCCTGTTAAAAATGTTTTTTTAAAAAAAAATCATGAAAAAAATAGGTTTCTGCTAAAATTGCTAGAATTGTATTTGCCTTGCTAAAGCCATTATGTATCCAAAATGAAGCATCCAGTTACATGAAAAGATATTTAGCATCAGTTGTGCATTTTGAAAATGGAATACAGTACAGAACATTTATCGCAAAATTCAACTGGCACATTAATATGTTTGCGCCACTTGTTCTTCCTCACTTTTCTTTTCAAGCCTATATCCTCAATGTATTTCAACTTGTGCCAATGATTTAGGTAAACCTTGTTTCTAACACTGCACACATAACACAAAACGTTTATCCTTCAGAAAACGTAGTAGTTGAAATACTTGGGAATTACATTTCTTCCAATTTCTAAACAGCTTAGTTAGGCTTGTAGCCAAAAGCAAAATTAAAGAAATCTAAGAGTACGCTGGGGATAAAAATGAACCAGTAAAAAACTAAATTATCAGAACTGTACAGTGCTTTGAGTTTTGATTCCAAAGAGTACTCTGGAGTGTGAATGTAGTGCCTAGTAAAGTCAAAGGCACTTAATTCTGGGATGGATTAAATTGCAACTAAAATTTATAAGTCCTAGGCTGGTATACAATTCTTTCATTGGCTTAATAGATGGAGAGCAACATCTCTAGTGACTCAGTAGGTACAATCCTACTTTCTGGGAAACCATGTAAGATTTTCTGGATAAAAGTTTCAGCAGGGGAAGACCAAATCTTTTCAGCCTATTTTTCCATTTATTTTGGATTTGGGAACAGCTTTGCTTCAATAATGCTTACTTTTCCATCTCTACCCTTAAAATTGCTCCAAAATTATGCACAGCAGTTTTCTAACCATGGGCAGTCCCAAAGAAAACAGCTCCTCTCCACCTTTCCTACAGTCCTGGATCAAAGGATAATTTCTTAAAAAGTGCCTGTCAAGGAAAAAACTGTTCTGAACACCTTCACAAGGTGAAAGAAAACTGCCCAGTTGCTCTGATTTATTTTGAAGCAAATGAACAGGAGGAAAATCTTTTCTGAAGAAAGGGATTTTTTGACTTTGCATCTGCTTTGTACTTGACAGTTAATATTCCACACATCAGATAATTTAACTTCCCAACAATCTTTGCTGATGGATCAGCAAAGTAGTGACTCTGAAGGGTATTTGTTGCCTTAACTAACAGCTGGGTTGCTAGTAGGCAACCAAATTGGGTTATTTATTTACTAAGCATATTGCAAAACGGCAACAAAAAAGGACATCTTTCTCCACTTATTTTTTTAAAAAAGAAAAGTGTTTGGTGTTGAGGGGTCCTGGGAACAATTGCCTGTATTTACTCCTCACATATTGAACAATCCCACCTGAATATGGGTATAATATAATCCTATGACCATGGAAGCACATTAGAGGCGAGTATGTTCTTGCACACCAGAAATTATAATGAAGTAAAGTGTAAAACAAGAATGACATATTTGTTTCACGGTTAGAGAAAACAATGGAAATACACCTTTTCTCTTAAACCATTGCTCCCCCCACCTTCCCTCTCATATATTGGTGTGTGTGTGTGTGTGTGTGTGTGTGTGTGATTTGCATGAAATAGTCCATTGCAGGATGAAAGGCTGGAGTCTACTCACTGAAGGTTATGGAGTGTAGTTCACCATATTGGTCCATTGGTGGGTTGAGAGATGTTTCTTAACTTTCCAATCCAAGGCTGAAAGAGAATGACTGGCCAGACAGCCCACTTTAAAGCCTAAGTGAGAACTAAAATGCACGGTTTCCCAGCACCTATACCAGGGGTGTCAAACTCGCAACGTCACGTGACGCGACATATTGTGACTTTTTTTTTTTTTGCTATTGCTGGCAATGGGATGGGCGGGGTTTCGCTATGATGCATCCAGCCCGTGGGCCGGCAGTTTGACACTCCTGACCTGTACACTACACTGGGTCTCATTCTCATACACAATCTCACTATTTTCCCCCAGTAGAACACTTAAATACAATTTCGGCCTCCCGTGCAGCTTCTTTTTCTTCACTGGTCTGCAATTATCCACAATTTAAATAAAAGGTTCCACAACAGAATTCAAAATAAAGAATTCCACAGCCATGTTTTTATAGCTCATTGTTTCATTCAATGGTTTACTGAAAACAAAAAACACATGACAAATCATTACAGTTCCAGGAAGAATGGCAAACGCTCTCATACATGCTCTTAGGATAAAAAAAAATATCCCGAAGTGATTCAACGCAGTTTGAGAAAGGAAGAAAAAATAAGCTGTCACCTATGTATTGTATCTACTGCTTGACAGACTGAGTATGAAAAGGATGATGGTTGATTCAAAAATCATGTCAATTTGATTCTAGTTTTACAGCAGGGGTGTCAAACTCAATTTCATTGAGGGCCGCATCAGCATTGCAGTTGACCTCAGGGGGCCAGGTGGGTATGGCCTGGGTGGGCGTGGCCTACTGGGTGGGTGTGGCTAGAGTGCGTATGGCCTACTGGGTGTGCATGGCCAGCTCTACATCGTTCACATCAAGGGTGCCTAAGGGGGGCTGGGCAGGAGTGGGACAGATCTGAGGGTCTCTGGCAGAAGGAGGGTCTCTGAGCCAGGGCCAAGGCAGTGGGGGCCGTTCCCTCACTGTTTCCAGGATGGCTTCGTGGGCCGCATGAAACCACTTCGCGGGCCGGATCTGGCCCCCGAGCCTTGTGTTTGACATGTCTGTTTTACAGCTTGACATAAAAAGGGTTGAGACACAGTTTCCTATGACCTCTGAAGTGGGAAACTTTGGCTTAAGATGCAAAGCTATTTCCTCTGAAGTTGGATACACTATGGAGAAAAGGAAAGACATTAACAAGTGACCAGATTTGCTCATGTACTAATAAGCGACATTTTACTGTACTGAAATCAGAAAGCCAGGTTGTTGTCTTATGAACACATACCATACAACTAGGAACACTACAAGCCTTGTCATAGCGCAAGACATTTCCTCAAAGGCTGATCTGGGGACTCAACTCTTAACCCTGCTATCACTAAGTCTATGCACACAATTCATTATTAGGAATAATGAAAGTCTGTAGGTCACCATTAATTTAGCTTCATCACTATATCCAGTCTGCTCAAGCATCCTGATGGATCACATGAGTTTTAGGTACAGAGTTAAAGCAAACAACATCCTAATTTAGGCTGGTGACCATTCTGGGAGATGGAACAGGGAGTATGTCATACCGGTAATATACATAAGAGCTCCAAAGGTAATCTGAAAAAGCTGGTTTTTTTTAAATCAATGCAACAGGTATCAATTTTAGATTCTAATTAAAAATGGTAAAGCTACTGTACAAGATTTCTTTTTAAAGTGTATTTCTCTTCTTAACCCAATAGTTTTTTTTTTATGAAACTCTTTTAAAGTGAAAAACTTCTCAAACAGTCTGATATCCCTAGAAGATACCTTGGTTTCCATTTAATAAAATGCAAGTCCTTTTTTCAAACTCTCAGCTTTAGGTTAATGTCAGCCGATATCAGCTTCCTGGCCTCTGTCCACTGATTGGGAAGGGAACCTAGCTTATGCAAGAGCCCTCTCTAGAATATGAAACTACAGCTTGCAGATTTTTCATTTTGCTAGGGGCACTGGAAAGGTTATGGAGAATCTGGCATTGTTCCTTAGACTTGCCGTCCACTTATAATTTGAGGACATTATTTCCTGTGGCTAAAATAGTTTCTCCTTCTTTCCCTCCAAGACTCAAAAAATGCATTCATTTCAAAATGTGAAGACCTTTTCGTAAGAGACTGGTTGCTGCCCTGGGAACAAAGATTCAGGGACTTTATCACCATGGAGTATTCAAAGCTTTTCAAAAAGCATTATAAAATTCTTGCTTTTGAACCTATTCTTGGACAGTGAATTCCTGTAGGATTTCATTCCAAAGTCTGCATCAGTTCAACATAATCTCACATAAATCATTCCAATATTTTCTTGCTGTTTTTCTCTCTTCCTTGGGAGTTCTTTAAGTAAACAGAAGATAGCCCTGGATATTGATTTCATCATTTCTTTTTTTTTTCTGCCTCTGAACCCTCTTTAACAAGAGTGTTAGGTAAAGGCCCAAGTAGGTGGAGTTCATAAACTCACGGCTTTTTCCTAACTTGTACTAGTACAAGGAATCGTTCACATAGATATGTATAAGAGCACCTTTTGATACACAGACTTTTATCTCAAACAAGTTCTGAAAAAGTCAGAACTTGAGTGTTCTTTCAATCCAAAAAGCAGGAGTGTTTTTCCAATCCAGGCTTGTCACAATCAATGAAGTGATATATTCCTTCAAGAGTTTCCCTAGAAAGGACACACAATTCCTAGGGTGCCCAGATATCCATCACAACAACAAGGTTTAGTCTATTGAAGTACTAGGGTTGTTGTCTGCAGACAGCCTCACACAACCCTCTTTCCATTACAAATAATTACAAGGTTCCATCACTTGATAGTCTGGCAATTTTAATTAGCAAACAAGTGTGGCAAAATCACTGAACTACAAATAAGCAGCTATGTGCTTATGACTGGTATCTACTTCAAGCCAGTAGTGGTATATTCCACATTGTTCACCTAATAGGCGACAAGAAGTTGTGGTAGCAAAATGGGTCTGTGCTGGTGTCCAGTTGCCAAACTTGACAGTGAAGCTGTATATGTGGAGCAGATGCAAGAAGATTGAGTCCTTATCTATTTTAAGATGATGTGGTAGCTATCATTGGTTTCAGCTGCAAAGAAAGCACATCATCAGACCCTGGATGAACACGAGTAGAATCCCACTATTATTCCTCACCCACCTCCCATCTGAAAGACAGAAACTTACACATAGTACACTAATCTCCATGCAATGCAGATTTGGTTTGGGTTTATGGGGAAGAGGAGGGGGGGAGAATAGGATTTGTACGTTTTTCAGGGGGGGGGGAAGAAAAAAGAACAGAGTAACATGCATTACTATGCACTGAATAAATGAGTACCTTTCATTGTGTCCAAGACGAAACATGATTCATCTTGAAAGTTCTGTATCATCTAAAATAGGAATAAAAAGAGCCTGGAGAAATCAAGCCGCTATTCATTGTGTCCATCTTAAGCAGCACGTATTGTATATTAATGTACTTTGTCAATAGCTAATAAACATTCATCATCCCTTATAGGGATGAAATATAAGGAAAGGCAAGTATGTACCCAGAACTACACACTGACCCTTTTGCAGAACAGCTTGGTTATCTCCAAGGCAGGAAAACCCCATCTACCAATCATCTTAATTTCCACTCTAAAGTTCAAGGATTTTTTTTTTAGAGATGATCTGGATTTTGCTAAATTGGCACAGTTCATTTTCCTTTAGATGGTTTATAATTATTTCTAGTATGATTTAGGATTCCAAACCAATCGGGCTTCTTATATGTGCTGTGACTTTCTTTCCTCTGATTAAGTTAAAGCATAAAAAAAGAAACCAACAACAGAGGACTACAATGCTGTAAGCTTTTAAATTCTAATACTGTTCTGAAGATACAGTGAGAACTGTCTCATGATAAAACACTGGGAAAAAGCATTGACTTAAAAAAGTTAAGAGCTACAAAAACAGAATAAATGGAAGCATACAATGATTAGGCAAGAAAGTATGTTTCTTGGACCAAGAAATCAGCATTGTGTAAAATATCTGTTTATATTGCATTGTGTTGTTTTCTAGATGCAAGAAACTACAGAACATGAAAAAATGTTTTTTTCCAAGTTCAAGTTCTAAATATTGTCCATACTTATTTAATTTTTAACAGTCATTAAACCAAGAAAAAGGCTTTTATTGTACTGAGCAAGCAGTGACTCACAAAAATTGTAATTATTTGTAAAATGCTGATCTCTGGAGCCATGCCTAAATGTTGCAGATCTGCTTAATACAGTACATGCATACCTAATTATCAATTAGCAAACATGTGAAGATACATAATTTTAAAATTTTGTGTTTTCTACACAGTACATATTCTAGCCTGATGGAGTGCAGGTTCTAATAAAAAGACAGTAGATCTTGCAAGCCTAGATAGAATCGAGAATGAAAACTCAGAATGTGCTTAATCCATACATCTCTGGAAGTGTTTGCATTACAATATTCTAAATTCCCTTTAAAATTAGGGAAACATTAGTACAAAAATCCAATAAATAAGAGAAAATAAAAATGTGTATGAATTTTTTATACATATTTTTAAAAACCAAATGTATGAAGAAGAGACTCTTGGATTCCTCAGAGAGAAAGCAATATAAAGGACCGTCTTACCATCAACAATTGGGTCCAGCCATTACATTGCTAAGCAATGCAGCCCTAAAGTGAGAGATCATTTGATCACACTGGATTTCTAACATCAAGTGTGACATCACAGGACCATGACTTGTGACTTCCTACTGGCTTTCTACTGACCAGAAGCCAGATGTGAAGGTTGCAAATGGTGATCACCTGACCATGGTTGCCAGTTACCAAGCGCCCGAGTTGTAATCATGTGACTGCAGGGACATTGCAGTGGCTGCAAGTTCAAGGACAGGTCATACTTCTCCTTTTTCAGCACCATTGTAAGTTCACGTGGTTGCTGAACAAGCAGTTGGTAAGAGAGGACCACCTGCATACGGTCAACTTTTTAAAAAGCACATACTCTATAACGGTCAATTTTATTTTATTAACTTAATCAGATAGATGGCTTAGATACAGGTACTATTTTCCTCAATAGTAGAAAAAACAGGAGAATCAACGGACACATGAACAGTAGACTCCAAATCAACTGACTGAAATTCTAACCCTTTCAGGAGGGTACTTGCAAAAGCGGAATCCATGTATTGGACTAATACCAAAGTTTGCTTAAGAAAGCTGCCTTTGTAATAATACAAAATGCTGAGCCACAGGTAGTTCTGTGGACACCAATGCGTATTTCAGATATCTCTTTTACTGTCCACTAGGCTCCTCAGTGTACCTGACTTGTGGTTTTTTTTAAAGACTTGTGGTGTTTTTTTTTAAAGTTAAGTAAGAAGCTAGCATGTTGCACGGTTCCTCAGATCCATATGACCCATCTGACTGCTTTCATTTACAGGGTTATTAAAAATCTGGGATTTCCTAGAGGGTCTGCAAAAGATGATTTGTGCAAATATGATTCTTGCCTCACAATATTGGAAAAATGAAGAAATACCATCAGAAGAAATACCATCAGAGGAAGAAATGATTAAAAAAAATACTAGAATGTGCAGAAATGGACAGACTTACTATGAGGTTGAAAGAAAAAGAAGAAACAGAATACTATCAGACTTGGGACTTACTTTATCAATGGCTGGAGAAAAGAATAAAGGGTTAGGAATTAAAATTGTATTAGTGAATGATAAACTCAGACAACACATTGTTGAATAAGTACTATTGAATTGTATGGGAAAAATTAATAAAAATTTTACCAAAAAAAGATGATTTGTGAACTTGCTATATAATGTTATGTATTTTGAGTTTTGTCTTTCCCAGTCTGGCTGATTATCCCGATTTTTAAAAATTCTCTTTGTAAGCCAACTTGAATCACTTACAGGGCCGTCTTAGAAACTGAAATGAATGAATTATTTTTTTATAGCTTTGAATATCATATCTGTTCAAGGCAATGCCTTTAGATCTCACAAACATCTTATTGAGATCATAGAGAGGATTCTGGTGGACAAGCCTGCCTTCTAACAAACAAGTGTTTGTGAATGGCTATCATGTGAGTGGTTTAGTGAATAGACAAGTTTTTCATGATATCAATTTTGTTAAGTGTGCCCATCATGTGATGTCAAGAATCCAAATGAAAACAACATTGTAGCTTACTGCAGTTTATAATCCGGCAAATGAAGAGAATTGTCCATTTCTTTTTTATAAGAAATCAGGGTGAGCTTGCAAGTATTTACTATTGTTATTAATGTTGTTGTTAAATTATTATTATTATTATTATTATTATTATTATTATTATTATTATTATTATTATTATTATTAAATTCCTAAACCTCTAAATAACTTCAGACTACCACTTTACTCTTACCTCATCACTGATGAGTACATGTATCCCTGTAGGACCTTGTTTGTAGATTTGGCTGATCTGTTGAGAGGAAATGCTGAAGAGTTGGGCTATTTTTTCTGTCAGCTCTACAGCAGTCAATTCTTCTAAGTAGATTGCATGGTAAACTGCAGAATCAATGAGAATGAACAAGGGCCTTAACTAGGATTGAGGGGGGGAGCGCAGCGGCAGAAAGTGCTTTTAAAAAAAGCAAATAGCAGTACTGTCCTCTTTTTATTTATTGTTTTTGTCAGATTCCACAACAAATTTTACTATAATCTTATTCTATTATTCAAAATAAATGTACACATTCCCTGTTTGGATATATGCCCTCACTTTCAACAGGCATTGCAATCTCTGATGTACGGAAGTTAGAATATTGTCATCAAATCTATATCATAGCAGTGGTATTTTAAAGGTGGTGGCTCAGAATTAAGCAGATAAATGGAAGTGGGAAATTTAGGAGCAACAAAATAAAAAATGAACAACTAAAAAACTGTTTACTGGTGTATCTTATACCATCATTCCCATCACCAAAGGGTCAACATCTCCTTGAAGAGATGATCCCATTACACAATACTACCATTCCATATGCTACGTAGAATGCAGTCTCCCCAATGTCCTTACCAAAAAAAGTACCATTGGCTGCATCCCCATCTTCGTGTTTCTGCTGATCTCTCAACTGTTGTGACTCTTGACAAACGTAGATGGTCAACCTCGGCCTTACCATCCTATGGAGAAAAGAAGACATGAGCTCTCTAGGATCACTAGGAATAAGAGTAATGAATGAAAGGGGGGGGAAATGTGTCACCATTTGACTATTTATTTAGCTGCATTTGGACCTCATCTTTCACAAAAACACTTCAGAGCAAATATTGTTAGTTAACTGCCAAAAGTTTAATAAGACATCATTAAAAACCATTAACAGCAATGGCAGCAAAGGAAACAACATAAAACACACCACATTCCTTACATTCATTCATAAATGCCCAGTGAAAGATAGTAAGATTGGCACCAGTTAAAAGGGAGGCACAACTGCCGTGACGGCATTTTGCTGATCATCACTATTTGTCTAGTTCATACATTACAAAAATAAGATACAATACTCTTCCTAGGATTATTTTGTGTTTAGGATGTTGGTAAGAAAACTGAAAATGTAAATACATAAAAAAGAAGGTCTAGGCAAAATCAACAGATAATTTCCTACTATATTTCCCTGTCTGCTCTCTTGCCCTTTGTTTGCAGAATTTATCTATAGAGAATATTCAAAGTTCATGGGAAACCCGAAAGATAAAACATTAATTTTTATTGTATTACATATGAGCACCTACACATGTTTAGCTTAGACCATGAAATGGTCATAATTTCTTCGCTTATCAGTAATACTAAAGCTGGAAGTATATTTTGTACTTAGACATTTTTCACTGTGGCTCACTAAACAAACAATAACAGCAGTTTCCACATTACACTAAGCCAAAACCATAGAAATCACATCATAGCTTAGTTCAGACATGTCAAACTCATGATGTCACATGATGTCATGCAACGTATCGGGACGGTTTTGCCATTGACGGCAATGGGGTAGGCGCGGCTTCCGCATGATGCATCCAGCCCGCAGGCCGGCTGTTTGACATCTCTGGCTTAGTTCAATCTGTAAGTCTAGCCAGGTTTTTTTTTCCTCAGTAAACCATGAAGAAATCTTGATTCAGCCTTACTTATATGCAAATGAAGTCATGCAGTCACTCAGCAGACTCAGATCAAGCTTTAGCATCTTGAATTATTTTGGAATAAATATTGTCCAAAGAAAGCTGAACGAATCGCTGCAGGCACTCCCTCCCTCATATAAACATTGCATGTTTGAGGGCCTTTTCTGTTCTATGCAGAAACATTTACCATGATGCTGAGATCCATAGAAGAACTCACAACACTACTATTACCCCAGATGTATACAAAGTATTTGCGTTATAATAGCTCCGAGCACCCCAGAATGCAAGCACTGGGATTATGTACATCAAAATTGGTAACTATAATGGCGTTTTTCCTCATTCTGCCTCATCTTAGAACAGGGGTCTTCAAACTTGGCCCTTTTATGACTTGTGGACTTCAACTCCCAGAATTCCTCAGCCAGCATGACTGCGTTTTTAACATAGTGATGCAAACTCTTGTGTTAAGTACTGTATAAAACTGGCCCGCAAGAGTGATTTAAACTGCATGGAAGGTGTTTTTAATAAGCTGCTCCTTTGTTGTGTTTATATAGTGGAGTATTTCAATGCAAGCAGTCTTTGCTTAAATTTTTCAAAAAAGCTGCCAAAGCAGCAGCCATTTGAAGTTACGATGGTGCTGAGCGAGGAAATAGAAGACTGTTCTTCGAAGGTGTGGCTGTTGCAGCATCCTTGTAGTCACATGATCACCATCTGAGACCTTCATTGCCAGCTTCTGACAAGCAAAATTAATGGGGAAGCTGGCAGGAATTGGGAAATGGTGGCCACTACATGAAGTCATGCCGATCAATCACGTGGGATTTGCCTGACAAAAAACAGCCAGAGCTGCTGTCGTAAGCTGGCACAGCCAAATGAAGTTACAGTTTACAACTGTATCACTTAATGACAGTTGCCTAACTCAATTACCACCCTTACGTGAGGACTACCTCTGTGTATTATTTATGTTGCTCAGGGTCACGGGTGGAAAAACAATTCAGAAATAACTGCAATCCCCAAATTGTATTGTAATGTCAGTGTTTAATCTTGGACGTTTGTGCCATGAACTTTTTGATAGACGAGAGAAGATTGAACACTGATTCAGCTTCTGGAAATAAGGCATCTACAATTAATGCCTTTTTAAAATTTGCCTGGCAAGTTTTTGTTTGCATGCCAAAGCAGAACACTAATTTCCATTTCATAAGTGAGGAAACAGAAGCACACACAGAGAAGCAAGGAGCCAGCAGCATTTGTCCTTTCTTTTTTATCCAGAAGTCTATTCAAATGATATATATTATATGCAATTCAACCTAACTTATCAAAGTCTTTGCTCTACAACTGAATCCATGAACCCTTCCCAAGCAGAATAAAAGTGAAGAGTCTCTTTGAGGAGCCTGTGGCAATCACAGCCAAGCAATGATTTACTGTCTCGTACTCATATCTTGGTGACCTCCCAAATGAACTACTGCAATGCACTTTATATGGAGCTGCCCTTGAAGAGCCATCCAGAAGATACAACTGGCAGAGTATGTAGTTATGCAACCCTTCCCCCTCCCCAATCTAGGAAAGGCTGCAACTAATGCAGATGAAGCTTTGCAAAGACCTTCCTGGCCACAGCTGCCATTCGTTCATTGAACGGGAGGTGTGAGCCTAAGAAGACCTTAAGTTGCACACCACCTTTGAATGAGGAAATGCACTCCGCCCAAGGTCAGAGGTGAAATATCCCAGATTCAGGTAGCCCAAACACCTGTAGCCACTTTGTTTTGGTAGGACTGATTTGGAGTCCCCCCCCCTTCCAAACCCTACACAAACAGAACTTCAACACCTTCACTTGGCTGGATCAGGGTTGAAACGTGTAATTGGGTATCCCCAGCATACTGATGATCCTGAACCGAAAACTGGCAGATGACTTCACCCGGAGGATCCATGTAGATCAGACATGTCAAACACAAGGCCCGGGGGCCAGATCAGGCCCACGAAGTGGTTTCATGCGGCCCGCGAAGCCATCCTGGAAACACTGAGGGAATGGCCCTCACTGCCTTGGCCCTGGCCCAGAGACCCTCCTTCTGCCACAAACCTTCAGATCTGTCCCACTCCTGCCCAGGCCCCCATAGGCACCCTTGAGGCGAACGATGTAGAGCTGGCCACACCCACCCAGCAGGCCATACGCACTCTAGCCACGCCCACCCAGTAGGCCACGCCCACCCAGGCCACACCCACCTGGCCCCCTGAGGGCAACCGCAATGCTGATGCGGCCCTCAATGAAATTGAGTTTGACAACCCTGATGTAGATGGTGAAAAGAAGGGAGAGATAATAGAAACCTACAATATCCAGCACAGGAGGGGCCTAGGAAGTGTCTCCCCTAACTACCTAATATTGACTGGAACCAGCTCCGGAGAAAGGAAGAGAACTATGTTACAATGGTGCCAAATTCCCAAACCACGGAGCAAATTCATGACATGTAGTCGACCGTAGTGAAGCTGTCGAGAGATCAAAGAGCACAAGGATGGATGCATACCGCCCAGCTCCACCACATATTATCTACAAGCCTGACTAGATCTATCTCAGTACTAAATCCCAGCCTGAAACCTGACTGAAACAGGACTAGATAATCTATTTCCTCTAGGATTCACATCAGCTGTCAACCAGCCAACCTTCTGAACAACTATCCACAGAAAGGAAGATTGGAGACTGGTTGACAAGTTATCCAAGATCTTTGGGTCCAAGGACAGCCTCCTGAGGACGGGATGCAACACAGCCTTTTTCAAGGTTGAGGACCCCAGTCTTTTCTCAAAAAGGCTGACAGTATTTTCAAATCAAGGAGGGACTTGGATCCAGTAAACAGATGGCCAAAGCTGATAAGAGATAGTCCTGTCCACTTCCTCAGGAGTCACCTGCTCAAACTCATCCTATTGTATATTTTATGGTGTTAAAGTCATTAAGTCAAGAATCAAGAGTTTGAGACAGATGGCCATGTAAGCTCAATGAATGAATGAATGAACAAATGAATTCTCCATCTGTTCCAAAAAGAAGCCTCAAGAAGCTAATTCCCTCCTTCATTTGGAAGTGTTTTTTTATTCGCTGCCTTTAGATGCTTTTGGGGCCAGTCATGCAGCATTTTTCTACAACCTCCTCCTTTCACTTTGATTTATATAACAAAAACAATTGTGTCAGCATCACAAAAGACGTACATAGAGTGGCAACTGCCAAGTCTGTTGCCAGATTTAAAGAAGGCTGTGCTACATGATGTGGCCAGAGGTCTCCATGTTTTCTTGCTCACATTGGACTACTTTATAAGTCAGATTTATTGACCCCCTCACTTTATCACAGCATAGGCAGTATCTACTTTCTCTGCACCTTTCTTTGGTCTCCCCCAAACGTCCACACTGTGTTCTAGACTGCATCCTTCACCTTCATTTTCTTGTCTCTTCTCCATTTCCCCTCCCCGGTATTTTTCCTCTCCTTCACATGCTTTGCACACATTCCCTTAGTAGCAAGGGCAGTGAGCTTTCTGATGCAGAAGCAAGCAGTTCATCAATCCAGTGAAAAGCATATACGTTGGGGGAGGGGGGGAGAGCATGAGGTTCTCTTTGGAGCACTTGTTGTATGAAACCAACAAGCCTACACAGCAACCCCCCCACCCCCACCCCCACTTTAGCCAGTCCTATCTGAACAATCAGAACTGGTACATTAACTTAGTGGTATGGTGCGATATTAGGAAAACTTTTTTGCCAGAAGGTGCTATTCACCTGGGAATATCTGTTTTTTCTTCACCTGAAGGACAACTAACAACCCAAGAAACTGCAGTGTTAAAAGTCTGCTCTAGCTACACCTCAAACATAGCTGCCAGGGAATTGAGGGGGTGGGGAGTGAAGGGAGATTCAAAGCGTATTTCGAAATGAAGGGAAATTAAAAAGCAAGCATTTATTTAATTTTTTTAAAAAAGCGCATATGCTCACATTTGCCTATACCTGGCCATCCAAAGGACAGAAATGAAAAGCTATACAACTGATTTCTAAGGAGCCCTCCCCCCACCAAAAAGAGGCATATATTTGGGTTCTCCTGTAACCTGCCTCATCCTGTCTGACTGCATTGCATCCTGTAGTAACCAAGTTCTCTCCTGTATCACAGAGGCATTTTCTAGAAGGGCTGCCCAGAGTTATTAGGATTGGAGTAACATATAAATATTGGTTATAAATAAGCAAAGTGTCACAGTCAAGTGTCAAAAAAGCAACTAAAAGACAATTGGGGGGAGAAGACATCTTTGATTCAGTACAGTCCAGCACACAATAAAGCCTCAACTGTGTAAAGGCCCATTTGGCTGATACATACCGTCCTTTCAACGCATTGAAGAGTCTGATGCCATCTGCAGGACCGCATATTTGTATGACATCTTCTCTGGTTAATTTCAGTAAGTCTGCCCCTAAAAATCATATATATATATAAATATATATATATAAAATTTATATATTTATATAAAAGCAAAAAGGGATAAAAAGTATTATTATCATTGTCATCATCATCATTATTATTTATAGGCCATCCAATTCCAGTAGACCCTGGGCTATGCACAAAATTAAAAGAAGACATAACAACAGCTAAAGAACAGGCAGCTTGGACCAAAATACTTCAATAAATTCACAAAATTCACAAAAACAGGCCATGAAACAAATAAAAAACATAAACCGCCGACCTGGAACCCAAGCCAAATTTTCAAAGTTTTCCAGAACCGTAGGCGAGAGGGAACCATGCTTATCTCTGCGGGGAAGGAAATGCTGTTCCAGAAAGTGAGGGCCACAACAACATACCCCCAGGATGATAGTATTTAATTGGCAGAGAGATGGGCAGCATATAAATTGAGTAAGTAAATAATGGAGGGAACACAGAGTGCACCCGCTCTGCTGAAAAATATTGGGTTGGAAGAAATGATTGGAGAAGCACTCTTTGATATCCAGGCTCTGTGCGCATTGAGGGCTTTATAGGTAATAACCAGCATCCTGAACTGCACTCAGAAGCCAACTGGCAGCCAATACAGCTTGCACAGAAGCAGCATCACATGGGCACACGGAAGCATGTCCATTACTGCTTGCCTCATTGCATTTTGAACCAGCTGCAAGCTTTTGTGTGGTCTTTACGGGCAGCCCCCATGTAGAGAGCATTGCAGTAATCCAATCCTGAGGAAACCAGGGCGGGATTGCCTGACTGCCCAAAGGGACTCCAAATCGAGGAAAGGGTGCAATTGGCACGTAAGATGAAAAGTAATTTTAAAAAGTTTTAACACAGCGTAACAGCTTGTTTCACCCAATTTTCTTCATTAATGGGGGCAACTTAACAACAGCGGGGCAAACCTCATTTTCGTTCCCCATATTTCCAATTGCTTATTTTTCCTCAGTTGAAGGGTAGATAACCATTCAGGTGCGTTAGCTCGAAGAGGTGTAGAAAGGAATTCAGAGAGGATGTCATGAAGGGACAGGGTTAAGGCAAGATGGCAGGGAAATTAAAGGATGCAAATTCTGAAGGCCTCTCCTGAGGTTAATAAAGAGGAGGGGGAAAAAAGTGTTTGGTTCTACCTGAGAAGTTTGTGAAAAGCCGTGAGAAAGTTGAGAAGCGATTCCGGTGCAGCCACTGCTGAGCTTCCTGAGGTGTGGATGTTGGCAAGAGATTCTAGGGCGAAAAGAAATTCAATTGCTTCTCTGCAAGAAGGATGCAGATCGATTGCAGAACTAGGTAACCTACTGCAACATTTTGCATTTTGAAACTGGGAATTTGTATGCAGTCTTCGCCCAGCATCTCCAAATATAACCTGAAACCTCACTAAATCTGCAGTGTTTTGTTACATTTGAGGCCTCGGATTAATACCAGTTTGCAACTTCTACTGGCCCGAAGGCTCTACTAAGCTTTGAAGAATTGCAGGTTGAGGGTAGCACTCCAAAAGTGAATGGAGGCAGGACCTATTCCAGGAAGGAGATTCAGGAGCTTAAAGAGGCAAAACAGGTGCCCTGCGTGTTTTAAGGCATCCATTTGCCTCTTCAATCATTTTTGGCTCTACCCATTTAGGAATGGTCGGTGGGCTCCAGGATAACCTCATTTGTCCACCTGGACAACAAGATTCACTGTGTATCAGTTGCAGCATTTTGCCCTCAGGAACAGGTAACTCGGGGAAAAGTACCTTTTGGTCAGCTAGATCAGACCATCCCATTCCCACCTGCAGTGAGCAGTGAGGTAGAGAAGAGAAAGAAGTGGGACATATGAATAAAAACGTACATCTGTAATTGGAGCTGGAGGTTCAGGTTGGTGGTTTGGAGACCCGTTCCTAGTTTTAGAAAAACAAAACAGAAAAGGCACCTGAATTTTGCTTTTTCTCTTCTTGGCACTTATTTAAATATTCTATATCCTGTCAAAAGATGGACGGGAGTTCAACAGAATCATAGTTAAAAAGAACAACTAAAAAATTATGACCTTTCCATGGCCTTTCCTTTAAGCATCACTGAGGTTCAGGCTTTTATCAGAATTAATAAGAAGAAATTATTAAGATGGAAGGTAATGGTAGCCTATACAATCATTAAAGGTCATGCGAATGTAACACTTCACATTTTGTTTGTGTGTGTGTGTGTTTTGGCTTTAAAGTAGAACTTGGAGGCTATTTAGCCCAACTCCCTGCTGGATGCAGGAAACCTTAAACTGGAAGATCCCTGAATAGTCATTTAGTCTTGGCTCAAAGACCTCCAGCCAACAAGGAAAGCTAGACTTGTGCTCAAAAGCAGAAAGAGCAGCCATTTTCCTTTCTTCTGTTTTTATATGAAGACAGGCTAAAAAGCTCTTTGTGTTTGCTGCTTCTGCTGCTGCTGCAGATTAATACCCTCCTCATCTTCTACCTGATTTATATAAGTCAGGCTGCCTAAGAGAGGGGTCCTCAACCTGTGATCTATTGGCCACTGGGCCACATAAGTGGCTGGCCAGTGTGCACGTGTGTGTCCATCCATATAGCCCCATTCGTGCAAGCGTTGCAGGCATTCGCAGTCCCACTCGTGCAAGCATCGCAGGTGTTCATGGCTCCACTCTCATGTTTGTGTGCGCATGTGCATACATTCAAACCCCACCCAAACCCCCTCCCTTCTTTCCCCCCTCCCACCACTCCAGTCCACCAACCCCGAAAAGTTGGGGAACTCTGGCCTAAGAGACATCTGGGGAAAGAATTTTAATAACAAGGAGCATGTTAGTTTCAGCAACACTTCTGTCCCTGCAAGCTAATACCCCTCTCCACAAATAGTATTTTTAAAGTGAAAAATATCCATTCTCTTGAACATTCACTGTTTTTGCCCTATGCTTTTTTTTTGGAGAAAGGGGTGCACTAATGCAAAGGCATGAGAAGACAACCAGGGCCTCAAAAAAATTGCTAACCCCTAGAGTAAAGAAACCAATAAATAAAGAGACCTTTGTAAAAATATATATGCAGGCAAAAAGAATATACTGATGCCTACCCTTCACTGATAGAGAAGCTGCTGTGAGAACTGCTAAAGCCAGGTGATGGCACATTGTTGACATACGTGATTTCAGGCCATGGAGAGCACTGGAAGAAAAAAAAATATATATACCCTCCTTCTAATGTGAATATTCCACAACGTTTCTGTCTTCACACCACAGATTTTCTAGTGATACGAATGGATCCTGCCTTCCCCGCCCCTTGCTTCTATGGTTTTTCAGTTTCCCAGCTCTTGATAAAAGAAAAGGGGAAAAAAGCACATCCAATTTATCTGAGGAAAACTATACATTTATTGGAATAATTTTGTTCATTCTAAGCTAGAGGCACAAGCTCTAATTTCAAGCTTCCCTTTCTTAAATGCTACAACAAAATGAGGCTTATTTTGAGGTTAAAGGTACAAGTGACCTTTTTAAAAAAAATTAAATAAAAAATCCCTAAAGTTGGCTGTGCAGTCTTTATGTGCTCTGTGTTGTTTTTAAGCAAGGTTTCTTCTCAAGAGAAGCTATGAAAAACTGTTCTTTTATTTTCATGAAATTTGTATACTAAAGTATTTGAAAAAGCATCTTTTCATACCCAAGCCTCACGCTGGTCGGAAGTGATGAAGTATTGCTGAATGTGCTCGTATTATCCTTATGCATGAGGTATGGATTTTAACCAAACTGTGACTCAGGTTAGGATTCTCCCACTTACTTTTTTTTAGTATTTATGAATACAACATTTGCACCAGTGATTTACAACTTAGGAATGTGCTACAATGATATACTAACACAGAATGAATGGCTGCCAGCAATCTTGCTTAAAAACAGCATGGAGCACACAAGGACTGCACATAGCTCACTTTAGGGATTCTTTTTATTACTGTTTATCATGCATCTATAGAAAATAACATATAACGGACCTGAGGAGATATTAATAGCCTGGGAGAATAACCTTCTCTGTGTGAAAGAGCATATTCCTCAGCTGCTTATCTGTGTTACAACTACTTGATCCTGGAATGTTAAACACAATCAGATTTGCTTAAAACCTGAATGGGAGACCCCAGGAAATCCCAGGGCTTTCCAGAAAGTGGCAATGGTAGATTAATGTGTATTGTTGCTAAGAAAGCCATATGGACGCATCTGTAAAATCACTAGGAACCAAGCTTGATTCCCAGAGACGTTATTATTTTTCAGTCACGAGCACTATCTTATTTGCTGTATAACACTGGTATCTGTCTACTCTGGTCCTCAAATTATAATTTAACTGAGCTTTAATCCTAGACTTTCCAAACATCTTTATCTTCAAAATAAATAACTATGCTTACTGAGTAAGGGTGTTGTGATTCAACAGTGTTTAGGGGCATCAGACTGGGAAAGCCTGATTTATAATGTTGCTAGTATTTGATCCAAATTAGTACTTGATTATTAATACAGCACTGTGAGCATATGAACAGCTATCTTTCTTGAGCCCGAGGCCAAGTGTTTTGTTCACAGAGCTTGGTTTTCTTTTTTTACCTCTGTAAGTATTGTCGTTTCATACGAAGGTTGGTATTTTTCTTTCTCATGAGGAGTTCGCTTTTCCATTTTCTCTCTGTCAGTCTTTTGTTTTCTGTCTGCTCCTTTGGGCTGGAAACGAAGCATGTTTATTAAACTAATGTGTAAGTTATAGGAAAAGAGCACTCTCCAAATGTTCTCAGCTCGTGAAGACATCACCATGTTGATTAGAAATGTATTTACTGTAAATAAACTGTGACAACTGGCAGTAATAAGGAGTTATGATTCCCCTGCCATTAACTGCTGCCTCTGTAGGTTTTGACCACCAGGGATACAATATTCAGTTTGGCTGCTATGTGTGTAGACTTTTAGCTACTCTTAAAACAGAACATATACTATCATGGAAGTAGTCCATACTATCTGTCTGTCTGTCTCTATCTCTATATATATCTATCCTATATCTATATCTACACACACATACATTGACACTTCATGCCATATGCTCAATAAATAAACAAAAATACTGCTGCCTCTGTAGGTTTTGACCACGAGGGATACAATATTCAGTTTGGTTGCTATGTGTGTAGGCTTTTAGCTACTCTTAAAACAGAACATATACTATCATGGAAGTAGTTCATACTATCTGTCTATCATCTATCTATCTATCTATCTGTCTGTCTGTCTGTCTGTCTGTCTGTCTGTCTATCTATCTATCTATCTATCTATCATCTATCTATCTATCTCTATCTCTATATCTACACACACATACATTGACACTTCATGCCATATACTCAATAAACAAACAAAAATAAACTGCTGTTTTTGAGAGGGAGTAGAAAGCTAAGCAGGCTTATTCAAGATCCTGCTTTCATCTCATGATCAAAGCTGGCAAAAGCTAGATTCATATCTTTGGACAAACTATCAGGTGGTTTATTTGATACTGACTGAGCCACTTTGGTTTGTAAATCAAGTTTATAACTTACTACAAAGTGTAAATCCAGGAAAGAGCTAGCAGCACTGGCTATAATTCTGGGCCTTTGCCATGGTAGAACTCTACCCAAGTGCCTGTTAAGTTATTCAGAAACTAGTCAGGATCTTGGGAGGCAGGGAGTGAGCAGCAGCAGGCAAGTAGGCTCTTTACTTTTAACTAAGATTAAATCATCAGCTATTTTATTTACTATCTGATTTTAAGGCTACTGTTTTACCTTATCCTAGTCTTTTAATCTCCTAATTTTTAAACCTTCTACACTTTTGAAATTTTATGTAGTATGGCCACTAATCCACCCTCAGTTATATTTCAGTTACGGCTTAGCTACAGTCTAGCTGTATTTTTAACAACCCGAGCTGGGCCTCAGCTACGGGAATGCCTTGCTGCTGCTTTTTTATTGTTGTTACTTAGGTTTTACTGATTAGCCAGGAAGCCTAGTACCGTCTAGCTTTGATGTGACCTTTTTTATCTGATCGATTTATTTATTTACTTTATTTTTACTATTTTTCTACTATTTTTATTATTTTATCATTTTTACTTACTCCCTTGCTCCCTGCTTTGCCGGGAGGGTAGGATCCTTGCACTTACTTGTGAGGAGCCCTATCATTGTTTGCATCAGGACTTGCTTCCTCTCGACTCCTGACTCCTCTTCCTCTGGATCCAGGACTCGTCTCAGAGAGTGGACTCTTTGCTGTATTACACAGTTCCTCCTCTATTGTGCTACTTAACATAAGGAAGTCAAAGAAAAGGAGCACATCCCTCACTGACCTGGTTCCTCAACCTTCCCTGAAGCAATCCAAGATTGAAGACTTTGTTTTAACTCGGCCTCTCTGCTTGAAAACTCCAGCTCCCTTTTATCTGGCTGCTGCCGGTTGTCGAGATCCTCCGATGGCTGAGGGTGTCGCCCCTCGAGTTGAGAACAAAGGCTCCCCAAAAACTACGGTCCTCAACCAATCTTTAAATGAGCCCACCCTTGCAGAACTTCTGGCCCAGCAATGTTTCCTGGTTGTAGATACAACAGCGAGCATACAGCTCCAGCTTGATAAAATAATTACCCTAAACCAGGGGTAGGCAACCTCGGCTCTTTTATGACTCATGGACTTCAACTCCCAGAATTCCTGAGTCAGCTATGCTGACTCAGGAATTCTGGGAGTTGAAGTCCATGAGTCATAAAAGAGCCGAGGTTGCCTACCCCTGCCCTAAACTATCTAGTTTCCTGGGTTGCCAGTGGTAGCCCTGGGCTGGCTGCTCGGCAGCCTGATGAGGTAGCAGGGTCCTCTCTGTCAAGCCTCAGCAAAGGCTCTGCTCAATGTAACCCTATCAATAGTTCGATCTCTACACCTCTAGATGCAAACAGTCACCTGGTTTTACAGCCAAAACAGGTGGCCCTTAATATCAATCCCATCAATGGCTATTTGCCTCTTTGGGGCTCAGTTCGGCTGGCAAGGGGCCATATACTACAGCTATTGGGGTTGAAAGCTGATGTTTTGAAGGAGGTTGAATTTTTACCCTCCCCTATATATTGCACCAGAGTGCTACTTAGTTTTGACAATCCTAACACCCCAAAACTATTCTTCAGGAGAAGATCTCTGTTAAGATCCTTTGGCATTTTGCCAAGAAGAGTCTTCAAAGATATGTCGACTAAGCCTCTTCTAAGCAATCGACAACCGGTGAGTGCCAGGAGATTTATTGCCCCCCAAAGACCTTCAGCAGCACATGCTAATGTGCCAACCTTGAATGTCATCCCTGATATTAGACCATCTACTAAATATACACCTATTCCTGTAAATTCTCCTGATGGCGTCCTCTCAGAAGGTATCCTGACTGATCCTCCTACAGCCGGTCAAACCAACATCTTATCAGGAAGCTTGCCTTGACTTAATCAGCTGGGAAGAAATGGCCCCAAAGGAAGTGACACCTGCCCAGGGCATCCAAGACTGCTTAGTGAATAAGCCCCAGACCAGTGCCTCTGGGATTCCATCTATCCATGGGGCTGACTCATCTCAAGATATTTTCTGGAACCTGGAGGAGATACAGCTCTTCGACTCCTTTCGTGCGCTCCCACAGCCAGAAAGGGCCCAAATTATAAAGCATCTGGCTGCCGTTAAATCCAAGTTCTGGAGTCTCTCACTACCTAATAAGGATTTCCTTGGACTTCAGGGAGCCCATACCAATTCACCAGTGGAAGCTCCCTTGGCCCTTTCTCCAGAATGTCTAATTCGTGAATCTGAAGATCTTGGGCTTCCTCAGACTCTGTCTGCTGATGCCACTGAATGCTTGCCAGCTAAGCAACCAACTAATGCTACAAGTACAAACTGGAGCGCGTTTAGAGCTCTACAGCCCCATGAACAACGCTCACCTCCCTTCCCCCCTTCCCCGCCTTTGTCTCCCAAGAGGGTGACACTGCCTTTTAACAACGGGTGTATCTTTTTGGACCTGAAGGGCTCCCTGGAAAAAATTAATTATACAGAATGACTATCAAACCTGGCAAAAAAAAAAAAAAACCTGCACTCTCAAATGCCTTTCGTGGAACATAGCAGGTTGGGGGAGAAGGTGTGGCACCATAGAATTTACCAACTATATCCAGCCATTCGATGTGGTCTTGCTTCAGGAGACCTAGGCATGTGATAAGATATCCCTTACAGGGTTTACGGCCACTTCCTTGGCCGCTACCAAACAATCTACGATGGGAAGACCCAAGGGTGGTTTAGCTGGCTTGGTCTCTACCTCTTTAAAAGTGGAGATAGTAGAGCTGCCCTCCTGTGGCTCCTTAGCCATGGCGCTCCTAATTAAGAGAGGTCACAGCAAATTGTTAGTGTTTAACATCTACCTTCCCCCGATGGTGAGGCAAGCCGATACTAAGGCTCAATGGGGTGAACTGGAGAATTATATTACTTGTATTGAAACTAAATTCCCAGCGCTGTACACTCTTATAGAGGCCGACTTTAATGCCCGATTGGGAGTCCAAGTCCCCCCATCGATTGAGGCACTCTACTCCCAAGAAATCCTCCAGACAATAGGTCACCAGATTTCAGCTAGATACTCTAAGGATGAGCTAACAAATTTTGCTGGCCTTCAGTTAGCCCTTTTAGCATCCCAACACAATAAGATAATCCTTAATGGGAGTACCCCAGGTGATCTAGCCGGTGAGTTTACTTTTAGTTCCTCACGTGGGAGTAGTGTTACTGATTTTGTGCTGGTTTCCCAGTTACTAAGAAAGGCAGTCCATGCTTTCTATGTGGACTGCCTCACAGAGAGCGACCACTATCCCCTGGTTACAATTATTGGGCTTTCCTTAAATATACATCTGTCTAAAGGCCCCCAGATACTGGATCCCTATGTGGCCTCGTATACAAGGAGGATCAAATGGTCTTCTAATACTGAAAGAAAGTTCCACTCCTTTTTATCATCTCCAGAATGTCTCAGCCTATATAATCAGGTCCTAACAAATAGTGGCTCAGAGACAATTTTGACCTTTGAATCACTAATTAATAGTGTCCAAAGGGAGCTAGGAGCTGACCGTAGGCCAAGGGGTCCATATCACTTAAGAAGCAATCCCTGGTTTGACAAAGAATGTCTGATGCTTAGAAACCAGATTAAACAGAGGACTACTATCGCCTGAGGCGGGAGTATAAAGGGCTAATTGTTAAGAAAAAGAGGGCTAAAGAGAGAGAAGTGGGATCTACTTCTCTTCTCCATCCAGCAGATGAACACCTGACTATTTTGGCAAATTGTTGCCAGCTCTTTGCCTGGTCACCAAGAACTCCCTCTCCGCTGTATCTCCAACAGAGATTGGGAAAATCATTTCTTGTCAATCTTCCAGGCTTCAACAATTTCAACCGAGCTCGGACCACAACTGCCTCCTGCAATTCCTAACTGGCAACCCATGACTCATACTGAGATTACTGAGCTTATTTCTGAACTCAAGTCAGGCAAAGCCCCTGGCCCTGATGCCATACCCCCCGATTTGCTAAAATCTAATCCCGAGTGGTGGATTCCTCTCTTAGCAACACTTTTCACCCATATTAATTCTTCTGGCAGGATCCCTACCTCCTGCAGCCTAGCAATTATTGTTCCAGTTTTTAAACGAGGAAATAGGAACAACCCAGCCGACTATCACCCTATAAGCCTGCTTTCCATCATTGGAAAATTGTATGCCAAATATCTCCAACGCAGACTCCTTATATGGATCGAGGAGTCCAACACTATTGGTGCAGAACAGATCGGGTTTAAAGCGGGCTGTGCCACATTGGACCACTGCTTTGTCCTAGTGCACCTGGTGGACAAATACACTATCACACCAGGTGGCAAACTTTTTACTGCTTTCATCGATTTAAAGGCAGCGTTTGACTCAGTCCCTAGGGAACTGCTGTGGTCAAAATTACACAAAAGTTCCATCGACAGACGTCTCTTAACCCTAATTAGATCCTTATATAATCAGACCTCCAGCCAGGTCAGGTGCGGCTTGCAGGGAGAACTTTCAAATCCCATCCCGATTAAGAGCGGAGTTAGGCAGGGTTGTGTCCTGGCCCCTCTTTTGTTTAACTTATTCTTATCTGACTTGGCCTCTTACATTGGTCGTATTGAGTCCCATGCCCCAAAGCTGTCAAATACAAAGATTCCACTTCTCCTTTATGCTGATGATGCGGTCCTTCTATCACTATCAAGGCTCGGTCTGAAAAGATTACTTTCTGCATTTGGGTCCTACTGTGCCGAGAACCACTTGTCCATTAATTACGACAAATCCAAAGTATTGGTGTTCTCCAGAGCCCGGAAATTATACAACTGGGCTATCAATGGTAATGCTGTTAGGCAGGCCTTCCACTTTAAGTATTTAGGTATTCAATTTCAGAACACTGGCGCTTGGACTAGACATCAAACCCAGGTGCTGAATTCGACCTCCTGTAGCCATCAGCAGATCCTAAGATTTTTGTTTACCCAAGGAGGCCAGTTTATCCCTTCTGCTCTGCATATATACAAAGCCAAAACCTTGGCCCAAACTCTTTACGGAATTCCCATATGGATACGGGGCTTCAAGGATTGTATTGAAAGAACCCAGGCTGTTTTTCTTAGGAAACTTCTGGGTCTCCCTCCCTGTGTTGGCTTTGCTCCGATGTATCTGGAGCTGGGCATTCAATCAGTCAAATGCATGGCGTGGATCAACACCTTTAAATGGTGGTTTCGGGTGCTCTTCTCGGCAGTCCCTGGTAGCTACCTCTCCCTGGTGTTTGCTGACCCTCATACCTCTCATTGGGAGAAGGAGCTGACGAAGAAACTCCACTTGCTAGGTTTTACGGGGGATGCCTTGGGAGATTATGGCCTCAAGGACGCCCAGTCTAGGGTAGTCCAACGGCTTGTGGACATAGATTTGCAATATTTAAGAGCCAGAGCTAACAAAACCTGCTCCCCTCTGATCTACAGCCAATCTAATAATTATGGACTGAGGATGGCTTCTACACTCTAACCATCCCCAAATATAGAAGAGTCTTCTCCCTAGCCCATTTCAATGTCTTGCCGTCAGCACTACTCGATGGGCTATTTAAGAGGCTCCCGATTAGCGAGCGACTATGCCCCTGTGATAGCGCTGAGGTTGAAACCGTGGAGCATGTCTTTTTATACCGCCCTTTGTATAACGCAGGCAGAACTAAATTACTGTCTCTCCTTGAAATAGACCCTTCTGGTCCCAATGCTAGTAATTTGGTCTTATATTGTCTAGGGGATGGTCCCTCATACATCACTTCTCAGGTTTCTAAATTTCTTTTAAGAGCTGTAACTATTAGAGGAGAATGTTGTAATTCCCTTCAACCAAGGCTTCTGGTGTCCAATTGTCTATGATTTTACTTTCCCCATGTTTTTCTTTTGTTGCACTTGTACTTTGGTCTGTGACCGCAAATAAATAAAATTAAAAATTAAAAAATAAATAGTCAGGATCTTTTCATCTAGATTCTAGAAAAAGCTAACAGAGTTTTTTTAAAAAAATATTTATTATTTATTCTGCTGCCCATTTCCCTTATAAGGCAACTCTGGGTAGCTCATGTATATTATATATGTAGGTTTTGCCACAGAAATTGCTTTTTTTTGGGGGGGGTGTCCTCTTGTGCTGAAAAAAGGCTGTGAACTCTCTTTCGAGGCATTAAGAAAAAAAGTATTGCAATGGCATAGATATAAGAAAGCTAACGTGTCTGTTTAATATAAAAAAAATGAAACATTTTCCATTAAGAATATAGCACTGTCCAGAACAGATGGTAACATTGGCTTCCCTTAATGGGTATAAAAGTTCACTCTGAAAATTAATGCAAACATGAAAAACCAGTTCCACTGCCTCCCCGCACTTGCTGAAGTCCTCTACTGTAGATGTTTATCTATGCAAAGGTTATGGAATCTGTTTGAATAGTTATAACAGAAGTGCTCACCTTGTACAAGATTATGCGCCAGGATTTTTATTTTATTTTTTTACATCCCAAGAAATGTGGGTGCTAACTTGCAGGATCAATAGGTTAAAGTAAAAGTGACCACAAAGGAACAATTTGTTTAACCAGAGCCAGATGCACACAGGATTTTGTTTTGAGAGCAAAAGAATATTAATCCTTTGCCCACAGGGAATTTTCTATTCAGGTATACACTAATTTCCAATAAAAAGGAACGTCTTGGTAGTGGGTGGTGGAATAAAAGCGGTGAAGGTGGGAGATCGCTTACTACTTCCTGAAACCTTTTGCTCTCAAGTTTCTGTGCTGCTGAAAACTGCATCAGATATACAGAAAAGGCAACTTCCCCGCTGCATAATGTAATGTAGCCCTCAAAACCTGTCTTATGAATTAGGTTAAAACCCATCATACTTCCCCATTTTAGGATTCTTACTAAATTAAGAATTCCAAGTTCTATTGTAGGAGGTAATCCAATATTGCACACACACATAATTCAGCTTTGCATCTCATTGCATCTAAAAAGTAGGAATATTCGAATCCTAGCTTCTCAGAGCTCATAAGCACTTATGCTGATTCATACTGCCTCACTACTGCTGATGAGAGTGAGTTAAGAGGGTCCAGCAATTTCAGTGATTGTAAGAGTGGTGCTGATTAGAATGGAAACTGCTATGGCTCCTCTTGATGATAAAAGTTGAAAAGATAAAAGTAAATGTGAAGAGTAAATGTGAAGTAAATGTGAAGAGCCTTGGTGGAGCAGTGGGCTAATGCCTCCTTAAGTCACACCAGCTGCCTGCAATTAGTGCAGGTTCACGTCCCACCAGGCTCAAGGTTGACTCAGCCTTCCATCCTTCCAAGATAGGTAAAATGAGGACCCAGATTGTTGGGGGCAATAAGCTGACCTTGTAATAATGCCGCTTGGGGGGGCCCAAAAGCCCTAATAAGCAGGCATATACATAGAATGAAGGCTACTGCAAAGCTTGTAAGCCGCCTTGAGTCTTCGGAGAAGGGCGGGATATAAATGGGATTAAAGTAAAAATAAAAAAATAAAGATATCCACAATGAGAGTCAGAGCAGCCATGAGGAAAATGTCATTTTAAAAGAAGGAATTCCAAAATTAAAGCTAGAAGGAGGCAAATCCTTTCTATATTGCTGCCAAGACATAACTGAAACATTTATAAATTTGGTTGTCTTATTGTAAGAGCACCACACGGAAAGACGCTGCTTGAGTTACTGAGGAAGAACACTGAACTTTCTCAAGAAAACCTGGAATGGCATGATGTGATCAACTCAAAACCACCAGGGCTTCTTTCTGGTCACTGATGGTGCCATCATAATGAAAGAGCGCTGCTTTTTTACAAAGGGCCAATGCAATAGGAACATGGAACGTTAAAACCATAAATCCAAGAGAAAACTGAAACTGTCAAAGCAATTTTAAAGCATAATAAATGGAGCATAATAAGATAAGATGGCCAGAAGTGCTTTACGGGCCTTTCTGAGGTGTTGTAACTTTAACTTTGAACAGTTGTTAAATGACTAGTCTTGACTTATAAGGGCTACCTGTATTATTAATAGATATTTAGAATGCAGAAGCTGGAAAAATAGAAGAACTTGCAAATACAGGATTATCTGCATAGGATAAATGTAATAGTTTTATTAACATACATAAAAGGATGTAAGAGGGAAGAAAAAAGAAATCAGAAATCCAACAGATTAAAAAAAATACCAAAAGCATGTTTCATATAACAAATTATTCAGCCCAATTTTAAAATCAGCCTAATTTTAAAATCCTTCATTAAATCTTAACAGTCTTTTCCAATACATTGTTAGAGAATAAAAACCAAATGAGCACATTTCAAAACTCTTAACGTGATAAATCTGAAATCTTTCCAAAATCAAACAGTAATTTAAGCAAAGTTACTCTCTAGTGTTGTAACTTTAACAACAGTAACGTAAGTAAGTTCTGATTAAGATCTTCTAATTAAGAATGGAGCCATATATATATACATAAAAGAAATGCCAAATGAATAGGCAGGTTTAAGAAAAAGCAGAAGGATATGAGATCAGATAGCCAACATAAAGCGGACAATAAAGCAAGCAGGAGAATTTAATCCAGTTTACTTTACACTACAGAAAAGCCTTTGAACATTAAATCATGCCAGAATAGTGGAATATATTGTGGATAAAGGGGTGCCAGGACGCCGACTTGAATGATAAAAAACAAGAGGTTACTGTAGTAATGGAATTTAGAAAAACAGCAGTTCAGAATAGGGAAGAGAGAAAAGGAATGCATGTTGCTCACATATATATTTAGTGAAAAATTTGAACTAATAATAAATATTAAGAAACAAAAGATTAGGTCAGTCAGCAAGTTTAGAGAACTCACAGTTGACAGCCAAGAAGCAATAGCAGTAATTTTGATTCCTTGGCCTCAACAACTATCTATCTATCTATCTATCTATCTATCTATCTATCTATCTATCTATCTATCTATCTATCTAACTAGGATGGACAGTGTTCATTTTCAGATTATGGATGTGGAAATAATCACTAACAGGACCACGGACTACAAAGGTAAGCAATGAATCCTTGCTGAGCAAAACAAATAATTGCTCTTGAAGCAATGATCGGTAAATAGAAGCTTACATACTTTGGGTATGTGATGGAGAGCGATGAACTAGATAAAAAGATTTCTATCCGAGATGGAGGGCAACAGAAGAAAACAATTGTTATGTCAGTTAATTGGTCTACCTGTCTAGCCAGACAGCCCTGCCATCTTTATTATCGACAGCAAAATTTTAATTTCACACACACACACACACACACACACACACACACACACAAAAGGCCCGAGTAACAACATGAAGATCAGAAATGGCACAATCCTGTTTTGCCTTCTGATGAAATAATTTAACTCCTACAAGCTTTTTCCCCCCCTTTTTTTTCTTTTAGCAGCAGGATGCTAAGGATCTGTGCTCTCCAGCTTTTGTCCCTGCGTGATGTATCTTAAAACACAGGTATACCTTGAAGACTTTGATCTGGCAACTGGCAGAATGCAAATGCTCAGTGTATTCCCCATTTTCATTTTCCTTGAAGGTGTCAATCTGGACTCTGAAGGGCACACCTTTCTCTCCACCGTGCTTCCTCATAGTGAACTCTGTACTGATGCAATGTACCTGGAAAAAGAGACCCCAAAAATATGCTCCAAACTGCAACAGCGCAACAGTGACGCTCGTACAACACAGACAAATAATCAAACTTTCTGCATATGTCTAAGTAAGTTCTAACAAAGCCTGAGATTCTATCTGCATAGCAAACCAAGATTGCAGGCACATAAAGAAGTCATAGGGGGGAAAAAAAAGGTATTTTCTGCAAAGTGTTAATAGTTGCCTTCTCTCAAAGAAGGGTTTAAATCAACTTGGCAAAATACCAGACCTAAAAAAAATTGTTCTTAATACATTGTATTTGACATCTAGGCAGAAACCATATGTGCACGTCCCTCAAAGAGAATGAAGAACAACAACGGATGAGAATGGGAATCAGACCTGGGATAGATCAAAATATGTCATTTATTTCTTTTCTGAAACTTAAGTGCAGTCAGGTTGTTTTTTTAGTAAAGTATGCAGCAAGAAAGTAAAGGTACGCCTTAGCTTACAACAGTTCATTTAGTTAACAACGGCACATTAAAAAAGTGATTTATGACAGTTTTTCACACTTACGAACATTGCAGCATCCCCATGGTCACATGATCAAAATTCAAACGCTTGGCTACAGACTTGTATTTATGATGTTTGCAGTGTCCCGGGATCACAGGACCACCCTTTTGTGACCTTCTGACAGGCCAAGTCAATGGGGAAGCCAAATTCCTTTAACAGCCGTGTTACTAATTTAACAACTGCAGTGATTCACTTAACAACTGCGGCAAGAAAGGTCGTAAAATGGGGTAAAACCCACTTAACAATTGTTTCACTCAGGAAGAGAAATTTGGGGCTCAATTGTGATCGTAAGTCGAGGACAACCTGTATGTACTTCAACCGGGTATATCCAATTTGAGGCTTCGTTATCTCTTAAAAGGTCTGGAAGACATCAGGCTGAGATGTATCTCCTGTCCTCAGCCTTAGACACAATGATTTCTAGCAACGATTAGCGGTTAATGCTAACAATGGCATGAAGCCACGATTGCAATCTGGAGAGCGCACTATTTTCACTCGGAAGAGAAGAGAAAATGAGCAAGAAAAGAAAGAAGCAGCCAATCCAACGAGAAAGGAAGATAAGGATTCTTTTACTGAGTGACTTAAGACATTGTGCTAAACCATAATGAGGATTTTTAGTTTCTGGCTTAACGGGGTGTTTCAATTCACTCTTGTGGCTACGAAATGTTTGTGTGGTTCAGACCACTTTAATACCCCTTGGTTTAAAATTCTGGCTCTCTATAGATGTATGAACTAAGTTAATATTTTAATTGTGATAAAGAAATAAGGAAAAGGAACACTTTCCCGAAATCCGCAAGACTGAAAATATTGTTTTAAAGTGCAAAGAAAATAGATTGGGTTATTTTGTTATTGCTTTATTTAGAAGCTTCTAACCTTTTTTTAAACAAATAATAATTCTAATCAGTATGTATACAGCTTTTATTTGTAAAAACAGTATGCACTTATGTTGGAATAGAAAGTGAAACATTCTTTTTCCCTGATACAGGGATATATGAACAATGTAAAATAAAGAAAGGACAAGTCTCTTAGGACACTGGAAGGCATGGTGTGGTATGGTGTGGTGTGGTGTGGTATTGTGTGTGTGTGTGTGTGTGTGTGTGTGTGTGAGAGAGAGAGAGAGAGAGAGAGAGAGAGAGAGAGAAATACACTTTTTTTTACTTTTCCCTTAGTTATTTTTACCCTTGAGAAACTTAAGGGGTCTACGACAAGAAGTTCTTAAGATGAAAAAAAGAAAAGAAAGAAACAGCAGCAGCAAAAGGCACACTGCATAATTTCAGGAATATCATCAAGGGAGTTGCTCTGGGGACAGATTATTCGGACTGACAGTTTTCATGATGAATATTAGCTTCTGATTCAGAAACAAATTCATTTCATGGTTCACCTATGAACTTTGCAGGAAAGTTCAGCAATTCATAGCTTTGATACCATGCTTCCGATAATTATCTACATCAACAAGGTGTTAAGCTAAGGGAGTCTGCAATATTCCTTAGGGTTTAAGGATCAACAGTGGATCAGATATTATATCTATGTCAGTTCTAAATTTCTCAATTGCCCAAATGCAGTACGTCTGTCCTTCTGAAAAGGTCTGATATTTTCTTCTCCCTTCCTAATATCTGTCCTGTAGATTGGATTAAATTATAGTAGATAAGCTCCTCTCTCAAATCATCATAAAATGAATGGTAGCTTTACAAGTTTTGATAGCTGGGTAGCATTATTGTTTTGTTTATGAACTTCTCACCAACATTTATTGAAGCTTCAAGAATTTCCAGGGACCTTCACCATTTCTAATGAAGAAGTTGATCTTAAAACAAAAGCAACGCTGTCTTGAATTAAAGCATGGTAACTATGAATCCTTAAATTATATTCAGCCATTCATTGTCCAAAATTACATCAAAGCGAAGAAGGAATAGGAGGTTTTTACACATTGTTTATAGTGATTTTGACGTGTATTTCCCCAGTTGTATCCACAGAATAAATATTCTACAAATCCTAATTAAACAAACAATAGCATAGCAGAAGCTCTAACTTAAATACGATAAGAGAAAACCCAACCCCAAAAGAGGAAAAATAAGGAACTGTGAATGTATTGTTGTGATGGGGTATATAGAAGATTACATGGTAACTAGATTAGAATATTTCAGTCAAAGCACAATCAAATTTAATGATACATGTTCTGTAGCACTTTTCTACATTCTGTTGTCTTGTACTCCAAGCACTAGGACATGATAACCATTTAAAGCTTATCATATTCTTTCACTTTGTACACTTAAAGAGATGATGTCACATTATATGCATGGTAGCCCAACACGTTATTCTTATAAAAAAATACATAAATTTACAAGAATATGGCAACCAATAATTTGCTTTCTATATTCTCTCTCTCTCTCTCTCTCTCTCTCTCTCTCTCTCTCTCTCTCTCTCTCTCTCTCTCTCTCTCTCTCTCTGGCTGTCCATCTCAGAAAAATGACTCTTCTAGATTTACCTGAATAAATACGGACGTTCTCTTTGAAGGATCCCAAAGAAACTCTACTGTATTCAACTGCGTTGGATTTGCTCTGGGATCTATTATACCCACAGACATTGGAATATCTAAAGACAACAAAAATAGCCACACATTAGCACATAAGATAATACTTAACAGGTCCATTCAAGCTCAAGCAAAAACGATGGAATAACTAATGTCAAGACTCTACAGTCAAAATACGAACTGTACCCACAAGCAACAATCTTACTGAATAGGAAACTACCTATGACATTCATGCACAAGTAAAACAATTAAGAACGTTGGAATCAGCAAATTTGACGGAATGCAGGGCAAGGGACAAATTGAAAGCAAAATAGTTTACCAAGCTAATTGTATGTATGATTTAATTGAACTATAGGCATTATCTTTTTGGCCATTCCTTGTGCCTCAGTTCAAGTGAAGACTTCTATGAGTGACCAAAGTTATAAGAGAACCAGTTTGGTGGTTAAGGTATCAGGCTAGAAATTGGGAGACCATGAGTTCTAGACCTGTCTTAGGAATGAAGCCAGTTGGTTCACCTTAGGCCAGTCACTTTCTCTCAGACCTAGGAAGGAAGCAAGGGCAAACCATTTCCAAGAAATCTTGGCAAGAAAACTGCAGGAACTAGTTCAGGTAGTTGCTAAGAATCAAAATTGAATTGAAGGCACAGACATTTATGTTATAGGAGAACTACAGCCTAAATTAATAGCAAGAGGAAAAAGGGTTTAAAAGTTGGAAAATAACCTGAAAAATGGGCACGTGCAAGACACAGATATATTCCAAGCCAAATTAAGAAGGAATAGAAAATTATTGAAATCATTTTAATAAAAACCTTGAATTCCAAATGGAGAATTCCATGGAACAATAATGAAAAAGAACATTTTGAGTTGATAGAGAATACCAAACTTTGATGTATTATCATGACATGATCTGTGACATTGAGATAACCGAACAATTCATCTGAGATAATCTAACATTCCTTAAAGTAAAAAAGAGCTGAATGGAAAAATAGATCAAAGCCCCATTTTTCATTCCATCCTTACAAAGACTCCAAGAAATTCCCCCGTGCTCTTTCGTTGCCTTCCATGTAAAGTCATTCCGTTGTGTTGTTAACAATTGTATAAATGTGTAATATTGAGTTTGGTCATGAACCTGATGCTACATAAGCTCCATCCAGATAATAGTACTAGTTCATACAGAAGATTTTGGAACATACAGAGACTAATCTACATATGAACTGTACTTCAGGATTAGCAATGTACAGATATTTTGGCCTTTGATTCCTTGACATAGTCATGTTGACTGGGTCTGATGGAAGTCTGAAGAGCAATGGGTTATTTAATCCTGCTTTATATTAAGAAGCACACATAGATATGCACCTGTGACCTATATAAATTATGCAATTTTTATAAACAAGTGACTGGTGAAGAAACATAAAATCAATTTAAAACAATTACAACATAGCACAAATAGATAGATAGATAGATAGATAGATAGATAGATAGATAGATAGATAGATAGATAATGTCATAGCTGTCAATATAGCCAGGAAATGGGGCCCTTCACACACTTTGAGCCCAAGTTCTTATGAAAAGCCAGCAGGTTTAAGGTCACCCTCAATTCTGAGAGAGACTGTTCCAGATGGCAGGTGCTCTGGCAGAGAAGGCATGTCTCCTAGTCCCTGCCCGCCAATATTCCTTGGCTAATGGAACCTGTAGCATGCCCAACTTGCTGGACCAAATTGGACTGGGAGAAACAACTGGGAGAAGACAGCCCCTCAAGTAGCTCAGTCCCAAGCCACGAAGGGCTTTAAAGTACCTTGAATTGCACCCAGAAACACACAGGCAAGCAATTCAGCTCACACAGTAGTAGAGGTGACGCAAACTCCAACCAATGCAGCCACACTTTGCGCCAGCTGAAGCTTCCGAATACTTTTCAATGGTAGCCCCATGTATACTGTGTTGCAGTAATCCAAATGAGAGAGGTCATTAGTCTAGGAATGGGTGCAACTGTCACACAATTTAAGTGTTTGCCAAGGCTCTCTTCTAACCACAGAAGAGTGAAAAATAACCCAAATGTATTAAAATCCCATGTGCGAACCCTGGAAGATATCCATCATCTGCTTCATCCAACTTATCAAGGCTTTTTCCACACTTCCATTCTCTGATTTCAATCTATAAATAAGAACCAGTATTTTTCCTTTTTTTTAATGGACAGCTAGCAAAGATTCAGCATTTCTAGTATGCAGAGGTCTGGAAGGACATTTTCCTCAAGTCACTCTCAAATAAAAACAAAAGCAATTGATTACATAACACATCTATGTAAAAAAAAAGGAGACAGGGGAGAAACTTTTTAGGAATTTTACACAGGTCTTAACTTTCACTAGAAACACTGGAATCCTTTACTCAGAAATTTAATCCACTTTGTTTCTAGACCAAAACCCAGGATTGCTGCTGTAATTGCTGACATACATAGAACACTCTGATGGATTAAATCGTTAGGGGAATACATGAGTGAAAGAAGCTATGCTTTCCTGATTTAAAGCAGCTTTAAATCAGGAATATGAAGCAAAAAAACAAAAAAACCAAAAACAACCAAAAAGCTCTCTGATTCTGCAAGGAGGGGATTTTAGCCACAAGTGGCTAAACAATGCAATCCAAGCTGCAATGCAGCCTGAACAGAGCACAGGTTTGTGGTAAAAAATTGTTTAGAGAGCAAACCACTCAAGTTAGCCTGTCCCAAGCAATCAAAAATAAATCTTCCATGGGAAAATAACATTAAGTTCTGGTGATGTAAACCAAAGACCCAAACTACTTTCCAAAAGCAATAAAGGAAAGTAAGCAGGTAAAGACAATGCTTTCCCAAAGCTGTAACGTAATAGTAGTCCAGATTTACCCAAAACACTCACCAATATCTAGTATCCTGTCTCCTGGCCTGTTCCACCTCCAGCCTTCCAACTGTTGATGCTCTGTGTACTGAAGCCGCCGATCATGGAACACCACTCTAAATATACTCTAAGAAACAAAAGAACTTCCCATTGACTATAATTAATATGTCAATGCAAGCCGGCTTAAAAGAAAATCAATCCTTGATTAGAGACATGATCCTTGGGAGCGTCTTCCAAAGATATGCCCTCACAAGGTCCATCTACCATAACACTAATGAATTATATGAATGGAAAATATTTAGCTTAACACTAGCACCAATAGTCAATTCACATTCATGTTTCTATTTATGGCAAAAGGTACATAAAGCCAAGATTCACTTCCACACTGCATTGCAATCTAAAGCAGAATACTACAGCGATGTGTGAAAAGGTTCTAAATTTCCCCAAGGATTAGTTCAAATATGCTTATAAATCACCTGCTAAACATGAGTCAAGGAAATGCACGAGTAGGCTCCTAAAGGTTTGCTTTGGAGTTGGCTGTTCTATCCAAGACATTTGAATTACAATTTACAGGCAGTCCTCAGGTTACCATCCCTCAAAATTGACCACTCAAAATTATGACAGTTCTCTATAGCAATAGAGACTTACAGTTCTTAATCATGTGGTACATGTCCTAAAGTAGAAAGACTCGTTATTCTTCACACTGTGAAGAATAGCACATAATTATTTCTTTTTGGCAAATCAATTGCCATGATTTCTCCTGGCAACCTCTTTCATGTTCTAAGGGTATAGAGACAGTTTCTACCTCAGTATGGATAATATTGTATAATAAGGCATATACTTAAATTCCTTCTGCTTTGTGGAAATATATTATTATTGAATAATAATTAGCAACGTAATCCAAATAGAATTGGGAGGGCTGCAAAGCAACAGGGAGACTTAAAACCAGTCCTCAAAATACTAGCTGTGACAGTGTCCTGGGGTTATGTGATTGTAATCCAGGCCCTCGGTGCCTGGCTCACAATTAAAATACTGCCACAAGCCACAATCACGGGTAGGCCACTTCTGATGTTTCCTGCCAGCTTCCTACAAGCAAAGGCAATGGGGAAGCCAACAGGAAGTTGGAAGTTACTCCCTCTCCAGCCTTTCATTGGCCTGCCCACTCTATGTAGTGTCTGACACAGCAAACCCTCTCCCCCCCTCATAATGGCTGCATGCAGCACCCCATCACCTACCTGCACTCGATAGCACTGCTAGCAGTACTTCTCCTACCCACCTATAGCTTTCAACATGCCTGGGACTTCCACCTTTTCTTGTGTAACAATAGATACAGGCCTATGAACAAGCCAGCCTGGCCTGATGGGTGATGGGTTTGGATTTTAATCATTGTTTTTAGTGTATTTTAACTTATTGTTGTTAGTCTTGGGCACCTTGTTTAATTTTTTTTAATATTTGTATTCTTGTATTTTTATATGTTTGCCCTGTTCACCGCCCTGAGTCCCTCGGGAGAAGGGCGGTATACAAATAAAATTATTATCATTATTATTATTATTATTATTATTATTATTATTATTATTATTATTATTATTATTATGTGGGTAAGTGGGACTGTCAGGATGGCCATCACTAAACAATGCAGTCATGTGACATTGCTCTTTATGACTGCATTGCTTAGCGATTGTAACCCAAGAGCGACCTGGACTTTCATGATTACTTGCCATAATTCAGTATTCCCCACAGAGATGTGCATCGCGTGATCTATTTGAATGCGCCTTGTAATTCTGCACCAGCTACTACAACAAAATAAGATTTCCAATAAGGTGATTCTTACAGGGAGCATCCCCAAGGCACTGAATACTTCCATGATTTCTAAGCACTCCAGAGGCCAAACGGCTAGAAACTGTCACAGTATTCAGAGGAGGGAAACTATCATTAATATTCAATAGTAGATGATATAATGAATCCACATTCTAGATCAGGGTCCAAAATGTGATAATTCAAAAAATCCAAAAAAGCTTAGATTTCCAGATTCTAAAAAAAGGTGATATTTATGATAGCAACATAAATAATATATCAGGATGAACTACGGTTTCACACAAGAAAAATGCTACATGTAGTACTCATCTGTTATCACCTATCTTTGTTGTTATTAGTTGCGAAGTCGTGTCCGACCCATCGCGACGCCATGGACAACATTCCTCCAGGCCTTCCTGTCCTCTACCATCTTCTGGAGTCCACGCCTACTGCTTCAGTGACTCCATCCAGTCACCTCATTCTCTGTCGTCCCATTCTTCTCTTGCCCTCAACCTTTCCCAGCATTAGGCTCTTCTCCAGTGAGTCCTTCCTTCTCATTAGGTGGCCAAAGTATTTGAGTTTCAACTTCAGGATCTGGCCTTCTAATGAGCAGTCAAGGTTGATCTCCTCTAGGATTGACCGGTTTGAAGGCCTTGCAGTCCAAGGGACTCGCAGGAGTCTTCTCCAGCACCAGAGTTCAAAGGCCTCAATTCTTTGGTGCTCAGCCTTTCTTATGGTCCAACTTTCACAGCCATACACTGCAACTGGGAAAACCATAGCCTTGACTATACACCCTTTTGTTGGCAGGGTGATGTCTCTGCTTTTTAGTGTGCTGTCTAGATTTACCATCGCTTTCCTCCCCAGGAGCAAGCGTCTTTTAATTTCTTGGCTGCATCACCTATCTTAGCTACTATTTAATTAATCTTTGTGTGTGTGCCCTTGATTCAATCTTGACTCCTGGCAATCATCTGGACAAAATCCCTATAGTTTTCTTGACAAGATTTTTGGAAGTAGTTTTGTCAATACCTTCTTCCTAGGGCTGACAGAGAGTGACTGCCCCAAAATCAACCAGCTGGCTTTGGGTGTAAGGCAGGTCTAAACCTTAATATCTTGGTTTCTAGTCTGATGCCTTTAACCACTAAACCACATTGGCTCTGTTGAATTTACATAAGGAGTTACAAAACAGTATTCTTTGAATAAAATATTTTTCACAGCAGCAACATTTTATATGTCCCCAGTTTTTTATCTTGATAAATGAATACCGTATATACTTGAGTATAAGCCGAATTTTTCAGCCCACTTTTTGGGCTGAAAAATTCCACTTCGGCTTATACTCCAGTCAACAAAAAAAACTTACCGAGGACTTGTGCGCGGCCGAGGCTTTGGTGCTTCCGGGATCGCCCGCACCTCTCCCAAGCCACCGCCGTCCGAGACCTGCCGAAGTTTGGGGAGGTTTGGGGAGGTGCGCGCGCACCTCCCCAAACTCCGCGCCTTGCCTGCCTGCTTCTTTCCGCAGCGGAAAGAAGCAGGCAGGCAGGGCGCGGAGGAACGGAGACTTGCCGACGTTTGGGGAGGTTTGGGCGCCTCCCCAAACCTCGGCAGGTCTCCGTTCCTCCGCGCAGACCTGCCGACGTTTGGGGAGGTTTGGGCGCCTCCCCAAACCTCCCCAAACCTCGGCAGGTCTCCGTTCCTCCTGCCGACCTTTGGGGAGGTTTGGGCGCCTCCCCAAACCTCCCCAAACCTCGGCAGGTCTCCGTTCCTCCTGCCGACCTTTGGGGAGGTTTGGGCGCCTCCCCAAACCTCGGCAGGTCTCCGTTCCTCCGCGCAGACCTGCCGACGTTTGGGAAGGTTTGGGCGCCTCCCCAAACCTCCCCAGGTCTCCGTTCCTGTTTGGGGAGGTTTGGGCGCCTCCCCAAACCTCCCCAAACCTCGGCAGGTCTCCGTTCCTGTTTGGGGAGGTTTGGGCGCCTCCCCAAACGTCCCCAAACCTCGGCAGGTCTCCGTTCCTGTTTGGGGAGGTTTGGGCGCCTCCCCAAACGTCCCCAAACCTCGGCAGGTCTCCGTTCCTCCGCGCAGACCTGCCGACCTTTGGGGAGGTTTGGGCGCCTCCCCAAACGTCCCCAAACCTTGGCAGGTCTCCGTTCCTGTTTGGGGAGGTTTGGGCGCCTCCCCAAACCTCCCCAAACCTCGGCAGGTCTCCGTTCCTGTTTGGGGAGGTTTGGGCGCCTCCCCAAACGTCCCCAAACCTCGGCAGGTCTCCGTTCCTCCGCGCAGACCTGCCGACCTTTGGGGAGGTTTGGGCGCCTCCCCAAACGTCCCCAAACCTCGGCAGGTCTCCGTTCCTGTTTGGGGAGGTTTGGGCGCCTCCCCAAACGTCCCCAAACCTCGGCAGGTCTCCGTTCCTGTTTGGGGAGGTTTGGGCGCCTCCCCAAACGTCCCCAAACCTCGGCAGGTCTCCGTTCCTGTTTGGGGAGGTTTGGGCGCCTCCCCAAACGTCCCCAAACCTCGGCAGGTCTCCGTTCCTCCGCGCAGACCTGCCGACGTTTGGGGAGGTTTGGGCGCCTCCCCAAACGTCCCCAAACCTCGGCAGGTCTCCGTTCCTCCGCGCAGACCTGCCGACCTTTGGGGAGGTTTGGGCGCCTCCCCAAACCTCCCCAAACCTCGGCAGGTCTCCGTTCCTGTTTGGGGAGGTTTGGGCGCCTCCCCAAACCTCCCCAAACCTCGGCAGGTCTCCGTTCCTCCGCGCAGACCTGCCGACCTTTGGGGAGGTTTGGGCGCCTCCCCAAACGTCCCCAAACCTCGGCAGGTCTCCGTTCCTGTTTGGGGAGGTTTGGGCGCCTCCCCAAACCTCCCCAGGTCTCCGTTCCTCCGCGCAGACCTGCCGACGTTTGGGGAGGTTTGGGCGCCTCCCCAAACGTCCCCAAACCTCGGCAGGTCTCCGTTCCTCCGCGCAGACCTGCCGACCTTTGGGGAGGTTTGGGCGCCTCCCCAAACCTCGGCAGGTCTCCGTTCCTGTTTGGGGAGGTTTGGGCGCCTCCCCAAACGTCCCCAAACCTCGGCAGGTCTCCGTTCCTCCGCGCAGACCTGCCGACCTTTGGGGAGGTTTGGGCGCCTCCCCAAACGTCCCCAAACCTCGGCAGGTCTCCGTTCCTGTTTGGGGAGGTTTGGGCGCCTCCCCAAACGTCCCCAAACCTCGGCAGGTCTCCGTTCCTCCGCGCAGACCTGCCGACCTTTGGGGAGGTTTGGGCGCCTCCCCAAACGTCCCCAAACCTCGGCAGGTCTCCGTTCCTGTTTGGGGAGGTTTGGGCGCCTCCCCAAACCTCCCCAAACCTCGGCAGGTCTCCGTTCCTGTTTGGGGAGGTTTGGGCGCCTCCCCAAACCTCCCCAAACCTCGGCAGGTCTCCGTTCCTCCGCGCAGACCTGCCGACCTTTGGGGAGGTTTGGGCGCCTCCCCAAACGTCCCCAAACCTTGGCAGGTCTCCGTTCCTGTTTGGGGAGGTTTGGGCGCCTCCCCAAACCTCCCCAAACCTCGGCAGGTCTCCGTTCCTGTTTGGGGAGGTTTGGGCGCCTCCCCAAACCTCCCCAAACCTCGGCAGGTCTCCGTTCCTCCACGCAGACCTGCCGACCTTTGGGGAGGTTTGGGCGCCTCCCCAAACGTCCCCAAACCTCGGCAGGTCTCCGTTCCTGTTTGGGGAGGTTTGGGCGCCTCCCCAAACCTCCCCAAACCTCGGCAGGTCTCCGTTCCTCCGTGCAGACCTGCCAACCTTTGGGGAGGTTTGGGCGCCTCCCCAAACGTCCCCAAACCTCGGCTGGTCTCCGTTCCTGTTTGGGGAGGTTTGGGCGCCTCCCCAAACCTCCCCAAACCTCGGCAGGTCTCCGTTCCTCCGCGCAGACCTGCCGACCTTTGGGGAGGTTTGGGCGCCTCCCCAAACCTCCCCAAACCTCGGCAGGTCTCCGTTCTTCCTGCCGACCTTTGGGGAGGTTTGGGCGCCTCCCCAAACCTCCCCAAACCTCGGCAGGTCTGCGCGGAGGAACGGAGACCTGCCGAGGTTTGGGGAGGTTTGGGGAGGCGCCCAAACCTCCCCAAAGGTCGGCAGGTCTGCGCGGAGGAACGGAGACCTGCCGAGGTTTGGGGAGGCGCCCAAACCTCCCCAAAGGTCGGCAGGAGGAACGGAGACCTGCCGAGGTTTGGGGAGGCGCCCAAACCTCCCCAAAGGTCGGCAGGAGGAACGGAGACCTGCCGAGGTTTGGGGAGGTTTGGGGAGGCGCCCAAACCTCCCCAAAGGTCGGCAGGAGGAACGGAGACCTGCCGAGGTTTGGGGAGGTTTGGGGAGGCGCCCAAACCTCCCCAAAGGTCGGCAGGTCTGCGCGGAGGAACGGAGACCTGCCGAGGTTTGGGGAGGCACCCAAACTTCCCCAAAGGTCGGCAGGAGGAACGGAGACCTGCCGAGGTTTGGGGAGGTTTGGGGAGGCGCCCAAACCTCCCCAAAGGTCGGCAGGAGGAACGGAGACCTGCCGAGGTTTGGGGAGGCGCCCAAACCTCCCCAAAGGTCGGCAGGAGGAACGGAGACCTGCCGAGGTTTGGGGAGGTTTGGGGAGGCGCCCAAACCTCCCCAAAGGTCGGCAGGAGGAACGGAGACCTGCCGAGGTTTGGGGAGGTTTGGGGAGGCGCCCAAACCTCCCCAAAGGTCGGCAGGAGGAACGGAGACCTGCCGAGGTTTGGGGAGGTTTGGGGAGGCGCCCAAACCTCCCCAAAGGTCGGCAGGTCTGCGCGGAGGAACGGAGACCTGCAGAGGTTTGGGGAGGTTTGGGGAGGCGCCCAAACCTCCCCAAAGGTCGGCAGGAGGAACGGAGACCTGCCGAGGTTTGGGGAGGTTTGGGGAGGCGCCCAAACCTCCCCAAAGGTCGGCAGGAGGAACGGAGACCTGCCGAGGTTTGGGGAGGTTTGGGGAGGCGCCCAAACCTCCCCAAAGGTCGGCAGGAGGAACGGAGACCTGCCGAGGTTTGGGGAGGTTTGGGGAGGCGCCCAAACCTCCCCAAAGGTCGGCAGGAGGAACGGAGACCTGCCGACGAGCCGCGGCCACACAGGGTATTCCTGTGTATTCAGGCTTGCAAAATGGCGGATCGAGCCTCTGCTGGCGGCAGAGGCTTGCAGAACGGCGGATCGGCTTATACTCGAGTCAATAACTTTTTCCAGTTTTTGGGGGTGAAATTGGGGGTCTCGGCTTATACTCGAGTCGGCTTATACTCAAGTATATACGGTATGTTTAGCCAGAAAGCAAAAGACAGTTACTTATATAATTTAAAACAAAGCCATGATTACCTAAGTATTTAAGAAATTGTTTACAGCACATTGAAAATGTTCATGTACCTTCCACGCTACTGTATTTTGTCCAGAATATCATTCTGTCTTCAGAAAATTTGCAGGTTAATGTTATAAATTCCATTAACACGGAATAACCAATAAGCAGGCTGGTGTTAGTAAAAATGCAGAGACCATATTACACTTGGGTAGAAAAGTACTGAAATGGCTGCCGGTTGATACCCAGAAAAAAATTATAATGTAGTGGATATTATTGTTAAAACCTTATGTGGATTAGGTACAACCTATCTGAGAAATCTTTTTTTCTATAGTAACCTTACTGAACTTCCTCTGCAGTTCCTACAAGCTGATTTGGAGGTCCTGGGGCCAAGCCTTCTCTGTTGCCACCTCAGTTCTTTCAGGTGTACTTCCCAAAAGGTTTAGAGACCTGTCAACTTCATTAGCTTTTTAAAAAAAACCCTCATAATACATTTTACTTATAATTATTTTTACTAGAATGATAAATTTACATTGGATTTAAGTCTATTTTAATTCTTAACTGCCAGGAGACTTCAAAGGTCAGAAGTTTACTAAGTCAGTTAAATAAATACTTTTGCTATCCAAGGCAGTGTATGTTTAGCTCAAAGAACTTGAGTCTAAAACTAAGGGGATTGCAACGGGGAGATTTTCCTATTCTGCATATTACTTCCGTTTGTCTTCCAGCTATAGATAAAGAAGAACATTTGTACCTGCCATTTTTGATGTCTAAACATTACTAAATTTTCCTGCATATGTTTGGGCAAACATAAAGCAAGCTTACAACTGAAGTTATTCTTCTATCTTACTTTGATGCTGAATCTTCTACTGCCTCCTGAACTTCATGCAAAGCAAAAATAGTGATATGGTAAAAAAAAAGAGTGCCCCACTTGTATTTTATGCTATTTTGCCATCCCTCTTAAAAACCCTCTGCAAGTTATTATACTACTAAACTGTAGCAAGTCACACATTCACAATCTTGATTCAAGATCATCTGACAATCGTTTTAACTGCTATGTCTTTGGAAGATTCAGTGAAATCTAACATTCCAAGAGATACAAATTTCCTCTGCCTTATTTATTAATTTTGCAATATTTATGCTTTGAATAGCAAGAACTTTTCATTCATCAGTGGCCTGTCCACATAATTTATCACCCGCTAATCTTTCATTTTGCTCCTCAGTAAATTGCCATTCCTAACATTAATAACAGGATTTGCTGGAATGGTGTAAGTGGTTGCATGACTTTGCATAATTTAGTATCATTTATTACCTGGCAAAATGTTTGTGGAAATCTGATGAAGTTGTCTCACATATTTTGGGAGAAGACAGATTGTTACATACCTTTACAAGCTTTCCATTTAGTTCAGGCAATTCCCCCATTTTCCTGTTATCCAGCATTCTGATTTCATAAGACTGACCTGAAAAAGAAAATATATTTGCAGTTATGATTTTTTTAAAAAAGGATTTGCTGTCTCAGTCAATAAGAAAAAGCAAGCATAAGCGTCCCCATAATGTATAGGAAGCAATGAAAAAGGGCCATTCTGTGTGAAAGTATATCTGTATACTATATACTACTTTCAGAATAATCTATTTCTTTAAGTCTGAACTTGATTAAACCCAAAATAACTTGAAATATGATGGTCAGTAATGTTTCACTGAACTGTACTAAACTACAAGAATGTAAAAACAGAGATATCAATTAATCTTTTACCTCTCCAGTTACAACAATTCAATTACAAGATACTATGTAGGTTGATCCAGCTGAGTCCAAGTCGTATTGACTGAATGACATTTCTAATAAATTCTGTTTACAGCTAACATGTCAGTAACATTTTTCACCTACCGGAATTATCACTGAACTTTTTCAAATTAGCTGCACAAATATGTGAGTGCCAAACGTTAGATTAATACAGAAAGTATCACATACATTAAAGTTTATCAAACCTGAAGTTCAGTTGACAGTAACCAAGGCTAAGCTGACTGAGAGATTATAAACTGCACAATGTTAGGCAATTGCACTGCTTTGTCAGGTATTTCCGAGCCCATGAATCACATCAAATACTCATATCTAGGATTCTTGTATTTCCAACTATTTTTTTTAAGCTTAAAATGCTTTGAGAGTTTTACTGGGTAATGGCATATATTAGAATTTCAATTCAATTTAAAAAAACCCTAGTTTGTTGTTCCCCCTTCCTGTTGGGATTTTAGCTTTTTTAACATTGTTTTGAGCAACCAACTTACACTGATATGAACCCAGAACTATAAAGCAGCATTTTCCCCACCTGGTATTCATGCAAAACAGAAATATAGCTTACCTTGATTAAGATAAGTGAGAGTTTCATCATGAAGCTTTACAGCAGGAGAAGTGGCAGCACACAAAACATACTGAAAGGGCAGGATTTTGTTCTCATTGTCAGTAGGCAAGCTGGATTCTTCCTGCTTAAAAATGGGCAAAGCAAGGACATCGCTGCAAAACAAATATGTGGTCAGACCAATTATTTTTGTTCGTTTTACTGAAAGCTTTTAAAATTACAGTTAAGTCTCCATACCTGACAATTAAAACATGATTTTGTAGATTAAAATAAGAATTTCCTCTGCAGAGTAAGAGAACAAATGGAACGCTGCATGGTGTTACATATCTAAATTTATCACAGATAGCTTCCCTATCCAAACAATCCTTTCTGGAAGGATATATGGGTTTTTAAATGAAAATAATGTGAGTTGGAAATCCAGAAACTATAGCCAATGTTAAGGCTAAACCTTTTTTTAGATTTCAAAGACAAGGTTCTCTGGGTGAGATGTCTGAGTTTCTTACACTATTTTGAGAGCGCTCTTATTCACTCTTTCCCAAGTTGATGCACTCCTTCTATAGCAGACTTGGTTGGCAATCTACCATCCCCACGAAGGGCAAATGTGGTTTTCTACGATGCACAACACTTTGGATCCAGAGAAGATATCCACACCAAGTATCATTTTTTTAACCTGTGAGATTTTAATGCTACAGACCTGTTGAGACTTCGTTTCAAATAAACAATAGATCTGACAACCTCTCAGGATAAAATCATTAGTCAAAAGATGTATCTTCATATCTCAATTAAATGTTGCATATCCATGAACATCTATGCTCTCAAAGCATAGCATCTTCTCTGATCTAAGACTGGTGCCCCAATGTTGATGCTGCTAAAAGACATGAGGTTAGTTTTGGAATCATCAGTGGCCCCATTGGCACTGATCAGTGGCCCATTGGGGAGGGAACTGTTGCTTGTGGGGCCGTTGGACACCTGGGTCTCCATTGTGCTGATTATCTGAGTGACCATGCTGGGGGAGCGCCGGGGTCCAGCCGGGCGGCGGCGGCTCCTCGGAGGACGCGGACTGCCGTACAATCGGGCTTCTTCATCCTCCCTGGGTGGGGCGGGTCGGAACGGATTGGTCCTGCGTGCGGGAGGGGTCGCTCTGTCTTCCCGATCGATGGCGATCTGGACCCCCCCAACTGCAGTGGCGCATACAAAAGGGGGGTCCGCCCGTGCGGAGGGGAAGAAAGAGAATAAAAATGGTTGCGCGGTAATGGAAAGAAACCCGCTCTTGACCAAACCAATTCCCTTCTTGGGGTAGAGGAAGGGAAGGAACCTAAGCGAAGGGGAAATCGCAGGCGTCAAACTGGGATTTAGGAAAGCGTGCCAAATCTCTGGAAAGAAACAAACCAAAAACGAAAAAGAAAAAAACGCGGGAGGGAGGGAGAAGCTAAAAGACATAATATAAAACCCTTCCTACTTTTCATTAAACTAATGCTGATTATTAGGAATTTGTTAAGAGTCACATTTCTTCACCACAGTTAACTATTGGTGTTTATGTTTCAAATGTACTTTGAAACAGACCTATTAACAATTCCCCTACTACTAATAGTGAAAGAAATCTCCTCAATGTTTCAAAATGGAACTCTGCCATCTGCCTTTAAAAACCCAAGACAGCAAACTACAATTTGTTCCAAGCATCAGCATCCACTACAAAAAGTAAGGAATCAAGAAAGCAGAACCATTTTCACAAATACATGTATGAACAATCTGAATTCAAAAGTGGTTATGTTTATGGATGCTCAAATTATACTGAAACAATGAACTGGAAAAAAAAGTGAACATGTGCATGCATATTTAGTATAAAATCTTCTGGGGCAACTTCCCACCCAAGCTAGAAATCCGCACACAGGAAAAATAAGGCGTTTACCCTACTGGGAAGGGATGAGGTTGAGTGGGGGAAAAAATTACAACTAAAGACATTTTTTCCCCTGTTCTTTATTCTTTCTCAAAGTCAAATAGAATAACATTCTAAAAAAATGGGTGGTAGAAAGTCAAGAGACTTTACCTAGAAAATTTTCATTTACTTCTGTAGGACAAGGCAATTTTATGTAGATCTAGTGCAAAACATTAATGCTTCCTAGTATCTAAACCTTTATTAAAAACTATATTTTTCACACAACACTCTCCTTTCCTTCTTGGCATGCAAGATGACTTGGCTCAGTACACATAAAAGCACAATACCTCTCTGGGCTTTGCTATTCAAGCCAAATACAAACGCACAAAAATCTGTTAGCTCTCCCAAATTCTAACCCAGGCACGGAAGATTTTTGAGGGACAGGATCTACTGGAAGAAAAGTAGTTCCTTCTACTATTCTTGTGGCAGAACCTACTTTTGTAGGCCTAATTTCTAAGTTAAATGTGCGTGTGCATATTTTCCCATTAATCACGACTGAATGGTATACATATTTGCTACATTACTGTTTAAAATGCCCAGATGCTCAAAGTTTGAGATGACACGTTAGGCTAAAACCATAATTTACTTACAACTTACAAGTAAGTCACAATGACTGAATTAACGCTACAAGCAAAAAGCCATTAAGTAAATAAGGTACCTAGGACACAATGGTTGGACCACACCATGGGCTAAAAACTAAGTGAGGGAAACTTTACTTAACTTTTTGAGCATAGTAAAGCTTATTTCAGGTAGGACAAAGAGACTAAGTAGTTAAGACCCTACCAGGCAAATATTCGAGCCTCTTTCTCTTCTTTCTGGGAACTTGGGTACATCATTATTTAGTTTTAACTGTATTAAGCTTTATATTACAACTTTTTGAGACGGCTGTAAATCAAAGTTTGATGATGCATTTGAAGAAACATTGGAAGTTGTCAAAACAGGATTCAAGGTCAACTGTGAGGCTGCTTGTCACCTGACCTAATCCAAAGCTAACAAACCACATCTCTCAACCCTTTCACATGGAGCTTTAAGGATTGAATCCTAAGTGCTGCCTCTATCTCCCCATCTCTTGTAAAGATAAGAGTGCATCAACTTTCCTATCTTAAAAGGAATGCTGTTTTAAAAAGAAATATTGTTTTTTATTGAAGAATGAGATGACGTATCCAATAATCACAACCTACCATTCTTTCAATAACAAAAATTGATACAGTAAACTACTTGACACTTATTTCTGGATGTAGTTGAATTTACATTGGACATCAACCACATCATAACGATGCTTTTTTAAGAATATCAATAATTAAGTTAGCAAGAGGTCAGTGCTATATTACAGCTCCGCTTGATTTCATTTTTAAGACTAAATTAGGAACTGTAGCTAAATTATTTGTGTAAAACACATACATCTACTATTCTATTATATATTTTGCTATGGCCAAACATGTAGGTATTCCTACTAGCTAACTCTCTGCTACTCTCAATTTTTTTCCTTCATCCTAGATACATAATTACTTTCAAATAAGAAATTAAAAATTAATCTGGTCAACACTAATCAAGGTAATACCAATAAATGATATCAAAGGTTCTAAATGTAAAACCAGTTTTTATGTAGCTCTTTTCCCATCCCAGCCCCTGTAGAGCAAGCAGCACCAGAATAATTTGTAGAAAACTGTAAAATTTCCATGGTTATGCAAAACAAAAAAATAGTGTAGAATGTTTTCACCTAATTTATCGGAATCGCAAAAATAAGCTTTTCTTACTATTTTTTAAACATATTATTTTCTGTTAGTGAAGATTAGACAGATGACCAGTTATGGCTAGGACAAGAATTATGAAGGGCAGGATATAAATGTTTCAAAGAAATAAGCAATCTCACTTGCGGTAAAATAACATGAATGACCCAAAAATGACTTCCAAGATAATAAAACTTCATAGAAATAACGTTCGGACTAAGCACATGATTTTTTCCTTGATATGAAATAACAGTTTCTGAATAGCAGGCCTTTATTTCATCAAAACCACCTGCTTATCTGTTACCATCCCAATGAGCTGCATTTCTGGAGCCTGACCCATGAAGTTCTATATGCATCTTCTCTCTAACGTCCCACTGCTTTTAATGGTATTATTCTCAGGACAATGCACATTGTTATTGCCTTTAAGGATCATTATAATGAAATATATGGAGATAGGCCAGGGGTAGGCAACCTTGGCTTTTATGACTCGTGGACTTCAACTCCCAGAATTCCTGAGCCAGCATGGCTCAGCATGGAAACCTCTCCCTTTCCCCTCAACATGGCTGGCTCAGGAATTCTGGGAGTTGAAGTCCATGAGTCATAAAAGAGTCAAGGTTGCCTACCCCTGAGATAGGCCCTTTCATTATAACATTATTCTTTGCTACTGTCCCGTTAACAGTAATGTGTTAATGCATTATATAGGAATGTATAAATATAAACTGGATTCTTAAAGTGGGGTTCAGCGTATCATGTTTTGCATTGTGAATCTAAATTAATATGTCGTCAACTCACTTGGTCTAAATTATGGATTAGAGATAGTTCTATAGAGTTCACAACTTTCTCACACTGCTGGAGATTTCAGAATCTTTTCATAATTTTGAATCCTTGCTGTGTCTTTAAATTCACAGAATCTAAGTAGACTATGCAGGCAGCCCTCCACTTATGACCACAGCTGAGCCCAAAATTTCCATTGCTAAGGGAGACAGCTGTTGAGTGAATGTTGTCCCATTTTACGACCTTTGTTGCCACTGCAGTTGTTAAGTTAGTAACATGGTTGTTAAGTGAATCTGGCTTTCCCGTTGACTTTGCTTGTCAGAAGGTCACAAAACGTGATCACATGACCCCAGGACACCGCAACTGTGATGAATATGAGTCAGTTTCCAAGTATTTGAATTTGGAACAGTCGTTAAGTGTGAAAAATGTTGTAAAGTCACTTTTTGCACTGATGTTGTAACTTCGAATAGTCACTAAGTGAACTGTTGTAAGTCGAGGACTACCCGTATCAGCATATGAAATTACCTCCCTTTTACTATAGTTGTCTCCAACCATGAAAAGTAAGGGTGAGAATGTTGGTCTTATTATTGCCTTTATACATTTCCATAGTTTTATCAAGCTTTGCCTGTTATGTTTTTTAAATCCTCCTTTGTATCTCTCTGCTATATCATTGACTAAACCAGCTCCTTCCAAAATTGCCATTCTGCTGTGTAGAAATTTTAACGAATCTGTTAACCAAGACAGACAGCTTGCTTTATAATACAGTTTAAAATCTGGAAGGCAAGGCTACCTCTTGCTTTAGACAGAATTCTTTTGTTTAGGACTTTCCCCACTCCTTGTGGGGTTACTGATGCTGCCTTGCTATTATTCTCAAGATCTCTCAGAAATTCCGACTAGGGCATTTGAAATAGATCATTTATCCTGGGTAAAACATTCGTTTGAATTATTGCAATTGATCTTAATCAAGACAGTTTTAGGTTCGTCCACCTTTCCAGATCTTTTTTAATCTACTGCCATAATTTGATACAGTTATTTTGACACGTTTCTTGACTGTTTCCTAGTAAATGCAAACTAAGTTATTGTGCTGAATAGACTAACAACCAGATTCTTTGTTTGCAGAAAATCCCTTCTTGTGATAAAAAAATATTTTTTGCTTTCTGAGCACCAATTTTATATCCCAAATATCCTATTTATGGATTATGTTCATTAACTGACTTTTTTGCTATTTGTAGTTCTGTAAGAATTAGTACATCATCATCTATATAATATTTGAGCTTACATTTCTCTCCATGGATTTTGAGACCTGTTATTTGCCATCTCAGATTTTTTTCTTCCAGTATTTCTACTGCAAAATCAAAGAGAGTGGATTTATTTGCCTTGTTCCTGTACTGACTTGAAAAATCTGTGGAGGGTACTCCATGAGATGTAATCTTTGCTTTTTGCCATTGATATATACTTTTATCTGAAGCTTGAAATGTTTTTTCTGGGATCCATTTTATTCAGTACTGCTGGCATGAATAGCCACAGCAAATTATTAAAGGCTTTTTCTGCATCTAAGAAAATTAGAACAGCTTTTTAAAAAATTTATATGTTCTATGGTGTTGCTTATGAACATTCTGTTGTCCTTTACATTTTTCTTTAGGAATGAAACCAATTTGGTCAGTCTATATAATGCCTGAAATATATTTCTTCAATCTATCAGTTAACATTGTAGGGAAAAACTTATAACTTAATCTTATAACTTATATGTAACAAGAAAATCAGTCTACCGAATATGATTTTAGTTTCTCGGGATAATTTCCTGCTTTATAAATCAGAGCTATATGTGCCTCCTCCCCCCCCCAAATGTTGGAGGTATTAGCTTTGTTTCTTTATTATATTTGCAAATATTCTGACAGCTCAGTATTATAAAGAATTTAAAAAAGATCTATCAGCCCATCTGAGTCTGATGCTTTTCCCAATTTGTTTCACTGCAGTTTTTGTTTCTTGAAGTTGTAGGTGTGCTTAATATTTGCCTACATTGGTCACTATATACTTTGATGAACAACTTCTTGACATACTGCATTTATTTAGAGTAATATCATCAACATTGCTCTTACAGCATTAAATTCTTTAAGAAAAGCTACTAATTCTCCTGTTACTTCTGGTCCTCAGTGAAACAACTGGATCCTTTTCTAATTACTGATATTCTTTGTGTTTCTTTTTTCTGAGTTAATAAGCTAATAATTTCTCTGTTTTATTTATATGTTCAAAATTCTTCTTCAAGGCAAATTTTATCTTCTTCTGTAACTCTTTGTTTTAATTAGATTTGGTTGCTTTTTAGTTTCTTACAATTCTTTCATCAATAGTTTGTCTGGGTTGTTTTTGAAGTTTTTGTTCTAATTCTCTTATTCTTGTAGAACAATACCCATTTTGAAGTCAGTGCACTACCTATTAGCTGCCTTCCAGATCTATCTGAAATTGCTGATTATTTCTTCTGTAGCTCCATATAATGTGGCATTTGGTTAGAGTAGTACTTAAAAGTTAGTGAACCTTTTTGAATTTTCAACATTTCTCCATCAACATGACCTAAAGGTGGTTTATACAAGTCCTAAAATTAGATAAACAGAAAATCCAATGAAACCAATGAGTCAAAAACACTTGAAAATATGTAGCTATATGGATCATTTTCCTCAATAAAGAAAAAAACCTTTTTGACTCATTTGTTGTTATGCGGTTCAACTTAGTTTTAGGACTTGTGTCAAGAACAGATCATGTTTTAGATTATAGGTAAAGGTAAAGGTTCCCCCGCACATGCGTGCTAGCTGTTTCCGACTCTAGGGGCCAGTGCTCATCTCCGTTTCAAAGCCGAAGAGCCAGCGCTTGTCCGAGGACGTCTCCGTGGTCATGACTAGACGCCAAAGGCACACGGAACGCTGTTACCTTCCCACTGGAGTGGTCCCTATTTTTCTACTTGCATTTTTACGTGCTTTCAAACTGCTAGGTTGGCAGAAGCTGGGATGAGTAACAGGCGCTCACTCTGTTACGTGGCACTCGGGATTCGACCCGCCAAACTGCCGACCTTCTGATTGACAAGCTCAGCGTCCTAACCCACTGAGCCACCGCGTCCCTTGTTTTAGATTATATTTATGCATAAATATTGAACATTCAGAAGGGTATACAAAACTTTGAGCCCTACTGTACTTGATTCTAACTTTTTTTTTACCCTAATACTTTTGTTCAAGGAGAAAAAAAGAAAAAAGAAATAAGCATAGAAGAAAGAAATCTCTGTTTGCATGTCCTATGGAGGCCTACCTGTTCTTTTTGAAGTTAGTATGGAGAAAATAAACCTAACAAACAAAAATGAAGTTGCACCCTTTTCCTCCCTGTTTCTGGACATGATCAGGATCAACCCCAGTTTTTGCTTAATCCTATCAGACCTAAACTGACCTTCTTTGTCCCCTGCAATCCCATCAAAATAAAGAATAAAAGCTTCTTCACCAGCTCATGCACAGCCCAAGGGCAGCCCTTACAAGGAAACTACAACATAGCAATCATTCCATCTTCCATCAATCGATAACTTAACATTCCATCTCCTTCAAATATGAAATTCTGCTGCCCTCTTGAAAGGCCCATTTTGCCAAACAATAGAAAGAAGTCATCCCAAATACACTAACAAAAATTTGCCTAGCTACTCCAAATTAGCTAGCAAGTCAGATCCCTGGGTTCCCCACCTTATTATAGCCCTATAAAGATCTTTTGCTTTTCCATTGTGCAGGGCCCCTCTTTCTTGTAAAGCAGACGTCCAATGATTGTTGGAATAAACATCGATCTTCTCAGTATGGTACTCCTTCTTCAGACTGAATCGATGACAGCTTAGCTTTTTCAAAGGAATGCATTTTGAAAGACTTTCTTTTGCAGTTATTAGTCTAAATATCAGCCTCTACATGCAAATTCCTACATGGACATATATTATAATAAAATCAAACTTTTCAAAGTCTATGTTCCTCTTGGCAGTGTCATATATATTACATGGCACAAACCAGTTATACAGGATTTTTATGGTATTTTGGAAGCAACCTGATTTCTGTCATAAAACTGCAGATATGCAAGTCCAGGATGGCATCTGTAGATACCACAGTGCTTACACTTTTTTAGTACTTAAGAAAACTCCTTTTTTAGGTTATGTGAGTGGAACTTTAATCTTTATTTTTCCTGGATTCAGTGCAAGTACATAGCATGAATTATCTAATCAACCAGGGTTAATTATGACAATGGCCTAAGATATGACCTTGCAGGCATGCAAAAAACTGTGAGATGGAATGTCAGGTTTTCAGAGGCTTAAGTCTGCAGCTTATTTTTTTCAGGACAATAATGGATTTAAATAAAAAAATTCTTCCCATGGCAAAAACAGAGTTTGAAAAAGACACAAACATGTTCAGTTAAATCTAGGAATAAACCACAGAACATACATTCTCATTCACTAATTCAATTATAGTTATAGGACAATAAAGCAAAATTTGAAATAATGGCTTGTTGTCCTATAGATTTTAGATTTGTAAGCCAGTATTGTTACTGACCTAAAATAAATGGCTTATTCAAACAAACAAACCATATTGTGGCTCAGCATGACATGTAAATCCAACCAATAGATAGACCAATACACCACCAAGCAAAGTGGCATTAAGCTTTTGATTCTGTGCAATATATTAGCACACTATTCACTATTAACACTATAATTTTATTATATCTTTTCCTCCTATATTTACAGTTTATTTTATTTCTCTTTTTTACTGTTAATATTTTTATATTAACATTATAGTTCACTCTGAGATTGTTTTATCAGTGGAAAGTAAAAAAATCCTATAAATTAAGTGAACAAAAGCCCTGACCTATGAGGTTTAAATCTGGATAGTACTTCATAATCAAAAATCATAATCATTTCAGCAGCTGAAATGTTCTCCCTTCTTTAAATAGTTTTGTCCAAATTGATAGCCCCCAGGACTTTACAAAAAAGTTAGGCAGCCACAAACTAAATTAAATGAAAACTCCTTTAGTTAGATAGCATTTTTAAATCCAATGAAAATATGTAGGAAAGAGCAGGTTTACTTTGTTATACTTAGATGCTCCATAAAACTTTCACCTACACTCTTTTAAAGCAAGAGTTCATTCTATGTGGTATGTTACAAATGTATTAAGGTATCTTGAGAAAAGAAGTACAAGGTAACCATTCAAAATTAAGAGAAAATATTTGTTTTCCAATCAGATTTATTAACAAATATGTTTAACTACTTGAAATATGAGGCTGAACTTGAATCAAGACTAAAGTTTCCCAAGTTTATTCACCATATAACATGGTATTGTTTTTCACCTCGTGGAATATTACAAATCTATACATAACAGGGGTCCCCAACCCCTGGGCCATAGCCCATTAATGGGTAACAGCCCATTTGGAGCCCGGGTGTGCAAGCAGCTCCATTTACCCACCACTCGCACAAATGGAGCAACACATCCACGCACCTGTCATTTGCATGGAATCATACCCACCCACCCTGCCGGTCCACAAAGCTGGAAAGGTTGGGGACCACTGTACTATACAAGAAGCCCTACCATGCCACAAACATTTTGGCAGAATCAAGTTGGAGCCACATCAGTGAATGCAATGTGCGACTCACCCACCATTTTAAAGGGCATGCAACCATAACTTTCAACGCATCCACTTACACGGGGCAAATAGGGTACATCATGGGTTCTACAACTTAAAAACCAACCAGATCAGATACTTCACTTTGTATAGCCAAGCCACACTTGTTTGCTTTAACCACACCTCCTCCATGTGCCATCACTCAGAACGTTCTCAGCTCAATCTTTTTGGGTGTAGCATTTCCCCATCATTAAAAGCTGTGTGAAAACTTGGGCAAAAACACCTCCTTTACTTACCTCATGCTGTATGCCCCAGCACCTAGCTCCTGGCCAATGCCAGAAAGGCTGGCATCAAAATCCTGAACTAGGCCTGACTCGATGACTTCATCCGCTAAGGGCAGCTTCAGAGCCCAAGCCATTTTTGAACAGGTTGCAGCAGCTGGCTAGCTAAGGATAGACAAGCAACTCCTCCAGAATCTCCAAGACACACTAGGATGCCGCCGTCGGGTCTCCAGCCACCATGCCCACTCCAGAACCACCTCTTTTAAGACAAAAAAAAAAAACAGAGATATATGCAGAAAGTGTGGGAGACCCCTCCTTCTCCTTCACCATCACATGCAGTTCCCTTAGGTGCAGCTGCCCCTTCTCGCGGTGTTTGTAAACAAGCCCTACTAGCAAACCCCCTTCTCCGCCCCTTTTAAGTTTTTGCAAAGGTTCAGTCTGCTTCCAATGGAGGCGAGCAACTCGGGTTTGCTCTCCGATCGCCCTCCTGCAGATCTCCGCTTCCCTTGATTGCAAAGCGGCCGCAGCCATCCACAAGACACCCCAAGTGAGCAAAAGCCCCCCAGGCCTCTTTTGGCAACTCTCAATCCCGAGTCGGCCACCCTCGCGGATTTTGTCCGGCTCTATTCAGTGGAGCCACGCGCCAACGCGGAGGGAATCCCATTGATCAACGCGCTCCCCCCCCCCGTTTATATGCTAGCCCAGTGATTTGGATTATCAGCCACGCCGAAGCGCGGGGACTCCCGCAAACAGACCCTCCTACTCCCGAGGCCCCAAGCCACCCACGCTTCCGGGCAGCATTACGTTAGCCATCCGATCCCTTCCTCTGCATGCACCTAGTCTTGCCCCGGCTCCTCTAAGTTGCAACCCAGCAAATCGCAGCACGGCAGAGGTCCCCGCTCTACGGAGCGCGGGAACGGCCTTCCTCCAGCCCGCCAGCCCCAAAGCAAATTAGGCACCTTCTCTCCCCCAGCCCTGAGATCCACTCAACATGGAGGCAGACGGAAAAAGACGACACCGGTCCATGCAGCAGGCCAGCCCGGGTACCGCGCCGGTCCCCGCCCCCTCCCTCGGCTGCCCAAGCCAATCGGAGCTCTCTCTCCCGCCCACTCTTCCACTTGGCCAATCGAATCGTGAGAATGAAGCCCCCCCCCTAACTCCCCTGCTTTCCACGCCGAGCCAGAGCCTGCGGGGATGAAGTAAGGAGAAGGGGCGGGGCTTTCCGAGGCTCCTTAGGTCCCGCTCTCAGAAGCCTAGGCAGCGTTGATTGGGCGGGGGCGTTCTTCCGCTCGCTCCTAGAGCCTTGGTTGTGTTTAGTCTGGAGCGGGAATTAGGCGGGGGTGGGTGGGTGTTATCCTGCGTTAAGCAAAATCGGTGAAAGCAGACAGACGGAGAGGCACGCGCCGAGGCTATACTTGCTCAGTGGGAATGCTTCCCTAAGCATACGATTACAGTGTTGTGAATCTTAAGTATGCTTAATTACGTGATTCAACGAAAACTCGAAAGGCAGTCTGGTGTAGTGGTTAAAGGCACTGGCCTAGAAATCAGGGGACTTGAGTTTTATTTTATTTTAATTCCATTTATATCCCGCCCTTCTCCGAAGACTCAGGGCGGCTTACAAGCTTAGCAGTAGCCTTCATTCTATGTATATGGCTGCTTATTAGGGCTTTCACACACACACACACACACACACACACACCCCAAGCGGCATTATTACAAAGTCAGCTTAATTGCCCCCAACAATCTGGGTCCTCATTTTACCTACCTCGGAAGGATGGAAGGCTGAGTCAACCTTGAGCCTGGTGGGATGCGAACCTGCACTAATTGCAGGCAGCTGGTGTTACTTAAGGAGTTCTGCTTCTGCCCAAGGCATGAAGCCCAGTTGGGTGATCTTGAACCAGTCACTTTTTCAGCCCTGGGAAGGAGACGATGGCAAACTACTTCGGAAATCTTGCTGAGAAAACTTGCTGCGACTTGTCTAGGAATCAAGATCGAAGGGACCCCCTCCGAGAATAAGGCTCATCCTTATGCTTAAGGCTTATGATTTTAGGCATGTCTATTTTAGAGCAAGTCCTACTTAAATTACGGAGAGTGTTTAGCAAGGGGTACACATGAGTCATGTCCGTTAATGCGTGTCTTGCTTGTTTGGTATATATTCATTGGTTGATTTGATTTGCATTTGAATATTTGATTTCGTTCTGTGATTTTTTTTAAAAAAAAGAGGGAAAAGGTATATGCTTTTGTGAGGTGCAGTTTTCAGAAGGTCATGCCATAATTTTGTTGCTTTTAAAGTTTGTGAAGAGCCCTTCCCAATTTATGGCTAACCAACGCATTTATGCTCTGTAAAATCTCTGTTCTGCCACATCCCCATTGTGGTACCTTTGTCCCACCCTCCATCCTATGAATGAAACAGCCTTAGGCACCAGTGTAAAACTGCATTTTTATGCTTGTTTTGACAACATCCAACAGCACTCTCTAGAGGTAGGAAAGACTTTGTCACCCATTATTTTGGAAGGAGATTACGGTACTTAAATCTTCCCTTAAAGAAGAAGAGAGGATATAGATCAGCAATGGGACACTGGGTTTCATAACAGCGTAGCTTTCAGCTGACTAAAGGATGAGTAGAGAAATTCAGCTCAGATATAGGTGTGTGAGCCAACCACAGCTAAAATTCTGAAATGTTACTGAAAAATGTTGTTTTTGTGCTGTTCTTATGTATGGGAAAGTTCTGTCTAAACACACCCCTGGACTTATGCTCAGATCTTCCCTAAGAGCACTGCTGCTTTCAAAGCATTTTGCACACTTCGGATAACATTTGTCTTTGCAACAATTCCTTGAGTCAGAGAACCGAAACTGAGAGGATTGTTTGCTTGAGGGCATGGAGTTTATGGAGAGACGTGCTTCTCAATTTTATGTTATACTAGTTATACTATTATACTGATAACGTCAGTGAGATGAAATGAGAGATAAACGAGTTGTTTCCAAATGTGGGTCTTTTTATGATTTGGCCTCTCCCTCAATCTTAAGCTTGTTCTTTCATGGTCATTGACACAATGCTGCCACCAACAGGTTGTAGTGTGGTCCCATCTTCATTAGTCCTTGGTGAAGGCAGAAGGATATATCAGGGGTAGGCAACCTCGGCTCTTTTTATGACTCATGGACTTCAACTCCCAGAATTCCTCAGTCAGCTGAATCAGGAATTCTGGGAGTTGAAGTCCATGAGTCATAAAAGAGCCGAGGTTGCCTACCCCTGGGATATACTGTGTTTCCCCAAAAATAAGACTGGGTCTTAATTTTTTTTGCCCCCGAAAGAGGCGCCAGGTCTTATTTGTGTGTGTGTGTGTGTGTGTGTGTGTGTGTGTGTGTTTTATACTCACCTCTGGCACCAACAGCCACGCCCAGACGGTCCACTTCTTCTGAGTGAAGGAGCAGCTTCATTCTGCAGCTGCATTCCGGCCTGCATTTTGTAGTCAGGCCTTTCCAGAAGGCCTCTGCAGCTAAATACTGAGCTATGGATTCAATCCATAAATTGATTCTCGACTGCATAGGTCTTGCAGAACTGAGCTATGAATTGAATCTATAGCTTGGTTCTCGGCTACAGTGGCCTTCTGGAAAGGCCTGTGACTGAGAAATGCAGGCCTGGCTGCAGAAGACACCGCAGATGAAAAAATGGGCCGGCGAGGAGAGGCATGGCTCCACCTCCCCCACCCCTATGCTAGCTCGATTTTTAGGTCTGTGCCTCACCCCAAAACTAGGGCTTATTTTTTTGGGGGGGTAGGCCTTACTTTTGGGAAAACATGGTGTATATGTGTTTGGAAAAGCATTCAGAACTGAGTTCAAAATGTTCCAAATCAGATACTCAGGATAAGCAGAAATGTGGCTCTTATAATCCTTTACCCTTCCTCAGTTGTGAGAACACCTGGTGGTTTTTTGGTAGGAACAACTGTAATCTTCCCATCTTCTTCCCTCTTCAGCCAATACAGGTGATTTGTTAGCCTTCGCTGGATTTTTTGATCATGTAGTTTGCACACCTTTATATATGGCATATATAATCAATAAGGGCATCAGGAATACAACATGCAGATAGTCCTAGACCAGGGTTAGGCAACCTTGGCTCTTTTATGACTTGTGGACTTCAACTCCCAGAATTCCTGAGTCAGCATGGCTCAGCATGGAAACCTCTCCCTTTCCCCTCAGCATGTTAAGCATGTTATATGTTAAGGAGAAGATTAATGAAACAGATATTGATGTATATTTGAAGAATGCTAGCATCCCGGTTCTCACACAAGAACAAAAGGAAGAGATTAATCAATTGATAACAGAAGAAGAAATTCTTTTAGCAATTAAGGAATTGAAGGTGGACAAAGCGCCAGGTACGGATGGACTGACTGCGGTCTACTACAAAAATTTACAATTGGAGCTGATAAAGCCATTAAGGGAATTGTTTCAGACAATTCAGAGGGGGGGAAGGGTACCTCCGTCTTGGAGAACTGCTTTTATTTCTTTGATTCCAAAGGAAGATCAGGATGCTACTCAAGTAAGAAACTACAGACCAATATCACGTTTAAATACAGACTACAAGATATTTGATAAGGTGTTAGCTAACAGATTGATGAGGGTTTTGCAACAGATGATTCATGGGGATCAAACTGGGTTTATTAGTGGTAGACAAATGAAAAATAATGTGAGGCATATAGTTGATGTGGTGGAGTTTTTGGAAAGGAACAACCAGATCCCTGCGGCGCTAATTTTTTTAGATGCTGAAAAAGCTTTTGATCAATTGGATTGGCAATTTCTGATGAAAGTTTTAGATAAAATGAATTTTGGGGATAAATTTTTACAACCAATTAGGGCATTATATCAAAAACAAACTGCCCGAATAATAGTTAACAATAGCCTGACTGAAGTATGCAATATTGAGAAGGGCACAAGACAAGGGTGTCCGTTATCACCTTTGTTATTTGTTTTAACATTGGAGATATTATTGATAAAAATACAGAACTCGGAAAAAATTAAGGGTATTCAAATTAGAGATCAGGATTATAGTTTGAGGGCGTTTGCAGACGATCTGGTTGTTACGGTGACCCAGCCAGAAAACTCTGTTGTGGACCTGATGGAGATAATAATGCAATATGGGAAGGTTTCTGGATTTAAGGTTAATGTACAAAAAACAAAAAATTTAGCCAAAAATATGACAGCATCGCAAAAGGCCCTTTTAGAAGGATTAACTGGATTTGAGATTGTTAAAAGGGTTAAATATTTGGGGGTGTATTTGTCACCCTCCAATGCAAAGTTATATAAAAACAATTATGAAAAGTTATGGGGAAAAATTCAAAAAGAATTGGAGAGCTGGGAAAAACTGCAATTGTCTTTGCTGGGAAGAATTGCAGCAGTGAAAATGAATGTCCTGCCTAAATTTTTATTTTTATTCCAAATGATACCGATCCTTAAAAAAGACTCTAATTTGGAAGAATGGCAACGGGGTATCAATAAATTTGTGTGGGCAGGGAAAAGGCCATGAGTTAAACTTAAGATTATGCAGGATACTCGTGAAAGAGGTGGTCTTAAAATGCCTAATCTTAAATTATATTATGAAGCTGCTGCGTTGTCAGGAATAAGTGACTGGATTAATTTGACACAAGGGAGATTATTAAATCTTGAGGGCCACGACTTGTTATTTGGCTGGCATGCATATTTGTTGTATGATAAGAAGGTAGATAATGTGTTTAAAGTGCATATTTTAAGACAGGCATTGTTGAGAGTTTGGAAGAAGTATAGACATAAGTTAGACTACAAGATGCCGTTGTGGGCAATCCCGAAACATGCAATAGAAAACATAAATGTTGGCTTCAAACATGATGTGACTACGTATAAGGAGATCTTAAGCTTGGAAAGGAACGTCTGGTGTTTGAAGCCATACAATCTCTTGCGAGATGAGGAGATCGTTCAAACTTGGTTTCAATATACTCAGTTACGTGCCAGGTGGAAAGAAGATCAGAAAATTGGTTTCTCAATGACTGATGAAAATTTGATAAAGCAAATTAGAAACCAGGGTCCAGCACATATCAAACGGATTTATCTTGCATTGATAGATATTGACTCAGAAACAGAACTTGTTAAAGACTGTATGATAAAATGGGCCCAGAATATTCAAGGTTATTACAATGGACACGTGGGAAAAGATCTGGGTGAGGAACGTAAAATTTACGCAAGCCCAAAACCTAAGAGAGAACTTTTATAAAATGTTTTATAGATGGCATTTAGGTCCTAAAAAGCTTGCAAGTATGTATCCGAATTATCAACCTAAATGTTGGAGGTGTGGTGGCGAAGATGCAACGTATTTTCATATTTGGTGGACCTGCAAAAAGGTTAAGGCTTTTTGGATAAAAATTTGGTGGAATATGCAGAAGATCTTTAAGCAAAGGATAAAGTTTTGTCCGCAATTGTTTTTATTGGGCATAATTACAGATGCTACTGTTGTGGACATTAAGTTGATGTTGAACTTAATCACAGCAGCAAGACTCTTAATAGGTCAATATTGGAAAAAGGAGGAACTGCCGACTATAGAAGAATGGACTCTAAAGGTTTCTGACCTGGCGGAAATGGCAAAGATTTCGGCTTACTTGAAAGATCATTCGCAAGAACGTTATATTATGGAGTGGAAAAAGTGGATTGATTATATCCAGAACAAATATGGGACTAAAAAGTTTCATTTAGCATTTGAATAAGTTTTCTTTTCTTTTCTTTTCTTTTCTTTTTATATGTAATATTAGTATTGCTTGTAGTCATTTCATATAGTAGTCATTCATATTTTTTTTTAAAAAAATGAGCTAGAGTGCGATAGAATTAATAGTTTATTGTTGTTAGCATATGGATGTTTATGATTGTTCTTTGTTTTTATACCTTGTACTTAGCTCTGGGAAGTCGGGGGGGGGGGAGGGGGGAATGGGGGGGAGGGATAGGGAGGGTTAGGTAGGGGTGGGTGGAGGGAGGGGGGGATTGTTAAAGATAAAATGTACTGTAAAACTTTTCAATAAAAAAAGAGCCAAGGTTGCCTACCCCTGGCCTAGACTTACAACAGCTCATTTAGTGACTGTCTGAAGTTACAACAGCAGTGAAAAAAGTGACATGATGTTTTTCACACTGTTGACAGCTGCAGCATCCCCATGGTTATGTGAGCAAAATTCAAATGTTGGCAACCAAGTCATATTTATAACAGTTGCAGTGTACCCGGGTCGTGTGATCACCTATTGTGGCCTTTTGACAAGCAAAGTTAATGGGGAAGCCAAGTTCACCTATCAACCGTGTTATTAGCTTAACAGCTGCAGTGATTCACATAACTGTGGCAAGAAGGGTCGTAAAGTGGGGCAAAAGTCACTTAACAAATGTCTCACTTAACAACAGAAATTTTAGGCTCAGTTGTGGTCATAAATTGAGGGCTACCTGTCTTTATAGCTCTTTATTGAATATAGACAAATCTATTGCAATGTACTATATAGCTGATGCCCTGTATATAATTTATCCAATTTTGTAAAAAAAAAGTACATGTTAAATATGGTGTGAGTAAAAATAACTTTTCTGCTTTATTCTCTTCTTCCCATTCCTAAAATGTTCCCTGGGGCAGGGCTTTTCAACCAGTGGTATGGGTACCACCTGTGGTACATTGGCACCTGGCAGGTGGTACGCAACCATCCTAGAAAAGTGGTAGTGGGGAAGGGGAATGAGCTGAACCGGTGGCAGCACCGCACAAGCCTGAGCGAGAGATGGTTGGAGCTGCAGAGCTGTCAGGGCTCAGCGGAAGAGCCAGGATCAGCGCTTCTTCAGGGCTGTCAGGGCTCAGCGGAAGCACCAGGATCAGCACCAGGCTCCAGCTGGAGCTCGGCGCTGATCCCGGCGCTTCTGAGCCCAGAAGAAGCACCGATCAGCCAGAATGTTGCAGCATCTCCAGGGTCTTGTGATTTACATTCAGATGCTTGGCAACTGATTCATATTTATGACGATCACAGTGTCCCAGGGTCATGTGAAGTGACCAAAACCTGCTACAACCACCCAGCAGACGGGTGGGGGGGGGGAATAAAAACCAAACACTCCTGCTGCCAATCCTCAACGGGCAGGCAGGTTTCTTGCTCGGCTGTGGTTTGGGGGGCACTTTTTTCAGTGCCATTGTAACTTAGAACAGTCACTAAGCAACCTGTTGTAAGTCGAGGACTACCTGTACTTCATCACTTTTTTCCCTTTTTGGGGGGGCTAATCAGGTTTTTGACACCTTGCTCGGCGACTGGTGGTACTCAGATGTTGCCATATCCTAAAAGTGGTACAATGGGTCAAAAGGTTGAAAAGCCCTGCTCTGGGGAACCTGATCTAACACCTTTTAGGCATTTTTCCCCTTTTCTGCCATTCCACCCAACCCCCAGCTTTTGCTGGAATACCAGTTGAACTTCCTTTTATATTTCTCTCCTATGCTTGTTTCTGCTGCTTTCATTTTGTTATTGTTTTTAAAGCTATAATGTTTTAACATTTTTTTATTAATTGCTAGTTAATCAGCCTTTGGAATAGCTGAGTGTTTTTCCCCCTAATGCAATAGTGTTTTCTATTAATTATAAAAAATGTACTTTTGTGATGACCTAAACTATATTGCTAATTAGTTGTACCTATTGATATGGAACTAGTATTACAAAGAAAGGGAAGGGGAAAATGCTTTTTTCCCCCTATACCACTCAGAGGGAACAGGATTGAAGGCTAGCTGTAGAGAACTGGAGAGATGACCTTGGAGAAGGTATGCAGAGTCAGTTAGCAAAACATGAACTCAGCCCAGAAAACAAGATAGAATGAACAAGAAACTTAAAGTGACCCTGCTCTGACTCATTTTAATATAAGAGCTGAGGGAAGGGAAAACCTTCTCAAGGTTTCAAGATTCTGGTTATTATAACCTTGGTCAATGGAGTTCCAGTATTTTTTTTATTTTTTATTTTTTTGTGGAGCACTTTTCCTGATTTGACATATTTTGAGCGTTGATAGTAATGTCATCTCTCTTCTATCCGCCCCCATTATAAATCTCCAAAGATTTGATAGCTCATTCTGAAATATGTTTATTTAAAAATGAGCAATACTGAGTTTCAGTGGAATTTCTTCCCAGGGAACTGTGGTGTGGCTGAGCAGACAACTTGATGTCCAAGTATCTTAACTATCAAATGTATGAGCTTCGGATCCATAGATTCAATCCTTTCCCCTCTGCCTAGGTGACCAGCATAGAGTGTGGATCATCAGGAAATGGGTCACCAGACTCCTGCTGCCGTTAGTTGCAAGACCATGATGTGGCTGTTGAAAACCAGCTTGTTTATCACCTGCCTCTTTGCTACTGATAACAGGAAACCAGTGATTTACATTGGATTATTGACATGTGGGGGAACAACGAAGAATTTTATGTATGGTATGCATGTCTGTGAAGGGATCTTTGTATGCTTGTATTTGGTTCCCTGACCATCTGATATATACTCTTGGTGTATAGCCGTGGTGGCGAACCTATGGCACACGTGCCACAGGTGGCACGCAGAGCCCTCTCTGTGGGCACGCACACCGTCACCCCAGTCCTGGGCCTTCAGCTGGGTTTTTAAAAACCTTTTCGCTTTAGGCCTCCGTCGCAGTGTGCAAAAAAAAAAAAAGGTTCAATTTCAACTTCTCGCGGGCAAAGAAAAGATCTCACAACGTTGGAATTGATTGAACTTTTTAGTCCCACCCAGTCTGCTGTTACCACCGCTGCCACGCCCACCCAAAGGGGCCACACCCACCCAATTGACCACGCCCACCCAGCACCTGACGATACAAAAGTGGGTTTTGGGTTGTAGTTTGGGCACTCGGTCTCTAAAAGGTTCTCCATCACTGGTGTATAGGATGGTTATAGTCTCTAGGCAGATGTCCCAAAGATCTCGGGATATTTCTGATTTTTTTTTTCCAGAACCTGATGAGTTCAGATCCAGACAGAGGCAATGCAGCACAGGAAATTTGTTCCTACCAACCCTCCTGAGAGCTTCAGAGTGCGGCTCTTTCCAATGCTGGCAGTATTAAAAAAAAGACAACTCTATTTTGATCAAAATAAAAGTTGTTTGCTTGTTGAAACCTCGGCTCAGGAGTTTCTTTGGCTCTTTTAAATTCCTGAGTAACGCTGGGGCAATTGTGAGGCCAAGTGTAAAACCTTTCAAGACTAAAAGGAAGTTGGGCTGAGGCAGCTGTGAATCCCACATCGTCCCAGTGTGCATTCAGGATCGTCATACACAGTGCTTTTTTTGTAAAAGAAAAAGGTGCCGGAACTCACACATGTTATACAACCCGCCTTGCCTACCCTACAAGGTTCCATCCAAAAAAGGTGCCGGAACTCCGTTCTGAACATTCTGTGACAAAAAAAGCCCTGGTCATACATTTCACCAGTCTTGGTGCTGGCATGAGGAACTGAGGGAGGGAACAATTATCTTCCACCATCATTGCAGTGGTGGGAACTAGAATGGATGTTTGCCAAATACTGGAGACCAAGATTGGGCAGCAAGAGCCTCCTGAAATGAAGAGGAAAGTTAGGGTGAACAGCATCAAGGAGGGCCTGTCATAATGTTTGTACTGACACAAAGTTTGTTAATTTACATACACATCCTGTTTCCAAGTTTCTATTACTTGTTTTCCTTGCAAAATATCTGACTAAAAAAAGTTGTGAGACTAAGCTTTCTTGGATAGAGGGCTTGGTACAGTCCTCTGAAAGAACAGATTTTGCTTTCTTCCATTTTCCAACCAGAAAAAATGAGATACGGCAGTGCTTTTTTTGTAAAATAAAAAAGGTGCCGGAACTTACACGTCATACAACCCACCTTGCCTACCCTACAAGGTTCCATCCAAAAAAGGTGTCGGAACTCCATTCTGGGTGTTCTGAGAAAAAAAGCCCTGACCAGTACCTTGTAGTATGCACAACCTCTATTAACTTTTATATCAATACAATAATCCGTGTGCTAGGAACTATTAGAGAAGGCTAATGGGTAAGCCGTACCAGGTGAAGAGGGAGGAATATTACTTTTGTATTATGCTTATAATACTATGCTTATATTATGCTTTCTGTTTACAGTATATGGCATTTGAAATGTTTAAAAGACTAGCATGACTGAGATGCAAACTTAAAATGCCTCCTGTCAACTTTCCTTTAAAATTCAAATCCTTTTTCACTTTTCCGTTCTTCCATCTTACTTTTTACCATCACATCACAATCCCTGTATTGGTAACCCAAACATTTTAACATGCAATTAGGGAAATCCTTGGAGATGGAAATGTAGAAAAATGATTGCAGAGGTAAAATAAAGATGGTGGTTTGTCAACATATGCTTATATAGTAATTGAAAGACTGCATATTGATCAAATTCATTGGACCAGATCCTGTTCCATATTTTTTCCCAGAATGTCCTTCTACACTATAAAGCTGCCATGCAATTTACACATACCAAAAAAACAACAACACTAATTTGTGAAAATTTTAAAATCTTGCTTTCAAAATTTGATTCTGACAATCCTTTTTAATATCAACTTAAAATGTTACTTTTAAGGCAATCAAAGCCGCAGCTTGCTAAATGCAACTTTTTACATTCCTTACCTCACCTTAATATTCCCCAGTTGAGTGATTTAAATTAAAAAACAAAAACAAAAAACTAAAATATTAATTTTGGAAGAGTGAGGTGAACACATACCCTTTAAAAAAATTAACTTCAGTTCTGGTAGGAAAAAATGACTTTATTTAATGCAGTGTGGAATAAAAGAATCATTTTTCCCCCTTGGTTGCTTTAATAGACCTCCCCAGACACTTACTTTTTACATGCACAGTAATAATACAATTTTTGCATTATTTGTAATGCCACATCAATTGTGCATGTATTGGAATGGCATTATGTCATGGATTACCCATCAGCAGTCGTCTTTCTTGATGCAAGATTGTTACTAAAGAAGAGAGAAAGTGATTGTTTCTCCCTTAAAAATAAGCTCTGTCCTACAGTGTGTAATTCAGTTCATGTATAAGGTAAAATGTGTTGAATTGTCTGAAAAACGCTGGTGAGGCAGGAAGCGGAATCAGACTGAGGGATTCAGCAGGGGAAGATTACCTCAGGTTTTAAATGCTGATTTAATTTTTGTCAATACCTGTACGGAATTGGGAAGACAACCTTGAAAGAAATATAAGGAAGAATTTTTGCCTAGGCAGAGGGGGCTGTAATATTTTTCAAAATTTGACAAAAATTAGAAAGTGGCCTAGGCAGATCTCTCTCTGATGTACTGGAGTATAAGCAGTAGGCTGGGGAGGAAGGTACAACAGGGTCAGACTTGCAAGATTCTGTTATTATAGCCAATCTCAATAAAGTTAATTCTGGCCTTCCTATAGAGTTGATTTCCCTGTGTGGCCTTTCTAGTGATGCTGACATAATCCGATTTCATGGACACAGCCATATTCCTCCCACCCACTTTAATCAATAGCTTCTCTGTGTAGGGCAGCTTCAAAATTGGTGCACGCGTGCATGTGCATGCGAGGCCACGCACACTGGCGCAACACTAGCAGCCCCGTTTGAACATGTGGCACACGCTGACGCTGTGTACATGAGCAAACAGCTGCGCCCCCCCCATGGCGGCTAGCAGCCTGTTCACGCATGTGCAAACGGGCTGCGCAAACTGCCCAGGCTAACGGCACATTTGCAAACAGGCTGTGGACACCCATCTCGTGCTAGCATCCCCGTTTGCGCCCGCACTAGCATAAATGGGGGAGGGAATGCACAGCCACGCGTGCAAGCCACCGGCCAGCAGTTTCCACGGCTTGATGGCCAAGAGCCCACGGCCCGGTCCGCAGACCATAGTTTGGGGACTCCTGGTGTAGAAGACTGCATTTTCACATTCTTTCCGATGGAGCCCTTCCATGAAGCAAGAACTTATTGATACCCTAAACATGTACTGCTAGGAGAAAGCAAGGTGCCTGCTGTGACTCCTACTTGTCCTAGTTCTCTAAGCTCTGACAGTAATTGTTCCAGATCCGGACCATCTGCTCAAGGGGTTGAACAGCCAAAAATCTTGCTGGATTTCGGAAAGTCATCATCAAGGGGTGGAACACCAGCCTTATATAGGTAGTCCTCGACTTACACCTGTTCCTTTAGTGACTGTTCAAAGTTACAATGGCACTGAAAAAAGTGACTTATGACCTTTTGTCCCAGTTATGACCACTGCATCATCCCCATGGTCGTGATCAAAATTCAGGTGCTTGGCAAGTGGTTCAGATTTATGACCATTTCAGTCTCCCGGGGACATGTGATCCCATTTTGCGACCTTTTGACAAGCAACATCAACGGAGAAGCCAGACTCCCTTAACAACCAGGTTACTAACTTAACAATTGCAGTGATTCTATGGCAAGAAAGGTTGTAAAACAAGCCAAAATTCGCTTAACAAACGCCTCACTTAACAACAGAAATGTTGGGCTCAATTTTGGTTGTACGTCGAAGAACTACCTATATGCAGAAGGTTCCCGGCTGAATCCATAGTGTAGGTAATCCTCATTTTAGCAATGATTGGAACCAACAACACTGTTCTTAAGCAAAGCAGTGGCTTAGTGAAATCATGACTGTTGTGAAGGTGGTTAAGTGTGAGGATTGGTCATAAAGAAGCTGCTTTTTCATCACTGTTATAACTGCAGACAGTCACTAAACAAGGACTACTTGTATTGCCAGGTACAGTTGAAAAAAACTGCTTAAAAACTCTAGGTTGAGTTGAACCCAGGCAAAGCTGACATTAATACAATGGATGGACGAGTGTAAGGCAGTTTTCTGTGTTCCTCTTTTGTTATTACTTGGCTAGATCCTCCTTGCCCTATAGCAGGGGTAGGCAACCTTGGCTCTTTTATGATTTGTGGACTTCAATTCCCAGAATTCCTGAGCCAGCATGGCTCAGCTTGGAAACCTCTCCCTTTCCCCTCAGCATGGCTGGCTCAGGAATTCTGGGAGTTGAAGTCCACTAGTCATGAAAGGGCCAAGGTTTCCTACCCCTGCCCTATAGGAAGCTAGGCCCGGGACTACTTGTTACTTTTAGTGCTGCTCTGCTGGCATGAGATTTCCAAGACATAAAATATCCCAAGATATAAACATTTGTACCTGCCTCCCTCTTCTTCTCCTCAGCATTCTTCTGGAAGGGAAACTTTAGCTGTCAAATCAGTCTTAAAATAAGAGAATCAACAGAGAACCAGGATGCTAAACTTCAAGATCTTGGTGGATGGAAAAAAAAACCTTTTGGTTTAATAGTGCTCTCTCATCATAGTAATATCCATACAGAAAGGGAAATATAAATTATGCCACAGTTCTGCTTAAGATATGATTTCCTGGATAGGAAACGATAGGTGTGGCCATGAAAAGTGGCTCAAATAAAAGATGGGGTTTTCCCCCCCCATTGTTCCTTGTGGACGCTATGCTGGTGGCAATCCTAATGCCACCTTCGAAAAGAAAAAAGAAAAAAAGAAAAGTGCACACAAACTAGACGAGGAGAACCTTTTTCCTTTAACCGACCATGATTTGTCTGACACAGAAGGAAGCTAAACGCCAATGGACTCCTAAGCCTTCACAGCTCAGTGCAACGTCAGGGAGGAAGGAAGCAGCTGATGAGTAGGCCGGGGCACAATAAAACACAAGGAGATCCGACTTCCCCTCTTTCACTTCAGTCATCACTATAAACAGGTGGCAGGGGCAGGGGAGACTTAGCCACAAAGTGCTTACAGCAGCCAGGTAGGGAAAGGGAGATTCTCACTTTGAGCTCCAGCCCTCAAGGGATCTGGAAGACGTTGAGTTTGCTGGTGTTTTTGAGTGTTTGTCGCCGGTTGCAGAACCAAACCCGGACTACCTCCCGGTCATAATTGAGCTCCTTGGCGATCTCGGTGATTTCGTGGCCGGTGGGGAGGGTGTTTTTCTCAAAATAAGCGTTGAGGGCCTCAATGGCCTGTGGGGTGAAAGAGGTGCGGCGTTTCCGCTTCTTGGAAGGCTCCCCACCCACAAACTCCATCAGGTTCTGCTGGCCTTCTTGATTCCGAAGCTCAGCTTCACTCAACCACTTCTCCAGGACGGGTTTCAGCTTCTGGGCACTCTTGGGAGTGATGTCCAACTTTTCGAATCTGCAAAATCAGCAGGAATCACTGAGGAATTATGCAGGGTGGACTTCTTGTCACTCCTGTTTGCTACCCCACCCTGAGGAAATAAATATCCTCGATGTTCAGGCTTGATTCATTAGTCGTTTAAGGCAGGGCAGAGCTCAAAATGAGTGGGTTCCACATTGTCCCTTAGAAATACGAGGGCAATTCGGAAATAAACCTCTGTTTAGTTATCAATGACAGACACTCACAGATGCAGAACTTTTATTATACACATTAGTAAACTACAACATTACATTACTTTTTGACATAATCGCCATTCAAATTGAGGCACTTGTCATAATGTCTTATAAGGTTTGAACTTCCTTAGTAGTAATTGCTCGGCGCCAAATCTGGCTTATGGGGGGTGGGGTGATCAAAAACATCCCAACGGAACTGCTTCAAAAATTCTTGGGTGTGTCTAGCGATGTGCGGGCGAGCATTATTGCGAACCAACACCACACCAGAAGTCAGCATGCCGTGACACTAGTTATGGATGGCTCATCTGAGTTTTCATAACGTTTCACAATAGACTGCTGAACTGATGGTCGAACCATGCTCCACGAACTTCACTAGCAGTATTCCTTTGGCACCTTTACATTTGGGCGGATTTTCTATGGCAACACTTCCGGTGTGGCGATGGTTCACGATAATGCTCGCCCGCACACCGCTAGACGCACCCAAGAACTTCTGAAATAGTTCTGTTGCGATGTTTTTGATCACCCCCCCCCCAGCCCAGATTTGGTGTTGAGCATCTACTACTAAGGAAGTTCAAACCTTGTGAGACATTATGACAAGTGCCTCAACTTGAATGGCAATTATGTCGAAAAGTAATGCAATGTTGTGGTTTTCTAATGTGTATAATAAAAGTTCTGTATCTGCGAGCGTCTGTCATTGATAACCAAATGGAGGTTTATTTCTGAATTGCCCTCGTAACTGCCATCGTAACAATAATTCCACTTAATTCAGGATTAGAAACCAATATGGAATCCTGTTGTGAAGGAGCGTACACCTGGAGGAGCTGAGGGGGAGAGATCTGACAGAGCTTTCCCAGAGAAAGAGACTGCACAGTTCCCAGGTGCATGTGGGAAGGGGGAAGAGGTGCAGTGTAGCCACTCTAGAATCTGTCAAGAAATATCTAGTAGTTAGAATGATATAGCTTTAGTTTGACCTGTCCATCGGGTATAAGCAAATAAAGGATTGAACTCAACTGGACCTCACTGTCTCATCTATGGGCTTGGGCCTAACACCTATTTAGAGCTACAGTATTCCATTTGGACTGCATTTAGATACTCACTAGATGATAATCAAGAGACACAAACAACTCTTAGCCATGGTGGCACAGGGGTTAGAACGCAGTACTGCAGGCTACTTCTGCTGACTGCTGGCTGCTTGCAGTTTGGCAGTTCGATCCTCACCGGCTCAAAGTTGACTCAGCCTTCCATCCTTCTGACCTTGGTAAAATGAGGACCCAGATTGTTGGGGGACAATATGCTGACTCTGTACACCGCTTACAGAGGGCTTTAAAGCATTGTGAAGCAGTATATAAGTCTAAGCATAAGTCTAAGTGCTATTGCTACTGCCATCTCTTTTGCTGCCATGTATTGGATATCTGGATTTTTGCAGCCTAGATATGTTTTGAGGGTATTGAGCTACTTTAAAGAACCAGGAAGGAGGAGGCCTAGTGTTGGTTCAAAAGAAAACTCGGCAACCTGTTTTTCTATTGAGGATTACATTCCACTCAGAATCATCTGCACAGGGAAACAGACTTCCTTACCTGCAAATAGCAGATTGGCTGTATGCAGGTCCTTCAGTGGCAGTTAATGCCTGCCCCACCTGGGTTTGGGTGAGACCCAGAGAGAGACGTCGAATCTTAAAGTTCTTGGCAAACTCTCTGATCTCCTCCAGGTTTATGCCATCTTCATCACTTCCGCTGTTTGAAGGTTGAGGCTCTGGTAGGAGAAAGTATGAAAGAGGCACCATTGTTCCATTTTGCAGTTTCTGATTAAAGTGCACTATAAATCCTTTCTCCTGCAGCCACATGCATCTTTCACGCCACTGGGATTTTATTTCACAGCAGTTCAGTTGTGATCTGAAAATGGGGGGAATTCCATCAATCTCTTTAGGTCACACCCTAGTCTCCTTTGATTATGTGCTGGTGGTTCTCCTTCCTGACTGAGTGGTTGGTTCTAGTCAGTTGAAGAGGTTGAGCCCACAACTACTCCATGACAGGGTGCCACAGGGCTCAGCTCTTTCCCACTTTTTTATTTACTATCTACACAAAGCTGCTGAGAGGTGTCCATCTTATGGAGCAGGTTGCCTTTATAAATAATGGTCATAGCAATAAAACCTGGCTCTGGGAGAGAGAATTTGCAAGATGTTAGATTTTGGTATTCACTCTGTTGGTCAATGTCATTACAACCTACATCATTTATTAACGTTGTGTTGTTCTAATCCTCTGTTTTTCTGTGTATGTGCTGTTCATTATTAGGAGTAGAGTGACACATTAAAAAAGTAACACTATACGTGGTTTTTTTTGTTTTTTGTGGATTAACACTTGCAGATGTCACCAGCAGCAGCTTTTTTCTCGGCAGCTGTAGGGTAACAATGCCCCTTTAACACAGAAATCAGACAACCCACTTCGTGGTTTTTTCTACCATAAATGTTCCATGCACGTGATCGTGAGCCAGCCTCCATTAATGGTAGCCTCTTTCTCTGCCTGCCACAGGAATCACAGGGATACCAACATGCTTACTTGAAACCAGCTGGCTGACAGTTGGTGTCTCTGAGCAGGTGATGGGGACAGGAGTGGAAGCTAGTTTGGATGCTGGGGGAGGACTTGCAATGACCACAGCTGGCTGTGAGAGAGCTGGGGCAGGCTGAATTGGCTGGACCTGGCAACGGAGCAGAAGAAAGCAATATTCAGACCAAAACAGTTTAATACTGCTTTTATTGATTTAGCTTGGCTGCAAATTTTTTTTTGCAGGTAGCCCTTGACTTACAACAGTTCATTTAATGACCAGTCAACATTACAATGGCACTGGAAAAAAAGGTCTGTTTTTCACGTGACCATTGCAGCGTCCCCAGGGTCACATGGTCAAAATCCAGACGCTCGGCAACTGACTCATATATATGACGGTTGCAGTGTCCTGGGATCACGTGATAGACTTTTGCGACCTTCTGACAAGCAAAGTCAATGGGGAAATTAGATTCACTTTACAACCGTGTTACTAACTTAACAACTGCAGCGATTCACTTAACAAGTGGGGCAAGAAAGGTTGTAAAACGGGGTAAAATTCACTTAAAAACTGTCTCACTTAGCAACAGAAATGTTGAGGCTCAGTTGTGGTCTTTAAGTCAAGGACTACCTCGGGGGTAGGCAACCTCGGCTCTTTTATGACTCATGGACTTCAACTCCCAGAATTCAGTCAGCTATGCTGACTCAGGAATTCTGAGAGTTGGAAGTCCATGAGTCATAAAAGAGCCGAGGTTGCCTACCCCTGGACTACCTGTATTTATTTTGCATTGTTTGTAGCTTTTTTGAGAGTTTTGCAACCGCCCAGAGATATCTGTTTGAGATAAACTGAATGAATGAATGAATGAATGAATGAATGAATGAATGAATAAAATGACTAATAATGAAGAATGGCCTAATGAGTCATTATGCCGGTTGCAATCGGGATCAAAGAAGGCACATTGGCCAACGAGAATTGTACCAGGTAGGAAATACCGTACATTTACCTTTGTTTATTTTGTGTGATTTATACTGTTTTAATAAAGTTAACATATCTTGACTTTCAAATGCCTGCTACAAGAGCTCTTACTTGAAGAGTCAGTGCCCAGCCTTCTCACTTCTCATCTGAAATACCAAGCATCAGATCAGCCAATTAGATTCTAGCTCAGCTGCAGGACACTCCTGTCGGTCTTATAAAGTTATGGTCCATAGGTACCAGCTAGTCTATGCTAGGCATCACAAACTTCAGCTACAAAAGGAATAGGATCAGGTTTTCTGGAGCTTGGTGCTAGAAAAGAAAATGAATTGGAGGGAGGACATTTTAAAAGTGGTCTGCTGGCTCTCAAAACACTGCTTCTCTTTTCATCTCTACCCAGGGTGATATTATTTCAATCAGGACTCTCTCCACACGGGCCTTAGTTGATAAGTTACCTCGGGGACCACCTGCTGCCGGCGTCAACTTCCCTCCGCCCAGTACGTGCCCACAGAGAGGGCCTCCTCAGGGTGCCTCCGGTCAGGGAATGTCGGCTGGTGGCCCCCAGGGGGAGGGCCTTCTCTGTGGGCGCTCCGGCATTATGGAACCAACTGCCGGTTAAGCTCCGGATGGCATCAGACCTCCGATCCTTCCGCCGCGGGTTGAAGACCCACTTATTTGAATTAGCTGGTCTGGCCTGATGGGGGAATATGGGTTTTTAAATTGGTTTTTTAGTACTTTATTATTGTTGTTTTTAACTGGGCACTGGTTTAATTTCCTTTTAACTCTTGTATTGTTATTTATATGTGCCCTGTGAACCGCCCTGAGTCCCTAGGGAGAAGGGCGGTATAGAAATCAAATAAAACTAAAACTAAACTAAACTAACCTGAGCACCAGTGTTGCTATATCTAGCAAAAAAAATCCCCAACGATCACCCTGACACAGATATATTTCATGCCTCCAGCAACACTTGACAAGTGGCTATTTTACGCATTCAGCTACCAAGTCATCAAGGGTCAGGTCCAAGGGAAGATGTTTTACAGCCTGAGGCAAAACAGGAAATGCTATTCCTGCTTCCAGCCAATTTGGTGTCACCTCTGGCTTGATTAGCTAATTTGACAGGTGAGATGCAAAATCCCACAGGTCTGCCTCGTCTTCCAGAGCAGTAAAAATAATAAAGTGTCTCGTACTGTGCCTTACATTTTAATAGGTTTTAATTTTCCATAGTGATTGTTTTATATTTTTAAACTAACTGTATTTATATAATTGTTATTCTTATTGATGTATGCCACCCAGAGTAGCTTTTTGAGATAGGCGGTTGTATAAATGTGATTGACAATCTGGATTATTAATCTAAAGCATATGAAGAACGGTTGAAGGAATTGGGTATGTCTAGTTTAATGAAGAGAAGGGCGAGGGGGGACATGATAGCAGTCTTCCAATCTCTCAGGGGCTGCCACAAAGAAGAGGGAGTCAAGCTATTCTCCAAAGCACCCGAAGGCAAGACAAGAAGCAACGGATGGAAACTAATCAAGGAGAGAAGCAACCTAGAACTAAGGAGAAACTTCCTGACAGTTAGAACAATTAATCAACAGAATAGCTTGCCTCCAGAAGTTGTGTGCGCGCCAAAACTGGGGGTTTATAAGAAGAGGTTGGACAGCCATTTGAAATGGTATAGGGTTTCCTGCTTAAACAGGGGGTTGGTCTAGAAGACCTCCAAGGTCCCTTCCACATCTGTTGTTCTGTTAAATAAATAATCTGGAGCTCTCTCATGACTTTTCTAGTTCAACAATCTATCAAAAGCAGCAGGCTCCCCATTTCTATTGAATCCAACATGTTCCACTTTCCTTTCTCTGTAGGTGCCTCTTTGGGCATCTTGGTAATTTTGCTGCAGGATCCTCTGGTGATTTTTCTCAGCAGCTTTGCTAGTTGGACTCACCTCACTCTTGGCAGGAGACTCCGGGGGGCTTGATTTCCTGACCATGGCCGCTGTCTGGATGGTGCTAGCCAAGGTGGCAATGACCTGACCTTGGGCATTTAAAAGCAGCTGTGGTGTCACTGCCTGTACTTGTAGATTTTGTGCTGGCAACGTGGCAGGGGCAGGAGTTGCTGTGGCAATTCCGGTTGGGTTCACTACCCACGGAAGCGTTCCAATAACCTGGAGGTCAAAGGCAAGGGAAGCACCAAGGCTGTAGTATGTTAATCTTCTGACATTTTCCTATCAAAACCACACTGGTTTAAGTTTTCCCATTAAGATTTCTGTAGCAGAGCCAAAATAGTATACAGTTTAGGCCTGGGTATAGGACTGGGACCAGGCAGAGCCCCATTTGAGTCCATTCATGACTATGAAAATTCACCGAATGATTTTGGCTTAATAATTATCTCTATGTCCAATCTATATCAAAACAGGAGAACATGCTTTCTAGGGTGCCTTAAACTTTGGAGGAAAGGCAGGATATATAACATGAATGAATAAATTGCATAGATGTTTTGTTTGGCAACTAAAAAAACAACAACACTCTGGTGTCCTTTTAAGCACGGCCTACTAATACATTAATTCTGTTTCTGGAATGGTGCAGCACTTACTTGTCCTTGAGCATTAGTCAGGATTTGTCCAGTTATTCCTTGCACACTAGGAATGGTGTTTGCAATGACAGACGTGGTGGCTAGTGAGCTAAGCAGCTGGGTTGGGGCTCCCAGAGAGGCTGCACTGATCTGCAAGAGACACCAAAAGAGGACAATAAATAAAACAAAGGTCAAAGGTTAGGAAGCAATTCTATTAAGGAGCCTGATCACTCCTCAGGTCAATTTGCACTGTTCCATTATAAAATTACCTTTGAAAAGATGCAATCTGATTAGCCTTGTTCTAAGTTAACACCTGGATAATGAATGCCGTTTTTGGCACCAATCTTCAAATATGGCTAACATGTGATTTGTCACTGCAATACTTTCTTCGATAAGAAAAGAGCTGCTGAATTCTCATTCTTCTTATTTTTAGCATTTCTCTTGTTGCAGCATCTGCTTGTTTTGCAACCGTGCTCAGAGGTCGATATGGCAAAGCTATCAATGAATGCACAACGTAACAAGAATTTTTATTTTTCAGACTTCCAGTTTGCCAACGCCATCATTATGGACGTCTGGAGGATGGGTCTCATCTTCCATGTCCAGTTTTGCATAGCTGGGGGGTCCTAAAAGGGCCGAAGAGTCGCCCTGGAGCGGCGACCAGCAAGAAGGGGTTTTTGCAGAAATGCGGGGGAGCCGTAACGCCCCCCCTCCCGTTAGTGCCTACATTCCCTTCGACGAAAGACCGGCCATAGCAACATGGCCGGTTACTAGGCTGCAGACAGCCGAAGTCACACTTACTACCAGGCAACATTAAAGTAGCGTGGAAGAGACTGGTAAGATTCCTCTCATACTTTAATCTTCTTTCTTTCACCTAAATAAGCTGCTAAGTACTTTCCCCCCTGTGGAGAGGGAGGGGGGAGTTCAACCTTCCCTTCAAAATAGCAGCGATCAAGCCTCCAGGGGTGTTTTTAAAAAAATGTTGAAAAAACGAATTGACCTCAACTAGAACTTTATAACTTGTGGACTAAAAGCTTTTGACTACCTACTTCTTACTTCCTACTCTTATTTGAAAATTTGGCTCTGCTCTTCTAAAATAGAAGAAATAATTGAAAAGAGATTAACAGATAGTTCCCTAAAAGAAAAGAATTTTCTAAGCACTTGGGGGACACCCAGTGGCTAAACCTGAAATTGCAATCTGACACTCTTAAAAAAAAGAGAGAAGAGACTTGGCTGATTCCTTAGAAAAACAAGATAAGACTAACCTTGAACACCAGATGTGGGACTCCACCATGGAAGAAATACAAAAACAAATCTATGCTATGATGAAAATAACCTATCAAACTTATCAGTTCCTGACTACAGCCGGTGATGAAATAAGAGCTTTTGGGAAAAAGCTAGAAAGCGTCTTGGAGAAGCAAACTCAAATTGTGACTACAACTAATAATTTATCAGGACAGAACATAACAGAAGAAACTGAACAAACAAATACATTGACAGAAGAATTAACTATTCAACAAGCACAGATATTTGAAGATCAAAATGAGAAACAGATGGAAGAAAAAATACACAGTCCAGGACAATTATATCAAGAGGTGAAAATAATGAGAAGATTTGGTGCTTTTATTAGACCCCTCAACCCTTCAAAAAGGAAGATTGGAGGGTCAGTTCAATATGATACAATAACACAAGAATTCTTTGATGACCCTGAAGCAAAAAAGCGAAAAATGATATGGCAAAGGAAAAAAGCAAGAATAAGACTGAATCAGAATGGACATATTTAAGAGGCTTGAAACGTAAAATACTAAAATAGACAGGATTGTACTTGGATTATGAGATTGTTTTGATGAACAGATAAAAATATTGGCTAATTAAAAAAACAACTCAGAGGTATGAATATTAACAGCTAAACTGAAATATTGAGCTGTTTAAATGAAATTGATTAAGATGTACAGTATGTATGTTAAGAATGATATAATGTAATTAATATACTTGGATGTAGTGATATGAAAGGATGTATTAAATGTTGAAATGGGAGAAATTTTGACTAATTTTCAATATGTGGAAATTATAATGAAAATAAGAATATTATATTGTATTACCAACTTGTTGATATGGAAATGAGATAGATAAGAAGTGTAGAAAAGTATATAAGGTGTTTGATGCCTTAAAGATGGAATGTTAAAATATTCAATATACAAAAGTATTGACAAATGTAAGAAAGCCACTAAATAACTGATGGATAACAATAAGAAGTATGTTGATATAGATAAGAGATAATATGTATTAAAGGAAAAAAGAGAGGAAATTCTGATCACAACAAGTTGGAGATTTGTAATAATACGTATTTGTATGAAACGGAACTATTGTAACCCAGACACCACGTTGCTTTTCAAAGATATTATTGTAACATTGGAAAATCAATAAAAAATTTATTTATTTATTTATTTTTTTGTTTTTCAGCCAGCATGTGGTAGAGCAGGGGTGTCAAACTCAATTTCAGTGAGGGACGCATCAGCATTGCGGTTGCCCTCAGGGGGCCGGGTGGGTGTGGCCTACTGGGTGGGCGTGGCTAAAGTGTGTATGGCCTACGGGGTGGGCATGGCCAGCTCTACATTGTTCGCATCAAGGGTGCCTATGGGGGCCTGGGCAGGGGATAGATCTGAGGGTCTCTGGCAGGAGGAGGGTCTCTGGGCCAGGGCCAAGGCAGTGGGGGCCGTTCCCTCACTGTTTCCAGGATGGCTTTGTGGGCCGTATGAAACCACTTCACGGGCCGGATCTGGTCCCCGGGCCTTGTGTTTGACATGTCTGTGGTAGAGCCTGATGTTGGTTAGAGCTGAGAAGGTCACCCAGCTGACCACTATACTGAAGGGAGGACTAGAACCATGGGCTTGGGAACCTGGACTAAAACTAGGCTAGCACTTTAACCACTACATTATACCATCCTGGCTCTCATTCAAATATGTGTTCAAGTTAATAGTGTTTCGTACTCTCATTTGAAAGGAAGACTGAATACAGATTGTGACTCAGGATTTTATATCAGGGACTTTGAAATTATTTTTCATGCACCAAAGAAATAGGTTTGTCCTTATCGATGCAGAGATTTACATTTTCTAGATTTATCAAAGTTATTCAGTATTGAACTCATCATTGAAATGTATATGAGATTTTGTCTGTGGAGATTCTCAGTCATCCAGGTCACGGTTGTCCCAAAGGTGTTTTTTCATGAGGCAACTGGACTTTCTTTTTTCTCTTTGAAGACGTTTCGCGGAAGCTTCTTCCGCTCTGACTAGATGGTGGGGGAATGGAAGGATTTATATTCCTTGCAGACAGCCGGTCATTTCATGAGAAGCGAAATGTCTTCCAAGAGAAAAAAGAAAGTCCAGTTGCCTCGTGGGACTACATGAAATTTTCTTCTTTGGCAAAATCAGAAAGAACCAAAGTGATGCAGAAGACCTTTCGTTGGGTCAGAAATGTATTTATAGAAGGTTTCTCTGTTCCCAACCCTTCTTTCAACATAGCTCAGAAAATCTTCTTCGGGGGAAGGGTTCCCCCCCCCCCCCAAGGTCTTACTATTCCTGCAAATCCTGCTGGTTGAACTGTGATCTGTGTCGGAGTTTCCAGTGGCTTGGTGGCAGGTGGAGTGGCTGTTGTGGTCGGCTGTGACAAAAGGGTTGTCTGAGCTGCTGGTTGGAACACAGTCTGTGTTTGGATGGACGGCCGGGGAGGCTGGGCCGTTGGCTGTGCCTGGAAAGCTTGGGCTGGCTGCAAAGGGGCTTGTACTGCTGTGTTCAACACTGTAGTGGCTGTGAGAGCAAGACAGAAAGAGAGGCGCTAAATATCGGGTCATCACAAAATATACTTTTTGAAGTGGAGGGTCAGCCTCCCAAGTTTGTCATATGGTTATATTATATTTATTTATTTGCGGTCACAGACCAAAGTACGAGTGCAACAAAAGAAAAACATGGGGAAAGTAAAATCATAGACAATTAGACACCAGAAGCCTTGGTTGAAGGGAATTGCAACATTCTCCTCTAATAGAAGTTTGTCATATGATTTCTAGGTTGGATCCATGGGAAAGCAATGGGAAGAATGACTTCTCAGCATGTGTGGGATCTAATTAGCCAAGAATAAAACCTTAAAAGATAAAATGGGGTAGCAGATACAGGCAATCGTCAACTTACGACCACAACTGAGCCCAGAATTTCTGTTGCGAAGTGAAACATTTGTTAAGTGAGTTTTGCCTCATTTTACAACTTTCCCTGCCGCAGCTGTTAAGCAAATCACTGCAGCTGGTAAATTAGTAACCCAGTTGTTAAGTGAAATGGGTTCCCCCATTGACTTTGCTTGTCAGAAGGGGATCACATCACACACACACACACACACACACACACACACACACACACACCGGACATTGCAACCTGTCATAAATAGGAGTCAGTTGCCAAGCAGCTAAATTTTGATCATGTGATCACGGGGTTGCTGCGATGGTTGTAAGTATGAAAAACGGTCACGAATCACTTTTTTCAGTGACGTTAGTTTGAATGGTCACTAAATGAACTTTTGTAAGTCAAGGACTACCGGTATTTCACATTCAGAGGAATTATTGTACCAGCTGGAGTGAAAAGATACGCCGCACACAAAGCAATTATATTGAAACAGATAAGGAAGTTTTGAGTTCCATGGAATTCTCTCTGCTAGTGCTAGAAATTCTCTCTCTAATGCAAGATGAAACCAGGGGATGCCTAAATAAGTAACCAACAGCTTGGTGGGCTAGGTTCCATCATTGCTGGAACAGCTGTTGTCACTCAGAGTAACCACAGCTACCCGGATAATTTGCATCACTGGCTCCTTGTGTGAATTAACTGCTAGCAAGAAGTAGCCCCTGGGGAATTAATCCTAGCTCTCCATTTTTAATTAAGCATCGCTGTCCTAACAGTCTTCAGAAAATAAAAGTTATTTGCAAGGATTACTGACTGGAACCACCGTTTCCTTTAAATGACAGACCACTGAAAGCAAACCGCAGGGCGTTTTTCTGCTCTCACACGGACTAGGAATTTAGTGACATTATTTATCCAAGAAAGTGCTGGTTATGCAAGGGAACATCCTGGGGGCTGGGGGTTTGGATGCACGCATGAAACCCAGAAAGATGTCCCCATTGATTTCAGAGGAGGAAGCAGATCTGGTTCCTGCACTCAAGTTAATGGGAAAGTCTGCTTGCAGGATGCCTACAGGTTTGGACTAGAGCCCTGGCCTTTGACATAGAGCAGGGGTAGGCAACCTTGGCTCTTTTACGACTCGTGGACTTCAACTCCCAGAATTCCTGAGCCAGCCATGCTGAGGGGAAAGGGGGAGGTTTCCAAGCTGAGCCACGGTGGCTCAGGAATTCTGGGAGTTGAAGTCCACGAGTCATAAAAGAGCCAAGGCTGCCTACCCCTGGACTAGAACCTTGGCCTTTGACGTACAGCAAAAGAGCCAGCCCTCCCCCCACTTCCCGAAATTCAAAAAAGGTTATCAGTCTCCCAACGTACTCCCTCCCAGATTTTAAGGCTGATCCCGGTGAGGCCCAAGGGGCGGACTCTTGCTCCCCCCCCTATGTGATCTTCCAAGACACAGCGGTTACCTTGCAAATTGGCTATAGGTGATTTGAAAATTCCCCCAGTAGGAGAGGCAGCCGTCAGTCCTGGGAGGGCAGCCACCGTTGCTGCAGGAAATGTCCACACAGCCAGCCCCTGCTGACTTGCCACTTGACCTGCAATACTGATGGGGATAAGAAGAGGTTGAGTAACTGCCCCTGCCGGAACCATTACGCCTGTCACAACTGTTGCTAAGTTTTCCTGAGTCAAGACCTGCAAAAGCAAACGAGATGTAAAAAAGAAAAGGGAAAACAAAATCAACGCCACTGCAGAAGGCATCAATGCAGCAGTCACGTCAGCCAGCCCACCGGAGGCCCAGCCCAGTCGGGAGATGCCCGACTGAGATGTGCCAGGTGCGGCTTGGCGCCCCCCTGGCCAGCAGCTGGGTGATCCAGCTCTGTAACACTCCAATGGGGGGGCTGGTTCAAAGTCCACCATGAAAGAAGCTGCGGACGCACCCTTTTTTTTTTAGAAGGGCCCAGCCCTGATCAATAAGTCTCTGCTGTCTGTTCACCACAACCCCTTTGACTCAAAATTGCACAGCAGTTAAACCCTAGTTTTTTTTTTTAGTTTGCTAGTATCAAGTCAGTTTTAGCAAGGGATATTCCCTTCAGGAAACTGGTGCTACTGTACTGCATCCTGGGGTGCATGGCCACCCCACAAGTCAGTGTAGACCGAGAGGGAGGCAGAAATAACTTTCTTGCAATATTCACAAGCTATCTAAAATATGTGCTGCAAACAGTACTGGCTTTGTTTCCCATAAAGGTGGGCAGCAGATCTTCCTACTGGGAAATCATTTCATGATAAAAGCTACAGCTTTCCTCACCAATAGCCTTCCTTCCTTCCTTCCTTCCTTCCTTCCTTCCTTCCTTCCTTCCTTCCTTCCTTCCTTCCATCCTTCCTTCCTTCCTTCCTTCGTAGCTGAACTACAAATCCCAGCCGCCGTGGCCAAGGATAAGAAAGGCTGCATGTTGTTGTTCAGCAATTTCTCGAAGGCCAAATGTTCTAGGTCTAGGATGTGTTCCAATCTGCTATTTCAGAGCAAAGCTTGATAAGCTTATTTGACAATGAAAACATGATTTCTCTTTGCAGCTGCCAGCCACAGTTTAAAATATTTTGACAAGAGGCGCGAGGAAGGAGAAATCTCCCCATTTGGGCAAGCAATAACAGGTGATTTTAATGTATTGCCTGTGAAATTGTGTACATCGCCTGGATAGGGAAGCATTCGTTCCCATTGCCTCTGCCCTAATTCTTAACCCACTGTTCACATCCTATACATTACAGTATTTTCTAAATAGGTGATATCTTCCAGAGTAGGGAAAAGCGTTACTTTGTATGAAAGTGTTGAAATAATAGTGCTTGCATCACAATTAAATGAATCAGAACTCGAAGGCATTTTATCCATTCCTTTAAGTTCCAAAGCCATACGGATAGTATCAAAACCCTCAACAGGTAAAAGACCTGCCTTGTTCTCCATGTGATAAGAAGGATAAGATGCAGGACAGCAGAGGGGGGAAAAAATCAAAATATACTGTAGAAAACCAGTTTTATTCTCTATATGTGTCTCAATATGTTCAATCTTTCAGCTCTTTTCTGGGATAATTTTGTTCTCCTGGAGACACAAACTAAGTGAAGAAGTTCTACATCCCATTCCAAGAGCTAAAAAGGGGCATTATCTCATGAATTTGACACTCTTAAATGTGTTATTTTTGAGAATGAAACTAATAGTCTACAGCACATTTAGATATTTTCCTCTTGTGTGCTTTTTATGTCACTGAACTAAGGCAGTTCTCTTATTTCTAAAGTGTGAGGCAATGTAATTGTCTTAAACGACTGTTGCTATATGACAGCTTGTATGGAATAAAAAGTAGGCAGGCTTAATAGAAGATAAACAAGGTAAGACTCTCTTTAACTTCTTAGTTTTGTTGGGTGGGGCTCTAATATAAGGGATTAATCGTATGTGAAGTGGCATTTGTGTATCTTGCAACAGTCTATAAAAAGCCACCCAAATGCCTGCCAAGAAAACACTGGGTGCATTTAATTTCTACAAAGCTTTGTCAACTGCATCCTTAAAAACAAACAAACAAAAAATGAGAGCACATTTCAGAGCACCAAAAGGTACAGGGCTCTTCAATCTTGGCAACTTTAAGATTTGTGGACTTCAACTCCCAGAATTACTCAGCCAGCGTGTCTGGCTGAGGTATTCTAGGAGTTGAAGTCTACAAATCTTAAGACTTGGTAAAGGTTGGAGACCCCTGATCTATAACATCAAGAAGTATTTTAAATCTGAGAACCTCTAAGTTCCACAACATTCTGGGAATGTCGCTGTGGACTTTTAATAAAGATTTTTCTTCTGCCTAAGTATCCTGCCCATATTCAGCTCCTCCACGGGGCACTGGGAACTCCTGATTCCACTAGAGAAATTGAATGCACTACAGTATTTCCTTTGTTCATTGACCAAGAGGTTACCTCCTATTTATGAAAACCAGAATGGTAGGGTTAGTTACCTGTGGTGCTGCTTGCACTGTGACAGGAGTTAAAGTTGGTGTTGGTTGGCTTGTCACTTGGCTAAATGGCACAATTCCTGGGATAGGCACAGGTGTTACTTCAGGCAGTGCCTTGACTTCACCTTAAAAAAGAGGAAACATGTTATCCTGTTAACCTCTTCAACTATCATCCTGGTGTCAACTTTCCGGCCGACGAATTCAACATTAAAGAAACTCTATGGCCTTGAGGTGCCACAAGAGATAAATTTTTATTGAATACACATCCAGGCACTGAAGAAGTAAAATCAACTCTAAGTTTCCCGCGTGAAGTTCTGGTTAGTTACCAATAGTTTTTCATAACCCCCACCCACCATGTGTTCATGTTGGCCAGTCACATTCTTTCTGTTCATAGTTGCAACAGTCCACTTCTCTGCCAGACACCTCTTTGTATGACCTTGGTTCTCAGAGTCTATGGATGGCTTCCTGAAACTCCCATTTCTTTCCCAGACTCCCGCTCCCCGGTTTCTATGGCAAGTTGAGCAGCTATAGAGGTTAGCAAATATCTTAGCAATTCAACCTTGACACTTGGATATTGTATATTAAACCAAGTTACTTTCGTTGGCTGAAGAGGACATCCTGAACATGGGTCAATAGACTGCATATATCTCAAACTGGTGGGATGTAGACAACAGTCTACATCTTCCAATATTTGAAGTCTTCCAATACTTGAAGGGCTGCCACAAGGAAGAGGGGGCCAACTTATTTACCAAAGCACCTGAAGGCAGGACAAGACAAAATGGATGGAAACTAACCAAGGAGAGAAGCAACCTAGAATTAAGGAGAAAATTCCCAACAGTGAGAACAATTAACTAGCGAACAAATTGCCTTCAGAAGTTGTAGGTGCCCCATCTCTGGAAACATTTAAGGAGACTGGATAGGTATTAGTATTAGTATAGTAAGCAGGGGGTTGGATTAGATGACCTCTAAGGTACCTTCCAACTCTGTTACTGTCATTGTACTGTCTGCTGGCAAGTAAGGTAAAGGTAAAGGTTCCCCCGCACATGCGTGCTAGTCGTTTCCGACTCTAGGGGCCGGTGCTCATCTCCGTTTCAAAGCCAAAGAGCCAGCGCTTATCCGAGGACGTCTCCGTGGTCATGTGGCCGGCATGACTGGACGCCAAAGGCGCACGGAACGCTGTTACCTTCCCACCGGAGTGGTCCCTATTTTTCTACTTGCATTTTTACGTGCTTTCGAACTGCTAGGTTGGCAGAAGCTGGGACGAGTAACAGGCGCTCACTCTGTTACGCGGCACTCGGGATTCGACCTGCCAAACTGCCGACTGGATAGGTATTAGTATTAGTATAGTAAGCAGGGGGTTGGATTAGATGTCCTCTAAGGTACCTTCCAACTCTGTTACTGTCATTGTACTGTCTGCTGGCAAGTCGTATCTGGATTAGAGATCCATATAATGCTTAATTATGAAAGCATGAGCATGATTTAGGCAAAGCTGGTCTTTGGTTACAGTTATGGCATGCTGGCCAAAATGTGCCCAAACTGCCACTATTAATAAAGAATGCTATTATGATTAAGAATGATAAGCCTTTCTTTCTCTAATTACATGTATTATGCAACCATTTTGATTTATCCACCCTAATGATGCTTAGGAAGCTACTGAAGTCCTGATTATTTTCCCAGGCTTTAGGGCAGAATTATGGTTGAACACCTGCTGGATGTTTTTTTTTTTAATTGCTGTTTTACATTTATTTTCAATGTTTTATTATTATGTTACTTTGGGGCTGTTCACGATTCCGTCTTGGGTTTCGTATTTTAAAAAAATTAATTGTATGTTGGTCAGAGTTGTTGGGAGTTTGGCAGTCTTCAAATTGTATGCATGAGTGTTTGTATGTGTCAATAAATCAATTTTGCTGTTCAGCAGGTTTTGAAGAAATATGATGAATGAAAGTTTACTGTGCATTTGTTGATTTAGAGAACACATATAACTAAGCCTTCATCTCTAGACCAATGCACCACTCTTTTTCTTCTTCCTTACTTGTTTTTTGTGCTTTTTCATAGCCTTGCATACTCCAAAAAGGAACAGCACGATGGGTATATATGTGCAAGAGCATATAAAACTAGCAAGCATGGTGTGTCATGATCCTTCAAGAAGGAAATTCTTACTACATGACAGACAGGAAAAGGACTACGTGGCCAATAGAAGTGAATACCCTGTTTTCTGTAGGTATCGTGATTTACTGATCATTTGCAAGCCAGCAACCAAGTTCAATAACCACGATGGGGTGGTCACTGACCTGGAGCCAGACATCCTAGAATGCGAAGTGAAGTGGGCCTTAGGAAATCTGAGCAACAACAAAGCTAATGGAGGTGACAGTATTCCAGCTGAGCTATTCAAAATCCTAAAAGACGATGCAGTAAAAGTGCTACATTCAATTTGCCAGCAAATTTGGAAAACTCAACAGTGGCCACAAGATTGGAAAAGATCAGTTTACATTCCAATTCCAAAGAAAGACAGTGCCAAAGAATGTTCAAACTATCGCACCATTGTACTCATTTCACATGCTAGTAAAGTTATGCTTGAAATCCTACAAGCTAGACTCTAGCAGTATGTGGATCGAGAACTACCAGAAGTACAGGCAGGATTTCGAAGAGACAGAGGAACTAGAGATCAAATTGCCAACATACGCTGGATCATGGAGAAAGCTAGAGAGTTCCAGAAAAAACATCTACTTTTGCTTCATTGACTTCATTGATGGGAGTACCAGACCGTCTTATTTGTCTCTTGAGAAACCTATATGCGGGTCAAGAAGCAACAGTGAGAACTGGACATGGAACCACTGATTGGTTCAAAATTGGGAAAGGAGTCCGGCAAAGCTGTATACTGTCACCCAGCCTATTTATTTATTTATTATTTATTTATTAATTTAATTTATATACCGCCCTTCTCCCGGAGGACTCAGGGTGGTGAACAGGGCAATACATAAAAACTAGATACAAAAATTAAAAATTATTAAAACGTGATTAAACAATGCTGTTTAAATTAAATTAATACAGATTAAAAATTGAAGTTCATTTATAAAAATCCCACCCCGTCCCATCAGGCCAGGCCAGCTTGTTTAAAGAGATGGGTTTTAAGATCGCGCCGGAAGGAGCGGAGATCGGGCGCCATCCGGAGCTCGACCGGAAGATGGTTCCATAAATCCGGTGCACCCATATTTAACTTATATGCAGAGCACATCATGAGAAAGGCAGGGCTAGATGAATCAAAAGTTGGAATTAAGATTGCAGGAAGAAACATCAACAACCTAAGATACGCAGATGATACCACTCTAATGGCAGAAAGTGAAGAGGAACTAAAGAGCCTCTTGTTGCGAGTGAAGAAGGAGAGTGCAAAACTTGGGTTGAAACTAAACATTAAGAAAACCAAGATCATGGCATCTGGCCCTCTCAATTCCTGGCAAATAGATGGGGAAGAAATGGAGGTAGCGACAGATTTTATTTTCCTGGGCTCCAAGATCACTGCAGATGGGGACTGTAGCCAAGAAATTAAAAGACGCTTGCTCCTGGGGAGGAAAGCCATGACAAATCTAGACAGCACACTAAAAAGCAGAGACATCACCCTGCCAACAAGAGTGTGTATAGTCAAGGCTATGGTCTTCCCAGTTGCAATGTATGGCTGTGAAAGTTGGACCATAAGAAAGGCTGAGCGCCAAAGAATTGAGGCCTTTGAATTATGGTGCTGGAGAAGACTCCTGCGAGTCCCTTGGACTGCAAGGCGATCAAACCGGTCAGTCCTAGAGGAAATCAACCCTGACTGCTCTTTAGAAGGCCAGATCCTAAAGTTGAAACTCAAATACTTTGGCCACCTAATGAGAAGGAAGGACTCACTGGAGAAAAGCCAAATGCTGGGAAAGATTGAGGGCAATAGAAGAAGGGGACGACAGAGAATGAGGTGGCTGGATGGAGTCACTGAAGCAATAGGCGTGAGCCTAAACGGACTCCAGAAGATGGTAGAGGACAGGAAGGCCTGGAGGAACATTGTCCATGAGGTTGCGAGGGGTCAGACACAACTTCACAACTAACAACAACAAAAAACCCAAGTTCAGAGATCACAAAAAACTTCACAGTTCAACTCTGACCTACAAATATTCTCTTTAATTGGAACCACATGTGGACACCAAACATTTCAGAAAGCATGCATAATGGAGGCACTGATGATGTTACCTAATTGGGTTATGAAATGTCTGCAAGCAAGCAACCAATCAGGCTCTGAGAGTGTCAAGGCCTCCACAAATAAAATTACATCAGCCCCTTCCCTACTCCCTATTTCCTATCTTGATTTTCCTCTGGAAAAAGTTTTACCTGTTAAAAAGAAAAGAAAGCCCTAATTTTAGCACTTAAACATTTCACCATTATTTGTGATGCTCATGATTTTAACCCCACTGCAAACTGGATGAGTTCTGAACTGATTGCTTAAAATAAATCTGATGCTGTTTCTCCTTCAGAGACTGTTAAATGGTCTTTAACAACATGCAATGTTTACACGTAACAATGGATCACAGAATTTGCAAGGGGATTCTTCTTAAGGCCAGCAGGAGTTTAAAGAACGTAACACTTGGGAGAGCCACAGATGCTGACACTACACCCAAGCCCAATGCCCGGGAACATGACCCTCCATCCCGTACCCATCTGATTTCAGAAATAGAAATCAGAATTCAGGGCGGTAACTGAACACTTTGAATAGAATATTTGTAGTCAATAAATCTTGTCATGAGATCCACTACCATTTTCTAATCTGGGTAACTTCCTTGTTGCCAAAAATGTCACTCGACTGGTCCTGCCTCACTGCCAACCAGCTCTCTTCTTTGTTTGCCCACCTGTCATTTCCTTAACCTCTCTGCTCTGTCGTTGCTTGGTCCACCGCCTATGAATTGTTATTTGAGATGTGAAATTTGGACTGTCCAATACTGCAGCTACCTGGCTCCATCCGTTACTATTTTCTGCACACTTTGTATGTGCAAATGTCCAGAAACGGAACACCTGACAATAGGCTTTAGGTCAGGGGTCTTCAGACTTGGCCCTTTTATGACTTGTGGACTTCAACTCCCGTAAGCTTTACTGGCTGAGGAATTCTGGGAGTTGAAGTCCACAAGTCATAAAAGGGCCAGGTTTGAAGACCCCTGGGCTTTAGGTATACCATACACTATTCATCTTAACTTGTGGTTTTGTTTTGTTTTCTCCTGCCTCTCATGTTGAATCTCTGGACTGTTCCAGAGGAAGTTTTTCTTCTGTAATCTCCCTGCCTCAGTCATATAATTTAGGGTTGGGGAAGAAGATACCCCGATGTCTTACATTTATAGCCCTTCTGCCCTTTCTCATGACTTCTTCCATCTTTTGTCTTATTGCAAAAGAAGAGCTGCAGAGTGTTTGCTGATGGCCAGCTCCGGAGCCCCCTGTATGGAAGCGTCCCTTGGCTATCGGAGAAGAACAGAACAGGGAATTACAGCAGGTGGAAGCGGGACCTAAGGAGACCTCCATGGTTCGGCTTTTGTGTTTTTGAGGTCTGCAGATTTCTGAAGAGAAGGAGGGTTCCCCGCCCCCCGAATACAGATACCCATAAATGGCCCCTGCTAAGCTTTGTGACCGAATAAATGGAAACGTGTAAAGTGCCACTTACCGCTTGACTCTCTGCATGCCTTCTCTGGGCTTTCTTGTGCCCTTTCCTGTCCTGTTTTACTTGATTCTGGAGGGCAGTTCGCAGAATCCTCTCCTCCAGCTGCTGCATCTGTTGCTTTCAGCGTTTTCCCTTCGTTTTTTATTGAGACGGGAGCATCTACTCCCACTTCCAGCACCCTAATTGTCTCATGTCCTGACATCACAATCACCTGAGGAAAGATAGCGAAGCACATGAGGACATCAGGGCTGCAAATCATCAGTGCAATATAGGCAACGAACGAGGAGCAACTAGGGAGATATGCAACGGGTTCTTAAACAGGGAAGCCATTGCCCAGGGGCAGCGAATGACCCTGACTATGCAGACCAAAACTCTCAAGAGAGGTCTGGAAAACTTTCCGCCTGAAAACCAGGAGAACGGCTGCAGATCTTTGTTGACAGTGATGAGCTGTCAGACTGGATATAAGGTGGATAAAATGAGGCGGTTCCGTTATTATTAACACTCCTCCAACTATTATTTTCTTTTCTCTGTAATTACTTTTGCCTTCCTGGTTTTTAATACTTTCAAAAAATAACTATTATATAATAGTTTTAGGTAGATTGCTTTTTTATATATCTACTATATTATTGGACCGCTGTACGCTGCCCAGAGTCACACTCCACAAGAGGGTGGCTATATAAATTTGGAAGGAAGGAAGGAAAAGAAAGAGAAAGGAAGGAAGGAAGGAAGGAAGGAAGGAAGGAGGAAGGGAGGGAAGGAGATGACTTTTTCTACATAGGACCCATAAAAATCTTTTAGCAGCCGCAAACCCAGCACATGGCTAAAGTTCATTTCCTCTTGCACACCCACAATCTCTCCATATAATATGTGGAGATCTCACTACGGCCACACTGAGCCAAATCAGTGCCTTCGCTTCGTAACCTGCCTTGCCAGTTCTTTCCTCCTTTTCCACATCCCTGGGAGGTCTGGGAGACACATACCTGTTCATTAACAGTCAGGGAAGCATCCTGTGAGGGCACAGTTTCAGTGTCCATGATTCAGTGCTGAAAAATGGGTGCTGCAACTGATGGGTCACATACTGAAAAGCAACAAGAGTAGTAGTGTATTTGTATGTCAGACTCACCTTCAGCACCTCTTATTCTCCATGATTTATCCAGCCCTGTCAAAGCATTTTTTAAAAACTCTTTTATCTGGCTCCTTCATCCCCCTCTGATTCCGCTCGACCCTTCTATTAAAGGAAGTTCAAAATGTTTTGCCGTCTTAAGAAGTAAGTATACTTTTGATAGGATGGATTGTCCACATTAACCAAGTAATGGACCCATCGAAGGAAAGCCATTTCTCATCCTGGCATTCTGATGTAGTTCTTCTTGACATGCTCATATCACATGGTTGTGTTGTTTGCTTGTATGTCAGTTAGCCCACTTGGTAGACCAAACCAGAAAATTAACTCCACAGGAAGACAAAAACTGCACTTTATTGAAACAGGCAATGATAACAGAATTTTGCAACTCTGATTGTGCATCAACCCCCTTACTTTTTATATGCCAATGAATCAGGGAAGTGTTTGCCTAAGACACTTTCCAATATTATCTTGCTTCCTGCTTTTTGTAAGGTGTTTGATAGCCTTCAACCAAAGCTAAATATAGGCAATTCAAAATAGTTGTGTATTTATTGAAGAATGATATGGAAAGCTCCTGACTCCTGTGCTTATATGAGATTCAAAAAGTGACTGTTGACACCCCCCCCCCCTTTTCCCAAGTAGCCCTTGAGTTCCCATTGTTCCAAGATCTATGAACTGGATAAGCCCTTCTAAGAAGACATTGAAGAGCAGTATGCCATCTGTTGGTTGTTAATAAGCCTAATCGTTGTCCCTGTACAGTGCTGCTATGCTGTGACTCAGTATTTCCCAACCTGGACAACTCTTGAGATCTGTGGCCTTCAACTCCCAGTATTCTTAGCAATTAAGAGCTGGCATCAAAATCTTTTGTCGCATAGAGATGGCCTGAATTTTTGCAGTGCACTTACGGCGGTGTCTCCCAACCTGGACAACTTTGAAATGTCTAGACTTCAGCTAGGGAATTCTAGTTGTGGTCCACACATTACAAAGTTGTCCAGGTTGGGAAAGACTGCCGTAGCTGCACTGCAAATACTCAGGCCATCTCTATGTGACAAAAGATTTTGATGCCAGCTCTTAATTGCCAAGATATACCCTGTTTGATCTTTCAAATTCTCCTTGGCACTGTGACAAATATAGATTGCCACACAATTATTTGCATTTCAGCTGCTACCGTAACTTTAATTAACCTGTGTAAGCTTCATGTTTAGAAGGAAGCCGTTAAAGGTGAAAGGATTATTTGTGGACATTGTGGTTAGAGGTGGGTAGAGCCTGTACTGTTGAAAATAGAGGGGAAGAGTTTAGATTTTTCTTCTTAGCAATTTTTATTTTATTCAAAAAAAGTTAAAATGCAAAACAATTTAAATTTAAAAAAATTAAAAACAAAGACACAATTCATACAACACATTAAAAAAAGAAAAGAAAAAACAACAACACATATACGCCACCCCCCTGCTTGAATACTGATTAATACATTGCTACAATATTAGGTCCTACCCCTTGCGAAACAGGTCTCCCCAATTTTTTAAAACTAATAAATCTATTTGCAAAACTATTGACCTGTCATCTATATACTACATTAAAGACAAAATAGTTAACAGGGAGAACAATAATAATGAAAAGGACAAGATTAGTGTTTCAAAACTATTAACAAAATGTTATTGTAATCAACTTGTAGAACATTTACCACAGCATCTTACCTATCCCAAATCTTCCCAAAGGTTAAGAGTAATTCATCCTGGATCAAATATCCACATTTGTTTCTTGATACTTTTTCTTACCAGTTGTTGCCTAATTAAATATAATCCATTTCAATCTCCACAACAAAGTCCAGATAAAAGTGGTTTGCAATTAAGAGTAACAAATCCACTCCCCAATCTCCTCCCTCCTCTTAAGAAAAACTAGTTTGTCACCTCTCCATGTCACTGTAAACAAACGCAGATTTGAACTTCAGAAAGATGTACGGAATCAACTCAGTTCTCCATCTGTACAATTGATGTCTCTTTGATCTACAGCTTTCAAATCAGATTTCCTCCAAAGCTACATACCTCCGAATATTTTCCATGATCACTATCATCTCATCAAACATTTTTAAAAAGCTTTCAACTAAAAGCTGCATGCTGCCAAAAGATCTTTTCTCAGATTGCAGCCACTGCATGTCTGCACTCTGAAACATTATTGCTCTATGAAGCTCATCCAGGGAACAAGGAAGCCGAAGCAGAAGGAAACAGGAAAGGCATTTTCTGGATATTTCAATCAGAGATCAAAAGAAAAATTAAAAAGAAATAAACTCCAAGTATTTTGCAAATTAAAAAGATGCAAAAACCCTGTGGCATATTAATGTAAATCAAATGAAAGCACTTCACCATCCACAAGAATGTGGTGTTTCCATACAGAAAACGAACATTATGAATCAAAGGGAAAAAGAAAAAAAGAGAACAGCTAAAGTCCAGTAGGGGGTTGAAATAAATCAGTTTTCAGCCAGCCAGTCTACTTTTAAAGATATAAAGCAAAGTAAAAATTCAAAAAAACCCAGGCATTCTTTAAAAAATCTGAAATGCCAACAGGAAGATAGATGCCCACGACTTTCTGACTGCTCCTAAAGGAACTGGGATCTTCAAATTCCCCTTCCCAAATGGGTCCATGGCTGTCCAAAAGTCATCTTGGGTCATTCCTAAGTGCTCCCATTCAAATCCAGGGAGCAGCACTGTCAGACAGCCAGTTTAGGCAGCAAAATCAGCAGATTGTTGGCAAGAGAGGAAAAATCCCCTTACTGTTCAGCAACCATCATGGGGAGGAGAGTTTAAAGAGATTTTTCTTGTGTCTTAGCTCAGGAAATAAGACAGGAACACAAAAGTCCTTTGTACCATAGGCCGAATTTATGTCTAAGGCAGGACTGCTCTCCCCGTTTCTAACCTCTACATGATTGTAATCTGTTCTGGTAAGTTCCCATACTGTACTGAAGTCACTGACTGATTTATAGTTTTATCTATCTTTTTCTGTTCTGAGTACTTTCTTCCCAGTTATGTGGCATCTTACCCATTCCTCAGAAGATCTCAGAAATAATGACTGATTTTCTGAGAACACATTAGTAAATTCCTTTAATAACCTGAGAAGCAATTGTCTGACGTGGAAGTCTTAAATTCCTGATAAACACCTTATTATTTTTGAACCATAGCCCTCACCTCAAACCAGCCGTAGGACTTATTAATGAATATAATTTTCCTTTTGTTGTAAGAAGAATCAGCTTTACCTTTTCCATTTTATTTTTTAACATTTAAACCATCCTCATTGAGTGGATGACCTATCAATTCCACTTCTTTCTTCAAATACTTGGATACTTTTTTCGGATTGTGCTTCAGACTGTTCCCCAGTCCTGCCTTGTTTTAACTTTCTTTCCTACTGTCTCTGTAGGTGTGAACCAATTGTCCATATTCATCTTCCCATTTCTTAAAAATGTTATTTAAGCCCACAAAGCATTTTTGTGTCATTATTCTTCCTACTGCAGTTGCTTATCAGTGACTGTGCTTGGATAAGTTGCTTTTCAGGAACTCTAATCTATCTTAATAAGGGACGCAGTGGCTCAGGACGCTGAGCTTTGTCGATCAGATGGTCGGCAGTTTGGCGGGTCGAATCCCGAGTGCCGCGTAACAGAGTGAGTGCCTGTTACTCGTCCCAGCTTCTGCCAACCTAGCAGTTCGAAAGCACGTAAAAATGCAAGTAGAAAAATAGGGACCACTAAGGTGGGAAGGTAACAGCGTTCCATGCACCTTTGGCATCTAGTCACGCCGGCCACATGACCACGGAGACGTCCTCGGACAAGCTCTGGCTCTTCAGCTTTGAAACAGAGATGAGCACCGGCCCCTAGAGTTGGAAACGACTAGCACACGTGTGCGAGGGAACCTTCATCTTTACCTTTAATCTATTTTAAGGCTTCTTTGCCTGTGAATATATCCAGCTGCTGAATCCTATCTAGCCTTTTTTTCTGATTTATTCAAGCCAATTTTCTGATATCCAAACTAGATACTTAATTATGCTTATTTCTACTACCTATAAACAAAGCAAGCCAAAGCTACTGCTTCTCAACCTTAGCAATTTTATAATATATGGACTTTCTCAGAATTCCCCAGTCGGTGTGCTGCCTGGGAAATTATGAGAATTGAAAGCCAGATATCTTGAAGTTGTCAAGGTTGAATAACATTGATATAAACTGATCTTGAAATCCTTCTGCAGAATTTTTAACTCTTCAAAGAAGTATTACTGCCTGGGAGACATAAAACAGCATCCTCTCTGTATTGGATTATTTTTATTCGTGTCAGGCTCTGTATCTGTTTACTTGTTTTGAACTGAGAGATCTATTACAAATGTTTTCATAACCTCACATACAGCCCCTGTACTGCCTTGTGGAAAGGTAATTGCCTTTATAAAAGACTTGATTCATTTTTTATAAGCAGTATCTGTAATGCACTTATTGTCTGGATGGCATTCAACTCCTTGATCCATGGAACTGAATTTTTTTGATATAGCCACACAGGAGATCACAAATTCCAATCTCTGAGCTTCACAATTCTTGAGAAAATTTGAAACAGAGGTGCTAACCTGGGTTTATGAGAGCAGAGCTACCATCCCAAAAGACTTCCAAGACTTTCAACTTCACTTTCCACCATTTTCCAAACTCTGAGACTCGTGTTGTGTTAGGTCAGGCATGTCAAACTGACGCCCTGCGGGCCAGATGCGTCACACCAAAACCACGCCCACCCCATTGCCGGCAATGGGGAAAAAGTTGTGATATGTTGCGCGACGTCACGAGTTTGACATGCCTGTGTTAGGTCATTCTTCAGACAGTGATTGATTTGTGGTTATTTCCTGAGTTAATTTAATGTCAGATTTTTTTTGTCAGTGAAGATGCTATTTTCGTTGTTTCCCAATCTATGCACATCTACTTCCACCTACTTATGCTCTATGTGCAGAAAATCTGCCACTGTCTGCAGTTTGAAATCTTATAATGCAGAAACAAAAACATCATACCATCTTTTTTGTAAAAATTGGGATATAGCTGAGAGCTTTATGTATAACTTGAATCTATTAAAACTGCAGAAGGCCCCCCATCCCCCCAAATTCACTTAGGTCAACCTAGAGTCCCTCAAGGCAAATATATATATATATCTTTGCCATCCCTTTTCCTATGTTCCATTTCTGAAACACCTTGCTCTTATCTGTCTTTGATACCTCCTTGGTGTCATCTTCCTTAAGTGGATTTCAGATGAAGGGAAATAATGGGAAAAGATTAATGCACAGAGATAATTATCCTGTAAGCTCTGCTGTACATGAAAGAAGAATTCAAATCATTAATTAACTTAGAACAATGTCCTTATTTTAATTAGATTTACTACAGAGATACTGGTAGATAGACCTACACACTTATTATTAAGCATACATATAATTTTACCAGTTTGGACCACCTCCCCTATGAAAAGTTATGCGTGCAATCATTTGTCATCCAAAGCCAATGAACCTAAAAATTACAAAACAAAAAGGGAGAGACAATATCAAATAAATGCTTGATGGTTTCAAGGGTGTAGAAGCTACAGCATTGTGGGCACTGTGCCTGCAAGAGATTCCTAGGGGTTTTCATTAAGACAGAAGGTGAATTTACTCAGAATCCGAATGCAGAACTCACTTAGAATACTCAAATAGGAACAGGATGTATAAGAGCAGGCAAAGCTTGGGGGGGGGAGAGTTAAATGTGTCATCAGCTTAGAGTTGTTGCATTCCCAAAAGTGCTCCAGATCCAACCCACTGACACTTATCTGGCACCAATTTATTGTTGAACTTTGGTTGACCAGATTCTTGTGTACAGGCTTGAATAAATCTATGCTTCCACCTAACTGGTGCTCCTGATTCTTTATGTCCGACATCGGACTCTGTATTAATGCATTTCCACTGTGCTTATAATGGAAAATTCTGATCTGTATTCTTTTATTGGCATGCCTAACACTGGCTTGGCAAATCATTCTGGAATTGATCTGAAGTACAAGTAGTCCTCAACTTGCAACCGCAACTGAGCCCAAAATCTATGTTGCTAAGTGAGAAATTTGTTAAGCGAGTTTTGCCCCGTTTTACGACTTTTCCCACATTTGTTAAGTGAATCACTGCAATGGTCAAATTAGCAACGCGGTTGTTAAGTGAATCTGGCTCCCCAATTGACTTTGCTTGTCAGAAGGTCGCAAAAGGGGCTCGCATGACTCCGGAACATGGCAACCGTCATAAATGTGAGTCAGTTGTCAAGCATGTGAATGTAAATCACGTGACCACAGGGATGCTGCAACGGTTTTAAGTGTGAAAGACAGTCACCATTTTCAGTGTTGTAATTTTGAACAGTTGCTAAAGGAACTGTTGTAAGTCGAGGACTACCTTTATATATCAAAGTATATGAAGTCTTGAGAACAGACCTACATTATAAATTTAATGGCAATCTCATATTATTAGGTAGCAGCACCAAAAATACCCAAAGCAGAATCAGACAAGATTAGCTTCAATGGGAGATCAGGAAAGCCTGAGGGCTATAGCTAGACTGCAACATCAGGAAAAAAAATATGGTGGAAGAAGACAAACTATATTTCTATATCGCTGCCTAGAAAACTCCAGGTAGTTGTCAACTTGCAGTTGATTACCTAGATTCAAAGTTCCAACAGTTGGGTCCCTTCCGTGGTCATGTGACTGAACTCTGAATGCTTGGCCAACATTTACAGCTATTTGTATCACCCTGTGGTCACATTTCATGATGGATTTGGCAAAACCCGGCCATAACTTCGGCTGTTCCTCAAAACCGCACCCATAGCAAAGCGTTCACTCAACAGCCACAGCATTCGCCTAACTAACCTAGTGTTCACTTTATGACCGCTGCATTCACTTTACGACTGCTGCAAAAATGGGGCCAGTTATGACTGTCACGACATGCAAACATAATGGGCAGGCTGGGTTACAGTCATATGTCAAGGACTACCTGTATAGGGATAGATGTTTTTGTAACGAAACATCAGAAGTTGAATCCAAATTGAGGGACTCTTTAAAAATCTGGGGATGATGGGTTCCAGTTCAGAAATCCAGCAGGAACAGAAAAACCACAGCGGCTCTTGAATCTAAAAATAATCCCCTTGTTGTCTACTTCGTTTTCTTTCTTCTAAAGATAAGAAGTCCATCAAGAGCAGGGGTTCCCCACCTGGGGTGTTTGCACCCTCTGGGGGTGCGAGATGATATTCCAGAGGGTGCAAAAACTTGGGTTTTCAAAATTACAGTGTATATGCATAATTTGTTGCCGCTATTTCGAACTTTTGTAACGGAATATATCAGAAGTGTTCTAGAGGTGCGGGGTATAGAAAAGGTTGGGAGAATGGACTAGAAGTCCTTTTCAACGAGGAAGATGAGGCAGCTTTTAAGGCTTGTCTCTTACCAGAACAGTTGGATCTGTACATCTGCATTTTCTAAAGCTTGTAACTCATCACCAAGTGCCATGCCTTGTACTACTGAACGGCAGCTAAGCAGGATTTGCAGCCCTATAAGTACATAGGTGGTACTCAGAGCCACTGCAGAAGTTGCCTCCAAAGTGCAATCTTTAATATGACCGGGAAAGGATCATTAAATAAATGAGGAAGATATTATGAAATTGCATGTAATTATTTTAGCAAATGAAATCAAATGCAAGGTTAATACGCACCAACTTCCAGCAACTCTAGAGTGAACTCTAGATCAGAGCTTTTCAACCAGTGGTACGGGTTGGTACCAGGTGGTACGCGACCATCCTAGAAAAGTGGTAGCGGGGGAGGGGAATGAGCTGAACCGGTGGCAGCACCGCACAAGCCTGAGCGAGAGACGGCTGGAGCTGCAGGGCTGTCAGGGCTCAGCGGAAGCACCAGGATCAGCGCCACTCCAGCTGGAGCTCGGCGCTGATCCCGGCGCTTCTGCTGAGCCCAGAAGAAGCGCGGATCAGCTGGAATGTTGCAGCATCTCCAGGGTCTTGTGATTTACATTCAGATGCTTGGCAACTGATTCATATTTATGACGGTCACAGTGTCCCAGGGTCATGTGAAGTGACGAAAACCTGCTACAACCACCCAGCAGACGGGGGGGGGGGGAATAAAAACCAAACACCCCCCCCCGCCAATCCTCAACAGAAATGCTCACAACAATGAAAACCTCGGACAGGAGGAAGAGCGGGGCAGACAGGCAGGTGTCTTGCTCGGCTGTGGCTTGGGGGGCATTTTTTTCAGTGCCAATGTAACTTTGAACAGTCATTAAGTGAACTGTTGTAAGTCGAGGGCTACCTGTACTTCATCACTTTTTTCCTTTTTTTTTGGTCATCAAGTTTTTGACACCTTGCTTGGTGACTGGTGGTACTCGGACGTTGCCATATCCCAAAAGTGGTACAATGGGTGAAAAGGTTGATAAGCCCTGCTCTAGATTTTATTTAGCACTGCCTGGTGATCAATTCAATTGCTAAGAATAGGTCAGTCAGAACTATAAGTGCCATTAATTCTGTAGTCCCAAGTTCCTTCCAGAGCAGAAATGATTTGTGTTGGAAACACGGATGGGGCAGGAGGAAGGAGACAGGGGCCAGGAGGGAATAAAAGCATACATCTGTCCCCTTTACGATAAGAGTCCCTCAGAAATTGATGAGCAGGTAGCCTCCCCTAGACACTTGGGAGAATCAACCGAGAGGAAAGCAGTGAAAGGCCTTCAATCATTCTGCTGCTAAGGTCAATAAGCATTCAGAGATGTCCTTCTCCACAAAGGGAAAAACTGCTGGAAGATGTGAAGGCCTCAAGGGACTTATACGTGTCCCTTATAAGCGCAGGTGTAGTTTCCATATGAAAGTTTCAGGTGGTAGTGGTAGGGTTTGAAAGATTACCCCTCCCTGCCTTACAAAAAAGGTCCCTCATTACACAAAGCTAACAAGTCAAATCAAAGCGGTGCTTTTAGATTCTCTTCCCGTGCAAAAATGATGGTGCAAAGTCTGAAGCCGGCCACGGGAGGATAACATTCAAGCCAGGGTATTTATCATTTGCAAGGAAACTCAGTTCTTCTCGGGTCCTCCCAGTGGGACAGAGTCAAGCAGAGAGCTATTTTTTCCGATGCCGTGTGGAGACCAATTAGCAAGAGAGGCTATTAAAATAGGCATTTCATAATGTCAGGCTCTATACATGTTTTGTAGTTCACAAGTGGGCTGAATTTCATTTAGCTGACATTCCCCTAACATGTAGTAAGCATTTTCATTTGCTTCTCCATACCTTTCTCCAATTAATGGGACAACAATTTTGCCCAGATGGCAATGTTATGTGTGCACTGCAAAAACAAAAACAAAAATCACAGCCATTTCACAGCAGATGGCGACAACTGAAAGTGTGCAAAATTAAAGGGAGGGGATGACTTGCAACACTCCAAGTCTCATGGTGAACATAATTACCAAGTTTAATTACAAGTGCTGATGAGTCAGATGTGAAACTGTCCCAGATAGCATTCCAGCGAGAATTTTATCTTTACCAATGGGCAAGAAATATATCATTGGAAAACTGTTAACAGTGTCCTAGTTCTCTAATCCTAAAAGGACTGGCCTACCAGCAGATTGCAGATCATCCCTATGCAGAAATGGTTCTTCAACCTGGCAGCATATGAAGCAGAATTGGATGGTACCTTTGGTTCCACATTTATTTACACATTCTGTTGTCGGAAACAAGGCAAAACACCAGAGCAATACAAATAGAAGCCCAAAGACTCTCAAGGTATTTCTGATTCATGTGTGAAAACAAGCTATAAACGTGGGGGATGCTTTCTGTAGGGAAGTTACAGAAACGATCTCTTTTCCAGTTACACTAGACTAGAGCAGGGGTCTTTAAACTCGGCCCTTTTATGACTCGTGGGCTTCAACTCCCAGAATTCCTCAGCCAGGCACGCTGGCTGAGGAATTCTGGAATTGAAGTCCATGAGTCATAAAAGGGCCGAGTTTGAAGACCCCATGCAATAGCTAGAGGATATTTTTAGACAGCCAGTTTGGTCTAGGGCAGGGATAGGCAACCTTGGCTCTTTTATGACTCGTGGACTTCAACTCCCAGAATTCCTGAGCCAGCCATGCTGAGGGGAAAGGGAGAGGTTTCCAAGCTGAGCCATGCTGGCTCAGGAATTCTGGGAGCTGAAGTCCATGAGTCATAAAAGAGCCAAGGTTGCCTACCCCTGGTCTAGGGATTAAGACACCGGACTAGAAAGCAAGAGACTATGAGTTCAAGTCCCACCTTGGCCATGAAAACCAGCCGGGTGATGTTAAACCAGTCATTCCCTCTCAGCCCAACTCATCCTGGTTGCTGTGGGGAAAACAGAAGGAAGAAGCTGCGCTGGAGATGTTCACTACCTCGAGTTATTTATAAAAATGATAAAAGTAGGAAATAAATAAAAAATATTCCTTGCATTTTTTCCCCTTGGCTTTTCTGTGCAAACAGGAAAAACTAGGGTTAGCTGATAGTATCCAAGCACATCTAGGAAGCGTGGAAGGTTCAAATATACACTTTTTTCCCCCTAGAGCGCCAGGAATGATGTCTACAGCATTTACATTTAAATACAGGTTGGGTAAAGTCCCAACTTCAAGCCTAGATGTGGGCAAAATTGTATTACAACTACATTTAAATATTTGTTTTCCTTCCACTCCATCATCTTGGGCTCTTATGGGGACTCCTCCACAGAGAAGCCTGTTTGGGGCCTAATACCTTTCAAATGGTGTTGACCAGGGGTCTTCAAACTTGGCAACTTTTAAGACTTGTGGACTTCAACTCCCAGAATTCCTCAGTCAGGGCTGGCTGAGGAATTCTGGGAGTTGAAGCCCACAAGTCTTAAAGCTGCCAAGTTTGAAGACCCCTGGTGTTCACCATAATTTCTGTCTCCTCCAAACTAGGTGGTAATATTTATACTCCCAATGCAACTAAAAGACCTGCAAATGGGAAGACCATCACACAGCCTCTTAATTCTTCAGCTGTCCTCATCCTTATTTTACTGCTTGTTCACCTGAGACCAGAAGCACTCACAAAACAAGGGACAAAGAATGTATATACTTGCTTAACACTCCTCCTCAATATAGTCAGACAAGGGGAAAGTAGGGTCAATGTAGAGAGAGAAGGAGACAATACTGATGACCATTTTTCTCAAGGAGGCAATGCTGTTTCTCCTGGATTAAACAACAAAAAAAATTCCTTTGTGGGTATTGGCAGCAAATTATTGACAGAAGGGCTGCAACCTTTAAACAGCTTGATTGGTTTTACGTGATAATCAGTGGCTTTAATATTTAATCGGAGAAGCCGAGATCAGAAAGCTGACGTATCCATTTCTCAAATTCTCTATCTGCAAGTGCCCTAAATCTTGCTTTTCTTGCATTTTAAAATATTGGCAGGTACTTCTCAGCAGGCTTTTGGGAAGAGATAGCTGAAAGGATTCTTTTAAACCTACATTTATCCTGTAAACGTGCTCTGCACAACATACTGGGATACTGTGCATCTCATGCTTGGAATCCAGAATGTGGATTTAAAAAAAAGAAGAAACAAGGGGTGGGGAACCTCAAGCTTGTAATATAGGTGGTTTTAAAAATTATGAAAACCAATGAAAAAACTTGCTGCTAATGCAGTTTTTGGAACATGTCTGGCTGCCCCCAATATCCCAAATTTCCACTCGTATTTAAGGTGACTCATTCTTATCCCTGAAAAGCTTATGCTGGAATATCCATCTTAGAAAAGATTTTACTGGTGGAGTCTCTGAAAACACATTTGCAGAATAAATAAGACATCAAAGAATTTGCTTAAAACTGTTGGGAGGACAGGGGGTGGGCAGGAGGAGTATCATCCCAAAGTAAAATATAATTTCATTTAGAGACTTAGTTCAATTAGGCTGTTCCTAAAAGAAAACAAAGTTGCTAATGACAGCCACACACTGAACCATACATCTAAGTAGAGAATTTAAGCTGCAGTCAGCAAAACAATCCTCCTAAGTAAAAATAAGATGCACTAGTCTCCCAGTGTAGCATGAGCTATGGCAATAACCCAATATGTTCACACTGAAAACGCAAAGCAATTGCAGTAGGCAAATGGCTCCAATTTGCAGGTATGTCACTAGCTAGAAGAAAACACATCCCTGTTTCAAATTCTAGCATCAAAATGACAACGTTATCTATACAAATAATATGGGAGTTTGATGTACGTCACATTAAGCAATAGTTTTCTTAACCACGAGTTGTAGATTACATTGGAATTAACTGGATTCACCAACACTTAAAAGTACAAATCATCGTAGATATTTTTTTTGCATAATACACTAAAATCAAACAGATCATGTTATAGTATTATACAGTGTGTTAAGCTAATGATTGTTTCTAATTATCTTATTTTTATAATTATTACTGTATTTAGGTTCTTAAGATCCAAGACAAAGCAGTCCAACTGCCAATATCTGAACCAATTTATATATCAGGTGGAATTAAGTGATTCCACTTAATTTAAAACCAGAATACCATCCTGTCAGGAGAGATAGAGGTAGGGGGTAGGGGATTTCAATTAAAATTAAATATGTTTATACAGTATAAAAGTATTGCTTTAATCTACATGGCAGTGGGAAAAGAATAAGGTTCTATTTATAAGAAGCAAAATTCTTTTGCCAGAAATAATGAAATATTATGAATGCTGTATCTGGAGATTGTTCTAAACAGAACTCACATCTAATCAAGAACAAAAGAAACTTCCAGGACCAAAACAAAACCACCATTTTATTGTGTACATTTGTTTAATAGGATGTAACATTGTACCCCTTCTGATATAAAGCATAAAGAACAACATCTACTTTAATAGATATTTGGTAGCTTTCTTCCTTTTGGTTCCACAAATACCAAAAATTACTATTTCAGAAGTTTCCTTTAATTATTGTTCTGTAGGGAGGGCAATGTTGTGTTGTTGTTTTTTTCCCAACCCAACAGAATATTTTTTTAAAAAAAAAAGATATGCAAAGGGGCTCTGCCTGTCTGTTTTCACAACACAGAACAGATTAAAACCAAATTTGATATTTGGGGGAGGGGGGAGGAGTTGACAAAAGAAAACTCAGATTTAAAAATGGATCAGATCTGGTCATAAGCTGCCAAGGAGGGGAAAAAATAATAAATTTTCCCAGTGTATCTCTATAGGGGAGGCAAGTGGGTGGTATCTTGGAATGTTGATGACCGTCTTATTCTAAGCCTTCCTCTCTCCTAGTCATGAAATTTCAGAGTTCTGATGCTATTAAGGGGTCAGAATGAATTCCAGAATCCAGGATGTGCTAGCTCTTGAGAATCCAAATAAAACTCCAGGTTCATTCCGTTTCCGAAAATCTTCCTGTTTATTGAATACACTGCTTGGTTGTGTCGAAGCAAAACTAACTCTGAGGTTCCAACACCAATTTATAGACTTAAAACAATAATTCTCCCAGCCAAACCTCCAACATCTTGCGAAATTCATTATCAGCAAGTTCACTTTGTTATGGGAACTGTCTGCTTCAAATCCACACCGGTTATGGTGCCCTTGACAAGGCTTCAGTCTCTCACGGTCTTCAACTGAATCGAATTCTCAATTTATCCTATTTGAAAATAGCATCTCCCCCACACCCTTAATCTAAAGGCAAGATGAAACACAGAGGCATGTAGCTGCCAAAGTTTCATCCTTGACAATTATATTATATACCTCTTGCACAACAGAGAAATGTGATAATTTACCCAGCTTCATGTACTAAAATAAAAACCAAAGGCTCTTTCCTGACATTTTCCATTTCCAAAAGAAATCTGCCCTACCAAAGAGAAGAGCAAGACATAATTGTAGGTTTTTTTAAAAAAAAAACTTTAGCTGTTTTGTTCAAACTATTTCAGATAAAACATTGGCTCATTTTTGCAATGAATTTGGCAAAAGGAATAAAAAGATAAAAGCTATTTGTTGATCCATCTCGGCCCAAGGGAAGAGATACATTGCTTGCTATGCAAAATAAAACAATGTATTAATTCAACACATTGAAATGTATTGACATTCCATGTTAGGGAAAAGCAACGGTGACCTCTATTAATATTCTAATCTGCTATTGTTGATTAACAGGGTTTCAATGTTAGTAAGAAAATCTAGTAAACATTTGCTGGTGGAGTCCTTGGTGCTCGGTGAGCTTGTTTTCTTGCAGATGTCATAGTTCAGAAAGTGCCAAGGACTCCTCAATTCAACTCTGAGCTACAACTATTATCTTTTATTGATAAGTGTTTGTTTCCTCCACATTAAATAAATGAGGTATGATGCATTTAATCATAGTTTGAATATAGATTTTCAAAAAGGCAGGCACAGTGCCAATAGCTTGCACCTCCTATCCTAATATAGGTAAAGGTAAAGGTAAAGGTTCCCCCGCACATGCGTGCTCATCTGCGTTTCAAAGCCGAAGAGCCAGAGCTTGTCCGAGGACGTCTCCGTGGTCATGTGGCCAGCATGATTAGACGCCAAAGGCGCATGGAACGCTGTTACCTTCCCACCGTAGTGGTCCCTATTTTTCTACTTGCATTTTTACGTGCTTTCGAACTGCTAGGTGGGCAGAAGCTGGGACGAGTAACAGGCGCTCAATCTGTTACGCGGCACTCGGGATTCGACCTGCCAAACTGCCGACCTTCTGATCGACAAGCTCAGCATCCTAACCCACTGAGCCACCGCGTCCTAATATACAGAACCATAAATTTAAAAAATGAGTACATGGAAATTTTTAAAATAAGGTGCAACAATGCATAGACTATCTGTTTACTTTATAACATCTGTAGACTGCCCCAATCTGGTCATGTATCAGGCAGTGAACATCAAAGCAGAAGTAAAATAATCTTTGGTATAATATCTAATAACATCAACAGACTCTTAATAGAAGACTGCCTATGATGGATGATTACAATCAGCTGGGTTGAAGGCATGCTTGGAAAACAATTTTCACCACCTTGCAAATGCAAGAAGGGATGGGGGCCAAGTATTTGCGGGTGATGTATCTTCCAAGGCTTGGAACTGTTTTAAGTTAACCCAAGTGAAATGAGTTGACTTTTTGACATTGTCAATTTATAATTTCTCTCCCATAGTTTTTGCCATTTTTCTAATTCTATATTATAACCAAAGTTTTTCCCCCACCTTATCATTGTCTCTTTAGTTTATTCACTTTCCATCTCTATAAAGAAAATCTGTATAAAATGTTTTATAGATGGCATTTGCCTCCAGCAAGATTAGCAAAAAAAATTAAAAATGTATCAGGTAAATGTTTGAAATGTAAACATAATTTAGGTACGTATTATCATATCTGGTGGACATGTGACAAAGTAAAGGCCTATTGGGAAAAAAAATACATGCTTGGCTAGAAAAAATGTTAGGAGAACATGCAGTATTTAATCCTGAACTTTTTTATTAGGTATAGTACCAGAAAAGATTAATAAGCAAAACCTATATTTGGTTTTACATATTATAACCGCAGCAAGAATAAGTTATGCGCAATGCTGGAAGAATGAACGAATACCTTCAGAAGAAGAAGTAATAAAAAAGATACTGGAATGCGCGGAGATGGACAGATTAACTATGAGGCTGAAAGATAAAGAAGAAACAGAATACTATCAAAGCTGTAATCTATTCTACAAATGGCTAGAAGAGAGAACCAAAGAGTAGGACTTGATTATGTATTAGCATTTTATGAACTCAGATTACACACTGTTTGAAAAATTAACATATGTATGTAGAGGGGAAAAAACAATAAAAAGCTTATTATTAAAAAAAATGAGTTGACTTTTTGACAAGTTATCCTAAGCAGGTATATCAAGTTATCAAGTTACCCTAATAAAATTAAATACGAGACTCCAGCACTGCACCTCCCGCCAAACATAATAAACTACAAAAGGAATAACATCACAGGTGCTGAAAGCGCTATCAGATCCATGATTCTTGCTTCTCACAAGTTCTCCCCTTTTGGCATTATGTACCTATTTTAGAGAATGAATGGAATCTGTAGAAGAATCCATCCCAAATGGAAACGGGTATCAATATTGCTGCTATTTGACTGATTAATCATATTAATGTTTACTTGTTAATAACATGATTAGTATGGAAGTTTTTAACTGGTTGATGATTAGTTACCATGGATGTTTTCAGTCTCATTTTAAACCATCAAACGTCCCCAGCATGTTTCAGTGTAATACAAATGGGACAAAGAAACAAATAAGATTCCTTCCAACTTTCTCTTACCTATACAAGGAGCTCATGGCCAGTTACAAGGCTATCTTCATCTCGGATATCATCCATCTCTGAATCTGACCTTCATACTAATCCATGGAGCATGAGGAAGGTCAGACTGAGAAGGGGTGTCCAATCTCACATGGCTGGGGGGATTTGAATTGAAGTCTCATGTGCAAGGGATCTGGATTACACATAAGTTCCAGTTCATAAGATTTATTGCTCAAGCCTATACACAAGAATCTAGTCTACTAACATACAATACTAAACTTGCACCTGATAAGGTCAACAGAATTCAAGAGGGGTTGGACCTAGACCATTTATGAGAAGGTAAGGGCTCTAGGCTGATGACTCATTTAACTCCACCATTCCATCTCTGCCTGCTTTTCTTTATGAAGTCTCCTGAATTTTAGGCATGTGCATTGCCTTACGCCAGTGGTCTCCAACCTTTCCAGTTCTAGGGACCAGCGCCGGAGGCAGCAGTTGCAGCAGCAGGGTGGCGGGGAGAAGATTGTTGTGTGCAAGCAGCGCGCATGCGCTCGCCCACCACTTGTGCAAATGGAGTTTTACCCGCCACTTGTGCGGCTCAGTTCCCAATAGGGGTTGGGGAGCCCTGCCTTACACAATAGCATTTACATATATATTTATTATATTATTACACTGACACTTTGTCCTGGAGTCTCTAGGACAGGGGTCTTCAAACCCGGCCCTTTTATGACTCATGGACTTCAACTCCCAGAATTCCTCAGCCAGCATGCCTGGCTGAGAAATTCTGGGAGTTGAAGTCCATGAGTCATAAAAGGGCCGAGTTTGAAGACCCATGAGAAATGTACTGTCTTTCACCAGCTATGTGAGAATGTGTGAACATCTACTACAGAAACAGTGCCACCCAGATCCCACCAAGAGGACTATGGACAGAGTAATTCAGCAGGGACTAAAGCAATGCTGCCATTATCTCTTCATTTCTTGCTCAACAGGAAGATTATTTTTAGAACACTTATCACATAAAATGTGAAAATGATTAGCTCTGATTACCACATTTAGTTGCTCTGTTGGTCCATGACCAAAATAAAGATTTTGGTTTGATATATTTGTATGAATAGTTTATGGATGAAGACAAGAATGTCATCATGATCAATAGCAACTAATCGGCAATGATTCATCCAAATTTCCTATATGGGACACCCCCAACTGTATTACCTGATCTTATTTAAGTGTTTTCTATGCATAAGGTTTTAGATAGCAGAGGTACCAGTCAAAATGTACACATGTAAAACCCTTGCTCGTTCAATAAATCCTTTTCAAGCACACTCCTTTTTTACAATCCTCTACCCTAGTTCTAAGAAGACAGTGTCTTCCTTGTACTTCTTGAGATTACAGGCAGGCACTCACATAATTGTAAATAATACAAGAGAACTAGCATTTCAGAGGGGAAGGTTATTGGAGAATATTTCTCTCTACATCCGGATTCTATGCCACACAATTTTTTAGAATGAAGCTGTTGGTGATAGCATGGATAGAAGCAACATGGTTCATGTGGCTTGATCACCACATCAACAGTTTATCACCTCTTCACCTTTGTTGCCTAGGTTTGTAAAATAAAGAGGAAGCAGGGAGGGAAAGGGTGTTGTGAAGCTGTTGTGGAATTTGTGTCCTTTGGCCTTGATCCCCTCATTCCTTAATTTCAGATTTCACGGGATTTAAGCAATGTTTTCAAGGCTAACCGTTATGTCACTGGAGTGAAAGATCTATGACTGGATGTTTTCAAGGATTTTTAGGCATTCATGGGTGATGGGCTAAATATAGGAGCAGACATATCTGATCCTTTTCTCCAAATGCATATCGTCTGATAGAAGCTACTACTGTATTAGCAACACACTGGAGAGAAAGGGAATAACATATGGGGCGGTTACCCCCCTCTTTTTTTTTTGCTCCAGTGATGCAATTTAAAAAGATCACCAGATGTCACTTTTCAATACATACCCGCGCACACAGAAACACACACACACACACACACACGAGGGAGGGAGGCATAGCTAAGCCCCCATTGCAGTCGATGGGGCTTCCCGAGTACACAGATGCAAGATTGCTCTGTACAGCTAATAAAAACAATTCGGAGCTCCAGAATCGAAATCTATAAATAGCCGGAAGGAAAGCGCTCCGACTTTTTCCTGAACTAGAAGCAGGGCGACACCGTTGCTTTTCCAACTCGTTTGGTCTCATTGTTTTGACATCCCGTCATAACCACCAATCCCTCTACAGAATAACATCCAAGGGCGCACAGCAAAACCCCTCGCGTCGGATTCTAAAGTTCGAGCCCCAATAAACGGGCTCGCTTTTTTTTTTTTTGCCTTTACACGCGGCGCAGGTCTCGCTATTTGCAGGCAGAGCTTTTTTTTTTTGCCTTTCTCGAATTTTCTCATTATTTATGTATTTAGGGCCGAGCTCCGGCATTGAACAGAAGCTCCGTGGCTGCGCTCGGGCTCCAACGAGTTTCTTCTTTCCCGCGCTATTCGCTCCGAGCACTCGCGAACGCCCCGAAATTTCTCCTTCGGTTCGCTGCCCGCTGCTCTCCCCCACCACACACACACACACACACACACACACACACACACACAGACACGCAGCTCATCTCAGCCTGAGTCTCCCTTCTTGCTTGGAGAGGAAGTTTTGTTCTTTTTCACCTGCCTCAACGTCAATACATCCCTTTGGGCTGCGAACCCCCGTTTCGCCCTTCCTTATCCCGCAGCCTTTGCCCAGATCAAATCCCCGCCCGCCACCGCCTCCTCCTGCCCATCCCTCGCCCGGCACCGTTCCCAACGCTCAACTCTCTCCAAACTCCCAGGGAAAGCTGGAAAGAAGCGCCTTTTGAGGCGACAGGCAGCCCCTCAGCCCGCGCCTCAAGCCTTCTTCCTCTGGGTGCCGTAAATGGATCTTGGCTCCAGGGATTCCCCCGGCCCAGATCCTGGCAAGGGAGCGCCATCCAGGTCCCGCTCCCCACTGAAGCCTTTTCCCGCACGCCTCCCCGTTCGCCCCAACCAGATACCCCGCCGTGGGTTGCTTCTCCCAGGCCCGTTTCCCGACAGTTCCGTTTTTCTGAAAACCCAGAAACGCCGCCTTTTCCATGCTGCCCCCCCCCGCTTCCCCCGCAGCCCGTTGCCATCCCCGGGGACTAACCCTGTCCCTTTTCCTGAGCTGCCCACAAGCCTGATTCCCAAGATTTCCTCCACCACCTCCCTCTCTAGAAGCAGCCCGTCCCAGTCCCGACATCCAAACCCGGCGGATCGTCCTCAAAAAAGCTCGATCTCAAAAAAAAACAAAACAAAACAAAAACCCAAAACCCAACCCGCCCCCCCCAAAAAAGCACCACCATTTATTTGGGAAGGGACGACTCCCCCGCCTAAGATCCACTTCTGTTTTGAGCACCAACTTCCCGACCCGTCTCCCAAATTTTCCCTTTCAACCGATCTGCTTTAAGTCCCCCTCCGCTCTTTGGGGGGGGGTGGTGTGAGCCCCCTCCCCGATCGGATCTCCCCCCTACCCCCCCCCCCACCCAATATCTTTCCGCAGACCGTACAACGTTACCCCGACCCCGTCTTCCCCGGCGCCCCGTTCCCTCTTTTCTCCCCCTCTCTTTATCATAAATATATAAATTATGCTAATTAAGACCATTGCATATTCACCGAACCGGGTTCTCCCCCCCCCCACGCCCCCCGATCCACGCCGTACCCCCACTCACCGCTGTGCAGCCGGGAGAAAACGCTTGCCCCAAGCCCCCCCCCCCTCCCTGCCCGGGCTGGGGCTCCGCCAAGCCGATCTCTGCCCCCCCCCCCCCACTTTTCTATTTTTTCTCTCCCTGGGAATGATTAAAAATTCACCTCACAGCAGCTGGAGCGAAGGTTGGCGCGCGCACACACAAAAAGGGGGCGGGTGGGCGGGCGGGGAGGCAGCGCTCCCCCCCCCCACCCCTTCCCAGGCCCAGCCGGCCTCAAGTCCCGGTTGGAACCGCCGCCCCCGAGGCTTTGCATCCAGGTTGCCCCCCTCCCCAGCCGGCGAAGCATTTGCCCCGCCTGGCGGTGGGGGGGGTGGGAGGAGAGAGAAAGGCAGGGGCAGATTTGGAGACTCGGGAATTTTTTTTTTTGATTTTTTTTTTTAGCTGCTGCGTCATGAACATAATTTATGCAAAGGCCTTTGCCGCATCCTGCGTAGCCCCGAGGTTGCCACTAGGTGGAGCAAACCAGCCGGCTTCCCCTCCCGCCCCGTTTCCCCACCCGCAACTCTCGATGGGAGGAAGCTTCTCTTGCGCCCGTGGTGATGTGTTCTCTCTTTTCCTTTCTTCTCTTCCGTTCTCGTCAAGTCGGAGAAGGGAAAAAGGAAAAAAAAAAGCTGCCCCAACTCAAAGTATTCAAATAGTGGGGGGGTTTTTTTTGGGGGGGGGATGCTGTCTCAATCTCTCCCCCTCTCAGTTTCAGAGTGAAAGTGAATACTATAAAAGGCAGATCTGGTTTGCCCTGCCCTGCCCTGCCAAGTGGTTTTGGAGGAGGTCTGAGCGATTTTTTTTACAAATAATAATAATAATAATAATAATAATAATAATAATAATAATAATAATAATAATAATAATAATTAATAATAATAATGTAATAATAATAATAATATAATAATAATAATAATAATAATAATAATAATAATAATAATAATAATAATAATAATAATAATAATAATAATTTTATTTATATACCACCCTTCTCCCGAAGGACTCAGGGCGGTGAACAGGGCAGATATATAAAAATACAAAAATACAAAAGTTAAAAAAGAATTAAGCATGTGCCCAGCTAAAAACAATAAATACATATAATAAAATGAGAATAAAAAACCCAAACCAATGCCAACTGAATAACTGCAGTCAACCTGACAAAGGACAGGTAAACAAAGTGTTAATGACTAGAGCCAGGGGTAGGCAACCTCGGCTCTTTTATGACTCATGGACCTCAACTCCCAGAATTCCTGAGTCAGCTGACTCAGGAATTCTGGGAGTTGAAGTCCATGAGTCATAAAAGAGCCGAGGTTGCCTGTCCCTGGACTAGAGGATTGAAGCAGAAATCCAGTGTGGTTTACAGTATCCTAGCCTAGAAGTAACACTCCTTTCTGCATGAGGGTTTTTTGGTTTTTTTTGAAGAAGCATGCAGAAGGCATGCTGCCAGTATTCTTTTTCGGGCAATAGCTTAAAGCTAAAATTCAATTCTTCCATGCCTGGGCATTTCCACTGCAAGGGATAGAATATATGGTTGATTTACACTTGGGAGACGGTTGGAAATTCAGTACAAAAAAATAAATTTAGGTTCAGCGAAAGAAGACGAAGAAACAACAATACAGTACTGTATTGCTGTTTGCTTGATAAGAAAAGTCGATAATCCAGGGCTGCCTCCAGAGTAATAGTAAACTAATTTCTCATTGAAAACAATGTCAAATTGTCGTGTATCTAGGTGTCAGCCCTTCAAGGTAGCCCAGGTCAAGGGACAGATTTGGAAGTGATTCCAGGAATGCTCTTTACGGGCTAATCCTTGACTTACGACTGCATTTGAGCCCAACATTTCTACCATTTAAGCCAGACAGTTTTACCCCATTTTATGACTTTTCTTGCCACAGTTGTTAAGTGAATCACTGCCGTTGTGAAGTGAATCTTGGCTTCCCCATTGACTATGCTTGTCAGAAGGTTGCAAAAAGGTGATCACGTGACTCCGGGACACTGCAACTGTCATAAATATGAGCCAGTTGCCAAGCGTCTAAATTTTGATCACATGATAGTAGGGATGCTGCAATGGTTGTAAGTGTGAAAAATGGTCATAAGTCACTTTTTTCAGTGCTGTTGTAATTTTGAATGGCCACTAAATGTACTGTTGTAAATCGAGGACTACCAGTATAACAACAGGGTAGAACAGACATGTCAAACTTGCGACGTCACGTGACATCGCGAGCCTTTTCACCATTGCCGGCAAAGGGGTGGGCGCAGCTTCCAGATTACGTGTCCAGCCCGTGGGCCAGCAGTTTGACACCCCTGGGGTAGAATAACAGAAACTTGAAAGTCCTTCAGAGATTCCTTCTGCCCTACTTTATACTGAACAGAATCAAGACAGGGTTATTTTGAGTTTCTTTCTCATGCTTTCCTCTTTCTCAGAATGGAGTCATTTTTCCTCCAAATTCCCTCTTAAGGGTTTCCTCATTTCTTCCTCATTCCCAGGGTCAGGTCTACATTCCTTCACACGTCTACCCACAGATACCACAAATTTGTTTTTTTACTCTGCCTATCTATCATCTATCTATCTATCTATCTATCTATCTATCTATCTATCTATCTATCTATCTATCCTGTGATTCTAAAGCAGACATGTCAGGATGGTTTTGCCATTGCCGGCAATGGGCTGGGTGCGGCTTCCGCATGACGCATCTGGCCCGTGGGCTGGCAGTTTGACACCCCTGTTCTAAAGGATGCAGTACTTAAATCATAAACTTTATTTTGGAATTTAGTAGCAAGAAAAGATGATTACCCCAACTTTGTAACTCAACAAAAGGGACGGTATATGACAAATTACAGTTCAGAAATTGGTTAGCATTCTACATTCTGAATATGACCCAGTTGGCCTGGGAGGACTATAGCTTAACAGAGAAACATTCAAGCTTTCCACAACATATGTCAAGGTAATAATTTAACAGCTAACCAGCTTGTATAATGTTAAGACAGGCATGTCAAACTACCCGCCTGCGGGCTGGATGCATCATACTGAAACTGCGTCTACCCCATTGCTGGCAATGGGAAAAAAGTCACGATAAGTCACACCACGCGATGTCGTGAGTTTGACATGCCTGATGTAAGATGTATGATGTAATGATGGGAATGACTCAGCAGGGTCTAGGTCCCTTTAAGAGCCTTTGTATAAAAGGGAAGGCTCTACTGCTGTGTTCTCTCTCTTCTGTTTCCTGCTGTAATTGTGGATCCTGCTGTATTAGCACGTGTATGTATATTGTTACTGGTGTATGATGTTGTAGATAGTGTAAGATAAACCACCATTTAATATAGACCACTGTTTACTGTGTTTACTCCTGGGTTATCTCGCGCAACAAGAGTGTGCATGCTGTGACAACATATTTCAATCATGATAGAGAAAATTATTAAATGAATAAAGTATTAACATACGCAAGTAGTCCTCGACTCATGACTTACAACCATTCATTTAGTGACTGTTCAAGGTCACAGTGGCACTGAAAAAAGCGATTTATGACCAGTCCTTGCATTTATGACTATTGAAACATCCCCACGGTCATGTGATCAGAATTCAGGCACTTGGCACCTGGGGTGCATTTATGAGGGTGGCAGCATCCCAAGATCAGATTATGACCTTCCCAGCCAGCTTCAATGGGGGGAAGCCTGATTAACTTAAGATTCTCTTAACAACTGCAGTGATTCACTTAGCTGTGATTGGGGGGGAAAAGGTCGTAAAATTGAGCCCAACTCATTTAACAACCTCCTTGCTGAGCAATGGAAATTCTGATCCCAGTAATGGTCATAAGTTAAGTGTATCTGTAATCTAAGTTGCCATTTTCTATCCAGCAGGATAGGCAACCTCGGCTCTTTTATGACTCATGGACTTCAACTCCCAAAATTCCTGAGTCAGTAGCAGCGTCCCTCCTGAGACTGAATCTGGCACCTTTGCAAAACACAGAGTAAGAAGCTGCGTTCTGTCAAAGGAACAGCAGCAATGTACAGGTAGTCCTTGGCTTATGACCACAGGTGAGCCCAAAAGCTCTGCTGCTAAGTGAGACAGATGTTAAGTGAATTTTGCCCCATTTTACGCTCTTTCTTGCCGCAGTTGTTAAGTGAATCACTGCAGTTGTTAAGTTAGTAGCACGACTGTGAAGTGAATCTGGCCTCCCCATTGGCTTTGCTTGTCAGAAGATCGCAAAAGGGGATCGCGTGACCCTGGAACACTTCACCCATCATAAATATGAATCAATTGCCAAGCATCTGAATTTTGATCACATGACCATGGGGATGCTGCAACAATTGTAAGTGTGAAAAATGGTCATAAGTCACTTTTTCCCAATGCCGTTGTAACTTTGAACGGTCACTAAATGAACTGCTGTAAATCGAGGACTACCTGTATAATTGTCAGCCTTTAAAAATTATAATGTGCTTTGGCATGTGAGGGCACTAATCATCGTTGACTTTCTCAGGCCAAAGAGACTGTTTTACATTGGATAAACACACCAGCTAAGCTCTCTGTAAATGAATGAAGAAAGGAGATGAGCATTTAATGGAAATAAATTACTGTAATAACTGAGAGTTGAAATTTATAGCTCCCAGAAATTTAGTCCCATTTGCCAGCTACTGCTTTTCTAAACATGAAATGAAACCACATTTTCCATCAAAGCAAATGTTCAGAAAAGGATGGTTGTCTGCATCCAGATCGATGAAGCACATGAACATTAATATTATGCATATTCTTTTTCTGTAATGTATACCTAAGTAACATTGTCAACATTTTCAGTAACAACTGAATCCATTATGGTAAAATGTCTTTGCTCTGGTACAGCTGGTTTTCAGGCATCATATTGCAATTCAGCTAATAACTTAGTTTGCATAGGCTGCCTGGTGATTATGAATATTTAAATACATCCATCTCGCTGAATTTAGGCTCATTTACATACATTGGCATGCTATTAATATAATACATTCAGGAAAACAGCACATTAAATTTTTATCTCAACCAAGAGATCTGTAGAAATTCTAAAGCAACATTTTAGAAAGGGGGCAAAATATACTTTAAAAAATGAAAGCTCTGTTTCTTTATAGTTCTTATCAAATACACTTCATAGATCTCTATTCCTTTTTCAATAAATCTGTATTTATTGAGGTTATTGTAGTTAGCAATTGCTTCTCTATCATAGTTAAAATTCCCTTTTATACATTCTCTCTGCATTCTGTGACTGGTATTCTTTAACTACTGCAATATTTTATAAACTATATACCCAATTTCCTGATGCTATTACTAATCCACACTTACATATGTTCAATATGGTAGCTACTAGTAAGAGCTAAATTTCTTCTAAAATGTCTTTTCATTTATTGCACAAGTACTAAAAAAATTAGCAAAAAATGCCCAGAGTTATAGGTTTTTTTTCAAGGTGATAAATGGTACTTAACATATAAGGGACTTAAGATATAAGTGGCTATAAACCCACCAGTAGTATGCATGTATGTAGTATATGTATGTGTATGCGCAGTGCTTTTTTTGTAAAAAAAAAGTGCTGGAACTCACACACATCATACAACCTGCCTTGCCTACCCTACCTTCCCTTCCCTCCGTAGTGGTCCCTATTCTTCTACTTGCATTTTTTACGTGCTTTCAAACTGCTAGGTTGGCAGAAGCTGGGACGAGTAACAGGTGCTCACTCTGCTATGTGGCACTCGGGATTCGATCCGCCAAACTGCCGACCTTCTGATCGACAAGCTCAGCATCCTAACCCACTGAGCCACCGCGTCCCTTTGAAATACTAGGAAACCCATGTGGAAGCACCCTTAAATGAAAACTGGATTTGGTTTGTTTTACCTACCCATTAGCAGATCGAATCTGCTTACAGATAGAGGAAGAAACAAGAAGAAAATTAAGTTTAGAATGCCTAACTATGAAGGAAATTGAATTACAATTGACACCAAATTAACATGCTTGGGCAGATAATCTCCAGCATTTTACGAATAAAAATAGAAATATGCTTGTAATATCAAGAGTCACTTTGTGGGCTTTGGGAAAAAAACTTGCTTCATTTAAAATATATAGCCCATCCTTTGGGCTTACCTCATGATCTCCAACCCAAACATTAAGCAGGTTTGATCATACTTGCTTTTTGAAGATCCACCAAAGTACACCAATATCTCCTCAGATTCTAAAAGCTTTATTCTATTTGTAATACCCAGAGATGATGATGATGATGATGATGATTATTATTTTTTTATTATTATTATTATTATTATTATTATTATTATTATTATTATTATTATTATTATTAATTTTATTTGTATACCGCCCTTCTCCCGAAGGACTCAGGGCGGTAAACAGGGCAAACATATAAAAGTACAAGAATACAAAAATTAAGATAGAATTAAACGAGATGCCCAAGCTACAACAATAGGTTAAATACATTAAAAACAACAATAAAATCCAAACCCATCCCCCATCAGGCTTTGGTTACGGCAGTGAGACTCTTTGCTGAATGACTAGGACCATTGTGGGTTGGCTAGACACAGTCCATCGTGATTGTCCATTGTGAGTTCAAATAAGCTCAATCCAAGAGGGTCAAACTGGAATATTACAGTTGAAGGTTTGTAGGTGATTGAAATGCATGTGAAAATAGCAACATTCCAAACCGTGTTGGCCCAATCAACCTTCTCAACCTCAGCAGCTTTAAGATGTGTGAATTTCAACTTCCAGAATTCCCCTACCAGCTTTCTGGCTGGAGTATTCTGGGATCTGAAGTCCATACACCCTTAAGTATCTGAGGTTGAAGAAACACAGATTTAAACCATCCAACACAGAATATAAACCACCCTTAAGTGATTTCCAGAGAAGAAAGCCAGAAGGTGCTACTTCTCAATGGCAGCACCGGAATTGTGGAACGATCGTCCTGTAGAGGCCAGGTTATCCTCCTCCTTGACAAATTTCAAAAGGATATTAAAAATTGGAGGCTTTTCAGGAAGCCTTCCAAGGACTGTCACTCACTTACTGCACCATCTTTTCCTTTTTCACTTTTACGTCATTTATTTTGACACTTTTTAAAATATTGCTTGCATTTTAATCCTCTCCAGGATGTTCTAATTTCCCCCCTTTTCACATCTTGCACACTTCCAAGAGTCATCAGATCACAGTGGGGTACATATTCAATAAACAGATATATTTGTCTAGAAGATATTTAGCCTTTTGGAACAAAGATAATAATTCTGAGTTGCAACAGCAGCAACCTTTTCCTGGTGGTCCCTAGAAATTCCATCCTCTGTACATCCTTGACTCACAACAGATCATTTAGTGACCATTCGAATTTAGAGTGGCACTGAAAAAAATGACCGTTTTTCATACTTACAACGGTTGCAGCATCCCTACAGTCATGTGATCAAAGTTCAGACATTTGGCAACTGACTCATATTTAAGATGGTCGCACTATCCCAGGGTGAATGGTCACCATTTGTAACCTGGTAACAATCAAAATCAACTGGGAAGCCAGATTCACTAAACATCCATGTTACTAACTTAACACCTGCCGTGAATTCACTTAACAACTGTGGCTAGAAAGGTCATAAAATGGGACAAAACTCACTTAATAAATGTCTCTCTTAGCAACAGAAATGTTGGGCACAATTGTTGTCGTACGTTGAGGACTATCTGTAATTTCCAGGATGGCTTGGCTTTCACCAGTACAGTATACAAAATATTGGTGTACACTAGGTTGAGGAAGACTGTAGTGTACAGAGTTTGCTACGAGAAGTGCTGTTCTTTTCTCTTATACATTAGTGCCTCCCTTTGAAAACCTCTGCCCACAATTTCTAATTTAGGAGTGAAATGGAAAAAGTTTGGGTCTTATTTAAATGAAAGTTTGGGTCTTATTTAAATGAAAAACTGGAAGGCAAGGAGATGAGAGATTTTCATTGTAGAAAAACAGGATATTTACATACCTCCATCAGACTACTGATTAAGTATCAGATTAAGTATTAAGTATCTCCTTGAGCAGGAAGCTGGACTAGACGACCTATAAGGTCCTTTCCAACTGTTATTCTGTTAAGTACTGTATAAGAATCCCCTATCAGCCATAAGAATTTTTCAAATATACCTGTCTTTTGAGGAAATAAAAGCAGTTTCTCTTCTTTTTATCAGACAGGACCGGTAAAAGATAAAAAATGCAGGGGATCTCTTCACACCTCCAAGCTGGCATAAAATATTGTAGAATGTAGATCGTTTCTGCCTTTCCTTCAATCTTTTTTTTGTGCATAAAGAGGAAAAAAAGAAAATGCTAGGAAAATGCAGATGGTTTCAATGGGAAGAGAAGCTCATCTGGAATCCATTTCTCTCTACCCAGGAAAATCTTGAGAATGAGGCAGTCGTTATCTCTGACAACCTGGTTCGTGCTTTCATACTGCTTCTCCTTTTAAGCGAGCAGCCATGATGAATTTGCAGTGAGCCTGGCTTGACTCTAAATTTATCCAGGAATCTTTCCCACCTTTTAAAATAAGAATATTTTCTAATCATGAATTATTTAGAGCTTTGTGCCTACTAACAGTTTGTTCTGCATGTTCATGAGTCTACAAGAGCTGAAAATGTTATTACCAGGAAATAGAGAGTGTTGATTAGAAAGCTTAAGGCTGTCTAAAGCAGAGGGGGAAGCTTTTGCTTCTCTAGATTGGGGTGGGGAATTAATTTTCCCAAGGGGCAACATGAAAAACTGGGACTGTTGTGAACGACCGAACCATTGCACTTGTTTACATTTAATTTCTAATTTCTCATTGACCTCATATGGGCCAGACAAACGGCTGAATGGCCAGATGTGGCCTGAAGACATGATATGCCCAGGTCTGCTCTAGATGTTGCCAAAGAAGACTTACCACTAGCCATGTTGGGTTGTGCAATTCAGCGTTTTCTATGATTTCCAGCAGTTTTTTTTTAAAGTGTGACTCAAGGTTTCCCAAAACCATCTCAGGTGTCTGCAATATATATATATATATATGGTTTTGGCGTATTCGGGTCTTTTCCCGTGTAAAATCGAGAGTGTCTTGGCGACATTTCGACGAGGTCCATTCGTCATCTTCAGGCTGGTGTCTTCGGCTTCGTGCTTGTGCGAGCAAAGCATGAACCAACCCGCTTACAGCAACAAAGCCAGCACTCCACACACACCCGCCAATATTTATAGAGAGACAGCAGCTCCAATCATGCTTTGCTCGCACAAGCACGAAGCTGAAGACACCAGCCTGAAGATGACTAGTGGGACCTCGTCGAAACGTCGCCAAGACACTCTCAATCTTACACGGGAAAAGACCCGAATACATCAAGACCCACATACCTGTACCCGAAAACTCAACAGTGGCCACAGGATTGGAAAAGATCAGTTTACATTCCAATTCCAAAGAAAGGCAGTGCCAAAGAATGTTCAAACTATCGTACCATTGCACTCATTTCACATGCTAGTAAAGTTATGCTTAAAATCTTACAGGCTAGACTCCAGCAGTATGTGGATCGAGAACTACCAGAAGTACAGGCAGGATTTCAAAGAGGCAGAAGAACTAGAGATCAAATTGCTAACATATGCTGGATCATGGAGAAAGCTAGAGAGTTCCAGAAAAACATCTACTTCTGCTTCATTGACTATGCTAAAGCCTTTGATTGTGTGGATCCTAACAAACTGTGGCAAGTCCTTAAAGAGATGGGCGTACCAGACCATCTTATTTGTCTCTTGAGAAACCTATATGCGGACCAAGAAGCAACAGTGAGAACTGGACACGGAACCACTGATTGGTTCAAAATTGGGAAAGGAGTCCGGCAAGGCTGTATACTGTCGCCTTGCCTATTTAACTTATATGCAGAGCACATCATGAGAAAGGCAGGGCTAGATGAATCAAAAGTTGGAATTAAGATTGCCGGAAGAAACATCAACAACCTAAGATATGCAGATGATACCACTCTAATGGCAGAAAGTGAAGAGGAACTAAAGAGCCTCTTGTTGCGAGTGAAGAAGGAGAGTGCAAAACTTGGGTTGAAACTAAACATTAAGAAAACCAAGATCATGGCATCTGGCCCTCTCAATTCCTGGCAAATAGATGGGGAAGAAATGGAGGTAGTGACAGATTTTATTTTCCTGGGCTCCAAGATCACTGCAGATGGGGACTGTAGCCAAGAAATTAAAAGACGCTTGCTCCTCGGGAGGAAAGCAATGGCAAATCTAGACAGCACACTAAAAAGCAGAGACATCACCCTGTCAACAAAAGTGCGTATAGTCAAGGCTATGGTCTTCCCAGTTGCAATGTATGGCAGTGAAAGTTGGACCATAAGAAATGCTGAGCGCCAAAGAATTGAAGCCTTTGAACTATGGTGCTGGAGAAGACTCCTGCGAGTCCCTTGGACTGCAAGGCGATCAAACCGGTCAGTCATGTGTGTGTGTATATATATATATATATATATATATATATATATATATATATATATATATATATATATATATATATAGACGCGGTGGCTCAGTGGGTTAGGACCCTGAGCTTGTCGATCAGAAGGTCGGCAGTTTGGCGGGTCAAATCCCGAGTGCCGCGTAGCAGAGTGAGCGCCTGTTACTCATCCCAGCTTCTGCCAACCTAGCAGTTCGAAAGCACGTAAAAATGCAAGTAGAAAAATAGGGACCACTACGGTGGGAAGGTAACAGCGTTCTGTGTGCCTTTGGCATCTAGTCATGCCGGCCACATGACCACGGAAATGTCCTCGGACAATGGAGATGAGCACTGGCCCCTAGAGTCGGAAACGACTAGCACGCAATATGAGCTGCCACTGCTGTGGCTACTGCCTGTAGATGGCCTTGGGCTAGGCTGAAATAGGAAATAAGATTTATATATGGACCTTTATAAGGTCTTATCTTGCGGCGATAAGGACGGCGAAGTCTAACTACTTTGCCGCCCTTATCGCGTCCGCAGATAATCGCCCGGCCGCCCTGTTTAGGGTGACTCGCTCCCTCCTCAACCAGGAGGTGAGGGAGGATCCCTTGCGGGGACGAGCCGAGGAGTTTAGTCATCATCTGGCGGACAAAATCGCTCAGATCCGGACCGGCTTGGACTCTGACTGGGCAGAGTCTTATGTGGAGGAATCGGGCGGTCTTGAGCATGTTATCTGGACTGAGTTCGACCCTGTTTCCCCTGATGATGTGGACAGGATCATGGGGAGACTGAGCACCACCACCTGTTTGTTGGATCCGTGCCCCTCCTGGCTAGCTTATGCGGCTCGGGAGGGAACACGAGGCTGGTTCCATGCAGTAATAACTGCTTCTTTGAAGGAGGGTGTCTTCCCTGCCGCCTTGAAGGAGGTGGTGGTGAGACCCCTCCTCAAGAAGCCTGCTTTGGACCCGGCTGTTTTAAACAACTATCGTCCAGTCTCCAACCTTCGCTTTTTGGCGAAGGTTGTTGAGAGTGTGGTGGCGCATCAGCTCCCTCTGTTCCTGGAGGAAACTGATTATCTGGACCTGTACCAATCGGGTTTCAGGCCCGGACACAGCACAGAGACGGCATTGGTCGCGCTGGTGAATGATCTCTGGAGGGCAAGGGACAGGGGTTGCTCCTCTGTCCTGGTCCTATTAGATCTCTCAGCGGCTTTCGATACCATCGACCATGGTATCCTGCTGCGGCGTCTCAGAGGGTTGGGAGTGGGAGGCACCGTTTTACGGTGGTTCTCCTCCTACCTCCAGGGCCTCTCGCAGTCGGTGTTGACGGGAGGGCAGAGATCCGCCCCGAGGCCTCTCATTTGTGGAGTTCCTCAGGGGTCGGTTCTCTCGCCTCTCCTGTTCAACATCTATATGAAGCCGCTGGGCGAGATCATTCGTGGTTTTGGGGTGGGGTATCATCAGTACGCTGATGATACCCAACTTTTTCTTTCCACCCCGAACCAACCCAGTGATGCCCTCGCCGTGATGTCCCGGTGCCTGGAGGCGGTTCAGGTCTGGATGGGGAGAAACAGGCTTCGTCTCAATCCCGCCAAGACTGAGTGGCTGTGCATATCGGCATCTCGGGCTAACCAGACTATTCCACCTCTAACGATGGGGGGTGAGGTGTTACCCCCCGTTGATAGGGCTCGCAACTTGGGCGTCCTCCTGGATTCACGACTCAATTTTGAAGATCACATAGGAGCCGTGACCAGGGGGGCTTTTGCACAGGTTCGCCTGGTGCGCCAGTTGTGTCCCTATCTGGACCGAGACGCCCTACGCAGTTACTCATGCGCTCGTGACCTCCCGTTTGGACTACTGTAACGCTCTCTACATGGGGCTGCCCTTGAAGACCACTCGGAGGCTTCAACTGGTGCAGAATGCAGCCGCGCGAGTTGTAATGGGGGTCTCCCGATACTCCCATGTAACACCTCTACTCCGCGAGCTGCATTGGCTTCCGGTTGCCCTCCGGGTGAAATTCAAGGTGCTGGTTATTACCTATAAAGCCCTACATGGCCTGGGTCCGGGGTATTTGAGGGAACACCTGCTGCCGGCATCAAATGCCCTTCGCCCAGTGCGCTCCCACAGGGAGGGTCTGCTCAGGGTCCCACCGGTAAGAGATTGCCGGCGGGTGACACCCAGGGATAGGGCCTTCTCAGTGGGGGCGCCTGCCCTCTGGAACCAGCTGCCAGTGGAGCTGAGGACTGCCCCCGACCTCCGGTCATTCCGCCGGGGCCTGAAGACCTGGCTCTTCGAGCTCTCGGGCCCAGGCTGAGGAGTAATTTATTTTAATTCGGGGTTTTTTAATTGCACAGGGTTGTTTAATCTTTTTTAAGTTGGTTTTAACTTTTGTATCGCTGGTTTTTTTAACTCCCTGTAAACCGCCCTGAGTCCTCAGGGAAAGGGCGGTATATAAATGTAATAAAATAAAATAAAAATAAAAATAAATATATAGATATAGATATAGAGATATAGAGATAGATATAGATATAGATATATAGAGATATAGATATAGATATAGATATAGATGATATAGATATAAATATAGATATAGATATCAATAAAGCAATGTCATTCTCATTGTTTTCATTTGTTAAAAATATAGTTTTTTTCATTACAAGTATTTATGTTAGTAGCTAACGGGTTTGATGTTATTTTTGCATAATTCAATAAATATTCTACGAATACATCAATTTTAATTTTTAATGTGGTAAATATTGATAATGAGAACCAGTTTGGTGTAGTGGTTAAGGCACCCGACCAGAAACGGGGAACCTGGCAGTTTTAGTCCTGCCTTAGGCACAAAGCCCGGTGGGTGTCCTTGGGCCATTCATACTCTCTCAGCCCTAGGAAGAAGACAAGGGTGAACCATTTCCAAGATCTTATCAAGAAAACTGCAGGTAGTTATCAGGAGTCAACAATGACTTAAAGGCACAAATCACAGATATTGATAAATACAACCATAGAAACAAAAGCTTTTTTGGAGTCCTCCATAATTTTAAAAAGTAGGATGTAAAAAGTTTAAGAAACACTAATCTAGAGCATCACAATCCAGCTCTAAAGATATTTTTTTTGAAGTGTGTGGACATCAATATGTCAGCGTAAGGTTGCAGTCATGGGTACTTACATTTGGATTGTCTTAAGAAAGGCATAAATTAGTTTGTGTTCAACGGGATATAATTCCAGATAGAGATTGCCCCAAGGTGCTTCTCAAAAGGCAACTGGACTTTATTTGGGTTTTTTTTCTTGAAGACATTTCGATTCTCAACTGAAGAAGCTTTTTGGATTTGCCTGCAGTCAAGAACTGGTGAGACTATAAAATAGAGAATGTAATAGAAAATGAAGACATTAAAATGATCTGGGACTTAAGAATTCAAACAGGCAAGCATTTGCTTCATAACACACCAGAGTCAGCAATGATTGATATAACAAAGTAAAAAAAAGTCTGGATAGCAAATATTGCAGTACCTGGAGACAGAAGAAGAGAAAGAATGGAAGAAAATCACAAAATACAAAGACCTGCAAATATAAGTAGAATGATTGTGGCAAAAGAAAGCAAATATAGCATAGTAATAGGACTTGAACACCATCAATATTAACAAAAACACCATCAGTCAATTGTAAAAGGCAGTTTTATTTGGAACAGCTTACCTTCTGCAACAATACTTTTAATGCTATCAAACAACATCTGCCTATCCCAGGTCCTGTCCATCCCAGATCCCAGTCAATTGGTAAATAAAAATGCCAAGTATAGTCTAAACATCTGTCTGACTATGTGATCACCATAATAATATGGTGGAGCCTTGGTGGAGCAGTGGGCTAATGCCTCCTTAAGTAACACCAGCTTCCTGCAATTAGTGCAGGTTCGCATCCCACCAGGCTCAAGGTTGACTCAGCCTTCCATCCTTCCGAGGTAGGTAAAATGAGGACCCAGATTGTTGGGGGCAATTAAGCTGACTTTGTGACTTGTTGTTTGGCTGGCATGCATATTTGTTGTATGATAAGAAGGTAGATAATGTGTTTAAAGTGCATATTTTAAGACAGGCAGAAATGGCAAAGATCTCGGCTTATTTGAAAGATCACTCGCAAGAACGCTATATTATGGAGTGGAAAAAATGGATTGAATATATCCAGAAGAAATATGGGACTAAAAAGTTTCATTTAGCATTTGAATAAATCTTCCTTTCTTTTTTTCTTTTTCTTTCTTTTTATATGTAATATTAATATTGTTTGTAGTTATCTTATATGAGCTAGAGAGCGATAGATTTAAGAGTTTATTGTTGTTAGCATATGGATGTTTATGATTGTTTTCTGTTTTTATACCTTGTACTTAGCTCTGGGAAGTCGGGGGGGGGGGAGAGGGGGGAGGGGTAGGGAGGGATAGGTAGGGGAGGGGGAGGGGGGGATTGTTAAAGATAAAATGTATTATAAAACTTTTCAATAAAAAAAAAAGCTGACTTTGTAATAATGCCGCTTGGGGTGTGTGTGAAAGCCCTAATAAGCAGGCATATACATAGAATGAAGGCTACTGCTAAGCTTGTAAGCCGCCCTGAGTCTTCGGAGAAGGGCGGGATATAAATGGAATTAAAATAAATATTATAATAATAATAATAATAATAATAATAATAATAATAATAATAATAATAATAATACACATTATGTCTATTGGACACCTTAAAATCTCTAATACAAGCAGCCTATGTCCCTAATCTGTCTTGCATAGATCACTTCCTGAATGAACCCATCTATATTTATATAGAATTCAATGCATTCAGAGCTTGCTGTCAAAAGAAAAGTGTACAGATAGTCCTTGACAGTGCTTTTTTTCTAAAAAAAAAAAAAAGGTGCCGGAACTCTCATCTTGGCGGGCACAGGAGGCGGGGGGTGAAGCAGCGCTGCTGTGGTCACGGGTGCGAGGGGTGTTGGCAGCAGGCTCCCCCCCTCAGGGCCGGAGCCGGCACGGCTGGTGCTGTGGGAGCAGCAGGGCCCGCTCTATATGGTGGGGCTGCGCGGGGCGGGCAGTGGAGGCGGTGCAGGCCAAGCGATGCAGGGCGGCCACTTATGCACGCAGGGTGAGGCAACGGTGGCGCAGGTCCAGCACCAGATAGGCCACCAGCCTGGCTGACACGGGTGAGCACAAGGATGGAGTGCACATGGACTCCACAGAACCCACCTCCCACTCCTCTCTTACTTACCTAGTTGAGATGGTGTAGTTGGGCAGCAGGGAGGGATGCAAAGTTCCTGCCTACTTGTTTTCGCTGCAGACAACTAGCCGGTGCAACGTTTGCTAGCCAGGTCTTTTGGTGCGCTCAGTAGCAATTCCTATTGGCTTTTGAAAGCCAATAGGCTTTTGAAAGCCAATAGAGGGAGTAGCATAGCTTGTGCAAAAGCTTTTTTTGTGTGTGCAAAAAAAGGTGCCGGAAAGCCATTCTGAGCGTTCTATGAGGAAAAAAAGCCCTGCTTTTATGTTTTAATCTTATGATTTTAAATATATATTTTTTCTATTGTAAATTGCCCCAATATGTAGTTCCCATATTCAAAAAAGGGGAAAAAATAGATCCAGGAAACTACAGACCTATCAGCCTGACCTCAATACCTGGGAAGATTCTGGAAAAGATAATCAAACAACAAATCAGCAAACACCTTGATGCAAACAAAGTTATCACTAAAAGCCAACATGGGTTTGTCAAAAACAGATCATGCCAGAGAAATCTTATTGCATTCTTTGACCAAGTGACAAAACTAGTGGAACAGGGGAATGCTGTAGATATAATTTACTTGGACTTCAGTAAGGCATTTGATAAAGTAGATCACAACCTACTAGTTGATAAGATAGAAAAATGTGGGTTAGATAGCATCACTACCAGATGGATTCATAGCTGGCTGACAGGCCGTACTCAGCGTGTGGTCCTCAATGGAACTGCATGTACACGGAAGGAAGTGTGTGGTGGGGTGCCCCAGGGCTCTGTTCTGGGCCCAGTGCTCTTCAACATCTTCATCAACGATTTGGATGAGGGGATAGATGGGGAACTCATCAAATCTGCAGACGACACCAAGCTGGCAGGAATAGCCAATACTCCAGAAGATAGGCTTAAAATACAGGAGGATCTGGACAGGCTTGAACACTGGGCGCTATTTAACAAAATGAAATTCAGTTGTGAAAAAAGTAAGGTTCTACATTTAGGCAGGAAAAATCAAATGCACAGCTATAGTATAGGTGGTACCTTGCTCAATAATAGTAACTGAGAGAGATCTCGGAGTCCTAGTGGACAATCACTTAAATATGAGCCAGCAGTGTGCTGCAGCTGCCAAAAAAGCCAACACCGTGCTAGGCTGCATTAACAGAGGGATAGAATCAAGATCATGTGAAGTACTAATACCACTTTACAATGCCTTGGTAAGGCCACACCTGGAATACTGCATCCAGTTTTGGTCACCACGATGTAAAAAAGATGTCGAGACTCTAGAAAGAGTACAGAGAAGAGCAACAAAGATGATTGGGGGACTGGAGGCTAAAACATATAGGGAACGGTTGCTGGAATTGGTAGTTTAATGAAGAGAAGGGTGAGGGGTGACATGATAGCAGTGTTCCAATATCTCAGGGGCTGCCACAAAGAAGAGGGAGTCAAGCTATTCTCCAAAGCACCTGAAAGCAGGACAAGAAGCAACGGATGGAAACTAGTCAAGGAGAGAAGCAGCCTAGAACTAAGGAGAAACTTCCTGAGAGTTAGAACAATTAACCAGTGGAACAACGTGCCTCCAGAGGTGGTGATTGCTCCAACACTGGAAGTTTTTAAGAAGAGACTTGGCCAGCCATTTGTCTGAAATGGTATAGGTTTTCCTGCCTAAGCAGGGGGTTGGACTAGATGACCTCCAAGGTCCCTTCCAACTTCTTCTTCTTCTTCTTCTTCTTCTTCTTCTTCTTCTTCTTCTTCTTCTTCTTCTTCTTCTTCTTCTTCTTCTTCTTCTTTTTCTTTTTCTTTTTCTTTTTCTTTTTCTTTTTCTTTTTCTTTTTCTTCTTCTTCTTCTTCTTCTTCTTCTTCTTCTTCTTATTATTATTATTATTATTATTATTATTATTATTATTATTATTATACCTCACCATGTGGATTGCATACAAATATTATATAATTGGTAAATAAAGGTAGAGCATATGTTAAATATATATCAAATGATAATATGCTTCCCTACAAAGTCAATTCTTGCTCAATGACAGACCAAGGAGTTAACTCGGAAAGGCAAGAGGAAAATATAGAAGAGATCTGTGCAACTTGTAGAAGGGAAAGGCCCACACTGATAAATTAAAAATCTTTGTGGTCTGCAAAGGAATGCTGGTGGGCTAATCAACGATTTGTTGACTAGAGGAGCATCTACAGTGTTGGAGCTTGTGGTCATGGTAAGCCATGGAGGCACTAGGCAACATGACTTTCAGGGCAGTGGTGGTGATTTTATTACTTTTTTTTAAAGTCTGTGCTCTGTCCAAGGGTGCTTGGTAGGCTGCACGTACAGGCCTGGTCTAGAATTTATTTTGGAGCATTCAACTATCAAGAGCAGGCATGTCAAACTCATTTTGTTTGAGGCAACTTCTTATAAAAGAATTGCCGTTAATTTGTTTTAATAAAATAATTTAAATCAATTTTTCACTTGATTTCAAATTAAATGAATTATATTGATTGACAATGAGATTTTTTTTAGTACAATTGCCAAATGCAATAAACTGGTTTTAGGTATATGTTACTGGAACAAAAAAGCAAAATAAGCATTTGCATGTATGCAGGTATCCTTAGGGTGCCATAGTTATGGATGAGAAATATTGGTTGCAAAGTTGGCATTTCTGGATGTAATACAGATATTTTGGACTTATTTTTGTTTCTTTGCATGTTTGATATTTTTAAAAAGTCATATGCTACTGACTACACTTATGCACATATGTAACATCTTTTGCTAGGATACATGATCACTGCTTGTCCAAAATTTTAATATACAGATAATATCACCAGAAATTATTTTACCCTTTTTAATAAATGTTGTTATTGATGTTTAGCTCACCAGGGAAAACATCATATATTGTTATGTATATACTAGGTTAATTATTTAAAGACTGAAGTGCAACATAACTAGATTCTAAATAATCTATTTTTCAAAACACACAACAGTCCAAACAGTAAAAGTAAAGTCCAAATTAAGAATATTTCATTCTTAAGACTTTTTTAGATTCAAAATAATTTTCAAGAGTGTACAAAAGATACTATTTTTTCTAGAATCAGCTAAATTAAACATATTACATTGAGAAAAATGTTTCTCATTTCTTTCCTGTTACCTTTGATTTCATTGCAGAGATGTTAACATAAGAAATAGATTATTTTGTTATCTAATTTTACCTTCCAAAAGACAGAACCAGATGAAAAATGTGAGGTTCTTTCCTGTTGGCTTTTTTGAATTAGCTGTTTTAGATTCTAAAAGTTTAGTTCCTAAAGAAGTAATCCTGTAAATAATTTTAATGTCCTCTTCTACTGCAGGCTCTTTTATGACTCAAGGACTTCAACTCCCAGAATTCCTGAGCCAGCGTGGCTCAGCTTGCAAACCTCTCCCTTTCCCCTGAGCATGGCTGGCTTAGGATTTCTGGGAGTTGAAGTCCATGAGTCATAAAAAAGAGCCAAGATTGCTAGCCCTGCAATAGGCTTAGGAAAGGCAATAAGAGAGCTGGGTTTTTTTTCCTGAGCGTTCTATGAGAAAAAAAGCCCTGGTCCTTGACTTACAACAGTTTGTTTAGTGACCATTCAAAGTTACAATGGCACTGAAAAATGTGATGACCTTTTTTCACAATTATGACCTTTGCAGCATCCCCATGGTCACATGATCAAAATTCAGATGCTGGGAGCTGGTTCATATTTATTACCATTGCTGTGTCCCAAGCTCATGTAACCACTTTCTCACTAGCAAAGTCAATGGGAGAAGCCCAATTCACTTAACAACCAGGTTACTAACTTATCATCTGCAGTGACTCACTTAACAACTGTGGCAAGAAAATTCGTAAAATGGGGCAAAACTCATTTAACAAATATTTCACTTAACTACGGAAATTTTGGGCTCAATTGTGGTCTTAAGTCAAGGACTACCTATATACAATAATAGACTTAATTGCACCAAATGTAATTGGCGGGAATTATATTTGTAAATTTGATTACATTTTGACCAAGAAATACTTCTATAATATACCACAACCATCTACTCCAAAATTCTAGATGCTCCTTAAAAGAGATGAAATGACAAGATGGTAAGTATAAATACAGGTAGTAGCTCTTGACTTGCAACCATAATGGAGCCTTTTTTTGCAGTCCCCATCAAGGAGGTGGAGCAAATAAGAGGAGTCACCCCGCCACACAACAGCACTCAAGTCTTGAACGTGGGCTTGATAACCTCCAACCCAGCATCCTAACATGTGAGCCACCTGAGTGCAATGAATGAAGAGTAAAAAAATCCTTTAGGTTTTATAACTATCCTGCCTAGCATACAGCTGTGACTTCCTAGTGGTCTCTCATCCATATATGAACCAGCTGCCCAGTATTATTTAATACTTGAGTTCAAGGAAGATCAACTAGTCAGACATGTCAAACTCGTGAGGTTACGTGACTTCATGCGACGTATTGGAACTTTCCCCCCATTGCTGGCAATGGGGTGAGCGCAGTTTCCTCGTGATGCGTCTGGCCTGCGGGCCGGCAGTTTGACACCCCTGAACTAGATGTTGACATCTGTTGAGGTTTTATAATGATCACTTAAGCCTAATATTGTAACATGTAATACTATAATTTATTCCTCATTTAGGTTCATACAAAATCGAGCCAGTGGGGTCTAACTTCTGAGTAGTTTGTTTAGGATTATGCTATGAGGCAGAGTCTGCATCAAAAACCATGGTGAATTTATATGTTTGGGGGAGATCTTATCTAGCACTCATTTGTTTTATCTTAAAGTGAGGAAAATGTTTTTAAATCTCCCTCAGTAAAGCTATCAAAGTGACATACAGCAAAATATAAAATATTTTTTTTAAAAAAATCAATGAAAAATCAATAGGGAAGAGGCTAACCATTCTGATGATATTAAAAAATATTTTCCCCAGATAATCCTAGAATTATATCATGCAGGGTACCTTGAGGAGGATATTCCATCTGTGAATAACAAGGGGGGAAAAATAACTCCACTCTTTACTAGACCTATATACTTTAAATATTTGAAGGTGTCTGAGAGGAGCTTCCTATGTTGAACAGAATATTTGGGGAGATGAATCTTGAACTTTATAGTTCAGCACCAGCGCTTGAAAGAGTGGCATAAACTAGACTGGAAGACAACAGCAAAGTTAAAAAACTGGTGAAGAGACTCCATACTGTACACTTACTCCTACGTAACTGCTACAGTTTGTTATACTGTAATATTCTTCAAAAGCTGCTCTATGTGCAATACATTACAGAAGTCTAATTTCATTCAAATTGCATGCTATTATTACCTTTTTTTTAATGAAAAACTCAGGCGGCATTTTTACCAGCCTCAACATCAGGGCTATTCAAGCTTCATTTTGTTAGTATGGATCCCTGAAGCAAACACTTCTGGTTCGTAAGCACTGAATGAAGCTGGGATTGGACGAATTTCCAGCACTGGGGTTTGAAAAACTCAGTACAGCCATCTGGTGGATGAGAGAAGAAGGATAGCTAACATCAATTGGGTTTTGGAAAAGAAATGCAATGCTTCCAAGAAGGAATGTGAAGGACAGCTTGGATTGAAAAGCTGATCATTGTTCTCAGAATAAGTACTTTGCAAGAAAATATTGCAAGTAATCGGAAACCTTGGGATAAGTCTGTCTACACCTAGGAAGCATGGGAGAATAATGTACAGGTAGTCCTCAGACTTACAACAGTTCATTTAGTGACCATCCTAAGTTACAAAAAGGCTGAAAAAGTTGACATGACCATTTTTCACACCTACGACGATTCCCATAGCCACGTGTTCAAAATTCAGATGCTTGGCAATTAGTTCATACGTAATGACAGTTGCAGTGTCCCGGGGTCACATGATCACCTTTTGCGACCTTCTGACCAGCTAAGTCAATGGGAAAGCCAGATTTACTTAACAACCATGTTACTAATTTAACAACTTCAGTGAATCACTTAACAACTTTCTTGTGGCAAGAAAGGTTGTAAAATGAGGCAAAACACATTTAGCAACTGTTTCGCTTAAAACATTTTGGGCTCAGTTGTGGTTGAAAGTCTAGGTTTACCTGTACCACTTTTTTGCTACAATAAAATCCATGAGGTTATCCCTTAAAATAACTACGGTATTATCCTTAGCTAAGGCTGATGTTAAAACAGCAGTGTGAGAAAGCCTGCTTTTGATGTGAAAGAACAGTACTCTCTAGCGCAAATTAAAATCTTTCTGGCATAATTAAACTTGAAATCTATGTGCAAGGTCTTCCACTGATCTCATATGCATGGATTCGGACATGTGTGCAGTTCGTCAACTGGGAAAGAAACGCCTGAGAATTTCCCATGTGATTTTTATCTCCCTGAGAATGGTTGTTTTGCAGAAAAAGAGAACCAAATTGATTTGTATTAATCAATATATGAAAATAGCTTCTTAATGTATAATGTATTCCCAACGGGCCACACAGAGTTGATATATATTCCTTATTGGCTTTAGAGTCAATGCAACACTAAGACCTACTTCTTACATTATAATAAGCCATAATGTGATTTTTCAGGATTTTGGTTAAACACAATATAAGAGATCAACCATTGTGGCTTATTCAGCAAACTGGGATTAAATTAAACAAAGTGTCAGGGGAATGTGCTGCTTTGTGCTTGTAATTTTGGCCTACTACAGTAATTTTGGCCTACTACAATCCTAGCCTGATTCCCTCCGTAAGTGCTGGGATACAACTACAATTATCCATAATTGGCATGATTAATGGGAGTTGCAGTGTAACATACTGTAACCTGAAAGCCCTAGGTAAAAGAGAGCTAGTCTTCTGCAATATAGATAATTGTGCAGTGTTCTGGAATTACTGTAGAGTATTTTCTGATCTTGGGAATCTTTGCCTAGAGTGGCATCAAAAGAGCCATCACATTTCTTCCTCATTCTTTGTAGGAGACATAAGTTGGTAATAATTAAAACCGTTCATTCACTCTTCACCCTCAGGCGTTACTATGAGAACTTTCCAGGTTTCATTGCAGTCAAACTGCTGTTAAATGAATTATGTAAAGTAAAGCTACTTCTTGGACGGTAGTCCTCAACTTAAAACCAATCATTTAGCAACCATTCAAAGTTAAAACAGCATTGAAAAAGGTGACTTGCAATCTGTCCTCACAATTACGACTGTCGCAACATCCCCACAGTCATGTGATCAAAATTTTGGCACTTGGCAACGAGCATGTATTCACAACAGTTGATCATCATTTGCTACTTTCCCTGATGGCTTCTGACAAGCAAAGTCAATGGATTTGCTTCATGATTCACTTAGCAACTTCAGTGATTCACTTAATAACCATGGCAAAAAAAGGTTGCAAAATTGGGCATGACTTAACCACCTTGCTTAGCAGTGGAAATTCTGATTAGAATTGTAGATGTAAGTCAAGGAGTAAATGTATAAAGGTGCCTCTATTTTCATTTGACTGAGATCTTGCAGCATACAGAATTAGAAAAGAGGGCATATTTGATTGTTCCTTGTCACATCTGACAAATAGTTTGGGATGCAACTCTCTCACATTTATTTGGAATAAGCATTACTGCATGTAGTGAGACTGTTTCTAGAGCAAATATACAAAAACATATTATAAAATATTTAAGAAATTAAACAGTCGTCATATCTTTTTGTATGCTGTGGCATTTAGGATTACATATTTTGAATGTATTTTTGGTTTGTTCATACTCAATTTATATAAACAAACCCCTTTATTTAAAATAACTTATTCCTCTCTAGTACAAATATTGCACTAAAATGAGCTTAGTTGATGTCTGGCTAGAAGCAGTTTTTCTTAGGAGAAGAACTTTGTGGATGAGAGACTGAGAAGATGTTCAACAGATCAAGAAGGCAAAATATAACTTTTTAATTTAAAATTTTAATTTAACTAAGTGACTGGATAAGGTCTTTTCTGTAGTGGCATTCTAATTTTGGAGCTTCAATGCTTCGGAGGAACTTACATGTTTTTAAGGCTTTCTCTTAGTTGTGGTGGCACGGTGGTTAGAATGCAGTATTGTATGGCTAACTCTGTCCACTGCCAGGAGTTTGATCCTGACTGGCTCAAGGTTGACTTAGCCTTCCATCCTTCTGAGGTTGGTAAAATGAGGACCCAGATTGTTGGGGGCAGTATGCTAACTCTGTAAACCGCTTAGAGAGGGCTGTAAAGCACTGTGAAGCGGTACATAAGTCTAAGTGCTATTGCTATTGTTAGTTGTATTGCATTTGTATTTATTTTTTTTGGCAATTAAACTTGACCAAACACAAGAGCCAGTATTAAGGCCAACCTGGTTTAAGGTGACCTGCATTCTCCTAGGGAAAGAGGATTCAGAAGTCTGTTTACAAGGCCAGGTGGCGGCATTTGCACAACATCTGTTGGACAAAATCATTCACAATCATTCCAGGTTGGATGCCAATTTTGGTACAGGTCCAGGGGAGATTGGTTATCTGTCTTGATTGGTTATCTGGGAACAGTTTGATCCTGTTGGACCTGAGGAAGTGGACAAGGTGCTTAGAATAGTGAGCCTGCTCCTTAGATCCCTGCCCTCATACTAGTTGCAGCTGCCCGAAAGGTCTTGTGTGGTTGCATCTGAGTGGTAGTTAATTCTTCCTTGAAAGAGGGGGTTGGAATAAAGAATCATTGGTTTGCCCCCCCCCAAGAAGCCATCACTGGACAATTGTGGACAAGTATTGTGGACAAGACGGTTGTAAAGCATCTTTAGAACCCCAGATGAAGCATATTATCTGGACTCCTTTCAGTCGGGATTTAGGCCTGAACTTGGAATGGAAATGGCACTGGTCGTGTTTTTGGATTATCTGTGCTGGGAATGGGACGAGGTAGTCCATCTGTCTTTCCTCTCCATAATCTCTTGCCAGCCTTCCACACCACTGGCCATGGTATCCTTCTGGCATGGCTCTCTGGGTTGAGAGTGGGCGGCACAGTACTGTGCTGGTTCTTTTCCTTTCAGCGGAGCTGTTACCAGTACACGGTTAGAGTTAATTGGGAATGAGAGGTCCTGCCCTCAACCCTTATTATATTCCACAGAGTTTGGTACTCTCTCCACTCCTATGAAGCTACTGTATGAAATCATCTGTTGCCACGGGTAAGATATCATCAGCATACTGATGATACTTAGTTATTATCTCCACACCTGGCAAACTAAGTGATGTGGTTGATGTCTTATTCTAGTTTCCTGGAGGGATTTGGATGGGGAACAACATGCTTCAGCTGAACCCTGGCAAGACTAAATGGATCTAGGTTTGTGGTCTCTTTGGCTTTGGGACTTGTATCACCTTTGGTTTTGGATGGGACCAGTCTAAAGTAATGGGGACAGTCTGCAATCTGGGGCTCCTTCTTAACCTTAACTGCAGGTGGCAGTCTTGACTAGGAGAGACTTTGCACAGCTTCCCGTTGTACACCAGTTGCATCCTTTCCTGGATTGCTCACTCACACCTTGGTCATATCCAGAATGGATTACTATAATGGCTTGTACGAGGGGCTGCCTTTGAAGACTATTTAGGTTAGAACCTTCAGCTGGTGCAGAATGTGGCTGCACAGATTGTTATCCTTGTCCCTAAGAGGGCATATACATGATACCTCAATTCCTGTTAGCTTCCAGGTGCAATTCAAGGTGCTGTTTTTGAGCTTTAAAGTCCTTCGTGGCATGGGGTTCGGGTATTTGAAGGACCATCTTTTCCCAATTACATCTACATGTCCCACCAGGCCAGGCAGGAAGGACATGCTGTGGGTCGTTTTCCCTCCCTCTCCTCCAAGTGAAGTTAGCCCACCTCTGAAAACCTTGAGAAAGGTCTTTAAAACCTGATTTTTGGTGATCCCATGTTGGGGGTGGGCGGCTGCTGCAAGATGGCTGCATATTAAGTAATGTTTGCTTCCCCCCCCTTTTTTTTATGTTTAACCGCTTCATCTGTTTTATTTTGTTTGTTTGTTTTTAGGTTGTTGTGGAGTTAGCGGTTGTTGTATGAGACCCCGTGTCATATGTTGGTGCGATGGGCGGCTCTATAAACATGCTAAATAAACACACGAATGCGATTGTGTAAACACGAAGGGATAGGTAACAATCGGGAAGGCAGTATGTAGAACAGCTCCCTCGGCTCCCCTCCTCCGCCCGCTGCCTGCTCGAGACGGAGCGCCACGCCCCCTCGCCTCTGTGGCCACACCCCTTGACACAGCCGGTCGCTCTTTCCGTCCCGTTCCTCGCGCCAGCGCTGCGGCGTGACGTCACGCGCTGGTCACGTAACCCCTTTCATCAGGGCTGCGGCGACAACAACAAGGAAGTGGTTGAGCGAAGAGGGTCGCTGCCGTTGCTAAAGCTAGCGAGTCGCCTGAACCTTTCGTAGTCGGGTGAACCGTCCTTCTTGTTCGTTCGTTTTGCAACGCCGCCATCATGAACAGCAAAGGCAAGAGGCTGATCTCCTCCTCCTCCTCCTCTTCCTTCCTTCCCTCCCTCCCCCCCCCAACAACCCCACCCAATCGCCTAACCAACCTTTAGCAGGGTCGCTGCTCCTTTAAGGCTACCGCCGCAGTGTTGTTATGGGCGGGCCTACTCAATGACTGGCGGGAGCCCTGACCAATAGAAAGCCGGGCGAAGTCGGGGTGAAGGCAATGGGGGAAGGGCTCAGGTTGGGTGGCTATGACGTAACCTTCCTCGGCAGGTTGTTAACCCTTCGGCTGCTGCCCCTGGAACGGGTGTTCGTGGGCCGAAAGAGCCCCTTGCTTTCCCTTTCCAGATGTTCGCCGGAAACACGGGAGTCCGGAGACACCGCACGGCGAAAGATTTTGATGGTGGCACAGTTTCTCGGGGAATGGATCCCGTAGGTGCCCCCTTGCACGCGAAGGGTAGAGCTTGGTCGCCAGAGCTTTGAGGGGAGGCTCGCAGCTTTGACGAGTAGAAGGGGAAAAAAAAGTCCCTTGAAGTCGATCCTTTGGTGGGAGCTCCCCTTTTCGCACAGGACCGCAATGGGCAGGCGTGGGGCCTAATACTGTGCTCTCTACCCGTTAGTCCTGAAAGGGATTGAGATGCCAAAGTTCCAGAACTGACAGCCAACCCATTCTTGTTCTGTATACACAATCCCTGGTGTTCCTGCATGGGATGCTTTGAAATGTACCTAATTTCTCCCCTTGCTTGCAAAGAGTATGTTAAGGGTTTACTTACACACAAGCCCAGGGGCATCATTTGCTCCTGTCAAAAGGTGGCTCTGTCTTACAACGGTTCCTTCTTTCCTTTGTAAATTTAAGTGCTGTAGGGAGAGGCTGAGGTTGGACACGGGGCTGGAATGATGACTTAAAGGGAGAAATTGTGTTTGATCCTCGGGGAGGGGTTTGACACCAGAATGTGCCCTCTCGCCTTTGGAGTAAAATTGGAAAGAAATGAACAATGAACCACAGAATGCAGAAGCAAGTCACAAAAAACGTGGGAAGGATTCGCACATTCATTTCTCCTTTTGCTCCTTATTAGGTGTTGCCCTGCATTTAATTCATTACTTCTTGGATGAGAGGTGTCGTTTTTGTTGGCAGGTCCTAAAAGAAAGGAAAACACGTTGCAGGATCATACTTGGATAGTGGGGGCATGTAAGAGTGGGTTAAAAAAACAATCACATATAATAATAATAATAATAATAATAATAATAATAATAATAATAATAATAATAATTAAAGTTGGAAGGGACCTTGGAGGTCATCTATTCCAACCCCCTGCTCAGGCAGGAAACTTTATACTATTTCAGGCAAATGAATATTATTATTATTATTATTATTATTATTATTATTATTATTATTATTGCCTCTTGAGGAGCTCAGAATATGAACTATTTGGACTTAAGTGACTCAAGCTTATTAAATACTCCCCAGTAAAAAGGGTTGCCCCAACTGAATTAATTTAGCTTATACGTGTATAAATGATTACAAACTGATGGTATTAACTCTGTATGTCCTTTACTTATTTTTCATTGCTTCCTACGACTTTTTTCAATACATTATTGCTTAAATGCTACCTACCTACAGAGTATTAATTAAATTCTTTTAAGACACAAAACAATCTGACTGCTTGAGCATATTGTCCAAAGGAAAGCTATATGCTAAGGAGTGGGCAACCTAATGAGTGTAGCCAACTTAAAAGTTTCAAGTATAAGGGGCTGGAGGGTAACGTCTACTTTCTTGTAAAATCTAGTTCCTTATAGCTGAATTCGGCATATGCTTCCTTTGGTTGTGTGTGGCAGGCCAGAATGAGGCATTTGAACAGTCTTAACTATTTTGGAAACAGCAAAATATAGGCAATTTATTTGGGGTGTGTGTGTCGGGGGTAGAACCCTAAAATCTGGGTAAGGGTGCTATATGTGCAATATTGTATATATTGGAAGAAATGCCCATGCACCCTTACAACTATCAAGCAAGCAACTCATTGGTTTTGCTTGCTTGATAGTTAAACCAGTGGATTTAAAATAGATTTGGTATCCAATAGAGAATGGTTAAGTAATTAATTTGTTGACTTCTGAAAAATATTAATGGTGCCCATGAGATGGCACTGTTCATTTAAAAATACAATGTAATTATTGACTACCTTTGTTCTTAAGCTTAATGGGAGAGCTGGTTTGAATGATATTACCTGGATCTCATCTATGGAGTTTTGCATATTAAAGAGCAGCTCTTTTGCTGTTTAGATATATTGTTTTTTGTTTGAAGTTTTTTCTTTCTTTCAAGTGAAGCTCCCAAGGGAGGGGATTTTCTTATTTCATACACTTCCTGGTCTTTTACAGGAAAGACAATTGTGCTGACATTGATCAATTTCTTTTCTTAGGTCAATACCCTACACAGCCTTCCTATCCAGTTCAATCTCCTGGTAATCCGTCTGTGTTCCCACAGACCATACCACTTCCTCAGGCTCCACCTTATTCTGATGCCCCTCCTGCCTACTCAGAAGTATGTACTCTAATCACTTTCTGTTGTAAGAAATAACATAAGACTTTCTGGATCAGATCAAAAACGTCTTTTCACTTAGCAAAATAATAGCTATGATTGATAATTGATGATCCAGACAGGTTACTACCATACTGCTGATTTAATTACAAGGATGTTCTCTAGAAGGTTTCCAATTCTTTTGGAGGTAGTTTTGTAAAATGTTTTCATTCCATGAGTTGTGATTTCATCATATGCAAATTATACATCTGCCTGAGCACTTCAAGGTCCACATGATGATCAAGATACCTGTTGATGCCAAAAGCAGAAGTGTATAACTTCAACTTTAGGTGAATGTAAATGAAAATAATGTTTTATACTGAACCTCTTTCCATTTTTCAAACTGCAGAATTTGGCACTTGAGACTAACTATGGACTTTGGTTCAGATATCCTTTTAAAAGTCAAAAGTTTTACAAGGCAAAGGATAAATGAGAGAAAGCTATAAACTTTGTATGTCCTGTTTTGAACTTCCCAGAGATATCTTGTCAGCTGGTCTACATTGATTTATTTTTGCTTAATTTCGGAAGCTTATTTCCATTATCTGTGGCAAAACCTCTTTCTAAGTAGAAAAGAGAGCTTTGAGAAGGAGAATTTCTGAGTATAAAGCCATAAGGAATGCTTTATGTGTGTTTTCTTCCTCAGCTGTACCGCCCGAGTTTCGTACATCCCGGAGCTGCCACTGTACCTACTATGTCTGCAGCTTATCCTGGTGCTTCACTGTACCTTCCTATGGCTCAGTCTGTAGCTATGGGGCCAATGGGCTCTTCAGTTCCAGTGGCTTTTTATCCTGTTGGCCCTGTCTATCCTCCTGGATCTACTGTACTTGTAGAAGGTGGCTTTGATGCTGGAGCAAGGTTTGCAACTAGTGCTCCTGCTAATATCCCTGTAAGTAGGCACAGAATATTGTATTTGCTATCCCTGAAAGAGGATTATGCAACTAGTCCCCCTCCCTAACCCTTTCACGGTAATAATGGTATATTACGGTCTGTGCGCAATTTCCAAGATGCAAATGAAATCATTTTTTTCTCTCTATATTTTCATGATTGTAAATACAAAGCGCCTGTAAGGATGTTAAGGATTTTTGGGCTCAAGTATTAAGGTGATGTAAACTGTGAGGTAAGGCAGGGAAAAGGGCCGCCTGCAAGGGTCCAGTGTCTTTTATGCTTTTATCTCTGTAGACGTTAGTGAGAATGATAACATAAATTTCCTCGAGCTCAAGGTGACACTGAGGATGCTTGTCTGAGGATGCTTTGATCTTCTTGTAGTGAATGCATCTTTACTGAGGAGGTACCCTTTTGAAAGGATAGCCTGCTTGATTTGCAAACCTAACTTATCTACAGAATTGTCAGGGAAGCAGGTTAAAAAAAAGATATCCTAGCCTGCTATAGTTTAGTCATCCAACCATAGTTTGAAAAAAAAATCTAGCTTAGTGTAACTCATGCATCCTGGAAGCCATGCAAGAAGCTAGCTAAAACCGATTTTTGCAGCCCAGCTTGGCAGCCTCTGTCGAGTCTGTGGTCTGCACTTGGTTAGCCTGGTCTTACAGCATCCCTCTAATCTGTTGCTGTTGTTCTCTTTCAGCCTCCTCCTCCTGGCTGTCCTCCCAATGCAGCCCAGCTGGCTGTCATGCAGGGTGCCAACGTGCTAGTGACGCAACGGAAGGGCAACTTCTTCATGGGGGGCTCTGATGGTGGCTACACCATCTGGTGAAGGAAGGGGGGGGGCTACATTGGTGTAAAGGGACGACATCACATACTGTCAGCACTTCTCACAATGTAACCGCTTTAGTCGTATTAACCTGGAGTTGCAATTTAGACACATGATGATGCGGGGTGTCTTCCTGGTGCCCTGACCCTTCAGGCACTTTTTCTTTTTTTAAAAAAAAGCAAATTTTAAAATACAAAACCATGCAATGGTAGGAGTGCCTCTCTTAAACCTTGGGGGTTAAATTGTGAAATGAATGTGAGCTAAGCTATCAAATTTCCCTTTAGTTCCACCAAGAGAGTGCTTTTCACTGCAGCTCTCTTTCTCTGTGTCTGGCTTTTATTAATCAACTATATATAAAAATGGGGTTGGGGTTGGGGATGAGAAATGGGGGAGGGAGGAACGGAAGTTGGAAAAAAACTGGCTTCCATGTATCAAACGTACAAAGCTTGCAGATCAGATAACACCCGTTGCCAATGACTAGGACTAAGATCCATCTTTCCTTTTCCTTAGAATCAATGGTGCTGGGGAGAAAGATAGTCAGACATAATGTTTTTTTGGGGGGCATCTGTGGTGGATGCCTGTTGGAAGAGTATGATGGGGGGGCTCAATTTTCCATTTCAGAACCCCTTGGTTGGTTCCTTCTACTCACCTTTGCTCTCTGTTCCTTCGCTAGGAAAGTATGCAGCTAGAGCGATGTCCCAGGATGTCCTTTTTTATATATTCTTAAGTGATTTTGGACTCCTTTGCACATTAAAAATCTAACTGAAGCCATGTTTTGGTGCCAGAAATACAACATTTCATTAAATGCTTCCTGTATGTTTCAACAAACAAAACAAAAGAGCTTAAAAAATGAAACCATTTTTTTAAAAAAAAAGGGTGTGGGGGAGGGAAGCAACCCAGTGTCGTAATAACAAAAACTCTTAAGTGGAATGTTATTCAGGCTAGAGAGACAAAAAAAAATGTCCGGTAGTTGTCAATCAGTGTGCAAGTTTGCTGGATTGATGGGGTTTTTTTGTTGTTTTTTTTAGATGCAAACATTTAAAAAAGTGAGTTGGGTACAATGAAGTCTTATTAGGATTAAGAAGAATATTTCAGGGATCCTCAATCTTTTGTTGTTGTTGCTTTTGTTTTTATGAATTAAAAAATTATCAGATTTGGTGAATATATTTTATCTTAATTTTCTGTGTGTTGTATGTGTCATGGTCATCCATACAGCTGACTGTTAATGGAAGGTTGGGATTCTAGGTCTCTCTGTAAACACTGTGGTGCACTTAACTTGTGGACTTTTTATACTAAAAACAAGTAGAATAAAGGCTATTTTGAAAATTTGAATAAAGTGACAAAGTTGAATTTAGCCTCTTAAATTCCTGTCCATTACAATGCTGCAAGTTTTAAAATTGAGTTTGCCTTTCTATCTGTTCCTTTGTTCACGGTGCTGTCAGTGTGAAAAATGATAAATTTATTTATTTATTTATTATTTAAACTTGTCTACCGCCCTATTCCCGTAGGACTCAGGGCAGTTTACAGGGAAAAATTAAAAATACATAACATACAAAGTTAAAATCGATTAAAAATAAGATTAAATTAAGTCCCTGAATTTAAACTAAAACCCCATTAATAAATAATTAGAACCCCTCAGTCTGGGCCAGACAGCTCAAAAAACCAGGTTTTCAAGTGCCTGCGAAATGAGCGAAGGTCGGGGGCAGTCCTAAGCTCCGTGGGAAGTTGGTTCCAAAGGGCCGGCGCGCCCACAGAGAACGCCCTTCCCCTGGGGATAACCCGCCGGCATTCCTTGACCAGCAGTACCCTAAGAAGGCCCTCCCTGTGGGAGCGCACAGGACGATGGGAAGTTGATGCCGGCAGCAGGTGTTCCCTTAGATAATCCGGACCCAAGCCATTTAGAGCTTTATAGGTCATTACCAGCACCTTGAATCTCACCCGGAGGGCAACCGGAAGCCAATGCAGCTCACGGAGAAGAGGTGTTACACAGGAGTATCGGGAAACTCCCATAACAACTCGCGCAGCTGCATTCTGCACCAGTTGAAGCCTCCGAGTGGTCCTCAAGGGCAGCCCCATGTAGAGAGTGTTGCAGTAGTCTAGCCGGGAGGTCACGAGTGCATGGGTGACTGTGCGTAGGGCATCTCGGTCCTGATAGGGCTGCAACTGGCGCACCAAACGAAGCTGAGCAAAAGCCCCTCTGGTCACGGCTCCTATATGGTCTTCAAAATTGAGCCGTGATTCCAAGAGGACGCCCAAGTTGCGAGCCCTATCGACGGGGGGTAACACCTCACCCCCCATCATTAGTGGTGGAACAACCTGGTTTATCCGAGATGCCGGTATGCACAGCCACTCAGTCTTGGCAGGATTGAGATGAAGCCTGTTTCTCCCCATCCAAACCCGGACCGCTTCCAGGCAACGGGACATCACGTCGAGTGCATCACTGGGTTGGTTTGGGGTGGAGAGAAAAACTTGGGTATCATCAGCGTACTGATGATACCCCACCCCGAAGCCACGAATGAGCTCACCCAGCGGTTTCATTATATGATATAGGGATGTTACGAACACATGTACTGCTACATAACAATGTTAAGTGTGTCATTAGGAAGCCAGTTAGTATTCTTTCTTTAAATTAATGCAAGGCCAGTTAAAACCTCCTCCTTCCCTAAAATTGCTATTAGTCCCAGGAAAGAATTGTCATTAACAGCCATGCGTGCTTTCTTTTCTCAGAGGACAGCAATGTAGAGTGGATTATTTTCTTTGGGACTGAGTCGTGGGAGAGAAAGGGTTAAAACTTTAAAACTTTTCCTTTCCGTATGCCACAGTTCCAATAGAAATCTTTTTCCTGCTTCTGTTAATAAGAATGCAGTACACCAGTATGCTTCTAAAAATGTTTAGAACTGTATATAGGCCTGAATGCAACGATACAATTAATCAGTGGAACAACCTGCCTCCAGAAGTGGTGAATGCTCCAACACTGGAAATTTTTAAGAAGAGACTGGACAGCCATTTGCCTGAAATGGTATAGGGTTTCCTTCCTGAGCAGGGGGTTGGACTAGATGACCTCCAAGGTCCCTTCCAAATTATTATTATTATTATTATAAATATTTTATTTCACTAGAGCAGTTTCTCCTGACATTAGAAGTTCATAAAGCTTCTCTTCTACGTGTCGAGGATTATAACAGCAAAAAAAAAGCAGTTTTGCATATTAAATATATTTTTGGTTTGAAGTGGGTTTTAGTGTTTGCTTCACCTGTGGATAAGATGTGAAAAAAGATAGCTGCCGTTTGGGTCAATCCTCACCCTGGTGTTTTCTTTCCTATACCAGATAGCAACCTCTCTGGGGTTAAGAGGTGCCTATTTGCCTATTCTAATTTTAGATAATTAGAATTGGACAGCATGATGACCACTCGGCACTGTAATCTCAGGGTTGGATCACTGCAATCCGTAAATAACTTGTGTGTTGCCACCAAGGTGTGGAACTCCTAGCTCAACTACTTTATTCAAGCCAGAGTTCCCCAAGTATATAAACAACATTGACTAATCCACATTTAATTCCTTGAGTAAAAGAATGACAAACCTAAAACTTCAGTTTATTTAAGTTAGGACAGTCTAAAACATGGCAGCGGTGTGTCCCCTTCTATATGAAGTACTCTTCTTTTTCACGTTTACAGGGGAAATCTTCCATTTGGACTGATCCCTCTGGATCTGCTTCAGGCTGTTCATAAGTGTGATAGTTGCCTTTATTCTTGTACAGGTAAACAACAATTATCCCAACGACTGAAAGGAGAGTGAGAAAAACCACGGCGATAACAGCTTGAAACAAAACAGAAAAGAAACTTTAGGACAGATTGTTTCTGAGCAGATCTAGCCAACCAAGCAATCGTTAGCCTGAGAACAAGCTTCTATCTTACCTGCTTCCCCCCCCCCCCCCCCGTAGCACAGAAAACCTCGCCTTCCCTTTACCATTTTATCTACCATTAACATTTGCTGCCAGGAAGATAACATTTGAAAGCAAAAAGCTAGAGATCGTTAAGGCGAGCTAATGTTAACAGTGTTAGAACTACAGCAACCTAGGGACCCCAAAGCCTCTTAGTCTGAGGGCCTTCCTACCTATGACTCTAAATGGTAGGATTAAAAGGAATGAAGCAAGCAGAACAGCACTGAGCGATGTGGAATTTATGGAGGAAGGAACCTAGAGCCCATTCCTTACATGTTATTTATAATTAAAAGTAATTGAGGTTCATGCTCCATAGTGCAGTTAAACTTCTACATTAGATCCATCTTTCTCAAGCTCAGCAACTTTTAAGCTATGTGAACTTCCAACTCCCAGAATTCCCCGTGCTTTAATACATATGCAGGATTTTAGACAACATGGGAATCGGATCAAAATCCTGCACATGCATCGTGGTCTACCTTTAGCTTCCACTGAAGGAGTGGACACATGTAGCGAATGGATCGCATCAACAATCCTGTTGGTTTTTATGTTCTTGCACCGACTTCGCTTTTGCGTGCCAAGTCCTGCCAAGTCACATTCTTCCTGAATCTGCAGGCCTTCACTTTTCAGATTCAATTATGGAAAGGTTATATGGTTTCCATAACAATACAAATGATGAAATTGATAGGGTACAGGATTCTGCCCTCTTATGAATTACAGCCCTGATCTACAAAAGGCTTAACTTCCTAGCCTTGAATGGGATGATAGCGTGGCTCCTTCAGATGTTATCTGGGGAGCAGCAGAATAGGCTTCTAACGCGATGGTCCCCCCTGAATGAATTCTCTGCCCAGAGCTGTATGCCTGAACCTCTACAAACAGGCAGTAGAGATATGTCAAATGCAATAATGCGACTTGAAAATGGTGTTAGTCAAGGTTTCAGCACTGGGGTAAAGAAGTGGGGGCTTTTGCATAATAGCTTCATGCACTAGATCAGGGGCAGGCAACCTTGGCTCTTTTATGACTCGTGGACTTCAACTCCCAGAATTCTGGGAGTTGAAGTCCACGAGTCATAAAAGAGCCAAGGTTGCCTACCCCTGCACTAGATGAACAACTTTGTTCCCCTCTAGAACTGCTTAACCATTTCTTTTGAGTCAAAACATGCAAAACATTCACGGGAGGCAGAAACCTGCCTTTGAACAGGGAAGTTGGATGATTGCAGTGCATTTTTTTTAAAGAAAAAAAGCTCAGAGCAAGGATGGAAGCAGCCATTACTCCTGGGATCATTACCTCCAAAAGCACTACCCAAAATGAATGATATAACACCCTGCGTATCAAGAAATAAAATGTGCCAAGAGGATGGGTAATCTTAGCTAACCTCAAGGGATAAACAAGACCAGCATCACACTTTTGTCCTTGGGTGCCCCAAAATGTACACACTGTGCATGTGCATGTACATGTGTGCATGAATTCACATACATACTTATAAAAGGCAGCCACTGGCTGAAAAAAATACCTGTCCTTGTGTCAACGATACACAGGTCTGATCTGGGAGTAGTTCCTAATACGTAGGATACACTGGCACTTTTACCACCTGCCATCTATGCTGCTGGCTTTACCGTTAGTGCTTTGGGGCCATGTTGGAATGCACCCCATAATTAGCTCTGTAAAGATATTACTAATACCTCCTATAACAGCCATATTGGCATCCTCTTGGGACGTAGGTGTGTTCATCTTCTTCATGAACGGACTGGTCAGCACCCCTTCATAGAGGAGAAAAGAGGGAGATGTCAATATAAGCAGCAGATAGTGTGCTTGATTTGAACCAGGAAGTCCAGATTCAAATTTCCTTCCATCATGAAAATGGAAGAGGGGAAGGATGACCTTGCAACAGGCTGTCTCTCCACCCCCTCACCCCGCTACTTTCAGGCTAACCGACTTCCCAGAGCTATACTGACGAGAACAGCAGGAAGGGGCAACGATATCCTTGCTGAAGGAATGAGAGTAAATACAGTCTACTACAGGGGTCTTCAAACTTGGCCCTTTTTATGGCTGAGGAATTCTGGGAGCTGAAGTCCACAAGTCATAAAAGGGCCAAGTTTGAAGACCCCTGCAGTATACTAATAAATATACTGCATCTTCCAGAAGTAGGTGTGTGTCCATCCTGCTCGTGTGTGTGTGTGCGCACACACACACACACAAACACACACACACAAACAAAACACCAAGGTTTCTTTTCTACAGGAAAAAAAATGTGTAGGCTAAATAAGATGAGATGTCGAGACATAATATGCAGCAACAATTGCAAAGCCAGGGCTTAAAATAATTAGGAGCAAGTACTTTTGGTGGAATAACTGGCCAGATTGAAAGGGGAAGAAAAATGCCATTGAGGCTGATGGAAGAGTTGCTCAGTAAAAGCCTTCAACCTTTGGCTCCAGTTACAGAGCAGAAACAGGTCTGTTCTGTAGTGTTTCAGGGCTGAGGTAATCATGCTTACTCAGTGAATATCTAATAATGTACAACAGTGGAATTGCCAACAGGAACAAATGTTCTGCCAGCAACTCATTTCTAAAGATTTCTAAGACATGCCAGCTATTTGGGAGCCAAACTCTTTACAAGGATGTATGACATCGAGGGATCTTATCATAAGGGCCTCTGAGCCAGACCAAAGTTTTTCCAGGCTGCAGATAACAACCTATTTCAGGGGTGTCAAACACAATTTCATTGAGGGCCACATCAGCATTGTGGTTGCCCTCAGGGGGCCGGGTGGGTATGGCCTGGGTGGGTGTGGCCTACTGGGTGGGCGTGGCTAGAGTGCGTATGGCCTACTGGGTGGGCGTGGCCAGCTCTACATCGTTCGCATCAAGGGTGCCTATTGGGGCCTGGGCAGGAGTGGGACAGATCTGAGGGTCTCTGGCAGAAGGAGGGTCTCTGGGCCAGGGCCAAGGCAGTGGGGGCCGTTCCCTCACTGTTTCCAGGCTGGCTTCGCGGGCCGCATGAAACCACTTCGCAGGCCGGATCTGGCCCCTGGGCCTTGTGTTTGACATGTCTGACCTATTTCCTCCAAATGGTGGCCAAGTCCAAGGGATCCAGCCATATACACATCTCACCCTTTCTTCCTTTCCCCTGCTGCAAAACTGAATTATATTTGTGAAGCACTAAATTTATATCCTCTCCTTCCAATCAAATTCATCAGTAGGCACAAACCAAAACATTATGCAAGACAGCAATCTATCTAATGTCTGGTTAGCGAAAACCCTATGTGTGGAATTATGCCTTTTCATCTTGTCCCTTGCAAAGCTCTCTTTCCAGGTTATCCAGCATTTTCACCTATGCAGAAATGAACATCTGTTTAACAATACACAGTGTTTAGACTATGTATATATGTACAACATGCTAAGATAACATTTGTTTAACCTCATTTTTTTTTACTAGAACATAAATGGTGAAATTTATATCCAATTTAAGCTGTAACCCATAGTTTATAAATCACACTGACCAGGTTTAAAACAATATAAACAAGCAAACCACATTTTGACTTGAAGTCTGTCTTGGAACCAACCTTAATTTGGCATCATATGCTGAGCAATAATATAGTTTGGTTTTAACTTAGCAGATTCAGTGGGTGAATCTGTTTAATTGTAGTTTATTTGTCATTTATTCAGTAAACAATGACCATAACAACAATGGTTCAGCATGATGTGAAAGCCTAGGTTGTTTAAGAGATATTTATTTCCAAATAAATAGGCTACTCTCTCTGAAGAACTCTGAGCTTTTCTTGAGACATTAGAATGACTGCAAACATGCTATGAAATTATAGCCAGTTCATCCAGTAATTATTTGGAGTAAGTTAAATGGAGTCAGAGAAGACGCCAAAAGGAAAAAAAAAGCAGAATGAATAGATGTGTTCCTTTGCATGTAAAGCTCACAATCTATGTTGCATTTATCTATAATTCTCTCTCTCTCTCTCTCTCTCTCTCTCTCTCTCTCTCTCTCTCTCTCACACACACACACACACACACACACACACTCTCTCTCTATCATCCATCACATTTCTGAACTGCCCAACTCTTAAATAAAGGTCCTCTTATTAGCAAATAAAGAAATGATATTAGAAATGATAACTTTTGTCTGCCTGTCAAATAACTTTTGGGTGCTGTAACATACTCTGTGACATTTATTGCAAATTATTATAGCTACTCGCCAAAGGATGAGTAGGATGGCTAGTATCTTAAGATCATGTTCTATTTTCAATATTGGATGGTTTGCAAACCAGGCTTTTTATGAACAGAACCTATTTTGGCTCAGTCAGGAAACCATGGTTAAAAATCACGGCTCAGTACAGTGGGTGACATCTAACAATTGATTTATATGTGAATCAAGCCTAGTGGGAACAGAGGAAATGCCAACTAAATGGGCTAGAGTCAATATAGGGCAGGAGTAGGCAACCTTAGCTCTTTTATGACTCGTGGACTTCAACTCCCAGAATTCCACGAGTCATAAAAGAGCCAAGGTTGCCTACAAGTCCTCCCTTCTAGTGGCTGTTTCAGCAGCAGAGAAACACTGCTTGCTTATGTTTTCAAAAATGAAAGAGGAAGGAAATTGACCAAAACCAAGCATTTCTACAAATATTTTTACACATAGAGACATCTACATTCTTATCATTTGGGCAAGAGGCTGGGCTCATAGTTTACACTAAACAGTAATCTAGCTTCTTTGATCTAGGCTTCTAGTAGAAGCCACAGTGGTAACAAAACTATTAATTAAGCTATTGTGCAAATGTTGTGAATTACATACTGGTGTCATTTTGCATACTGCAAAATGTCCAGACAGAGACTATAATTTGTGACATTTAGATGCTGATGTCCTGATGCAATATAGTTATCTTCTCCCTGCACATATGTCCACAAAAAATTGTATCAAAGTCATACAGCTTGTACACCATAGGTGGTCTATTATCTTGTCATCTATAATTGATAAATTAAAGAATACTGCAAGCGGAATATATCATTCTTTCTAAGTACTTCAGCATTCGCTTTTCTGAAGTCAGATTCTGAGAATGTCAGAAGCAAGCCAGTAAAGCCAACACAGCAACAACCAGACAGACAGGTCTATCCTGCATTGAGAATGTTTGTGGATTGTTTGTGAATTGAAAAAAAGTGCAGCATATATTTATAGGATAAATCTTAGCACTCTCTGCCTACGCAACAGCAGCTGTCATTACTGAAAAAGGATTTCCAATTCTTTCCATCGGGGCAAATATAGCTATACTGTTGTTGTTTTTTGCAGAGGATAGTGAACATGCCACTCTTCTAAACTTTGGTATTTGCTGCTCAGCAGAGGTAACAGGGCTCAATTTCAAAGGCCTGCCACTGGAGATGGGTTCCTTTAGTTGTGGGCAGACAGAATTATGGCTTTTGATTGTAGCCTCTGATTATTATAATGGGAGATATGCTAACCTTCCAATATTTAACCAGCTTTTTATCTGCATATCTTCAGAAACCTTAGGGCCGTGGTGGCAAACCTATGGCACGGGTGCCACAGGTGGCACGCAGAGCCCTCTCTGTGGGCATGCATGCTGTCGCCCCAGTCCTATGCCTTCAGCTGGGTTTTATAAAACATTTTCGCTTTAGGCCTCCACCACCGTGTGCAAAAAATAAAAAAGGTTCAATCAATCAATCAATTTCAGCTTCTTGCGGGGAAAAAAAAAAAGGTCTCACAAAGTTAGAATTGATTGATTGAACTTTTTAGTCCCACCCAGTCTGCCATTACCACCACAGCCATGCCCACCCAATTGGCCACACCCACCCAAAGGCCACACCCACCCGGCACCTGACGATACATAAGTGGGTTTTAGGTTGCAATTTGGGCAACTCGGTCTCTAAAAGGTTCACCATCACCGCCTTAGGGAATTGAATTCCACCTCCAGGGAAATGTTTGTTTGTCCACTGGTTTAGAAGAATATTGTGCGGGACCCCAACTGAGAAAATCTACAGCTTGTTCTCTTGTATTCTGCAATATTGATATCACTAATCGCATAACTTTATTTGCAGTTGCAAATTTTAAAAAGCTAGACAACTATTTTACTTAACTTGCAAATGGTGAGGTCAATTGTTTCGGATTTGCAAGTTATATTTTATCTTTTGTTATAAAAAAATCTCATTACAAACAAAATCTAATGGAATGGAACCATGATTTGTAGCTTAGAGTTATGTATTACAGTATGGCTTAGGTGCAGCAAACCATGTTTAAAATCAACTATGGGTTTATGTGGGCCCAACTATAAGGATGATGTTTCCTGAATATGTTCTCCTTTGTTTCTGTACAGCCACCTCCACGTCTTGATTTAACAGTGAAAAAAGATAATCACCTTCTCCCCTACTACCATAATTTGCTATAAAATGGCTAAATATGTTAGATATTGTACATATACTTTTAAATCCTATCCATGGGTTCTCAACAATAAATACTTTGAGCTGCTGAAATGAGGGGGCCAGGGGAAAAATAATTTTCTACATCCATCATTTTATGAGTAAGCTTATTCTTCACCCTACTACACACTATACAGATTAAAATAACAACTTTTCCTTTCTCTAAAAAAATTTCTGTTTTATCATCCCCTTACTCCTGAGCGCACTTACCTGTGGCTGGTGATGTTGCTGGAATAGCTGCCATGGCATCACCCTTCTTCGTTAAGGAGTTTTGACTTTTAAAACTGTAAAAAAAAATTGAAGCTGTGGAAACCAAAAGAAAGAAAACCAAAAGATAATGCTGTTATCCAGGTAATGCTATGAACAGAAATTTATCAGTTCGTCCTTACTGTTGATCAGAGTGTGCAAGTGGATATTATGAACAACTTCTTCTTCTTCTTCTTCTTCTTCTTCTTCTTCTTCTTCTTCTTCTTCTTCTTCTTCTTCTTCTTCTTCTCCTTCTCCTCCTCCTCCTCCTCCTCCTCCTCCTCCTCCTCCTCCTCCTCCTCCTCCTCCTCCTCCTCCTCCTCCTCCTCCTCCTCCTCCTCCTTCTTCTTCTTCTTCTTCTTCTTCTTCTTCTTCTTCTTCTTCTTCTTCTTCTTCTTCCCTCCTCCTCCTCCCTTCTCCATATAAATTACAGACTGGTAACTTTAGTAACACTGCTTGCATTTTTAAACAAGCTTATTAAAAAGTATGCCCCATGGACTTTATTAGCTCCATGAGGTCAACTCTACAGTTTTCTTGGCAACGTTTTTCTGGCCAGTGCCTTCTTATGGTGGAGAGAGGCTGACTGTCTCAAAGTCACCCAGCTGGCTTCCATGCCTAAGGCACGACTAGAACTGTTAAGCAATAGCAGCTGAATTTCTAAACAGACTTACTAAGGAGCACACCCCAAGAAGCTGACTACTCATTAAAATTTTAAGCATTAGCAGTGCATTTTTTTTTCTGTGACTTTGACAGGTCACAGACAAAAAGGGAGGAAAGAGATTACCGGTTAAAAGCATGCACCAGCACTTCTGAACAGGGACTATAAGCAAATAGTCTGTGAAGTTCTTTTAAAATTGGCAAGTTATCAAAGCAACCAGAAATAACCGTGTCTCTTGACTACTGCATCTTGCTCTGACTGAAGCTTTTAAATTATTTTCAGAAGTAGTCTGGCATGTAATACATTTAGAGCAAGGATAATAGAACAAAGAACCCGAGGGGCTGATTATCATAAAGAGTTAATAAAGAATGGAGGAAGGAGAATTTCTAAAACAAAAATGAAAATCAAATATATCAACATGTAAAGACTCACAGATCATTAAAAAAAACCTGTGAGAAATGAGTGGTATAAAAAGAGATAAAAATGGGATCAGAGGAGAGAGCTGCCCAGTAGAAAAATTTAAGAGGCAGGACAGTTCTGAGAGAAGACCAGGAACACCACAGCAAGGAGTCATTAGTTTAGGTGAAGGCTAAAAGGTGAAAAGCTAAGAGAGGAAGATTGGGATAGATGGCAAAAAGCAGTTGACTCATAGAATGATAAGGATGACTACAATAATAATAATAATAATAATAATCCACCATCTGTTCCAAGAATTCTGCAACAGGAGGAAACAAGTGGCAGATCTACAGTATGTCCAGACTTAACATTTGGAGTGGGTTACTGGGTTAGCTCACCCATATATTCAACAGGGAAAAGGGAACTAACTACAAACGAGGATGACATGCTTTCAAAGCTAACTGCTGTTTCAGGTGCAATAAACAGGTAAAGGTGAAGGTTTCCCCTGCCACTCATGTCCAACTCTAGGGGGCAGCGCTCATCTCTGTTTCTTAGCCAAGGGAGCCAGCGTTGTCCGAAGATGCTTCCGTGGTCATGCAGCCAGCATGACTATATGCCGAACGGGCCCAGAACGCTGTTATCTTCCCACCAAATAATATCCATTTATCTACTGGCATTTGCATGCTTTCAAACTGCTTGAGCTGGAGCAAAAAAGGGAGCTCACTCTTATCATGCAGTACTTGCTTTCAAACTACCAACCTTCTGGTTAGTTATTTATTTTATTAAATTTATATACTGCCCTTCTCCCGAAGGACTCAGGGCAGTGAACAGGGCATATATAAATAGAAAATACAAAAATTAAAAAAGAGTTAAACAATTGCCCAGATAAAAACAATAGCAGTATAAAAACCCATTAAAAACCCTGACGCCCCCCATCAGGCCAGGCCAGTTTGTTCAAATAAATGGGTCTTCAGACCGCGCCGGAAGGAGCAAAGGTCCGGTGCCGTCCGGAGCTCAACCGGCAGTTGGTTCCATAAAGCCGGAGCGCCCACAGAGAAGGCCCTCCCCCTGGGGGCCACCAGTCGACATTCTCTGACCGGAGGCACCCTGAGGAGGCCCTCTCTGTGGGAACGCACAGGGCGGAGGGAAGTTGACGCCGGCAGCAGGTGGTCCCCGAGGTACTCCGGACCCATGCCATGTAAGGACTTAAAGACCATAACCAAAACCTTGAATCTCACCCGGTTAATGTCTTAAAACCGCTCGGCCAGTGGCCATACTTTCTTGGAAAAAAATAAAGGACAAACCAGGAAAAAGGGTAATTGAATATTTAGGGGGTGAGGAAACCTGAATTCTGGAGGTTTCTTTACCCCCTAAATAGAATGGATCTAGGAGCATGTGGGTTGACTATATCTGAGTTCATCCCAGACATTTAACTAGGTTACACATTTAGCCCACTGTTTGAGCTCATGCCAAACCTATACAATAAAATGCATAGGCTAGATTGGCTTTATGCGTTAAGCCATACGCACTTAGACAGTTGTGCAAATGCAACCACTGCCTAGTTCACTGTGCTGTTTGAACCCAGCCTATAATAAATGATCCAGGGAGGGCAGAAGCATGTAAGACACTACCTAGCCTAGTCTCTAGGCCTCTGCAGTGCTGTTTTGGTTCAATGGTGGTCGGATCCAGTTTGGTGGCAAGTAAAGGCAGAGAAGAGCAGCAGGGACTGTTGAAGGAGGAAGCCTCACTTACCTCCTGGTCCTGTTTCCTTTGCTCCCCAATAACTCAGATCTGCAGAGGGACCCTGTCAGGCCCCATCAAAGGCCTAGAGACTAGCCGTAGAAATGCACACAGAAGCCACACCTTCTGGTCTGGGCCTAGGAGAGAGGAGGGCAAAAAGTTAGGAACAGAAGGACTGGAAAAATTGAGCATCAGACTGCTGCTGCAAAGCCATAGGAAACACTTTGTGCTTGGTGTGTCATGAGAAGAACAAGACCACAAGACTCCACTGGAAGTACCCATCTCGTAATCCATCACAGGAAAGCTTGAAAGGGGAACTAGTTTGAAACAGCACCCTTTCGAAAGAAATTGTATGCGAAATGGAACCTGGAGTGACAAGATTAGCTGCCCTCCATTAATCATTTCTCCATATTAATTATTACTATTTCCAATTTCAAATGTTTGAAAGGCACCCCCAAATCTGAGTCGTAAAACTCATCACTTTTTAAATGATATATTAGAGAGGATGAATGTGTGTGTGCACATGGGTCATGCTCCTTCCCTTTGGAGATTTTATCCAGCGCCAATAATCACAATGAAGCCAGAATACTTTGTGATGCGTCTATTCTTCATAGTCATTTTGGCATGGAAGACCATTTTTATTTTCTGAGATATTTTAAATACAGTTTAACTTTAAACGATGCTATGCTGTAAAAAATAAATAGCTATATGCCTTTTAATACTTCATTTAAGTATTACTTAACATAATTACTTAAAATGTTCCATTTTGTTTTACATTTTAGTTGTTTGGTTCATTTTATGAAACACCACAAGAATACGATCAAGGGATGATTTAAATATACCAGTACAGTAAAAAAATGAATACAACATCCACAAGCTACTGTCTTTGTGGAAGTGATGAGGAGGTTCAAAACCATATATGAAGACTTTCTAAGAATTTCTGTAGCACTAAGAGACAAAAGTTGTATCCATAAACTGTAAGTTTCATTATGCCAGTTTAATTATGCCATTGCTGATTGTAGCTGAAGAAAGCCAGCAATGATCTTTTTATCTTCATGAAAAAGGCAGCCACTGGTTCTGTGGGTTGGATCAGTATTTAGTGCTGTTCCCTTGTTTGCTATTAAGACCACTCCTCCGTTTACTCTCCAGATTGGTAAGATTTGCCATCCCTTTTTATCTAGAGCAGGGCTTTTCAACCTTTTCACCCATTGTACCACTTTTAGGATATGGCAAAATCCGAGTACCACCAGTCGCCTAGCAAGGTGTCAAAACCTTGATGACCCCCCCCCCAAATGGTAAAAAGTGATGACGTACAGGTATTCCTCGACTTACAACAGTTCGCTTAGTGACTGTTTGAAGTTACAATGGCACTGAAAAAAGTGCCCCCCAAGCCACAGCCGAGCAAGACACCTGCCGGCCCACCCGGCGGCGCTCTTCCTCCTGTCCGAGGTTTTCATTGTTGTGAGCATTTCTCTTGAGGATTGGCAGTGGGGGTGGGGGGGAGGTGTTTGGTTTTTATTCCACCCGTCTGCTGGGTGGTTGCAGCAGGTTTTGGTCAGATCACACGACCCTGGGACACTGAATGTCATAAATATGAATCAATTGCCAAGCATCTGAATGTAAATCACAAGAGCCTGGAGATGCTGCAACATTCCAGCTGATCGGTGCTTCTTCTTGGCTCAGAAGTGCCAGGATCAGCGCCAAGCTCCAGTTGGAGCCTGGTGCTGATCCTGGTGCTTCCACTGAGCCCTGACAGCCCGAAGAAGCGCTGATCCTGGCACTTCCGCTGAGCCCTGACAGCCCTGCAGCTCCAGCCATCTCTCGCTCAGGCTTGTGCGGTGCTGCCACCGGTTCAGCTCATTCCCCTCCTCCGCTACCACTTTTCTAGGATGGTCGCATACCACCTGCCAGGTGCCAATGTACCACAGGTGGTACCCGTACCAGTGGTTGAAAAGCCCTGATCTAGAGGATGACATGGGCATTCTTCATCACCTGTGAGATTGTGCAGCCCCTGTTGTTTTATTAACTGAATGACATAGAGAACGGGTGGACATGAAACCTTGAGAAATAAATAATGCATTAAAGTCCAGTGAACAAGGAAATCTAAAAGAATCTTAAAATGGAATGAAGGATTAAGTATTAATAAAATAAAACAAAAGCAAATATTTTACAAGTTACTGTAAGGCATATAATCAAGTTGTCAAGAGAAGTTGTCCTATATGTAAACAAATCACTAGTCAATTGAATTGGCAATTCTTATTGAGAGTTGTTGAGGAAATGAATTTTGGAGAAGGATTCCTACATTCTATTAAAGCTATATATCAACAACAAATTGCACAAATTATAATTAATGGGGGGCTAACAGAGATGTTTAAAATTGAAAAAGGTACAAGACAGGGATGCCCCCTATCACCATTATTGTTTGTTTTAACATTAGAGATTTTATTATTTAAAATTCGAGAGTCCTCTATGATAAAGGGAATTAAAATAAAACAGAATGATTATAGATTGAGAGCTTTTGCTGATGACTTGGTTGTGACAGTATCTCAACCGATACAATCGGTTATAGATTTGATGGAAATTATAACTCAGTATGGTAAGGTTTCTGGGTTTAAGGTGAATAGTAATAAGACTAAGATATGATCTAAGAATATATGAGTGAAAGGGAAATGTTAATTAAATTAACAGGTTTTGAAATAGTAAAAAAGGTTAAGTATTTGGGAGTGTATATTGCAGCTTCAAATGTAAAATTATATAAGAATAATTATGAAACATTATGGTTGAAGATACAAAGGGATTTAAATAATTGGAAAAAATTACAATTATCTTTATTGGGAAGAATCGCAGTTGTTAAAATGAATGTTCTGCTGAAGTTTCTTTTTTTGTTTCAAATGATACCTATATTGAAAAAGGATGCCAACCTTGATGAATGGCAGAAGGGTATTAATAAATTTATTTGGGCAGGGAAAAAACCAAGAGTTAAATTTAAGATTTTACAAGATGCTAGGGAAAGAGGGGGACTCAAGGCGCTGAATTTGAAACTGTATTATGATGCGGTGGTCTTGACATGGGTTAGTGATTGACTTAATTTAACTAATAAGAGAATACTTCACCTTGAGGGTTGGGATTTGGTATATGGATGGCATGCATATTTGCTTTATGATAAAAAGGTGGATAGGGCTTTTAAATCTCATATTCTTAGAAGTGCCTTGTTACATGTCTGGAAAAAGTATTAGTATAAGTTAAATTATAAAATACCAATTTGGGGAATTCCTGGACACGCGATAGAAGGTGTATCTATGGGAGTGAGTTTGGATATGTTTTCCTATAAGGAATTACTTAGATTGGAAGGGAATGATTGGCAACTTAAATCATTAGATGAGTTAAGACAAGAAAACATAAGTTACTCTTGGTTTCAATATACCCAATTGAAAGCTAGGTGGAAGTTGGATCAGAAGGTTGGCATCACAATTACAGATGAAAATTTAGTAAAACAAATTAGAGATTTAAATTGTGCACATATAAAGAGGATATATAATGTTTTAATTGAATTGGATTCAGAAACAGAATTAGTTAAAGATTGTATGATAAAGTGGGCACAAAATATCCAGGAACCACCTCCATTGGATACTTGGGAGGTAATTTGGGTTAGAAATGTTAAATTTACTCAGGCTCAAAATTTAAGAGAAAATTTTTATAAAATGTTTTATAGATGGCATCTGGATCCCAAAAAGTTGTCTAACATGTATCCTAACTTACAGTCTAAATGCTGGAGATGTGGTAGTTTAGAAGCCACCTATTTGCATATGTGATGGACTTGCAGAAATATAAAAGCTTTTTGGGTTAAAATTTGGTGGAACATTCAAAAGATTTTTAAGAGAAAGATAAAGTTCTCTCTGCAATTGTTTTTATTGGGCATTGTTGTAGATTGTGATGTTAAAGAAACCAACTTGATGTTGAATTTGATACCAGCAGCACGGTTACTGGTGGGACAATACTGGAAGAAGGATAGTTTGCCTACCATAGAAGAATGGGTGTTTAAAGTATTGAATCTTGCAGAAATGTCTGCTTATTTGAAGGATCATTCACAAGAAAGATATATTTCAGTTTGGAGGAGATGGATAGATTATATTCAGAATAAATATGGGACTAAAAAGTTCCATTTAGCTTATGAGTAGATTTTAGAGGGATATTGTTATTAATTTTAGTGTTAGTACTTTGTATGTATCTATGTTAAAGGGGAGTTAAAGCACATTATCAATTTGGTTAATTTTATATTATGGATAATTTTTAGTTAGAATATGATTATTATATCTATAACCTTGTATTTAGCTCTGGGAAGCGGGGGGGAGGGGGGTGGTTTGGGGTGGGTGGGTTTTGGGGATATGTATTGTAAAATTTTTTTTTGTAAAACTCTTTAATAAAAAAACCAAAAACAAATCACTAGTCTACAAGGACAGGTTATTGATCTAGGGTCTGTAATCTGTGGTCTTCAGGCAGAAATTAGATGTCCAGTTCAGCCCTTCTACCCTATTGAGCCTCCGTGCTATCAGCCCCCTCTACCACAAAGATCCTGCAGGAGAAGGGCAGTGTGGACAACCGTGGGATCTGGCAGGGTGAGATCTGTGAACCATAAACACAAAGCTTTCACTGTGTCCCTGCACAACAGATACAGTGTCCTTTCTGACCTTAATAGGGACATTAAGGAGACAGGTAAAGGTATCTGTGATAATAACTCAAATAAGCAGGGGATCGTGGTCCAAGATGAAAAACTTGTTTTCGACAGGAAGAAGTGAGAATCTGGTATTACACACCAGTCATGCAAGAATAGAAAGACATCCCAAAAGAGAAGCCACCTTCTGGTTGGTGATTCAATTATAAGGGATGTAAATTTAGGAAAGGACACAGAGGGTTCGAAAGACGTCAGGTGTCTTCCAGGTGCTACTGCCAGTAGGGACAAGAAGCGTATTTCTAAAATAATCAAGAATGCTAGCAAGGACTGTGATGTGTGATGTGGAGGCTATTGTACATCTTGGCACTAACGATCTGTCCCAAAAAGATGTACTCTCTGTGCAGAATGATTTCTAGAGCTAGGGGCAAGAACTTAGCAGAATAGGCTGTAGGATTACTTTTTCAGACGTTTTACCAGTGTATAAGGAGCAAAATGGAAAAGGCCAGCGTATAGCAGAATTTAATATGTGGCTAAAGGAGTGGTGTAAAGGAGAAGGCTTTGGTTATATTAGTCACGATGTCTGTAGCTGTTCCAATGGAAAAATGTACAAAAGAGATGGTCTGCATCCATCCAAGAAAGGGACTGAGTTACTTGGCAATAAATTCACAGCTTTTCTGGAGGAACATTTAAACTAAACAACGGGGACAGTGAGTTAATTGATATAGAACATCACTTTCCCCGGCAATCTAAGAAAATAGGGGAAGTCAGGCACCACACAAGTTATGTAGCAAGTTAACACAGGGTCAGTCATAAAGGACTCAAATGTCTATACACCAATGCACAGAGTATGAACAGTAAGCAGGGTGAACTAGAAATTCAGGTAAATGAGGGCGGATATGATATTGTTGCCATTACGGAAACATGTTGGGATGAAACCCACAAATGGAACACACAGCTAGAGGGATTTAAACTATTTAAAAGAAACAGACTAAACAAAAGAGGAGTTGGAGTTGCTCTCTATATAAGAAATAACTTTATTTCTACAGAAATAGAGCACAACAGTGATGAAAACTGTAAACTTGAATGCATTTCGGTCAATATAAAAGGGGGGAAAATGACATTGCCATAGGTGTATACTATAGGCCGCCCAACCAAGCAGAGGAAATAGATGAACTTTTTGCTAGTCAGCTAACTAAGGTATGTAGGAAGCACATCACAATACTAATGGGGGACTTTAATTATCCTGATATCAACTGGGAGACAAACTCTGCACCAAGTGGAAGATCAAACAGATTCCTGACAAACCTAGCAGACAACTTTCTCTCCCAAAAAGTAGAGAAGGGAACTAGGGGATTAGCCATATTGGATTTAATTCTCACTAACAGAGATGAAATGATAGAAAGTGTCAAAGCCACAGGAACCTTGGGGGAAAGTGATCATGCAATATTGGAATTCAACATTCTGGAAGCACAAGCAATAGAACACAGCCAAACTAGAGTCTTGGACTTTAACAGAGCTAATTTCAATAAACCTAGAGCAGGGGTGTCAAACTCAATTTTATTGAGGGCCGAATCAGCATTGTGGTTGCCCTCAGGGGGCCAGGTGGGTATTGCCAGGGTGGGTGTGGCCTACTGGGTGGGCGTGGCTAGAGTGCATATGGCCTACTGGGTAGGCATGGCCAGCTCTACATCGTTCGCATCAAGGGTGCCTATGGGGGCCTGGGCAGGAGTGGGACAGATCTGAGGGTCTCTGGCAGAAGGAAGGTCTCTGGGCCAGGGCCAAGGCAGTGGGGGCCGTTCCCTCACTGTTTCCAGGATGGCTTCGCGGGCCACATGAAACCACTTCGCGGGCCGGATCCGGCCCCCGGGCCTTGTGTTTGACATGTCTGACTTAGAGAGACCTTGGGAAGAATTCCATGGATGAAAATCCTAAAGGGGAAAACAACTCAAGAAGCTTGGGAAATTTTGAAAAGTGAGATAATAAAGGCCCAGTCTAGCACAATACCAACAAAGAAGAAAAATAACAGCTTTCAAAAGAAACCAGCATGGCTGCATAAAGAACTCTCTGATAAACTGAAAGATAAAAAGGACAAGTATAAGAAGTGGAAAGAGGGGCACATAACTAAGGCAGAATATCAGCAAACAGCCCGTGCCTGCAAAGATGAAGTGAGGGAAGCTAAGGCTCAAAATGAACTAAGGCTTGAGACCAAAGTCAAAAATAACAAAGAATGCTTCTTTCAACATATAAGAAACAAGAAAAAAGTTAAGGAAATGATTGGTCCATTAGTGGGGGAAAGTGGCAAGAAAGTGACAAGCAACAGGGAGAAAGCAGAACTATTTAACTCATTTTTTGCATCTGTCTTTACACAAAGGGAAAAAACAGTCCAACCTACCAAAACCAGTGCCATAAAAAACAGAATAGAAACGCAAGTTAAGATAGGCAAGAAAATGGTAAGTGAGCACCTGTCCAGCCTAGACGAGTTCAAATCACCAGGACCAGATGGATTATACCCCAAAGTTCTGAAGGAACTGGCAGACGTGATCTCAGAACCACTGAACTATATTTTTCAAAGATCCTGGAGCACTGGGGAATTACCAGAGGACTGGAAGAGAGCTGATGTAGTTCCCATCTTCAAAAAAGGGAAAAAATAGATCCAGGAAACTACAAACCTATCAGCCTGACCTCAATACCTGGGAAGATTCTGGAAAAGATAATGAAACAACAAATCAGTGAACACCTTGATGCAAACAAAGTCATCACTAAAAGTCAACATGGGTTTGTCAAAAACAGATCATGCCAGACAAATCTTATTGCATTCTTTGACCAAGTGACAAAATTAGTGATACCATGGTGCCATCATGGTATCTGAACTTACCAGTGTATATTATGCTTATTCAATCTTCAGGCCCTTCTTTCCAAACTCAGGACATTACTAGTTGCTTTTTGCATGCAAGATTGTCATCTTTGAGCCATCTTTAAGTTATACTATTGCAAATACAACCCCTCTCACTTAGTAAATTACACTCTGGTCTGAGAAAAACTGCAGTGCAAATTTAAACTCCTTATTCATTTTTGTTTATATATTAATTTCCCTTTATTCTTATCCTTATATTTAACCTAAAGTGATGCCCTTAGCATTCCTCAAAACAATTCTCATTGGTGTAGTTTTAAGCTGTACAATCATGTAACTGGACAGCGTGCAATTATATAACAATACGCTTTGAAAAGCAGACTAACAGGCAGTTATTACTAAATAGAGTGCTGGATAAGTTATTGGGCAATGCCAAAAAATGGATACTGAAAAAAAGAACAAAATACAAAATGTAAATGTGTGGGGATGGTGAAAGTGGGGGTGATTTTAGGGACAGAAAAATATGAAAAGTAGATATTGTTATATTTCTTGCATTTTCTGACATACTATTTCTTTCTTCTTTTCTGCATAATGCTGCTTACCCCAAAAAGTAATAACATGATAGGTATGTATATTTATTCAATATCACAGTAGTCCAAGTCTATGCCCCAACCACCGGTGCTGAAGAGGATGAAATTGACCGGTTCTATGAAGCCCTACAGCACCTTATAGAACTAACACCCAAAAATGATGTCCTTATCGTCATGGGGATTGGAATGCTAAAGTAGGAAGCCAAAAGATAACTGGAATAACAGGCAAGTTTGGCCTTGGAGTACAAAATGAAGCAGGGCACAAGCTGATAGAATTTTGTCAAGAGAATACGATGGTCATAGCAAACACTCTTTTCCAACAACCCAAGAGACGGCTTTACACATGGACATCACCAGACGGTCAACACAGAAATCAGATTGACTATATGCTCTGCAGCCAAAGATGGAGAAGCTCTATACAGTCAGTAAAAACAAGACCAGGAGCTGACTGTGGCTCAGACCATGAACTTCTTGTTGCAAAGTTTAGGCTTAAATTAAAGAAAGTAGGAAAAAGCACTAGGCCACTCAAGTATGAATTAAATCATATCCCTGTTCAATATACAGTAGAGGTGACAAATAGATTTAAGGAATTAGATCTGATAGACAGAGTGCCTGAAGAACCATGGACAGAGGTTCGCAACATTGTACAACAGGTAGCAACCAAAACCATCCCAAAGAAAAAGAAATGCAAGAAAGCAAAATGGCTGTCTGAGGAAGCTTTGCAAATAGCTGAGGAAAGGAGGGAAGCGAAAGGCAAGGGAGAAAAAGAAAGATATGCCCAATTAAATGCAGAATTCCAAAGAATAGCTAGAAGAGATAAGAATGCCTTCTTAAATGAACAATGCAAAGAAATAGAAGAAAACAATAGAATAGGGAGGACCAGAGATCTTTTCAAGAAAATTGGAGAAATGAAAGGAACGTTTCATGCAAAAATGGGCATGATAAAGGACCAAAATGGCAGGGACCTAACAGAGGCAGAAGAGATTAAGAAGAGGTGGCAAAATTACACAGAAGAACTATACAAGAATGAGCTTAACGTCCCTGACAATCACAATGAGGTGGCCACTGACCTCGAGCCAGACATCCTAGAATGTGAAGTGAAGTGGGCCTTAGAAAAGCTGAGCAACAACAAAGCTAGTGGAGGTGACAGTATTCCAGCTGAGCTATTCAAAATCTTAAAAGACGATGCAGTAAAAGTGCTACACTCAATTTGCCAGCAAATTTGGAAAACTCAACAGTGGCCATAGGATTGGAAAAGATCAGTTTACATTCCAATTCCAAAGAAAGGCAGTGCCAAAGAATGTTCAAACTATCGCACCATTGCACTCATTTCTCATGCTAGTAAAGTTATGCTTAAAATTCTACAAGCTAGACTCCAGCAGTATGTGGATCGAGAACTACCAGAAGTACAGGCAGGATTTCGAAGAGGCAGAGGAACTAGAGATCAAATTGCTAACATACGCTGGATCATGGAGAAAGCTAGAGAGTTCCAGAAAAACATCTACTTCTGCTTCATTGACTATGCTAAAGCCTTTGATTGTGTGGATCATAACAAACTGTGGCAAGTCCTTAAAGAGATGGGCATACCAGACCATCTTATTTGTCTCTTGAGAAACCTATATGCGGGCCAAGAAGCAACAGTGAGAACTGGACACGGAACCACTGATTGGTTCAAAATTGGGAAAGGAGTCCGGCAAGGCTGTATACTGTCGCCTTGCCTATTTAACTTATATGCAGAGCACATCATGAGAAGGGCAGGGCTAGATGAATCAAAAGTTGGAATTAAGATTGCAGGAAGAAACATCAACAACCTAAGATATGCAGATGATACCACTCTAATGGCAGAAAGTGAAGAGGAACTAAAGAGCCTCTTGTTGCGAGTGAAGAAGGAGAGTGCAAAACTTGGGTTGAAACTAAACATTAAGAAAACCAAGATCATGGCATCAGGCCCTCTCAATTCCTGGCAAATAGATGGGGAAGAAATGGAGGTAGTGACAGATTTTATTTTCCTGGGCTCCAAGATCACTGCAGATGGGGACTGTAGCCAAGAAATTAAAAGACGCTTGCTCCTTGGGAGGAAAGCCATGGCAAATCTAGACAGCACACTAAAAAGCAGAGACATCACCCTGTCAACAAAAGTGCGTATAGTCAAGGCTATGGTCTTCCCAGTTGCAATGTATGGCAGTGAAAGCTGGACCATAAGAAATGCTGAGCGCCAAAGAATTGAGGCCTTTGAACTCTGGTGCTGGAGAAGACTCCTGCGAGTCCCTTGGACTGCAAGGCGATCAAACCGGTCAGTCCTAGAGGAGATCAACCCTGACTGCTCTTTAGAAGGCCAGATCCTGAAGCTAAAACTCAAATACTTTGGCCACCTAATGAGAAGGAAGGACTCACTGGAAAAGAGCCTAATGCTGGGAAAGATTGAGGGCAATAGAAGAAGGGGACGACAGAGAAGGAGGTGGCTGGATGGAGTCACTGAAGCAGTAGGTGTGAGCTTAAATGGACTCCAGAAGATGGTAGAGGACAGGAAGGCCTGGAGGAACATTGTCCATAGGGTCGCGATGGGTCGGACACGACTTCGCAACTAACAGCAACAGCAATGTATATTTATATGCAGTTAATTTGGATATATAGTTTGGGAAATAAATGTGTTCTCTGTGTGGCATTAAGCCACCCCTAGGTAGAGTTGCACGTCTTTTGAGGAATTAGAGATACTATTGTACAGTCCTATTGGATTTCAGACTGTCTGGAAAAAATATGTCACATATTTTATCAATGAAGAACAATATGCCAGCTGCCATTCCCTTTGGGCTGCTGGATTACAGACATCTGGAGTAGCTCTGCTACTCAAAGGTTGATGCTACTAAGTGTTCTTACCACCATTCTGTATTAAGAACAGAAAAACACGGAAGACAAATTATGTTTGGAAACAGTCACCCTCCCACCCTGCCTATCTTTCTTTGTGATGGTGATTGTGAAATTATAGTTTAATCTAGAAGCAGAGCAATCTGCCACTCCCAGAGCTAGGACAAGGTTCTGCTACTCAAGACTAGATGAGACTGTACTCCCTATATGTTGTGTTCGGCGCTGCGACAGATGACCTGGAGACTGGTATGGGGTTATTCTGTTTATTCCCATACATGTGGCCGAACTGACCTCGCATGCCCCAGTAACCCTTATATGTCCGGCAACTGCCGGACGCTAGCCAACCCCCTGGCTGCAATCTCCCGCCTTGCCTCAGACACCCAACCTGGTGTCCAGGAATTCCCGCCGGCCGGATTAGCCAATCACAAGGCTGGACAGGTGCATACAGAACACCCCTTCCCCCCCAATTGTGAATTAATCTATACCCTGTTTGTCTTACTCCCCTGATTCATTTCCTTACATAATCCCTTAGGTCTGTGTTCTCTGGCAGGGTATCTCCCTGGTGGACTGTCAGGCCTAGTCTCCCTCCCCTGGACTGGCCTTGTTGGCCCTGGCTGCTCCCCCATCTGCAGGTGACCCGCTGGCTGTGAGGTTCCTGTGAGATCTCTTGGCACTGTCTCTGTGACTGGCTCTGGGGGCTCTGGCCCCCTTGTTGTAGTCCTTGGTGCTCCGGCCTCTGTTGGCCCGGCACTGCCCATTGAGTTAGGTCGAGGTGATGTAGTTGGAAGTGGGAGTGGTTCGTAGTGTGTGTAACTTTGCTGTTGCTGAATCTCTCTGGATGCCGATGCGGTATTCTCTGGGGCCCTTTTCCTGAGTTGGTCAATGTATCTCCTGACCTGGCGTTCCCCTTCCCCCTCTATGATGTAAGATAGTGGCCCCAGCTTGTCTACAACCACTCCCTGTGTCCACTTGTCCCCTTGGCCGTAGTTCCTGGCCCACACTAAATCTCCAATGTTCAATGATCTGGCTGTGCAGTCCTGTTCTGATTCAGCTGTTACCCTATCTGAGTGGAGCCTATCTAATTTGGTTGTCAGTCTCCTGCCCCACTTCATTTCTTCTGGGCTTTTTCCCGTTGCCATGCACGGTGTTGTGTGTTGTGCCAGCAAAAACTGAGCCAATCGTTGGTGCCAGTCCCCTACAATAATCCTGCACAGTGCATCCTTGGTTGATCTCACGTTCCTCTCTGCTAATCCATTGCTGGAGGGATGGAAGGGTGCTGATGCTGCATGCCTAATCCAGTTGGCCTTGAGGAAGTTCTGAAATTCAGCAGAGGTGAATTGAGGGCCATTGTCAGATACAATTACGTCAGGTAACCGATGAGTGGCAAAGAGTCCCCTCAGGACCTGTATTGTCTTTGCTGACGTCATGCTCTTAACAGGCACCACCTCTAACCACCGGAAATAGCTGTCAACCACTACTAAGAATGTCTGACCCTGGAAAGGCCCTGCGTAATCTATGTGTATTCGGGACCAGGGGTTGTGTGTTGCCTCCCACCTGTGTACTGGTGCGTGGGCTTGTTCTGGCCTTGACCTCTGGCATTGGTAGCACCCTGCTACCCTCTCCTCAATAGCCTTGTCTAATCCTGGCCACCAGAGGTAGCTCCTGGCCAGGGCTTTCATGCGCACTATTCCCTGGTGCCCTTCGTGTAGTTCACAGACGACCTTCTCTCTTAATTTCTCTGGCACTATCACCCTGTTTCCCCATAATAGGCAACCTAAGTGTGATGACATCTCGTCCCTTCTCCTGAAATACGGCTGGAATTGTGGTCCTGGGTTTTCCCTTTTCCACCCCCCTTGGACCCATGATGCTACTCTGCTTAGTACTGGATCCTTGCTGGTGGTGTTGGCGATGTCTTTGGCTGTTAGAGGGCATTCTGGGAGTTCCTGTATTGTGAGAATTTGTCCCACGGGTGCTGGGTCTGTGTCTGTGTCTGGTAGAGGTAGCCTGCTTAATGCATCCGTGTGGCCCATTTCTTTCCCAGGTCTGTATTTGATGGAGAACGTATATGCTGATAGGAATATTGACCATCTCAGCATCCTTGGGGACATTATTTGTGGGGTTTGTCTGTCAGTTGTGAATAGTCCTAAGAGTGGTTTGTGGTCAGTGAATATTGTGAAATTCCTACCATATAGATAATCGTGGAATTTCTTTACACCTGCCACGATTGCTAACGCCTCTTTGTCAATTTGTGCGTAATTCCGCTCTGCCTTGGTCAGGGTTCTAGAGTAATATGCTATGGGTCTTTGTTCCTCCTCACTATCCAGATGGCTGATCACCGCCCCCACGCCATATGGTGATGCATCGCATGCTAAGCATATTGGCTCTCCCTCAATAAAATGGGTGACTGTGGACCTACTGGATAGTATCTCCTTCAGTGTTTGAAAGTTTCTTTTGTGTTGTTCCTGCCACTGCCAGGTGGCTTTTTTGTCAAGTAGCCTGTGCAGTGGTTCTGCTATGGCAGCTTTGCGTGGTAAGAATGTATGATAGAAATTTATGAGTCCCAAAAATGCTTGTAACTCTGCCTTCGTTTTGGGTGCTGGGGCTGATTTGATTGCTTTTATTTTGTCCTCTGTTGGATGTATGCCTTGAGCATCAATCCTGTACCCTAAAAACTCAGTGGATGTTACTCCAATAGAGCATTTCTCCTTTTTTAATTTAAGCCCTGCAGCTCTAAATCTCCCCAGTACCCTTTCCAACCGCTCAGCTAGGACTCCCTCAGTTTTCCCTGCTATCAGTACATCATCAAAGTAAGGGCACACCCCAGGTATACCTTTCAAGGTCCTCTCCATCACTTCTTGGAAGATGCCTGGGGCTGCTGCTATGCCAAATTGCAATCTGTTGACTCGGAGCACCCCCTTGTGGGTAACTATCGTTTGTGCATCCGCTGCTTCCCTGGAAACTGTTAATTGCAAATACACCTGCGCCAAATCGAGTTTAGCAAAGATGGCGCCGTTCTGGATAGTTGCGATGACCTGCTTCACTGTCGGAACTGGGTAAGCATGCTGATTTAAAGCTCGGTTTAGTGTCGCTTTATAGTCGGCACATATCCTCACGTCCCCATTGGGTTTGAGAGGGGTGACGATGGGTGTCTCCCAGGGTCCCCCTTCTACCGGTTCCAGCACTCCTTGGCCCACTAACTTGTCTAACTCGGATTCTATTTTTTGTTTAAGGGCAAAGGGGACTCTCCTAGCCTTAATCCTTATGGGGTTTACTGAGGGGTCTAATTTAAAGTTAATGGGTGGCCCCCTGTACTTCCCCAATGTCCCATCGAAGACGTCTGCATAGCTATTGCAGACGGATTCTAGGGTTCGGTGCTGTACCGTATTATTTCCCCCGACCCAGATACCTAATGGTCTGAACCATTTGAGACCGATTAAACTGGTTCTCTGTCCCTCTGTGACTAGAAGTTCTAGTGGCCCCTTAAACCTCTTAAAACAGACGTCGATGGTGACTCTTCCCTTCACTTTAATGGGTGTCCTTTGGAAATCTGCTAGTTGTATGTGTGTGTGTTTAATGGGTACCCGACGCCCGCTTCTGGCCTCGATGATGCCAACGTTTCCCCCGAGACTATGGACACCGCTGCCCCCGAATCTACCTCCATTCTGCAGGGAATGCCCTGCAGATGGACCTCAATTTTTAATTTGGGGCTCAGCACCTGGTTGATGGCCTCAACCTTTCCCCGGTTAGGGTTCCGTGCCTGTGGCCTGTGGGTCTCTTTGCCACTTTTGCAGAGGGTTACTTTACCTGTGGCCCAGACGTCGATGTAGTGGAGGTTTTCCCGAGGTTTGCCTCTGCAGATTATTTGAATGTGGCTGGTTTTCCCGCACTTCCAGCATTTCGCGTTCCTGAACCTGCAGCTAGCGCGGGGATGATTTCCCCCACAGCTTCCACATTTGGATTCTGGGTCCCTTTGTCTGTTCTTGGCCTCCCTCAGTGATTTGGGTTGTTGAGACAATGGTGGTCTTCTGGGTCGGTCAGCGTCATCTGATCGGCTTGCTCTCGCGGTGGTCTTCCCGAATCACCGGGTGATCTCGTCAATGTCCATCTCCCATGGGTAGTCCTCCACCCCACCGTCCACAAGGCACTCTTGGTGGATGGATCCGGCCGCGCCATTGCTGTTGTGGGGGGGGGGGTGTCGCGCTGCCCGGTGGCTTCGTACGTCAGCAGTTCGTCCAGGACTTCTTGTAAGTTTCCTGTGGGCTTTGCAATGATTCTGTTCTGCAGTTGCTCATCACGTAGCCCTAGGACCACTCTGTCCCTGATTCGCACTTCCAGGTTATTGTACTTGCAACGGAGTGCGGCTTCCCTCACTGCTGCCACGAACTCCGTTATGGATTCCCCTGGTTTCTGGTTCCTTTTCTCGAAGATTCTCCTCCAGAAAAGTTCCAATCGTTTTGGGGTGAAATGTTCTCTGAGCTTCGCCAAGAGGTCGGCATACGACACGCTGGCGACTGCTGCTGGCTGGCACAATCCCACGGCGACCCGGTAAACCAGTGTACCGCTGATTGTCAGCAATGCGGCAGCCTTCTTTCGGTCATCGGTTATTCCGTTCACTAGCATGTACCCTTCAACTTGGCCGACGTACTCCTCCCAGTCTTCTGGGTGTCTTGGGTCGAATTCTCTCACTGAGCCGACCTGTGCCATTCTTGCTTCCCCGTCCGCGAATCTGTGCCACTGGGCTGAAGACTTGTGCTGCTGACAGCTCTTTGAATTTCCCGCTCCACGCGCTTTTCCGCTCACGCGTCCTTTTCTCCGCTGTTCTGCCGCAATCCCACCTTCGTCACCACTGTTGTGTTCAGTGCTGCGACAGATGACTCGGAGACTGGTATGGGGTTATTCTGTTTATTCCCATAAACGTGGCCGAACTGACCTCGCATGCCCCGGTAACCCTTATATGTCCGGCAACTGCCGGACGCTAGCCAACCCCCTGGCTGCAATCTCCCGCCTTGCCCCAGACACCCAACCCGGTGTCCAGGAATTCCCGCCGGCCGGATTAGCCAATCACGAGGCTGGACAGGTGCATACAGAACACTATAAGTCCTACCAATGTCCCCTCCTGTTAAGCTTCTGGACCAGTCACCTTTTGAATATCATTCTTGGGATATCCTGTGTAGGCAATTGGTAAGAAAACAAGAGAGAGATATTTTGGTATAATGTTTAATGCACCAGGCTGGAAACCAGGAGATCATGAATTCGTCTCTCTATCAGTCCTAGGAAAGAGGCAGTGGCAAGTCACTTCTGAAATCTTGCCAAGAAAACTGCAGGGACTTATCTAGGTAATTGCCAGGAGTCAACACTGACTGAAGGCACACACACTCAAAAAACAAAAAACAAAAACAAGGCAGTCTGGAGAGCTTTGTGTCTTAAGAGACAACAAGCATGCTGCTCCAGTTGTAAATTAAGATGCAAGGGATGGTCCCTTGACCTCAATTTAATAACACATCCCAGTCTATCTCTTGAAACAGCTCCTTCTTTTCACTAAATTTTGAGTTTCCCCTGCTTTGTTATCCCTACACTAGATTAACATGAGGTGTTTACTGTTCATTGGAAATTCTAACTGACCTACCAAGCAGCTTCCCAAATGCCAACAGGAACAGAAAATATGAACACATAGCATCCCTTTGTGTCCACAGTACTGTTTACCAATTTGGATTTGTCTGTTTCAAAGTACTAATTATGGTTTGCGGACTTAATTCTTTCTGAGATCCTTGCAGACAAATGACTCCAACTGTTGTGTACTGGGTTCGTTGTGCAGGAATGAAGACGAGGCGAGTGAGTTCAGCAAACATCATGGTTGATTGCTTGCAGGATCTGAACTGGAGAACAGGGCTGCAGATGCAGCAATTTATACCCTGGCCCCCAGGCGGCGGCCAATAGGTTTGAAGCAACCTATTGCCGTCCTAGGGCAACCAATAGCAGTGCTGGAGACGGGTTGTCTGAGGAGCTGGGAGCCATTAGGTAGCTTCCCTGCTCAAACAGCCTTCCAGCAATTACCACGTGGTGTTCTCTTAACAAAGCAAGCCCAATACATTACACCAACTATTACCTCATCTCACAACTAGCGTATTCCATCTTTTGTTCTTTCACACATTGTGTGTGTGAGAGCATATGTTGAGAGGGGGAAAAGATAGAAAAGTCAGTGTGGAAATACAGAACATTACACATGGAAGATGATCATTTTTTGCGTGTGTGGAATTTCATCGTCCGAGTAGAGCCATTATAGAATAAAAGCCTTCTCTGAAGCACCATAGGTTAACAAAAGAATCATCCATCCATCTAAACACTTTAGTCATTACTTATAAGATTTATATTCCACCTTTGATTCAGAAGTTCCAAATTGCATGCGAAGCACTCCCATATTTTAAGACCTTTAGGTCACTGTCAAGGTATGTGGTAATGCTGGTTGGGAGGAAAAGCAACAGAGTTTTCTGAATTGTGGGAGTACCTTTGTGTGATTTTGTTTTTATGAGTTTGGTCCAAGACCTTCAAGAAAGTTTATAAAACAGATTTTTAAAGCTGGCCTTTCCCTCACATGTATCTCTTCCAAAACTTCAAGCCTGGTTTGAATTATTGAATTCCATTGATGAGGATGAGGATGATTTTGTTATATGCTTGTTTCCAAATGTTGGTTTTGAACTACTGCATGAACCCAGATTCTGCATGGACAAATAGCACAATCCACTGAGAAAAATTTGAACAGCATTATTTGACTAGTTCAGTAAATCACTGATATATGCAAACCACATGTATTCATCTGAACGTTTTCCATTTTTTGGGGGGGGGGCAATTCTGGTAGCCTTAACACAATTTTGAAAAAACCCAAACTAATGAAATATATGTTTATTGCAGCATTTGGTTTTTCTGCTTAAGTTGTCCAGGAGTGAAATATGAAAGATATTAATAATTACAAAAGAACAGGAAACTACCCTATTAGCCAAGGAAAGCAAGCACCATCTGCAGTGTAAAAATTGCTCCCTATCTACTGCTCTCTAGCCAGATGTGCAAAGTGGTGGCATATATGTCAGCTAAACATCTTATCAAGGGGCCTGTTGTGTAGATGAGCAGATTTGCTCATTGGTTCCTTGTTATTTTTTTTTAATAGAGCTAGGAACGTTGCACCCTTTACCACTGAGTATCATGGCTATATCAATTAATTACAACTAACTAATAAATTGTCTCCTTTCCTCTCCAAAATACTTATCACTTCTTATTCCTCTTCCTTTGTTTCCAATTGTTCTCTCAAAGTAGTTTTTGAAGAAAAGGATTTTTTAAAAAAATATGTTGGTGGATAGGAAGACAATGTTGCAACTGCATCTTAGAAAATTGTGCATATATAGTAGCATGGTTACTAGTAAGGAGTGCAGGATTTCAGTTCTGGAGATACAATGCTATAAGCTTGAGAAAAATTTTTCCCCCTGCATCCATGATATCATATACTTGCATAATTGATCAGCACTCTTTTATCACTCAACTGGAGATGGAGGGATTGGTCTAAAATGACCGATGATGTAGTAGTAGTAGTAGTAGTAGTAGTAGTAGTAGTAGTAGTAATAATAATAATAATAATAATAATAATAATAATAATAATAATAATAATAATAAAGTTGGAAGGGACCTTGGAGGTCATCTAGTCCAACCCCCTGCTCAGGCAGGAAACCCTATACGATTTTGGATAAATGGCTGTCCAGTCTCTTCTTAAAAACTTCCAGTGTTAGACCATTCACTGCTTCTGGAGGCAGGTTGTTCCACTGATTAATTGTTCTGTCAGGAAGTTTCTCCTTAGTTCTAGGTTGCTTCTCTCCTTGTTTAGTTTCCATCCACTGCTTCTTGTCCTGCCTTTGGGCACTTTGGAGAATAGCTTGACTCCCTCTTATTTGTGGAAGCCCCTGAGATATTGGAACACTGCTATTATGTTTCCCCCTCGTCCTTATCTTCATTAAACTAGACATACCCAATTCCAGCAGCCGTTCCTTATATGTTTTAGTCTCCAGTCCCCTAATCATCTTTGTTGCTCTTCTCTGTACAGAGTCTGAACATCTTTTTTACATTATGGTGACCAAAACTGCATGCAGTATTCCAAGTGTGCTGCATATTAAAAATATCCTCACATATCTAGGTTGTTTTTTAAGCAAAAGTGAAATCAGTTCCATAGTATGAAACATTCTTAGTAATTCTTCTTACATTTCCAACTTCTTATTTATATTTCTCATTAATTCATGAAATAAAAATGATCCCCATTGATGAATGCCAGATTTGAAAATTATGCAATTATAAATATTGAATTTGATAGCAAAGGACTAAATCACTTGATTTGTTTTTATATTCCCCTATCACTACCCCACCATATCAAAAAGCAATTAGAACAAAAGAGAAAAGTTTTGCATCAATGCCTTCACCTTTGCAGGTTTCAAAGCTTTATGTTCACCCGCTTTTCATCAAAAGTATATGGCAACATTTAAGAAACATTAAGTGACCTTATGGGAATCTCAGTAAAAAAAACAACAACACTGCAGACAAGAACAAGATTGGGGATGGTGGATAACCAGCACACTGTATGAAGCCAGTGATGCATGTATTTTACATTCCTGTTAGTGTGCCGGAGAGCATGCTCGGGAACAGCACTAGTTCAATTTATGTGTAAACATAATTCAGAGCATTTACATTAACCCAGATGCAGAAATAATTTTATTTTCTATTAATCCTGGGGCTAAATTGTTCCCTAATCAGTTCTTACCTGATTGGAGCAATCCCGGATGGTGGGAAAATAATATTGGCTTGACAAATTTGTTGAATTTCTTGCCCGGCTCCAGCTAGCATGGATATTTCTTCTCACTCTAGTTTCTTCCTGTAGCTGCTTCCTAGCTTTCTAGTGAGTAGGCTAAGGCGTTCCCCTGCCCATCTCACCTTTCCAGTTTCACTACCTTGATAATAAACAGCCAAGTCATCAGAGTGCTTATTCCTTAACTCTTTGTAATGCCGATGAGAGAGACAAGGCCCATAATGTTCTTACGTCACTTACTAATAATGCCGGACAGTTTGGTTCAGCCGGAGCCACTTTATTCAAAGCTGTTGAGGTGGCCAAAATTAAAGATGGGGGTGCGGGGGGGGGAAGGATAGAAGATTCCTGCAAGCCAGAACAGCTTATGTAGCCCCAAACCACCATTTTTTCTGGAGTTATGTCATTTGTGATCAGCAGGACATACAAAGTAGTGAGCTGCTAGTGTTTTGGGGACCGTTCAGCAGCTCTGCACAGAAAATGCTTCTCAATGTTAATAATAATAATAATAATAATAATAATAATAATAATAATAATAATAATAATAATAGTAATAATAATAATAATAATAATAATAATAATAATAATAAAGTTGGAAGGTACCTTGGAGGTCATCTAGTCCAACCCCCTGCTCAGGCAGGAAACCCTATACCATTTCAGGCAAATGGCTGTCCAGTCTCCTCTTAAAAACTTCCAGTGTTGGAGCATTCACAGCTTCTGGAGGCAGGTTGTTCCACTGGTTAATTGTTCTAACTGTTAGGAAGTTTCTCCTTAGTTCTAGGTTGATTCTCTCCTTGACTAGTTTCCATCCATTGCTTCTTGTCCTGCCTTCAGGTGCTTTGGAGAATAGCTTGACTCCCTCTTCTTTGTGGCAGCCCCTGAGATATTGGAACACTGCTATCATGTCCCCCCTCATCCTTCTCTTTATTAAACTACACATACCCAATTCCAGCAACCGTTCCCTATATTTTTTAGCCTCCAGTCCCCCAATCATCTTTGTTGCCCTTCTCTTTACCCTTTCTAGAGTCTCAACATCTTTTTTACATCGTGGTGACCAAAACTGGATGCAGTATTCCAGGTGTGGCCTTACTAAGGCATTGTAAAGTGCTATTAGTTCTTCACGTGATCTTGATTCTATCCCTCTGTTAATGCAGCCTAGCACTGTGTTGGCTTCTTTGGCAGCTGCAGCACACTGCTGGCTCATGAGATCCATCTTCCCCAAATCAGCATCTTCTCCTCAAGTCAGCAAGCAATTACACCTCCAAAGATATAATAGAGCACCAGGTTGAAGGAATCAGATGCAGGTGTTTGAATATGAAAAGCAGGCATATTTTATTATATGTTAGGCAGAAAAGAACTACGTTTGTATTAACTAATACAGGTACAGATGTATTTGCAATACCTCTCAAAAGGTATCCAAGGGATCAAGGTGGAGGAGACAAGTCGATCGGTGATTACTACCCATGATCATAATAAAATGTTTCAAGCAAGCAACAGATGACAGCCTAATGCCTCATTTGTAGGTGCTCCAAAGCAGACATTTCTGGTTAAAACTATGGTCTAAAATAAGAGAAGACAGAATATTGTGTGCTTGACGACATGACAAAATGGGCAATCTTGGAAAAACAGGGTTCACAAGCAATTGAGCAGGGGAGTTCCAGGATTCAAAAGGATTTTATAAACATCCTCTGTTTTATTCCTTAATGCCAGCCCAATTGGATATATATATAAAGAGAAGAAGTAACTGCTTCAAACTATAAACAGATAAACAGCATAATTAAGTGATTCCTCATAAACGGGAGAAAAGTCCCAGCGCACACAGAGTTACATTTTGGGGAAGGAGTCTTTTCCCTTATATACAGTATATATATTTTTTCTGTGCAATATGTTTTATATATGAACTTTAATGTGTGATTTTCCCTATCCAAAGTGATCATATCATCATGTGAAGTTTCCCTAAGTTTCTCCTCCCTCTCCTCTTTACAACACAGAAGTTAATCATCTTTCTTACTTTTCCCACTCTCTGAATAATCATCTATTTTTATTTTTATTTATTTATTTATTTTATTTTTATTACATTTATATAACCCACCCTTCTCCGAAGACTCAGGGCGGCTTACAAGCTTAGCAGTAGCCTTCATTCTATGTATATGCCTGCTTGTTAGGGCTTTCACACACACCCCAAGCGGCATTATTACAACAAAGTCAGCTTATTGCCCCCAACAATCTGGGTCCTCATTTTACCTACCTCGGAAGGATGGAAGGCTGAGTCAACCTTGAGCCTGGTGGGATGCGATCCTGCAATAATTGCAGGCAGCTGGTGTTACTTAAGGAGGCATCAGCCCACTGCTCCACTAACTTGTTCTACAATAGCAGGATTGAACTGCAGTTATTAATTGTATTACTTTCCAGTGGATCAGGGGTGTCAAACTGGCGGCTCGTGGGCTGGATGCGTCACGTTTCCGCCAAAGGGAAAAATCGTCGCGATACATCACAATATGTCACGTGACGCGATTGAGTTTGACACCCGTGCAGTAGAAATGAATGCAATGAAATTGCAACTAGCCTGAATGGAGGACTTCTCTGAGGAGACAGGGTGGATAAATCGGCCAAAAGTTTCAACCGTATCCTGCAACCAGCTATTCTATAATAGGACTCTTTATGGTGATGTTCCATTTTAGAAAAGTACTTCTGAGGTAGAGGGTTCGGAAGGATAAATTTCTTGCAAAGACTGCCAGTGTCTGACTTATAATACATGGAATTCGTATTATTCAAATATTCATATATCATAAATACTGCCACCTGCATAGTATTATATTGACATGGGGCAGCTGGCCTGAAGGAAAAGAAATATTTAATAATTACAGAAAACTAGATTTTTGGAAAATGCAACTTTTTCTTCCTTCATTCCGTTGCTGCCTCAGCCTTTGAACTCATTTCCGAGGGACAGCTCTGATGAGGACTTGGGGGAAAATGCCTTTTTGTAGCATGTCTTGGTTCTCCTTCCAGTCACTTTCTTTTACTCCCATCCAAAATCCTTTTTCCTAGAAAAACAAAACAAGCAAACAAACTTCAGTCAGAGCTTTTCCATAAGCACAATCCTATTTGTTATAATTTAGAAATTTGGAGAGGTGACTTGAATCCTTATGCATAGAAAACAAGTCTTCAAAGATGCTAAATGTACGACATTACAAGTGATAGTAATCATTATGCTAACAGTGCAATGTTTATAAGGGTTGACTAGTCCCTGCAGTTTTCTTGGCAACATTTGGAAGTGGCTTGCCCTTGCTTCCTTTCAAGGGCTGAGATTGAGAGACTGGCCCCAAATCACCTGGCTGTCTTTGTATCTATAGTGGGACTATAATTTATGGTCTCCCAGTTTCTAACGTGGTGCCGTAACCTACACACACACACACACACACACACACACACACACACACACACACACAGCTACTTTATAGGAAAGAACTGCTCAGCATTGCTTCTGCTAAAGGGAGAGTTAATGATTAATGGAGGGCTGTGGTCATATCAGACACAAACATACAAAGAGAGAGAAGTAAATAAACTTAAAATCTAATGGCAATAGCAATAGCAGTTCTGTACTCTCTCTAGACAGCATGGCATTTTCAGCAAGAACAGCTGCAGAACAGGCGATTCCAAATTACACCTTATCTTTTGTCAAACCGAGGTCCTACTTTGCAAGGAGGAGAAGGCCCAAGGCTCAAGACTTGAAGAAGGCAAGGCATACATCACCATACTATGCGGAGCTCAACACTGGACCAAGAAGTCAGCTCCCCCACTGAAAATGCTCTTCCTTTAATCTCTCTTCTGCAGTTTGGTATAGTGGCTGCCCCTCCTGAACTCTCCTAGGTCGGGGGTTCCAGATTGAAAATTACCATGGGTGTGCAAGAGGACTAGTTAATTAGCCCAAGGGCCATTAGCCTGAAACCTTTTTGTACATTTAAAATGTACAAAATTATGACTTACTGGCAAATGGTATTACTATTAAAGACATACATATTAAATACATTTTAAAAAAAATACCAAGACTGTTATTTCATAGCTGGCCCCAGTTTTTAATTTTCTTTTCTTACTGGGTTGATACACACTGTATTTTTCCCAATATCATATTTTTAATAAATAATAATAATAATAATAATAATAATAATAATAATAATAATAATAATAATAAGAAGAAGAAGAAGAAGAAGTTGGAAGGGACCTTGGAGGTCATCTAGTCCAACCCCCTGCTCAGGCAGGAAACCCTATACCATTTCAGGCAAATGGCTATCCAGTCTCTTCTTAAAAACCTCCAGTGTTGGAGCATTCACCACCTCTGGAGGCAGGTTGTTCCACTGGTTAATTGTTCTAACTGTCAGGAAGTTTCTCCTTAGTTCTAGGTTGCTTCTCTCCTTGACTAGTTTCCATCCGTTGCTTCTTGTCCTGCCTTCAGGTGCTTTGGAGAATAGCTTGACTCCCTCTTCTTTGTGGCAGCCCCTGAGATATTGGAACACTTCTATCATGTCACCCCTCACTCTTCTCTTCGTTAAACTACACATACCCAATTCCAGCAACCGTTCCCTATATGTTTTAGCCTCCAGCCCCCTAATCATCTTTGTTGCTCTTCTCTGTACCCTTTCTATTATTATATCATCCTACATATTTTTCCAATATGTTGAGTGATATAATCTAGGAATCTGTCTTCCCAAGAGCTGCACAAATCTTGCATCACTTTTTCTTCTCTCTTGTTGCTGAGTAGAGATCTTTCTGGACCAAGAGTTGCCTCCCTGTTGCCACTGGTCAGAAGCTTAGGTATCACCTCAGAAGTAACACTTGCCACAAAATCTATCAGCAGGTGATATCAGCCCTATCAGGTGGGTGAAGAAATCAATGTCCTACATACTGTATCAGGACTACTTCTATTGTAGCAGCCATAGTGATAGAGTCCTGCAAGTCTAGATGTGCGTCTACTTCTGAGATGTTTTTCTCAAGTTATTGTTTTGGCCTGGGCTCAAACCCCTCTTATCTGATTGTTGCTTTGGTAGCACACTTCCTCCTGTCCTTTGAGGTCATTGCTTGGCCCTCCACAGGTGAGAATTCCCAGAGGACAGAGCTGTTTTGTATAGGAAGCCTATGGGCATCGCCTGTCTGTCAGTGTCTAGAAAGCATTGTTGTAAGCTACAGAAAACTCCTTGGAGGGTTGCACGTGACCCATGGACCGTGAATTTCAAGTCGTCACTCATTGCTTTCAAGAGTTATGGGGTCAAGGCTGTCAGTCTTTGATTTAAAAATAAAACACTTTCAGGCTCAAGAGGGTGTAGCTGGTGGATTAGGCTGTCAGAATCTTTTAGATAGAAGTTACATCCAGTCAGACTGTGATAAATCAATGGGCATAGTAGATTATGATGAATCTTGAGCAGAACCTGGCAGAAGGGCTGATAAATTTACTACCTTACTAAGACCATAATAGCATTTAGTACTCAGAATTTAGTTTCACCAAACTGGCAGAAAAAAAAGATAGTTATGGATGCTGTGTTAGGTCTGCAAAATCCTAACTCCAAATCTTCATTTGGCCTGTAAGACCACTGGATGCTTTTGGACCAGGCACTAATTCTCAGCATACCCAAACCTCATAAGCATTGAGAAGCAGTTGGAAACATTACAGTGGATAAGTATCACAAATATATCTATCAATCCCACGTAGGAGGTTGCAGAGGGATTTGATCATGTTAGCTGGATCTTCTGGGAGTCAAAGGTCAGTATGACATGGGAGAACTAATGGACGCCCACCTCTAAGTTAGAAACTCCTTTGCCATGTTGGAAGAAAAGTCTTCATCATGGTTCCATCCAAGCTGGGAATAAACTTGGAGACTGCTTTAGGAAGAAGGTTGTAGTTTATTGAAGAGGTGAGCCAGAGAGGAAGATGGTCTGGCAGAAAAAAGGACTGAACACATGTAGGGAGTGGGTTTTTATACCCTCTGGAGCCTTTTGTTTGGAGCTGCTTTTTTTGCAGATTTTAGGTGTGTTTGTCTCCTTAATCTCCCAGCTGGGGGCCTGTAACCTTCCTGGATTTACATCTGCATTTGTACAGAACTGGTTTCTGCTTGGGGGAGGGAGACCTGGGGCTATCAAGAAAAACTGAGCATGTTTTCCTGCCTCTTTAAGATCCTTTGAGGAAATATATTTTTCTGTCCTTTTAATGTTTCCTTCTCTGGGGAGCTGACTTCCCACAGCCAAATGTATTTCAAATTGTCATGCCAAAGCAAGTCCCCAGATGTGTTACCTCCGCTTGCATGTCTGATATCACAAGTATGAAATCTCCTTCTCCAAACTGAAGATGATTGTCATCTTCCGAAGCATGAGCTTGAGTTGCTTGACCCTGGAACATAAAATGTGAAAATAATAGTGCAGCACACAATGGGCATCTCAGCTCTTCAGCCATCCATCACATTTCCTAATTGAATAGTACACGAAGGGCTGAAAATAATATTTAAAGTTAAAAAAGAAAGTCAACAATGGTCTCAGCAGGCAAGGCTTGGAATTAACACCCTCCCCTTAATTCATTACCTGGGTTTTTATGACTCATTAACTGGGGAAGCCTAAAAGCCAGCTCTTTGATTGCTGGGTCTTACCTTGAACAGGAAACCCAAAGGAAGCTTGTTCTCATTTTCTTCTTTAGCTTCTGGGAAAAAACTAGAAATGATCTGAAGCAAAAAGAACATGTGGTAATTTAAGAGACAGGGAAACAGATATTGCCTAGGTATAGGGAGATCTGGAATCAGATCCCTGATCTTGTTAGCCCTGGGGAGTGATGTGGTAGGAGTCTTCTGCAATTAAATGAAAGGAGCTTTCAACATCTTACAGACAAACAAGATTCTGATGAAGGTCTCCCCTACTATTAATCCATGTAGCTTGGTAGCTTTTGGCTTCCTATGCTGTATTGTCAGCCTCCCAAGCAAACTAGACAGGAAACACTACGACAGACATGTCAAACACAAGGCCCAGGGGCCGGATGAGGCCTGCGAAGTGGTTTCATGCGGCCCCCGAAGCCATCCTGGAAACAGTGAGGGAACGGCCCCCACTGCCTTGGCCCTGGCCCAGAGACCCTCCTTCTGCCAGAGACGTTCAGATCTGTCCCACTCCTGCCCAGGCCCCCATAGGCACCCTTGATGAGAACGATGTAGAGCTGACCACACCCACCCAGCAGGCCATACGCACTCTAGCCACGCCCACCCAGTAGGCCACACCCACCCTGGCCATACCCACCCGGCCCCCTGAGGGCAACTGCAATGCTGATGCGGCCCTCAATGAAATTGAGTTTGACACCCCTGCACTACGAGATGAGATAATTCTTCTTTATTGTAAAGTTACATTAACAGAATCTTGTACGTCTTGAGTACAATCTCTCACTGTCACTTTCAACATTCTGATCAATTAGGATGGATCCTTTCTAAGTTTCTTTCTCTGATGGCTGAGCCCCTGGTGTCCCCCATTCTTTTTTCTGATCATTTTCAGCATCTCTTCCCCTCATGCCTCAGGGTCATTCTGACATAGCATTATAGGCATGGACCTATCCATTATGGATTGCCATTATAAACCAGGCCAGTAGGTTCAACAGATCATAGTTAAAAGCCCCGTCTTTATGCAATCCCAGCTTTGTGCCTGAAGGAAATGGAAAGAAGAGATGACTATCACTGGGGGTGGGGGATTCCTTTCCTAGGAAACTTCCAAAAATTCCTTTTAAAAAAGTTCAGAGTGGCTTTTTACATTCACCTACAGATGAGGTGAAAAATTATTACAATAGGAGTTTCTCACTAAATAAAGACTCTAATGCCTGTAATGAAACCAACAGAACAGTCCAAATTATTTAGAATCCTTTTGTTTCAGACTCTTATAATTCTGGCTGTTTAATTTCTTGTTAGAGTGAGACACTGCAGTGTGTATATTAATTGCCTTGATAATTTAGTCATCATCAGCATGCAGAAATAGGCTCACTCCCTCACAGAGTGAGAATGACATGAATTAACTAACTCAGCTCACTCTGTTTCAGCCAATGATACATCTCCCATCAGCTGCACTTCCTATGTTGGAAGCCAACGTTTGCAGTGGGAAACCTACTTGTATATAGCAAGACCCCTTCTGCACATACTTGATCTCCAGTATGTGGAGGATGTTGAGATTGTCAGGATTCCATGACTGCGCTGTTTGAATTCACACTATTCAAAGGGATATTGCGGTAGAAAACACCACAGTTGGCAATCTACAAAATACACTTGCTTTGCATATTTCCTTTTCTAATAGTTTTTTGGAAATTGCTTGTTAACAGCTTTTTAACTATTAGGAATCTATATATACACATACATACATACAGAAAAGGGGTGATTAGAACTTTGATTTTGGAAAGTTACAGACTAAGGAACCAGGTGCATTTGAAATAAGAATTTGGGATTATTTAGAATCATTGGCATTGGAAAATGCTTTTGTTCTGAATCCTCTTTTTAAAAAACAGGATGAGACTTGCAAGGGTGGACACTAGAAGGAATCAGAAGGGACTAAAGATTTCAATTAAAGGAGAAGAACACTTATATTTGGCTTACTAATTCAGCATAGAACAAAATGTTTAAATTGGACATATTGGAGAATATTTTTAAACAATGGATCCAGAACTTAATTTTAAGAGTGTCTGGTTCTATAGAAAGACTATATTTAAAGGATGTTATGAAGAGGCACAGTTTTACCAGATAAAATTGATCTGAAACTAGATTTTAAAATGACAGGATACAATAATGATATGAATAAAAATGCTACACTAGACATACAAAAGAAATTGGCTATCTTAATAATTAAAAGGGATGTACAAAAGGAAGAAAAAGAAAAGCGAAGAGAACATTATAAAGAAGTACCTTTCAATATTCTTAACAGCAGTTATAAATCTGTATATATATTACCTCTTCTCTCTAAGATTACATCCTAATTTCCTTAGTCCCATAGTTTAACCCAGGGGTCGGCAACCTCGGCTCTTTTATGACTCGTGGACTTCAACTCCCAGAATTCCTGAGCCAGCTATGCTGGCTCAGGAATTCTGGGAGTTGAAGTCCACGAGTCATAAAAGAGCCGAGGTTGCCGACCCCTGGTTTAACCTCTTCAATCATCAAAAGTACAAGTTCACTTTTTTTTCCTCTTCAGCAAAAAGTCCATAAGAGGTTTCCAGTCACTAATAAATGAGGTTATTGTCCTTTCCCTGATCAGACAAGGTAATGTTGCCATCCCTGCTAGCTCTGACATCTTCACTAATTATTCCTCCATTGTGGATATGTTTCAGAGTCTTTCCAGTTTTGTGTGAACAATAGTCTTGCCGCAGTTAACGTATACAAAAACAATGTTTTATGACTCATTTCTAATTGTCTGTCCTTTAGAAAAGTTCTGGTTTCAGCTGAATATTGATTTTAAATCTGAACTCAAAATTTCCTGGGTTTTTATGAGTCCACCAGGCATGATAAAATGACTCCATATTGCCCACATTTCCAGCATATTCTTTTGTCATGTTCTGACTACAGAAACCTCATTAAGGAAAGAAAGAAAAGCTGCACACTCTTTTTCCGATGGCCAGAAACCACCTATCTCTTTATTATTCCCCACCCCTTTCTGTCCATTCATTTGTGCCTTGGGCCTGACATAACTCTGAACTTCAGCAGCCAAGAGGTCAAATACCAGTCCCATATGGAAGAATGGAAGGCTATTGAGATATCTTTTGAAGATATCAAAATGACAATACGAATGTGAAAGATTGACATGATTGTTTGAATCAGCAGATTTGGTACAGCAAAGCTCTGCTGTTTTAGGAAACTAGCTGGTTTTTCTCACTGAATGTGATGATCCCTTTTTAAATGTTGGTCATGCCTTCCAAAAGCACCAAGCCCTGGGCTTTTGAAAACATGTGCTGAAGGCAAACATGAAGGCAAATTTGGCAGGCAAAAATGGCCTTGAGAACTGAGCGTAATCAGATGAGTAGAAAAAGTAGATCACTACTCTTGCAGAGCCTACTAACAAACTCCAGGAAAAATTTGGTCTCTGTCTGTCTGTCTGTCTGTCTGTCTCTGTCTCTGTCTCTCTCTGTCTCTGTCTCTCTTTCTCTCTCTCTCTCTCTGTGTGTGTGTGTGTGAGAGAGAGAGAGAGAGAGAGAGAGAGATTGTGTGGGTTGCATACTTGTGTTCTGATTTTATCTATTATTACACTTGTATCCCATGGAATGGGCAAACTCCAGGAGACAGTGGAGGACAGAAGGGTGCTATGATCCAGGGGAGGGGGGGTGTCACAAAAAATCAGACACAATTTAGCGGCTGAACAACAACAACAAGCCCATGGAATGTATTTCCGCAGTGAGATTCTCCTGGCAAACGATAAGCTGTCTTCATGACTGTTGGCAAGAATGTGTTGGCAATGCTATGCTTGGCTTGAAAAATTGAATGTGTTTGGGTTTTAAAATGAATCCTGTAGCAGAGGAAGCCCCAGAAAACCGTGCAGTGCCAAGGAGTGGGAATGAACCTAGGAGTGATGTCTCCAGAAATGGAGACATCCAGTACTGTAATGAGTAGACAAGTAAAAGGAAGAAATAGATCACGTTATGCTGTACGACATAAGGCTTTTACTGCCCCTATGCCAATACATGGGATATAGGGAACAAACAATAAGAAATCCTAATGTGGAAGGACAAAGATGATTTTGTAAGCATTCCTGAAATGTAGGAGTAAACTCATGAGCAAAATGCAGGGACTAAATGATGTAACTTAATTGAAGGAGTAGGGCACACTGTAGAGCAGCATTGTATGTGAAGAAAGTACACATAGAGATCCAGGAATTTAACCAAGGGTCCAGTTAAGAGGATTTGAGTAGGAATACCAGGATGAAAACAATAACCAAGCAGCAAGGCAGACAGAAGATTTTCATAATCTTTCCTCCTGGATTGATGAAAGAACTTCCAGGGAGGAAAGATGTACAAAGAATGGAAAATTTCAACTTTGAGTATAATGTGATGTTTGAACAATGGGAGAATATGTGGATAAAAGGCTTAACATTCACATTAAATTATAACCTAAAAGAAAATTTCTACAAAATGATGTTATTTAACACAAGATAAGTTATCTAGAATGTATAAAGGTATTTCAAATGAATGTTGGAAATGTAAAGAAGGGACTTTATTTATTTATTTATTTTATTGGATTTATATACCGCCCTTTCCCGAAGGACTCAGGGCGGTTTGCAGGGTATTTAAAACAAAGATCGATACAAAAGTTAAAAACAATTTAAAAAGATTAAATCAATCCCTGAAAAAATAAAAGCCCCAATTAAAATTAAAATTCTCAGCCTGGGCCAGAGAGCTCTAAGAGCCAGGTCTTCAGGTCCCGGCGAAATGAACGGAGATCGGGGGCAGTCCTAAGCTCTACGGGTAAATGGTTCCAGAGGGCAGGTGCGCCCACAGAGATGGCCCTCCCCCTGGGTGATTGCTTTATGGTGGACATGTGATAAGACAAAGAAATATTGGAGTAGGATTCATACATTAATGGAGAAAACTCTTAAAGTGAACATAAAGATTAAACCAGAAACTTCCTTTCTGGGCCTAATGGAAAGAGAACTGGGGAAAAAATGAAATTCTGATTTTATATATGGTGACGGCAGCAAGATTGCTCTATGCACAAAAGTGGAAGGATGCCTCGATTCCTACCGTGGATGAACGGTTACAAAAACTGATGGAATTAGCAGAGATGGTCAAATTGACTGTGCTGATAAAAGAAAAGAACATAAGCACTTTTGTTTCTACTTGGAAACCACTTCTGGACTTTGTGCTTGAGGTGGAAAAAAATGATATTATGATTTTGGGTTTTACCGATTAGACCGATGTGCCGATACAGAAATGGCTACTGCACACTACTATAGAAATGTAAAAAGTTGAGATTTGATTTTAATGTCTGATTTTACTGCAAAAGAGAGAGCTGGAAGTCAATGTCTTTTGTTTTTTCTCACCCCACCCGCTTTCTTCACACCATTTTTGTTTTCCCTTTTTTAATTGTTCCCTACTATTTGCTTTTGTATTTTCATATTTTATGTTATAAATGAATAAAACTAAATAAAAGAAGAAAAAAAGAAAAAAGTAATCTAAATAAAAGAAGAAGAAAAAAAAGAAAATTTCAACTTGTTGGACTTCTGCTGGAAAGCCAACTCAGCCCAAACGTCAAGGTCCTTCAGAGGACATGTTGACTATCTCATTTCCTACACAGCTGGAGAAGACCCCAGGGAATTGAATCTCCTAGATCTTTCCTAACCAACAGGAAAAGAACTGATTGAAAATAAAATAAAGCATTAGCAGACTTGGGAGGAAATGGCCATGTCGTCTTGCATTTAAAGGGTCTACATAAAATGAAATTGGAGTGTAGTCGTACATACAAACTAAATTTCAGAGGAGACCATTTCAAACCAGGTTAGAGAGGTACTAAGTGGGTCTCATATATAAAAATCCTCAGGTCAAAGGGAGAGTGGGAAAGTTGGGAACTTTTCAAAAATATGTTGCTGGAAATACAGTTGTTTAATTAGAAAAAAAAATGGAAGTAGCTTAGGAAACCATTATGGAAGTTTAGGAAACTTTTAGTCAAGCTAAGAGGGTACGTAGAGGAAATGGTTGATGGTTTAATGATCAAGGAAGCTATACCAACTAATAGTTAATGTCATCAGACACGCAAGGAACATTTTTGAGCTATGTACTACTAAGAGGAAGAAAAGGGGATGGGCCTACTGCTTGAGAGAAGAATAGGGTGTTAAATGGTGAGCAAAAGAACTGTGAGAAAGTGTTTTGTATGCCAGTTTTATGATACATATACAGCAAAAATAATTTTGTCTCAATTTTCCCGCTCTGACAAGGGGCCTTCTCCTTTTTGTAGCTAAACAAAGAGCTGGACAGCCAGTGGCATTTAATTTTTCCTCTTGGCTTTTTTTTGGGTCGGCAAACCTGTTCACCCCCTGCAAACTGATGGTCTAATATGCAAAATATCATATTGTTATTCATTTGAATTACTACTGAGCACAAACATCCTTGCATTGTTGCAAAACTTGTTTTAGGTACCCTATTGGAATATTTTAGCTACAGCAGTTGCTTTTTACGGCTAATTAGCAATTGGAAAAGGGGTTGGTGAGATTTCTTCTCGTCTCTTACCTGGGCATTGGTACCCTTGGGGGAAATCTCAATTTCTTCCATGCTTCCTTCACTGCTGCTGTTATCATCTTCTCCATCTCTGCCGCTGTGGCTACTCTCATCTGTCTCCGTATTTGGTGGAGCAGATTCATCAGTTGCAGATGGGACCTCTTCTGAGTCTCCTTCATCTTTGGTTGAAGAGGGAAGACCTCGGGGATCATCATCTTCAGGGCAAGAAGAGCTCCCCTCAGGCAGCCCTTTGTGGTCCTCACCTTTAGCTTTCTCAATCTGCATCTCATCCTGGATCTCTTTGGCATGCTCAAGGCCGTGTTTCAGTAGAGCTGGGATTTCATCCTTTGCCTGGGGCAGAGAACTACCCTCTTTTTCAGGTGTATCATGGGCTTCAATGTTTTCTTCCAAGAAGGGCTGTGCAGAGTCTTCTGAACCTTTAGAAATGCTTTGCCTTTTGCCAGAAGCTTCAACCATTGCCTGTGATAAAATCTCCACTGCAAGGTTCTCTGCCACAACCTCAATGGTCCTGCCGGAAACAACCTCAACCTCTTCTGATTGATTATCTTGGCTTTTGCCTTCTGTTCCACTAACAGCCTGAGAGTCTAACTCGGCACCTTGGCCAGCCTCATTTTGCGATTCTTTGACCTCTTCTTGTGCTTCATCATGATATACAATTGTAGATGCCACCTTGGTGGCTGAAATAGTTTCTGTTTCTTGATCTGGGGAAGTGGCAATGAGAGATGTGGGGACCTCATTTAGGCTATTCCCTGCTGGCAGAAAAGAGTTGCTGGTTGGCCTTACTGGGGATGAAATAACCAAAGAACCTCTGTTGCTGCATTGGGAGGAGGGGAAAAAAAGCTAGTCTTAGAATTTTTGAATATGCAACCTCCAACAATCTGACATTTAATTAGTTCAGCACGCCCTACTCAGGCATTCTTCATATGTACTGAGATTACAAGTCCAGCAATCCTCAGCAGGAATTCACTTTGCACTTCTGGTTATGAATTTGGGGATTTGCAAAGCCTCAACCCGTTTGAGAATCAAAGCCTTATTTATGCCCAAATGACAGCCATATGCGGGCGTTTCAAATGCCAAATAAAAGAAGTGTTAAAGTATTAACATACTTTAAAACAGTAGGAAACAACACAGCCAATTCTGAATGACTGGATGGCTTAATTAATTTTTGTGGCTCAGTTGGAAATGGCTGGAAGAACATGTGGTGTGAAGGCTACTCCTCATTAAAGCTCACCTCACAACACCCTTCAGATTGTATTAGACTACCACTCACATCATCCTAAATCAGTTTGGAAATTAAAGGTTACTTTTGGGGACAGTCGTTATGAGCAAACTCAGGGAAGCAGCTTCTTGGAATGACTGAAGATGTTGCATTCTTCACAGTACTGAAACTCGTTCAGGTAGAAGTCTAACCATCAGAAATTCTGTAACTTTCCCTTCTCCAGGTTGTATTACCCACTAGGTCAGGGCTTTTCAACCAGTGGTACGGGTACCACCTGTGGTACATTGTCACCTGGCAGGTGGTACGCGACCATCCTAGCAAAGTGGTAGCGGGGGAGGGGAATGAGCTGAACCGGTGGCAGCACCGCACAAGCCTGAGCGAGAGATGGCTCGAGCTAGGCGACTGGTGGTACTTGGATGTTGCCATATCCTAAAAGTGGTACAGTGGGTGAAAAGGTTGAAAAGCCCTGCACTAGGTGTTAAAAAAACCCCTTGTTACACATTGTCTATCTCTTTCTGTACACTTGCTTTATGTAGAAATTATAAGTATTTTCTTATAATTACACTGAAAATGGATCCTTACTGTGAGCAAAAATGGATAGGGGGTTCCAGATACTGCAACTGGGCACCTGCCACTATAAATGAGCTTCACCTGAAACACACATGCCGAAATTGCTGGAAGGAACCGCCTCTCTCTTCATTCTCATACATGTTGTATAAGAATGCAGCAGAGTGTGAGGAAAACAGCATGACTTTTGCAAGGGGCCAGCTGTCTGGTCCCAATGCCCCTTGAAATGCATGAATCCTTTTCACCTGTAGAATGCATGGCAGAAACTGAGACGGTTCCCTGAGTGACACAGCAAGACCACTTTTAAATTTGCCAATAGGTAAAATTCAGTACTAGCTGTAATTAAAACACTCCTTTGAAGATAATTATATGGAAGAAGTGCTGCTATATTCAAGAAGAGCCTGTGGAATTATTAATGTACTTTTAGTTTCAAGCTATCTGAAATCACCTCGTTATTTCAGCGGCCACTGAACTTCAGAATAGGCTTTACCTTTATTAACAATGGTTCAGAAGTGATAGAATTAGCTACCTGTAGATCTGGAGACTGTTGGAATTATTGCAAAAGCTTCCTTCCTTCCTTCCTTCCTTCCTTCCTTCCTTCCTTCCTTCCTTCCTTCCTTCCTTCCTTCTGTCCTTCTTTCCTTCTTTCTTTCTTTCTTTCTTTCTTTCTTTCTTTCTTTCTTTCTTTCTTTCTTTCTTTCTTTCTTTCTTTCTTTCTTTCTTTCTTTCTCCAAGCTTACTAAAGCTGAAATGGCTTCTGGGTTTGTTTGCTTTATCTCTGGCTGCTCTAGGGTTGCTACTTACATTTTTAAAAAAGTCACATCTTGATTGTATGAATATTTTTTTCTAAATAATTTTAAGAATCTCTTTTAGTGAAGATGTGTTTGAAATCTTCTAATCCATAACAAAAGCAAACAAGCTAGTTCACTTGACAGCTACTTGGAAAGAGAGGGAGATTTCTCTCTCTCTCTTAGCTTTCCTGGGATGTTACTCAGACTCCTAACATATCTAAAGCCGAAAGGAAATCACTTACCTGGAGACCCCTTTAATGATGAAGACTTTATTGGAATGTTGGTTGTCCAGCTTACTCATTACATCATACAAGTCATGGTTTAGCTAGAAGCAGGAATAATTAGGGGGGAAAAACCATTCATACGCTACAATCACAAAGACACATCATCATAATCATCAACTTCAACTTTGTTATCACTATCTATTATGATTAAGGTTATCGCTCTTTCAACTTATTAACTCTGTTACCTGAATTTATTCTTGATGAGGATTTGAAGGTGTCATTGGCTGAGTAATGACTCTTGCTTCCCTCATTGAAAATGGTACATGTGGCTGAACAATTGAAATCTCAATTTCTGAATATTACATTTAAAAAAATCACATCCTTCCACTTTTACAGGGTTTAGCAGGACATCGCTAACCTCAGATATTTCCACCCAGAAGAAAAATACAATAATGTGAAGAAAAGGCTTGGGCAATATTGCTAAAGAAGAGTCCATGGTTTTTCTGGACACCATGCACACTATTTACGGGGTGCTGGTGGTGATCCCTAGGATGTTATCACCCAGCTGTAACCCTGCTGTGCTTTCACACTGTTGTCTGAATCTGTTTGAAATGTGGAAGAGTTGCCTAGTTTCTTTTGATTGGTAGATCTAGCATTTCTGCTTTGAGAATCTTCATGGGTCAGAGTGTAATGGTATGTGAGAAAGATCTTGGGAGACAGGGCAAAGAGATGCTGCCTAGGCCACCTATGTCAAAATTGAACAGCCCTCTCTCAACGGGGGGCAGGGGATATGACATCATCTACCTCCGGTCTACAACACAGTCCTTTCAACAGTTCCAAGAAGGCTCCACACCCATTTGCACTACTCAAGTGATCCTGAGGACATCCTATGATTGGGTGTTCAGCGATTCATTTGGCTTTCCATTGAGAATCAATGTTAAAATTGTTGGGCAGATGTTGTGCAAGTGCCAGTGGGGGCTTCCTGGATTTGAATCTTCCTGCTAATAAATGAGGAAGGTTTCGTTTATCAGGTCTCATTTATCAGATCTCACATCTCATGTTTTTGGCACAGGATAAATAACGCCTTAGTGGTGAATTTTTTTTTTAAAAAAAACACAAGTCAAGCTAATCAAACTTCTCACCAATTGATAAGGATACTATTTGGTCTACAGCTGGCTCTGTCCTGGTTTCTGGCCACTTAAATAGCAACAGTTGCTTTCACATTTGCTGGGTTTCCACACGCATAATCTAATGTGGCATTTCTCAACCTTGGCAGCCTGGAGGATGTGTGGATTTCAGCTCCCAGAATTCTCCAGCCAACTGCAGAATTCTGAGCGACCCAGGGTGGGAAAAAGACACCAGGAGTCTTTTCTTAATAAGCGGTATGTTTTCCACCACTGCATATTTACCTTACTCATTTCTTTGTAGAAAATATCTCTCAGATTGGAAATATTCTGGAATATTGTCACATAGCACGTAATTCGACTAGGAAACAATGAAGGCAAAATAGGCAAATCAGTGTTAAGTTAGCTGAGCAACTCAATGAGAGGAAAAAAAATAATTTGTGAGCCAAACAACTTATTACAGCAAGAAAATGGGAAAATATCTCAAGACTTGACCCTCCCTAATTCTATTTAGGATAAAAGGAAGGGAGGGGAAAGCCATTTTCAGACTTGCAAGATTCCATTACTGTAACCTTATAATAAAAGTAGTTTTGGTATACATAACTTTGGTTTTTCAAGTCTGGTTTACTTGAAGGGTTAGCGTTAGCATATTGTGTCAGTAAGGCAATGAAGCAATATGGGCAGAATAGCATCACTCCTATGAATTTTTGCATTCTTTCTTAATTTGGAAAAAGTTCTTTTATTCTTCATCTGTTAAGCCTGTTCTAGGGATGGCATAATAGCTTCTATGGCTATGTTCTCACAATACGCTTAACTGGGTCAAGAGAAAACCTACTAGTTGCGTTTGTTCTCTGTACAGAACTAAGCTAAAGTTCTGTGTGGTCCCAATCCCTTAGTTAGTTTTCATTCATTCATTCATTCATTCATTCGTTCGTTCGTTCGTTCGTTCGTTCGTTTGTTCGTTCGTTCGTTCGTTCTATAAGGCTGTTCCACAAAGATTCTGGATGGCAAACTCAAATATATAAAGTATTGAACATAATAGAATGTAGATTGGACACTTTGTAAATGTCACTGTTTTGTTTTCCCCTAAAAATGTCTGGAAACCATAACATTTTACAACAATTTGGTGTGGTTAAATTAGGCTTGCCCATCCAACTTTGAGTCTGAGTGAAAATTTGATCTTTTTATCACCTGAACCAAAGCCTCCTACTTTCTTTCAGAATGTGAGACTTTAACCTATTGAATGCCCCAGTATTGATTGCAGGTGGAAAGAAGCAACAGAATGCCCAATAAGGTGTCATCAGGCATTTCAGGAACTGGGTGTTATAGAAAAGAGGAATCAATGGGAGAATTTGGATTTCTTGTGTTGTCTTCTTTTTTTTTCCTTCTACAAGCCATTAGTAGTTTACTTCTAAATCTAAATCACTTTTTACAGAGAACTAATACTTACTTTACCTCGATTATGCTGCCATCCTATGGCCACCAGGCCTCAGTACGTTCCCAGCACCAAATGCATAGTTTATATAATGTGCTTTCATAGCAGAGTCCTGAAAAATTCAACTTATTCTCTGCCTTTATTCTGCCACTTGCACTATTCTGTTTGAACAATCTTCTGGACTGAAATAGTGCTGAATATCTATAGCTCGGGTGTAGGATGAGGGATGAAGGTTTGTTCTCCAAGCTTGTGGGTTAGTTTCCTAACGTTTCATTACCAGGCTAGGTAAAATCTTCAGCATCGTTTAGGGCAGGGGTAGGCAACCTCGGCTCTTTTATGACTCATGGACTTCAACTCCCAGAATTCCTGAGTCAGCTGACTCAGGAATTCTGGGAGTTGAAGTCCGTGAGTCATAAAAGAGCCGAGGTTGCCTACCCCTGGTTTAGGGGACGTCAGTGTTCTTCTTTAGGTGTGGGTGTGTCAAGTGAGGGTCTGTGATGGGTCAGGTGTGCGTCATCAGTGAGTCTTGTGATGGGTCTTGTGATGTGGAGGTTACATTCAGAAACCAACCCACAGGCTTGGAAAATGAACCTTCACCCTAATCTTCGGGACTGTTTGAAGGGTTAAGAAGTAACAGCTAGCCTGCCACCAGAAAAAAAGTTGAAAAAGTAAACCAGGATGGTCAGGCAGAAAGGGTGCAACTAAAGACTGTGGACTGAGTGGTCTCCTATGATTCCCATTAGAAGGCCACCTTTGCTATTTCGTCTGGGAAGCACCCAAGTCTTGTATTTCTTTCCCACTCTCACTGTTGTTTTATAGTTTAGAACAGCTTCTGCATTCTACAGCTAAATATATTCCACATGAGAATTTGGTGGAGATAATAATATGAGCACCTATCAGACTGCGTGTTTAAAAACATTATAAAATGTTTTTAAAATAAGTTGCTGGGGAGCTGATTTGAATCATGGAGTCAAATTCTGTACATTTTTAAAGATGGCTGACTGTTGTTTTCAGGTCCACCTTGACTCTGAAAAAAGGTCTTCCATCTATCCTGAGTTGGTCTTTTTACTAAGTGGTATTTTTTACGCTGTAGAGCAGGGGTCCCCTTTATGGATTACTGCTTTGTCACAGCAAAGGGGCTTGCATAACTCAATGAAGCTATGAGCTATGCCATGGAGGGCCACCCAAGAGGGACAGGTCACAGCAGAGAGTTCTGACAAAATGTGATCCACTGGAGAAGGAAATGGCAACCCACTCCAGTATCTTTGCCATGAAAACCCCATGGACAGTACCAAAAGGCAAATTGAAACTCAAATACTTTGGCCACCTAATGAGAAGGAAGGACTCACTGGAGAAGAGCCCAATGCTGGGAAAGATTGAGGGCAATAGAAGAGGGGGACGACAGAGAATGAGGTGGATGGATGGAGTCACTGAAGCAGTAGGCATGAGCTTAAATGGACTCCAGAAGATGGTAGAGGACAGGAAGGCCTGGAGGAACGTTGTCCATGGGGGCGCGATGGGTCGGACATGACTTCCCAACTAAGAGCAAGTGTGTGAAACTGCTGATCTGCAGGCCAGTTGCATCATGCGGAAGCTGCACCCACCCCAACTCCGGCAAAGCAAAAAAAAAAAAGTTTTGATACGTCACAACACATCACATGACACTGCAAGTTTGACACTCATGCTATAGAGGGAGTCATCAATTAACAACAGTTCATTTAGTGACCATTCAAAGTTACAATGGCATTGAAAAAATGACATGACTGTTTTTCACACTTATGACTGTTGTAGCAACTCCATGGTCATGTGATCAAAATTCAGATACTTGGCAACTGGCCCTTATTTATGACAGTTGCAGTGTCCTGGGGTCATGTCATCCCCTTTAGTGACCTTCTGACAAGCAAAGTGAATGGGGAAGTCAGATTCACTTAACAACCGTGTTACTAGCTTAACAACTGCAGTTGACTCACTTAACAATTGTGGCAAGAATGGTCACAAAATGGGGCAAAACTAACTTAAAAACTGTCTTGCTTAGCAACAGAAATTTTGGGCTCACTTTTGGTGATAAGCTGAGGACTGCCTGTAAATGTTTTTACATCTCCATCTTTCCTTTCTCAACTGCCTCTTGTATAGTCAATAAATATATTCCCAGGGCTGAAAACGGACATGAATGAAGAATGAAATTCTTTTCAGGTTGTCTCTGGGAATATTTGTCCTTTGAATCACAGCCCTAATTCTTCCTATGGGAGGCATAGTGGAGATGGAGCTAAAGGTTTTCAGGGTAGAGATGTCAGTTATGTCAAAAACCCAAAATAACTTGGCTTCAGGAAGATGAAGCACAGAACCAAGAGCCATTTGAGCATGATAAAAGACAGAAGCAGCAGCCATAGGTTTAAACAACAGGAATTGTATTCTCATGTTGAGAGAGAGAGAGAGCAGTCAGTATCTTAATATAGTTTCAGTCAAGTCTGTAACAGAGACTCGTATCTGCTGTGCTGGTTAAATGTCCAGTAGTCTTCTCCCATGTCTGAATTTAGCAATCTAGGTAAGTTGTGTAAAGTCAAGGCTTGTAGGTTTTCAACCTAATCCTAAAGTGAGGGGCCTGTTGCTATCAACTACACTTCCCCTGCAGCTCCTACTGGATGTTCAGCATGCATTACCTGTTGTAAAGGACTGGCAATTCTTCTCGTAGTTCTTTATTGAGTTCCTCAAAGACAGTCTGGGCTTTATAGAACTCCTCTTCAGCCTATGGAATCCAAACATTAATTAGAGGGACAGAAACTGCAGACTGGCAAGGCCGTCAAGGATAAAAAGTCCCAGATTCTGGTTACACAGTCTTCAGCAGAGATGACTAACATTTTTTTTTCCAGACTGGAGGATGTTCTCCAAGAAATAGGCCGAGCCAGGAAAAGTAAGTGGATGGTCCACGTTAAAAAAACAACACACACACACACACACACACACACACACACACACACACACACACACACACACAAACCTACCACTACGTTTAATTTTACAATTTCATTAAATGGTGATTAAAATTCAATTTAACCAAATAAATAGAACAATAGTTGTATGATCAGTCTACTTTTTAAGTTTTCTCTTCTGTGAAGGGGAAAAAATAGCCATCACAGTAACTTTTGTAGGGACCTTTTGAGACCCACCCATTTCTAAGATGTGGATTGGCTGTAGCTTCATGTTGTCCCTTTGTACTATGCTCTTTACACAAAAAGTTAACTTTGCGTAAACCTATCGATGATTGTTGACATTCCGCAAGGTCGTATGCAGCACAGAAAAGCAGAGGGATTTGTAGAGCTCCCAGGCTGCCTTTCTCCCACCTTGCTATTTTTTTTTCATACTGTCTTTCCTTAAGTTGATGCTTTCCAGATGTACTGGAACTGTAACTCACTTCCCACACATGAGCTGGGAGTTCTGGACACAGCCGTGGCAACACATATGGAAGAGATCAGCTGGAGAAAGATTGATCTCTACTCAACTTTCCTTCAGCACTTAGTTCTTCCTGGTTTCCCTTTACCAAAATAGAAGGAAAAAATAATCACTCTTAGAGCAAGTTTCTCAACCTCAGTGACTTGAAGATGCACGGACCAACTCACAGAATTCCCCAGCTTGCTTGAAGTCCGTGCATCTTCAAGTTGCTGAGGTTGAGAAAAAATGTTCTAGAGAAGAAGTAAGAGGCAGCGGTTCTTTATTCCCCATTGCTTGCCACTAGAATTAATTAATTTAATTTGGGGTTCTTTTTAACTGACTACAGGGTTAATTTAATATTTTTTAATTTGGTTCTTAATTTTTGTATTTTGGATTTTTAATTCCCTGTAAACCGCCCTGAGTCCTCAGGGAATAGGGCGGTATATAAATATAACTAAATAAATAAATAAATAAATAGAAACAGCCTTCTGGATTTCCTCAAGCTGATTACGTGGTGTGTTTTTTTCTTCTCCGTAGGCTATACAGGAAAACGGGATCAGCTTTTTCTTTCTGCTTTTTCTTTCTGCTTATCACATTGCTCCTTTAGCAATTAATTGCCCCTGATTTTCCTCTTTGAAAATTGAAGGGATAAATCCCTGACCAATGAAACAATAAAGCATGCAGAATTTGTTTTTAAAAATGTAGAGGAAAACAGCTGATTGTTCCCTTTTTTTCTGTACATTTATTTTCTATTCCTCTGGCATCATCTATTTACTTCTCTTTTGGAACTGGCAAAGTTTTTCTTTTATGTAAACGTTTGTAGTATAGATATGCATACCTGCCACCTCCACAGCTGAAATCCCCAAATTGACCAGGCCAACATCTTTTTGAAGACAGTTCATGTGTGAAATAATTGTTTTAGACCATTTGTCCCCTTACCCCTTCCATGAACTACCTCCAGTGCAAAAGCAAAAAAAAAAAGTCTAAAATGTTTCGCTCCGCCCACTGGAGGAATTGGTGTGCGTGTGTTTGTGTGTGTGTGTGTGTGAATAGTACACTTTTTGCCTTAGACAGAACCAAGAATTCCTCCACCAAACAGATTCCTCCAACTTATTGATCCTAAGGATGGCGGCCAAAGATGGAAGCTGAAATGTCTGAATAGAAACCTTTCGATCTGTATCTAACTGGATTCCTCAGGAGGGTATTTGTACCTTAGCAATTTTAACTTCATCTTTCTTTTTGGCATTCTGAAGGGTTTCCAAGTGATGCCTGCTGATGTCATAATCCACCAGTTTACGCCCCCTCTTAGCAATTCGCTCCTGTAAAGGAAGAGGACACATCAAAGGTACATCTAGAGACAATAGTCTTCTTTGTGTACTGTTTTAAAAGAATATTTGAATAGCCTTTCTGAATCTGGTCTGCAAAGCAATCAATCTTCAAGGCACCATTCAGTGTTTAGGAGAAGAGCAAAGTATTGTTAAGGATTTCTTTTCACAAGGCCTTGTAAGATTATCTAGAGAATCCCTGCAGAAAGTTTATTCAGTGTCTGGGATAAAATTTGGGAGAGAACGTTTTTTGGCTGTGTCTTCAGTATTACAAATCCCATTAAAAACCAAAACTCTAAGCTTTCTCTCTTTTTATTTTGCCTATTCAGTCTGAGCTTCTACATTCCCTGATAGATTTCTCCTTGCAACTCATGTCATCATTGGATTCCAGAATGCTGGGTGTTATAATTCAGGATTTGTGATGCTGGTGTCTTGACATAGCAAAAATGTAAGCATTTTACCTATTTTTATAGTCATTTTATTTCAGTCGCTGACCAGTGAAACGAAATGAGAGTTAACTCACTGAATATCAATATAGCCTATACAGTACAGAAAGGCTAGAGTAAGACAAGCTATAAAATCATCTACAGGTAAAATTTTAAAAATTGTTGACATAAAAATTAATATGGTAAGATATTGTACAATTTATATAAGGCAATTAAATGATTGTTTAGAATGTGCTTTTATAAATATTGATGTCACTGGTGGCCAAGGTTTTGAGCATAAATTAGAGGTATCAGGATTAAGATTCCTCTTCTCCCATTGATATCAAAGACCTTTATGCTTAGTGGAACAGCTTGCCTCCAGACATTGTGGGTGCTCCATCACTGGAGATTTTTGAGAAGAGGCTAGAGACAGTCACTTGTCTGAGATGGTATAGGTCCTCCTGCTTGAGCGGGGCGGGGGAAGGGGGGGCTGGACTAGAAGACCTCCAAGGTCCCTTCCAGCTCTATTCTATTCTATTCTATTCTATTCTATTCTATTCTATTCTATTCTATTCTATTCTATTCTATTCTATTCTATTCTATTCTATTCTATTCTATTCTTCCATTCCTTATTCTATTCCATTCCATTCCATTCCATTCCATTCCATTCCATTCCATTCCATTCCATTCCATTCCATTCTATTCTATTCTATTCTATTCTATTCTATTCTATTCTATTCTATTCTATTCTATTCTATTCTATTCTATTCTATTCTATTCTATTCTATTCTTCCATTCCCTATTCTATTCTATTCTATTCTATTCTATTCTATTCTATTCTATTCCCAAAAAGAACAGAAAGAATACCTAGTCTGGCACTTTCCTGATGTATTTCTCCAGTTCTTGACCTGCTGATTTCTAAGCTCTTTAGAAATAAGGACTGCCACAGAAATTAAGAAATAAAGAGACCGTAAATACTTAACAGGATATATAGGACATATACTGTCAGTATGGGGAGAAACTTTGCCATATCTTTTCAAAAGTACTTTTTTAATAAAAGAAAAAGAAGTGTGTGGATGTGCATGTACATGTGGGGGAAAAAAGAACAGTGTCTGAACACACATTGCATGCATTAAAAAAGAAAAGAAAAGAAAAGAAAAGGCAAGATTCAGGAATGAGCTGGTCCCTCTTGTGAGATTGGTGACATTTCCCCCCAAAAGAAGTTAGATGAAGATAATGCCTAAATGAATTCTTTGAAAAAAAACACCTATAAATATTTTAACAGAAAAAACTAAACTTCTTGGGCATTGTATTTTGTTCTAGACCAGGGGTAGGCAACCTTGGCTCTTTTATGACTTGTGGACTTCAACTCCCAGAATTCCTGTGCCCTGTTCTAGACAGTGGATACCGTATCGCACACACAAATGCAGAAGTACAGTACAATACATACTTTAATTTCATTGAACTGACTCAAGTAGTTGTCCATGGTCCTGATTGCTTGGTCTGCCAGTTTTTCCTCATAATCTTCCCACAGAAGATCATTGCTCTGTAAGAAAAGGGAGACACTTTTCAAAATGCAGTTGAAATAACCCCTCTGCAGTTATTCTCTTCTCCCAGGAAGACCTAGAAGTTTACAGGGTCACTCTAAAAATAAAAGTACAAATCTTTTATACAGAGACTGCGAATAAACAAGAGGAATTGGTTTAGTTTCCTCCTTTAGACCCTTTTGTTCTATTGGGCTTTTTATTGAGCAGCAGAACAAACAGTATTCAAAAGGAAGAGAAAAGAATGGTTAGTGTCATTTAAAACTGAAATGTGGGATATATACCCTACATATTTTCAAGGATACTCTAGAATACTGGAAAATTAAGGATGGAGGTCCAAGTTCTGAGAACTGGTTTCTTGTAATAGCTACAGCTGGGAATTAGATATAAGTCTAATGTTTCACTTTAAAAAGTCACAGCCTTGATACCTGGAATATATCATAATTACCTGAACGATGGCCTTCAATTCTTCATATCCATTCCATTCATCATTGTAAATTTCTTGCAATGTTTCAGACACTTTCTTGGAACTTTCATGCATTCCTAGGAAAGTCAAAATAACTGATAGCAAAAGTCACTATTAATCTAGGTCAGCACGTTCTCCTGATAAATGGCTGTACTTGCATATTACACTAAGCCATATTTTAACCAAAGTTGCCAAATAACCACAACTGAATAGGTTCACACACTATGCTAAACCACAAAGAATAGTTTACAAACTAAACTGTTTGGATTCATACAACACACTATTATTATTATTATTATTATTATTATTATTATTATTATTATTATTATTATTATTAAAGAGAAGCTTTCTTATGGTATAACATGATATATGAAGTGGGAAAATGAGTAGAAATCTTTACTTGTTAAAGAGCCTGGTTTAAAATCAAGTTGCTGGAACCTCAACTCTTTGGTGATGTTTGTGAGAGATGTTTTTCTCTTTTTTTCTTTCTTATTATGAGTAGTATTGTATTTTTTTTAATGATATGAGATATGTAATTGTTGGGAGGATCATTGTGAGGGAAACAGCTTAGGTATTTAACCGTAAATCAACTTGGAGAAAATCTTAAAATATAAAATTATTTCAATTTTGTGGAGAAAAAGTCTAAATGAGAATGTTGAAAACAGGACATATAACGCAACCAAGAGGACTAACTATAAAAGAAGTTCTATACTGATGTTATTACTAATTGGATAAATGTTAGAAAATTGTTTATATTTAACCTCTTTGTTACTAAAATTCTAAGCAGTGTATTAACCTAATGTTTGCAAAAGACAACAATATGGGAAAAAGAGAAAATCAAGGAGAGCTGTTATGTAGAGTACCATATGATAGAAATTAACTATTACTGATTGTTTTGAAATGTGAACCCAGACAACAGGCTGTTAACTAAGCACTAGGTTGTTAGTTTTTTTTTAAAAAATCAATAAAATATATATTAATTTTTTTAAAAAAAAATGTGAAAACTGCGTTCTGGGGCAACAAGTACAGCTCCCTAACTTCCTAAACTTCACCATACTATCTGTGAAGAGAACAAATTGGCAGATAAATGTACACAAATTGGAATTAAAGGGGTTCTCTCATCCTCGTTAGTGGCAGGCCTTATGGAATCATATTAGATTCCTTTTCTGTAATGAAACTTCCTTGGCTGTTTCTTCACAGGGGTTTTGTATAAGAATTAAGGGTCAAAGAGACATATATGCTGCCAAGAAGCTCCCTGATGAAAGGATGGGATTTTTAATGGCCTTAACAAGCGTTTGGAGATAAAAGACAAGCTTCTATCCGTTTTCTTTAAACAGTGTCTCATCAAATAACAGAGGAGTCTTCACCTAAGATCCCATGCCTGCTGACTTAGCTTAGAAAATGTGCCATTCTAAAATTTGGGTTTTCTCTACCTTTCACAGCAATGAGGAAAGCCTTCAGTTCTTTGTAGAGTTTTTGCCCTTCAATCTGGGGGAAAAAGAAAGGGAAATTGTACTTCTAGTTAGTATATTTCTGCATGTCATCCCTATCAGAATACCTTGGTCATTCCCAAGTCCATAAATTTCAACTCCCAGAATTACCCATTCAACATGGCCAATGTTGAAAATTCAGGGAATTGAAGGCTATATAGGAGGCTGCCAAATTTGGGAAAGGTCACATTAGAGGTTTTTATAGAACTCTTCCCCCCACCCCCAGTGTTTTTACAATGCAGGAACCTGCAGAGAAGAAGATTATTTTATTTATTTTATTTATTTTAATTCCATTTATATCCCGCCCTTCTCCGAAGACTCAGGGCGGCTTACAAGCTTAGCAGTAGCCTTCATTCTATGTATATGCCTGCTTATTAGGGCTTTCACACACCCCCCCAAACGGCATTATTACAAAGTCAGCTTATTGCCCCCAACAATCTGGGTCCTCATTTTACCTACCTCGGAAGGATGGAAGGCTGAGTCAACCTTGAGCCTGGTGGGACGCGAACCTGCACTAATTGCAGGCAGCTGGTGTTACTTAAGGAGGCATTAGCCCACTGCTCCACCAAGGCTCTTTTATTATGCCAAATATGTTTTACTGTATTACCATAAACTTAGCATCCCCCATATTTATAGACATAGCATCATCAGTATTTTTCATAGCAGCCTAGTCAGGTTGAGCTTCTATTAAAAAAAAAACAGTTTGAGAGTCTTAAACAAAACCTGGTAAAGAGGTATTTCATATTCTGGCATGCCAGAAATGCTACATATATCTGACCTAGGCTTGTGCAGTACATGTCACCTTTCCACCATCCCCAAATTTCCAGAAAACAAGTTGCTCCCACAATTCCATCATACAACCTGCTGCTGCTGGAAATTATAGGCACTTTGTTCGAATTGTTCATCTTTTGTTTCCACGGTTTTCCCCAGTTTCTGCAGAACCTACAGAAGAGACAGGGAAAGAAAGGAGAACTGCAACAGTTACTGTACATTCTTGTCCTTCACTTATCCAGGGAGTAGAACAAAGCCTTATTTTAGAGGGGTGCGTCTATGGAGTGAGTGTGCGCCTGTTTCCATGAGTGCCACTGCACTGAAAAAAATGGGTTTATCAAGTTCTGCTTCTAGCAAAAATCCCCCAATCATTAGTCTTTCCATGAGAAAGGGTGGAGTAGTGCCTGCTATCCCACAAGTGTCTATATAAAAATTCAGGGAGAGAAACATACATGGACTCTCCAGTAACTTGAAACCCAGTAGGAACCCTATATAGCAGCGTTTCCCAACCTTAGGAACTTGAAGATGCGTGGACTTCAACTCCCAGAATTCCTGGCTGGGGAATTCTGGGAGTTGAAGTCCACGCATCTTCAAGTTCCTAAGGTTGGGAAACGCTGCTATATAGGTCCTCCAAATGGTCTCTTTCTTAACAGTGTTAAATTTGAGCTGAAAATCTCCAGCTGACCAGGAGAGAGCAGCAGAGAGATATAGAAGCTACCATCTTTGTCACCATCTAGAAATCATTTGTAGCCCAAATCTGGTAGCTCTACTCTTTTGCATGCTTTTATTTTCCATGCAAAACAAAGTCCTCCATTACAGATGTGCAATGCAGCTTGCTAACCACACAGGGCCCATCTGTCGGTTCCCATGAATAGCCTACATGACTTCAGCACCCTTCCTTTTTTAGATATTTGTACCACATGGAGGATAAGATAAGGGGCACAGAATGAGTAGGCATAGACCTGCCTTCTCTTGGTTTCTCTATGCAACTTTCCTTCTACTGTATTCAGATTACTAACCAAAATAAAAATTAGCACAATGAATTGATCCTTGATATTAAATATATGGATAGACCTATAAAATCCAAAGACTGTAATCCCAGGTATATTTCACTGGGATATTATCATCTAGCAATAATAAAAATCCCAGCTTTTTTTTTAATGTACTGAAAGCGCAACTCTTGTTTACATAAAAGGAGAGTGTTAGCAGATAACCACTAGATGACAGTACAAAGAATTTCTGTACCTTTTCATGGCTATCTTTTAGTCATGTGGATTTTTGCAGCCCAGATCTGATAATCTTAAAATAGATACTATCTTGACATATGAATAAGAAAGTACAAGCATCTCTCTGTATTAAATGATTGCCAGTCAGCATGGACCTCTCTGAAACAGAAGAATAAAGCAAATCTCTATATCCTCCTTGATGTTTTACTGTTCTGCCTTGATGGACTTCTTCAGGCCACATTCTTTTTTTAATGTCTGAGATAAAAATGGTCCTTTGATAGAACTGTCGTGACTGACAAACTGAAATACATCAGGAGAACTGGTTCAGTGCCCTCCCAGAGCAACTAGCATTTAGAGGTAATGTTGAAAGTGGTTTCTAGTTCCCATTTCTTGTTGCACAAGAAGAAAAGAATTCAGCGAGTGAACTTCATGAGACATTTCACAGTGATAGGACTCTGTTCTCCAAAACAAGGTTGGCTCCATCCAGTGGAGAAACAATAATTCTCTGCAGTCAGAGCTCGCATTTTGCAGAACATCATTATCGTTTAATGGCTTAATAGTTTTATGTGCCCCACTCCAAGAAGTTTTGGCCTGCTGTCCATGACATAGTCACATAGAAGAAAATACCCTATGACATATGCTGTATCATGCCATGCTCAACATTTCATTTTAAATATACAAATAAGAAACTGTATTTGTGACCTATTTCAACACAGGCACTGTTAGATGCAAATATAGCTCACGTTTGCACTGATAATGCACAGAGAAAGCGGTGCAGAGAGTGGTGAGGATGGCAGAAAAGATTATTGGCAGTTCACTCCCTTCCATCCAGGACACATAAGTGTTGCTTGAGCAGGGTCCGCATGACTGTCTGGGATGCTACTCATCCACTTCACAACCTGTTTTCCTTGTTGCCTTCTGGGAGGAGGCTCCGTGGTATCCAAAGCAGAACATCCAGATTCAGTCACAGTTTTGTTCCATACAGTATTAACCTTGTGAACTCTAAAGCTTCCTCTTTTCACTATGTATTCAAGATGGACAGTGATTAATAGTTATATGTTACTTATATGTAAGGGTGTAGGTATATACATATGTTGTATATAGCATGTTAGTATGTGTGTTATGTACGTGTACACTTTTGAGAGCAGGCAACAGAATCTCATTTTTAATGTGTGCCAGTGTGCCCACAGTAAAAAACAATGACATTAAAGGTTATCTTATCTTAGAACAGCAGTTCCCAACCAGGGGTGGTCACACCCCAGGGGTGAGAGACGATACTCCAAGGTGTGTGAAAACTTGGGTTTTCAAAATTATAGTGTATATGCATAATGCGTTGCCATTATTTTGAACTTTGGTAAGGGGTGGAGATCAACCCTGACTGCTCTTTAGAAGGCCAGATCCTGAAGTTGAAACTCAAATACTTTGGACACCTAATGAGAAGGAAGGACTCACTGGAGAAGAGCCTCATGCTGGGAAAGGTTGAGGGCAATAGAAGAAGGGGACGACAGAGAATGAGGTGGCTGGATGGAGTCACTGAAGCAGTAGGCGTGAGCTTAAATGGACTCCAGAAGTAGAGGACAGGAAAGCCTGGAGGAATGTTGTCCAAGGGGTCGCGATGGGTCAGACACAACTTCGCAACTAACAACAAAAAGGGGTGCAAGAATATATCAGAAGCATTTCAGGGGTGCGGGGTATAGAAAAGGTTGGGAGCCGCTGTTTTAGAACTTGGACAGCACACCAGACAAAGAGAGCTAATTTGTCTTGCCAAAAACAAAAACGGCACTTGGAGATTCTTTCAAGCTGAGTTTGTTTTTTCTAAAAATTATTTCACATATAGTCAAAATCTTGCCAAACTGAGAACTGTATTGTCTTTGCCTCTATAATATATCTGTGAACTATTAGGGAGGGGCTGTCTTTGCCCTCTTTCTCTCACACATGTCCTCTGGGCTGAGTTGCCTCTTACTCCTCTGGAATGCACCCCCCCCTTCCTCCTGGGATTCCATCTCACTACCACGTCCCACCACGTACAGGTAGTTCTCGACTTATAACAGTTCATTTAGTGATCGTGCAAAGTTACAACAACACTGAGAAAAGTGACTTATGACCGTTTTACACACTTACAACCACTGCAGCATCCCCATGGTCATGTGATCCAAATTCAGACACTTGGCAACTGGTTCATATTTATTAATGGCTACAGAGTCCCGGAGTCATGTGATCACCTTTTAGTCTCCTTCTGACCACCCAGGTCAATGCGGAAGCCAGGTTCGTTTAACAATGGTGTGACTAACTTAACAACTGCAGCGATTTGCTTAACAACCGTGGCAAGAAAGGTTGTAAAATGGGGGGGGGGGAGGTCACTTAAGAACTTTCTTGCTTAGAACAGGAATTCTAGACTCAGTTGTGGTAGAGGACTACCTGTATTTTTTTGCAAACAAATTCCACCCCCACTCCTCTAATTAAAAGACTGCAATGTTTGATGGTACTAATCATTTTTCTGTCTTGCAAGTTAATAAGGTGAGAGGTAGAGATGGATGCTCCTTGCCAAATAGGACATTTCTACAGCATCCTATGTGTGCAAGTATCATTTTCTTGCTTGCGTCTAATGAGGGCTTGGATAGAATAGTAGTAATGAGGTAGGAGGGGGGGAGGAAAGCTTGATCTCGAGCAGGGCCCACACTCTGAGTTGATGACACACCCTGCATTCTGGAACATTCTTCTTGTGGTTTCCTTCTCTCCCATTGCCATCCGATACTATTAATACACTTGCACAGAAAAACAGCAAAAATGCATTTGACTACTATAAAAGGACTTCCTTCATTGCCTATCAGGACCAGCAGAATGTTCTGGAGGAGATTAAAGTCAATCCAAGCGTTAATTATGAAAACATGTTTGATGCGTAGGGTGCCTTCTGAATTTGGCCTCGCGCTCAGCAGACCAATGAAGATCTATTCGGTAGAACATTTTTGGTATGCATAATTACCATATCTGGACAAACCCAGGCAGCCAATTGTTAACAGCAGGAGACCTGCTGTTAGTAGTTATCTGAATTTTTGTAGCCCTTAAATGAAAGCTCTACAGCAGCCAAGTGCTCAAAAGCAAAGCTCAGAAAAATGTGGCTTCCTCTGTTCATTGTCCTGAGCATCTGGTTTTCAATAGTATATTGTTTCTGAACATGATGGAGGTTTCATGATGTTAGCCTGGCCAACAATGGGTGATTAAACTGGTGACCACAGACTTCTTGGGTTTCAGTTTCTCTCCATCATCAAGGCCCATAGCAAAGGACTGTGGGAACTGTAGTTCAAAATATTTTGCAGAGCTTAGGGCTACCAGTTCCATTAAGGCAAAGCAATAAAACATGGTGTGTATAAAGAGCTGCCAGCTATAGTGTCAGAATCACCTATCATGTGTCGCTGTACTGAACTAGATCTGAGCAATATTCAGTTTGCATAATGGAGTAATTCGTGATGAACTAAGCTAGCATGTCTTCCAAATCCAGTCTCAAGGGAGGGAATCTTTATTGTGCTAATGAAGCTGTCCTTCCCTGTTTGGGTTATATATAGCAATTATCCTCAGAGTGAGGCTCTTCTCAGCTATTCCCAACAATTGATTATGGTGTCTGGGTACATCCATTGTAGTAGAATACAGAAATGTGGCAAGCAGGCTGTTAGGAAGAGCAATGGATGAACCACCCAAACATGTTCCCTGTAACAATCCACCCCAGTGTCAACAACAACACAAGCTCATTCCATTAACATGTTCTCATTCCAATAACAAAGCAGCTTATAAGATGAAAGGGATATTTAAAAATCAGATAAAAATACAAACTAATTCACAAGTCCTTGAGTCACTGGAAGTTAGGCAGTAGGTAAATTTAGTAAATTAAATAAAAGTTCATCCGGTAAACTACTTGGGGATGACCCCATCTTCAGTATCAGAGTCAGGAATGGTTTCAGTCTCCTTGAGGCATTTCTACAACTCCCCGTCTCTGGAGAGGATGGCTAAGGATTCACTTTTGCTATTCTTCTGATGCCCAAGTGAAGACTTCATTCTATAGACCAGGAATTCTGGGAATTGAAGTCCATGAGTCATAAAAGAGCCAAGGTTGCCTACCCCTGCTATAGACTTTTGCTGTGAGGATATTCTGTACCTCTTTGCTGCCATCTAGTGGGTGGATATACTATTGCAGCCTAGATTACATAATCTTAGAGTCTGTCAGGCCTTTAAGGTTGAATTTCTGTGAAATTTCACAACACATTCCTTTACCTTAAAGCATTGTACAAGTTAGACTGCTGACTAAATACTGCAGAAAGAAAGTGTTCTCTCCTAAAGTGTCAGCCAGTCAGTTGAAAATGTCACATCATTTCTCAGTTTTCCATTCTGCCTCGCCTCCCTATCCCCATCAACCAATATGCACTGATCCTGAGCACAATTAATTCTTTTTGGAATACTCTATTTTCTGTGAAGCTTGGCACCCACCCACCCCCCAAAAACCCCTGATGATCCATTCCATCTTGTGCATGGGTGATGCTTTTTTTGTTTTGGGTTATAGATACCTGCTGTAAATTTAGTAAAAAGTTTATTACATAAATTACATGGGGATGACCCCAACAGATATATTACCTATTAGAATCTGCCTAAAACTCATATGTGTATATGCATACATCCTCAAGAACGAAGCTGTCGAGATATTTCAAATGAAAGAAAAGATAGTATTTCAAGGCTGGATACAAACTAGTGGCAAAAAGGGAATATAGGTAAAGAATCCAAGAATAGAGAATAGGGCTATCAAACTGAATTTCAGGTTGATGACATTGATTACACAGAATGTCTGCGGAGATTCTCAGCCATCCAGTTCATGGCTGTCCCAAAGGTGATTACACAGAAGATGTACCTTCCACCCTGAGTCTTCGCCCTGAGTCTTCGGAGAAGGGCGGGATATAAATGTAATAAAAAATAATTAAAAAAGTGTGATCAAACTGCAAAGAAAGATATCCAGGCTAGAATCAGGGCACCTTCCTGACTGTACAGTACTAATTAGCAGCCAGTGGAACGGGTTGCTAGATGAAGCAGTGAGTTCATCCCTAGAGGTTTTCACCCACCATGGTTGGATGATGGGAGGTGCTTTAGTAGATCCTGAACCAAGCACGGGACTGGGCTAAATGAACTTTAGCATCCCTGCCTGCTTTACTTCTACGAGTTTACGCTTCTAATGTTTGCGCGTGGGGAAAGCATTGTAGAAAGTGGGCTTTGAGACCCCACATAACCAGGTTCTGCCATCAGGGAATGTGAAAAGATGTAGCTTATCAGGTTTAGGAGCTTCTTCCTGATCAGCATTTACTCATTTTTGTTCAATTATGTTTGACTGAATATAACCCCCTCCCAGTCATTGTACCATCAGATGGTTCAGCTTCTTTTTCTTTACCGTTCTGGAGGGGCAAGGCCATTCAGGGTGTGCTGTGTGATGCTGGAGGGTTTGTGGACTGTGGGCATAGTGGGAAATCAATCCCAGTGCCAATTCTCTTGCAAGTAAGAGAAACTTTAAGATGATTTAGAAGAAAGGAATAGGTTTGGAGGAAATATTAACCCTGAGAGCCAGTATAAGTGTAGAGGCTAAGGTCCTGGGCTAGAAATCAGTAAGAGTCTGTTAGCATCTTTTCCAACTAGCTAATTTTATGAAAAGGCGTAAGCTTGGTGAGCAAAATTTTGCTTCCTCAGAAGCAGGGAGTGGCAAAACCTGGGTGGGACTATGACCAGGAAGACTGACGTTTGATTTGACAGTCAGGCAATAGAAATCCCGTGAGACTGGATAGTCCCTGCTTTTCCACCCAACCTGCCTCAGCTGGACTTTATGGTAAGGATAAGGTGAAAAGAGACACAAGACCAGTGGTGGGATTCAGCCGGTTCGCACCACTTCGGCAGAACCGGTAGCTAATTTTTTGTCGCCCAGGCCCAGAATGGACTTCCGGAAGCGGCATCCACACAGAGAACGGGTTGTTCACATATTTGAATCCCACCACTGGACAAGACTCTTGCAAAATGCTATGAGCTTGTAGAGGAAAAGAGCTACAAATTACAGAAGTGGTCTAGGCTTCCAATCTGGATACCATATCCTCTGTTTAACTGCCTCATTGCAAGTGATTTGGATAATAACGCCATTCGTATGCTGCTCCTAAAAGGCATCCAGTCAGGATAGCACAGACATGCAGTGGCGTAGCGTGGGGGGTGCAGGGGGGGCCGGCCGCACCGGGCGCAACATCTGGGGGGGCGCTCGCACTGAGCTGCTCAGGGAGCCCCAAGGGCTGCACAGAGTTGGCTTGGCTCCGCTCTCGAGCTGCTCTTTCTTGCAAAGCGAAACGAGTCCGGCAGGTGAGATGGGCGGCCACATAAACTGAATAAAATAAATAGAAGCGCCCAACTCTCCGCCCAGGCTCAGGCCAACCGCAAGTGCCCCGCAGGCGCCCCGGCAGGCTTGGCCGAGTGAAGACGGACCCGCCGGCCGGCTGGCCTAGCTTCGTGCGCATGCGTGGCTTTATTTAGCGGGGCTCACGTGCGAGCTTGAATGCAGCGGCTCTTGCAGGTTGGAGCCCCGCCCAGCCGCCCTCGAGAGGGACCCGGAAGCATCCCGCATGCGCGCGACTCTTCTTGGAAAGTCTACGCCGCTGCGGGGCGCGTCTTTTCGGCGGTGCCATGACGTCACCGGGTTAGGGGGCGCAAATTGCCCCGGGTGCTGACAACCCACGCTACGCCACTGCAGACATGCTACCCGTGTCATAGAAATATATGCATGATATTTCTAAACATTTCAGACAAAAATCTCTTCAACAACGTAACACCTCTTCTTTCTTACAAGATGCAATTATTTTCAAAATGCACCTGCCACATTGAACTGTGGGCAAACTGACTTTATTGTGGGGATATGTGTGAATCCCCAGCTGTTGCCTGCAAAATAGCAGGTGTTTATGTTAGCTGTCTTTCTTTTCTTCTTTCAAGATTCTCACCTTCACCCTAGAATGACTGCCAGGGGAGAGGGCCTGTTCATGTGAACGTTTAGCCTGCTTTGGACGAAGAGTTTCCAAGAAAAGATCACTATTCTGCTTGACAGAATGACATTTGCTGAATCCCTGGAATGGGGAATACAGGTAGAGCTTGATTTATAACCAGTGACCATTCCAGGTTACAACAGCACTGGAAAAAAGTGATTATGACTATTTTTCACACCTACAACCACTGCACCATCCCCACGGTCATATGATCAAATGCGGACGCTTGCCCACTGGCATCTGTTTACTACAAGTTGCAGTGTGATCACCTTTTTGTGACCTTCTGACAAGCAAAGTCAATGGGGGAAACCAAATTCATTTAACAACCGTGTTATTAACATAACAACTGCAATGATTCACTTAGCAACTGTGGCAAGAAAGCTTGGGAAATGGGGCAAAACTCACTTAACAACTGTCTCGCTTAGCAATGTAAAGGTTGGGCTCAGTCAAGGTCGTAGTGATTTGTCTAGTTTAACTCTGTAGTATAACTGTGCTAATCCTTCTTTGGATTAATTAGTATATTAACATTATCCTCCCTCCCCTGGCCAGGCATTGTACCGTCATAACTACAGAGGTGGTTTAGACCAGGGGTCCCCAACCCCCAATCCGTGGACCGGTACCAGGCCACGGCAGGCCAGCAACCAGGCCGCACAAACAAGCAAAGCCCCATCCGTGGAATGTAGGGAACACACAAAACCACGCCCTCTCCGGTCCACGGAAAAATCTTTCTCCACAGAACCGGTTCCTGGTGCCCAAAAGGTTGGGGACCTCTGGTTTAGATTGTCTGTTTCAGATATATAGGAGAAAAATCCATTCTTTAACTGGGATGTTCTCAAAAGAAAGAGAGCAACTGATTTGGGGTGGCTCAGGGATAGCTGATAAGTTGTGACAATTAGGCTCTTGAATTAGGGTGAGGCGGGTGGACAAAATCCATTTCCCTCAATTTCTCATTCAACCCTGGACTTTTATTGAATGTTTTTGACCCAGCCTATAAGATTTACAAAGTTATTGCTGGGGTAAAATTGGAGTATACTACAGTATGTATACCAGCTTGATCCAGGATATGAAAAAAATATTCAGAACAATATGAAAAATGTCCAGAAAGCAGAAACGAACAACAGCCCAACTTCCTTTTCAACTTTATCTATCCTCTCATTTTGGTGGGACAGTTTAGGAGAACTAAAAAAGACAAGGGCTGTACCCATATCATTTTCAGATCATAATAAAACTATAAAAGTGAAAGAACGTTTCAAGATAAATACCTTTTCTTGGGCTCGACTGAACTGCTTTTGAACCCGCTTAGCAAACAGGCCGGCACCTCCTGTCTTGCCTTCTGCCATGGCTGTGACTTGCTGTGTGCAACTTCTGTTTTCAGCATCAGCTTTATTTGTGGTTTTTGTTTTTTTTTTCTTTAAGGAAGGAAGTTAAGACGTGTTAGTGATCACTAGGCTGGGCTCTGCCTCTCCATTGGTTTGAGACCTATTTGCTTCCTCTGCTGGGTTCTGGGCAAGCGAAGTTTCCCTCACATATAATGTAAGTTGGAAAGTTGTTCTTGTAATGTATTGGGATTTTTACTTGTACTGATTCACGTGTCTGTTTGAATGCTGCTTAAAGTTTGCTCAATGGTGTGTCTGTGTAACGGTCACTGACTAAGCCATACTTGTTGTCTCCAAGAAGATCACTGGTTGATTTGGGGCGGGAATGGGTTCCTTTAAAGTAAACCTATTGGCCGCTGCCTAGTGGCCAACCATATAAGTAGCTGCGCAGCAGCCACTGTTTCAGTTTTGTTCTGCTTGACTTCAATAAAGCATGTTTCTGTTTGGAACCTTCCATCTTGCTTATTACCTGCAAAGATCCATCTACACAACAGTTCTTGTACGTGTCAGGCCAGAAAAATCCTAATTAAGGTCAATACCCAACACTAGGTAAATAGAAAACAAAAGGTGCAATTAGGTATATTGAACCCACGTGCAAACAAATTCATGGATTTCATAACATCATTATAAAAAACTAAATGATGACTGTTGTGTGGTGAGTTCATTGCACAGGAATGAAGACGAGGCGAGTGAGTTCAGCAATGAACATGTTTATTTGCTTGCAGGATCTGAACTGAGGAACTGAACTGCAGCCTGCAGCAATTTATAGCCTGGCCCTTAGGCGGCAACCATTAGGGTTAAAGCAAACCATTGCCACCTAGGGGCAGCCAATAGCAGCCCTGGAGATGGGGTGTCTGAGTTGCTGGGAGCTGTTAGCTAGCTCCAGCTTACCACATGGTGTTACAATTAAGCCCAATACATAACAATGACTGTTGTCTCATCTTGGGCCTTATCCAGTGGTGGGATTCAAATACTGCATGTGAGCAACTGGTTCTCTGTGTCGATGCCACTTCTGGAAGTCCATTCTGGGCCTGGGCAACAAAAAATTGGCTACCAGTTCTGCCGAAGGAGTGTGAACTGGCTGAATCCCACCACTGGCCTTATCTGTTGTTGTATGTTGTGCTGCCTGGCTATTTAAATAGCACATATCCTCATCTTCTAGAATGGCCTAGAATTTTTTATTTTTATGATAATCCTCGGATGTGAAGCCATCGACTCCATGGATATAATCAACTGTAGTCACAGTTGGCTATAAGACAGGCAAGGGTTAATGCTCTCTGGCAACTGATCTCTTCTTCAGTAATTACAGCTAAACTCATGCTAGGTTTTGATTTCTTATTTAATGTATTTTATTCCTTCTAAGAATGGACTTAAATCAAAGTCAGTTCGTCCCCATTTGTTTGTGTAAGAGCGATCACAGATCTTACAAATCTTCCTGAACAGATTTTTGTAATTTCCCATCTTTTGTTTAGATATCTCGTTGCTTGCCACTCTTACTTGTGCAGCATGAAAATTAATCGTGATGTCTTTCTTTAAAAAATAGTGCCATTATTTGTTGATTTTTTTTAAAAAAAAAGTATTTCCATCTTGCTAATCCTATAGAGTCCTACAGTTTTGGTCGTTAGTGGGCTACTTTCTTCAATATTTTGACTCACAATAGGACTCTGTATGTCTTGAAAATAATTGGAAAGAAAGCTTTAGATCTTTTGCAAGCACAGCTTCTCTCTACTATTCATTCAAGCAAATTTGCACAGGACGGAGGGGAAAGCTTTGGTCAAAGCCAGATTTAAAGTGTGTGTGTGGGGAGGATTTGATTATAGAGTTGAATTAACTTTGGCGAATGGAATTCTTAAAACCACAGCACCATTTGTTTTTCCCACCTCACTTGGAAGCCTGCAAAAGTGTGGCTGTCTGAATGAATTGCATAGAAATGGTGCACTTGCAAAAAGCCCTAAACACTTCTCTTTAAATTATTTTTGAAGCATGCACAATTCTTACTGTGTGATCTATAGAGGGAAGTGTATAAATGGAAAATGTCAGAGGTGAGATTCATTTTCTAGCCTATTCTAAAGATGACGGAGTTTCAATATTGTTTTAGATTGTTCTGCAAATGATGGGGTTTTATATTTTACACAGGACTTCCTCTTTGGGGAACAATCAATTAATATAGAGAGCTACTGTCCCAGCTCACCTTACCACACGAGGTCACTGCTTTCCATCTCTAAATCATCCTTATTGCAAACACTAACATTAAGTGATGATTGGCTTTTGGGTGTTTTTTTTTTTGGATATCTAGTAGCCTTAGAATATCAATGCTAGATAAATCTTAAAATATCTAGTAATTATTCTGTTCTAACAGAACCTCTTCAGCTGCTATACTTACAGAAGCAAAAGATATAACATGCTTTGCTTTGTCATTACAACAGGTAGCAACATATCAGCTATCAGATTGTGCAGGAAAAATTCAGACAAGTAAGAGTTTTCTGTATCACTTTGTTGCCCTCCAGATGTTTACAGCACAGACCTGGGAGCCTAGAGGTTGTGTGTGTGTGTGTGTATATATATGTGTATATGTGTATTCTGACAAAACGTGATCCACTGGAGAAGGAAATGGCAACCCACTCCAGTATCTTTGCCATGAAAACCCTATGGACAGTACCAAAAGGCAAAATGATATGATGCTGGAAGATGAACCCCTCAGGTCGGAAGGCGTCCAATATGCTACTGGGGAAGAGCAGAGGGCTAGTACTAGTAGTGCCAGAAAGAATGAAGCGACTGGGCCAAAGCCGAAAGGACGCTCAGCTGTGGATATGTCTGGTGGTGAAAGGAAAGTCCGATGCTGTAAAGATTTTTTCTCCATAGGAACCTGGAATGTAAGATCCATGAATCAAGGAAAGCTAGACGTGGTCAAATAAGAGATGACAAGAATTCCAATGTTTGTTACAATTTTTTTTTGATGTGGTTGGAAAGAGGCTGTTTGGCGCCGGAGACCACTGCCACGAGGAACACAGCTCTGGGTCGGGGTTCGGAGCAGCTCCGGGTGGGGGCTCAGAACAGGCCGCGGCGTGGCAACTGCGGGGAGGGGAATCCCCACGGCGGCTGTGGGGAGGGGAATCCCTGTGGCATGTGGCTCCAAGCCGCAGGGGCGGGGGTGCAAAGGACGGGCGGCGACGCCGTAGCAAGACACCAGCATCGCTCCCAGTGACAGCACCTTTGAGTTCCGGCACCTTTTTTTTGTGAAAAAAGCACTGCTTATAACTGAGACTGGAATTACAGTTGTAAGTTGTTGCAGTTGTAAGTGGAGGCATCACATGACCAGACCTGACTTTTTAAATATTATTTGTAGCGGTTGTTAAGTGAATGCTGTGGTCATTAAGCAAATCCATTTTCTCGAATGGTTTTTTTTTCCTGGAAACTAGAAGTAAAGGCTAGAAGCCAACAAAAAAAGCCACAAATTGTGATCATACAGTCTTAGGATACCGAAAATGGCTGTAGAAGTGAGCTGGTTGCCAAACATCAAAAATGCAATCATGTGACTGTAGGGGATGTGTATATCTGTTGTAACTTTGAAAATAGGTCATAAGTAGCTCTGGGAGGTTTGTTGTAACTTCAAATGATCATTAAACAATGGTCGTAAAACAAGGACTACCTGTAAGGAAACTAAAGACTTACAAACAACAACAAAAACATTTTTAAATAAAATCAGCAACAATAAAAGCAACCATCCAAAAATACATACAATAAAATAATTTTTAAAACAATTAGAAAACAACAAATGAGACCTGCTTTTGGAACAGTTGTTGCAAATGTAGAAGCATGTTTTCAGCAGCAAGACATCATTCCGCCAGGGTCTCTCTTGCAAGAACCATGGGTGGAAGGGACTATCATGAAGAAGGCCTTTCTCTTAATCTCTACAACTAACTTATGGGACCTCCCCCTACTGATCATATTGCTTGAATTGTTCTGTACAGTCAGCCTCTTAAATCCTGGTGCTAAACCAGATTATAGCTTGATTTACGATAGCAAGAGTTTGAAATACACCTGGTAGATACCCTCAGGGGGGTTTCTCCCTCCTGGGTTCGACCCGCTGCCCTTTTCTACACTCCCCTTAATGACGGGCCCAATTGTTGGGACCCCGAGTGGTGGCTGGGCTTGGATAGGGGCCTCAAGCGGAGATGTATTAAGAGGCCTCTGATTCACTTTTTAGCCGGTTATTTTAATAGGTTATGGAGGGTGAGGGAGGGGAGGGAATTATTAACCGGCACTCAGTCCAGGCCGGTTTGGGGTCCCGGCAGGACGAGGTTTGGGTCAGAGGCGGCTGGTTCTGGATGTGTTGGGGTGGGGCCTCAAATCCCTACGATGATAGGGAATGGCAGCAGGTGTGTGCACGGAGGGCCGTATCGACATCCGGGATAGCGCCCCCGCTGCTTGCGAGCGGTGACGCGCTCCGACCTTCCGGTTAGCACCCTTTTGCCCGGGGGTGAGGGTGATCAGGCCCCTGAGCTTAGGCTGGTGTATTTTAATGCCAGATCCGTTGTTAATACGGCTCCCCTCGTTTGTGACTTGATCGAGGAGGAACGCGCGGATCTGGCATGTATTACGGAAACCTGGTTGGGCTCGGAGGGAGGGGTCCCTCTGACCGAGTTATGCCCCCCAGGTTTCCATGTGCTACACCAGCCATGGGCTCTGGTTAGGGGCGGTGGGGTGGCAGTGGTTATCAGGGAGACTTTATGTCCGCGGGAGACCACCATTGTCCAGATTGGCGGGAGTGAGTCCCTCCTCCTGAGATGTGGTTCTCGGGTTCAGATGAGCTTGTTGCTTACATACCTGGCACCCAGCTGTGTGGCAACACCTCTGCCCGAGCTGCTCGACACCCTCTCAGGGTTGGTGGTGGAGTTCCCCAGGCTTATAGTGCTGGGTGACCTGCCTTCCCTGGGAGGGTCATCGGAGTTAGCCTGGGAGTTCATGGCTTCCATGATGGCCATGGACCTGACCCAGGTAATTCAAGGCCCGACTCATGTGGGGGGGTCACACTCTCGACTTGGTGTTCCTATCTGGACAGTGGTTGGATGATTTAGGAGGGGGTTTACCGGACATTATTCCCCTGTCATGGTCTGACCATCATCTCCTGCGGCTGGTCTTCCATTATGCCACCCCCCGCCACTGGGCGGCGGAACCAACTAAATGGTTCCGCCCCAGGCACCTAATGGACCCTGAACGGTTCCAGATGGCGCTTGGGTCTATACCTATCGCCCTCACTCACAGCCCAGTTGATGCCCTGGTGGATGCCTGGGAAAAGGTGACCACTGAGGCACTCAACTGTGTCGTACCCTTGCGACCTCTGACCCGGCGCAGATCCCGTTGGGCTCCATGGTTTTCTGCAGAGCTCCGGGAAATGAAGCGTCGGAGACGGGGTCTAGAGAGCGGTTGGAGGTCCAGCCGTTCCGAATCTGTCCGATTGCAGCTAAGAACCTTTATAAGGTCTTATCTTGCTGCAATGAGGACGGCGAGGGCTAATTACTTCGCCACCCTCATCGCGTCCGCAGATAATCACCCGGCCGCCCTGTTTAGGGTGACTCGCTCCCTTCTTAACCAGGAGGTGAGGGAGGATCCCTTACAGGGACTGGCCGAGTTTAGTCATCATCCGACGGACAAAATCGCTCAGATCCGGGCCGGCTTGGACTCTGACTGGGCGGAGTCTGACGTGGAGGAATCAGACGGTCTTGAGCATGTTATCTGGACTGAGTTCGATCCTGTTTCCCCTGATGATGTGGACAGGGTCATGGGAAGGCTGAGCTCCACCACCTGTTTATTGGATCTGTGCCCCTCCTGGCTGGTTTATGCGGCTCGGGAGGGGACACGAGGCTGGTTCCAGGCAGTAATAACTGCTTCTTTGAAGGAGGGTGTCTTTCCCACCACCTTGAAGGAGGCGGTGGTGAGACCCTTCCTCAAAAAGCCTGTCCTGGACCCAGCTGTTTTAAATAATTATCGTCCAGTCTCCAACCTTCACTTTCTAGCAAAGGTTGTTGAGAGTGTGGTGGCGCATCAGCTTCCTCTGTTCCTGGAGGAAACTGATTATCTCGACCCGTACCAATCGGGTTTCAGGCCCGGGCACAGCACGGAGACGGCATTGGTCGCGCTGGTGAATGATCTCTGGCGGGCTTGGGACAGGGGTTGCTCCTCTGTCCTAGTCCTATTAGATCTCTCAGCGGCTTTTGATACCATCGACCATGGTATCCTTTTGCAGCGTCTCAGGGGGTTGGGAGTGGGAGGCACCATTTTACGGTGGTTCTCCTATCTCCTGGGCTGCTCGCAGTCGGTGTTGACTGGAGGGCAGAGATCCACCCCGAGGCCTCTCGTTTGTGGAGTTCCTCAGGGGTCGGTTCTCTCTCCCCTCCTGTTCAACATCTACATGAAGCTGCTGGGTGAGATCATTTGTGGTTTCGGGGTGGGGTATCATCAGTACGCGTACCCAACTGTTTTTCTCCACCCTGAACCAACCCAGCGATGCCCTCGCCGTGATGTCCCATTGCCTGGAGGCGGTCCAGGTCCAGGCGGACAGGCTTTGTCTCAATCCTGCCAAGACTGAGTGGCTGTGCATATCGGCATCTTGGGTTAACCAGACTATTCCACCTTTAACGATGGGGGGGGTGAGGTGTTACCCTCCGTTGATAGGGCTCGCAACTTGGGCGTCCTCCTGGATTCACGACTCAATTTTGAAGACCATATAGGAGCCGTGACCAGGGGGGCTTTTGCCCAGGTTCGCCTGGTGCGCCAGTTGCGACCCTATCTGGACCGAGATGCCCTACGCACAGTCACTCATGTGCTCGTGACCTCCCATCTAGACTACTGCAACGCTCTCTACATGGGGCTGCCCTTGAGGACCACTCGGAGGCTTCAGCTGGTGCAGAATGCGGCCGTGCGAGTTGTGATGGGGGTTTCCCGATACTCCCATGTAACACCTCTACTCCGCGAGCTGCATTGGCTTCTGGTTGCCCTCCGGGTGAGATTCAAGGTGCTGGTGATGACCTATAAAGCCCTGAATGGCTTGGGTCCAGGATATCTGAGGGAACACCTGCTGCCAGCATCAAGTTCCCTTTGTCCAGTGCACTCCCACAGGGAGGGTCTTCTCAGGGTGCCGCCGATAAAAGACTGTCGGCAGATAACACCCAGGGGAAGGGCCTTCTCTGTGGGTGCACCTGCCCTCTGGAATCAGCTGCCCATGGAGCTTAGGACTGCCCCCGACCTTCGCACATTTCGCTGGGACCTGAAGACCTGGCTTTTTGAGCTCTCCGGCCCAGGCTGAGAATTTTTAACTGGGGTTTTTTAATTTTAGGGATAATTTAATCTTTTTAAATTTGTTTTTAACTTTTGTACTGGTTGTTTTAAATACCCTGTAAACCGCCCTGAGTCCTTCGGGAAAGGGCGGTATATAAATCTAATAAAATAAATAAATAGATCACAGGCAAGAAAGGCAATTTTTTTCAGAACCAGTGTCGTGCAGCATAATTTAACAATTGGACAACTGTATTCTTCAGCAGCATGAGCTTCCGTGATCTTTTCAAGGATACACAGAGAAAGTTTATTAATGCAGCTCACACAGACCTTGAACAGCAGGAGAGAAAGAAGAGTATCCTTTAGGATTCCACAGCGCAGACGCCACAGGGCTGAGCATAAATTCCCCGCTGCAAGTTTGTCACAGAAGGCTTCCAGTTCCCAAGCCATTCCAGTAATGTCCTATGATCACCAGTGGAAAAGGCCAATGAAATAGATACCCAAGAGAATCTTCACGGTAGTATTTCTTTTGCCTCCTTCTTGTTAAAGGTCATCAGTCAGGCCTGAAGCAAGCCTGAACTAAGTTTAGAGAATTAGCTTCTTCCAAGCATGCTTCTTGTATGATGGCTACCCTCACCACTCACCCGATCATCTACAGTTGTCTAAAATCTTAGGATCCGTTCAGAAGATACTCGCCATTGCTCCTGTCAACCAATGGACATAATTTTCTCACCTACAGAAGTACTGTCTACTCCAGTGAGAACATTCTTGCTAGAATTTAACCTAAGAAAAAAACAACTGACAGTTTTACAATGAGCACAAACACTAACACAAACCAATAAAAAATAAAGGCAGGAAAGAGAGAAAAGGGAAAAAAAAGAAAAAAGTCAAAAGTTCAGAAAGAAAGAATAAAAAGTAGAAAGAACAAGTTTCTGGTTTTCTTTGCCTTAAACGTAAGTACAATTACAAATTTATCTCTTATATGATGATTACAAAAGAAAACTCACTATTTTCTATTATACAGTTTTTTCTGCTTATTAAAATCACAAATCATAAGTGCATTATTTTCCATTTTATGCAAAAGTGTGTAAGGGATTTCAAGTCAACCATAACTGTAGATTTTTTTTATCTAATAAAAAAAATGTTAATTTAGCTCTTTCTGCAAGTTCCATCGTTTTCACCAACCATTCCTCTATTGTGGGGTTTGTGCTAAAATATAACATTGCTAATGGACAAAAGTGTAGAGAACTGGTAGCTGGTTTAATTCCCCAAGTGACTTATCTACTTCTTTAGGTTGCAGTTAGATAGCTTATCCTTCAAACTTGAGAAAGAACCACCTTTTGCAAATTCATTTCCAAGAACTATCCAAAACACCACCTTTTGGATAACATTTTGATAGTTCTTTTCCCCCCAGCATGTAATTATCTCACATCCAGGGGGCTTTATCAGTGCTTCTCCAATTCACAGTGTTTCTCCTTGAGAAATTTGATAAAATGAATAAGTTCTGTAATCCACGACAATGAGAGAAGTTACTTGCAGAACTGCTGATTCTAAATCAACTGTTCAACATATATATATATATAAACCATGATTCAGTTTCTCCAAAGAATAATGCCTTTCCATGTTCCCTTCCTTCTTTCTGAAATGGAATAAGGGGTGCAAAATGATATAACAGTCCTAGATTCATCATAAGGAATGCAAAATATAAGATAAAGACTGCTTGCATTGTGCTCAAAGATTTGCAGATACCTGTTTATTGTTATTAATATTAATTGCAATTCTTTTTTAAAACAAGTGTATTCACTGCTTAGCCCTCAAAGGCCCCTCCAGGACTATTCAAACAATTTATTTATTTGTTCATATCCCACCTTTAATATTTTTACAAATAACTCAAGGGAGTGAGCATATCCAACACATCGTCTTCCTCCTATTTTTCCCAGAACAACAACCCTGTGACTGACAGGGTTGGACTGACAGAATGTGACTGGCCCCAAGTCACGCAGGAATTTGAGTTATCAAAGCAAGGATGAACAAAACAGTTTTTCTAATGTGACTTTGGATGCATTTCAGAATAGAGAAAGAAGAATTATATTTAGTCTTAAGAAATACTGTAAACATGGAATGAAGAAACATTATATATTATATACAAGCACTAATATTGCCAGATTGAAATTTTGCAAAATGTTGAAAATCAAATGCATATTGGGTATCTTAATAACAGATTTTAAAAACACCTTTGCTTTCTTTATATATGTTTATAATCCCAAACCAGCATGGATAAAATGAGAATTGCAATTCAAAGCAACATCATCTTCAAGAGCACTGGGTTGGGGAAGCGATACAGAATATAGCCTGAATAAATTCAGCCCCCCAACAGAAACTATACCTGTAAACAGAAAATATGCTGGGAAGTGTTTTCAATGGATGCCATCTAATCGTTACATTATATTGAATAGGATGAAAATTTTAATTGGGCCTCCTCTCTTTATGATAGGCACAACCAGTCACACGTAAACATCTGTCTTGTGCATGATCGGACCTTATTACTTCCACACTGATTTAATTAATAAAATTTATCTCCTGCCAAATTAAAGCAAAAGGTCAAAGAAGGCATCAGGGGAAGGCACAGCAGAACGAAGTAGCTTATCAGTGGCCCACAGATACAGCTTTCCCACCACCAAGCTTCTTTTTCCACCTGATTTTACCATTTTTACATATATTTTCCATTATTTCAATTTAAAAATGTGCCCTCTGCCTTATCTTCATTTCCAAGCATGCGTTTGAACCACACATGAGCCCTGACGGCTTTTTGCAAAAAAGTGAAAATGGGAACAATTGCAGTCCAGTGCTTTCTTTAGAAAGGGCGCCATTTTCTCAGAAGACCGAAAACCAATAGGAAACCAGGGTGATAAAGTGACTTTTGGGGTTCAGGGTGTAAGGTCGCCAATTTGCCTTTCACCAAAGAATGGTTTGTGACTTGTTAAGTTACCAGAAAACCTACATAGGTGCTTCTATGGAGTCCCAGGGGTCAAGAATGATTTGAAGGTATCTATAACTTTTCATGTCCAACTTGACAGCTGGTAGAGGTCTGTAGTCCAGGCCCTGCATTCCTCCTCTGCACCAGGGCAATCTGGCAATTGGGGATGGCGGTGGTAATAGTAGTGGTGGTGAAGATAGTCCAGTGGTCTTCTAGAACAGGGGTCCCCAACCCCCAGTCCGTGGACCAGTACCAGTCCATGGCATGCCAGCAACCAGTCTGCACAAACAAACAAAGCCCCATCCACAAGATGCAGGCAGCTCACAAAACCACACCCCCTCCAGTCCATGAAAAAGCCACTTTCCATGGTCCCCGGTGCCCAAAAGGTTGGGGACCTCTGTTCTAGAAAGCTATTTTCTAGTTTGTGTTGTTTAGGATGTGGTGTTCCAGATGAAATAGGTTTGATAGTCTACATCTGGGATGTTAAAATTAATTGTGTCCATTTTTGGAAAATTATCTTCCAGAAAACAACTAGACAACCTCTGGCTCAACCCGATTGGCATGGTCTGGGGAGAAACAACATTGCAAATTGTTCATGTTCTGGCAGATGCAAGTTTTGCACATGCCTAGCAGTTGGTTCATAAATGTGTAAGCCATGTTCTTGGCAGTCACTTTATGAGAACATTCACAATAATCCTTTATGGCTCAAAATAGCAATAGCACTTACCGGTAGACTTATATACAGCACTCTCTAAGCGGTTTACATTTTATCGACCTCAGAAGGATGGAAGGAGTTAACTTTGAGCTGGTCAGGATTCAGAGAATTGAACTCCTGGCAATATGAGCAGGTTTAGCCTGCAATACTGCATTCTAACCACTGCGCCACCACGGCTCTTAATGTGGACGTTGATGGACTTCTGGGAGACGTATGGCAAAACTAAGCTGATTCTGTGCAGAGCCAATGACTGTGGCAAAGATCAAGAACCGGTGAATAAACTGATTCCTTTGAACCTCTCTGGATAAATAGAGGATAGGAGATGTCCACATGTGGTTTGGGTGGCTGATCCTTGCAAGGAGATTGCATGACAGCAGGAAATGATAGGATCAATCACCTTGCTTGTAACAATGGCAGAGCCTTTTAAAAAGCATGAGCAAACCTCACATTTGAATCATTGGAAATGGATATTAACCATCTTAAAGCTCTTGGATAACTTCAGAACAAAAAGTCTGAAAAGTCTTTATCAGATACTTTTATCAACTCTGAACAAAAGAAAATAAAGAATTTTAAGGATTTGCAATAAATAGCAAAAAACCTGTTGTGTAGCCAGTTCTTTGCAGGCATTGAGTGAGACGGAAGGTTCAAAACAGCAACATGCTTTATTGAAGGTCAGTACAGAACAGGGTGAAGAAGGAGAGTGCAAAACTTGGGTTGAAACTTAACATTAAGAAAACCAAGATCATGGCATCTGGCCCTCTCAATTCCTGGCAAATAGATGGGGAAGAAATGGAGGTAGTGACAGATTTTATTTTCCTGGGCTCCAAGATCACTGCAGATGGGGACTGTAGCCAAGAAATTAAAAGACGCTTGCTCCTGGGGAGGAAAGCCATGGCAAATCTAGACAGCACACTAAAAAGCAGAGACATCACCCTGTCAACAAAAGTGCGTATAGTCAAGGCTATGGTCTTCCCAGTTGCAATGTATGGCAGTGAAAGTTGGACCATAAGAAAGGCTGAGCGCCAAAGAATTGAGGCCTTTGAACTATGGTGCTGGAGAAGACTCCTGCGAGTCCCTTGGACTGCAAGGTGATCAAACCGGTCAGTCCTAGAGGAGATCAATCCTGACTGCTCTTTAGAAGGCCAGATCCTGAAGCTAAAACTCAAATACTTTGGCCACCTAATGAGAAGGAAGGACTCACTGGAGAAGAGCCTAATGCTGGGAAAGATCGAGGGCAATAGAAGAAGGGGACGACAGAGAATGAGGTGGCTGGATGGAGTCACTGAAGCAGTAGGGGTGAGCTTAAATGGACTCCAGAAGATGGTAGAAGACAGGAAGGCCTGGAGGAATGTTGTCCATAGGGTCGCAATGGGTCGGACACGACTTCGCAGCTAACAACAACACAGAACAGAAGCAACAAGGGAGCTGCTGTTCAGTTATTTATATGGTTGGCCAATAGGCGCCGACCAATAAGTTTGAAGCATAGGTTTCCCGCCCAAAGACCTACTTAGCCGGCTGGAGACAACCAGTCTGGGCGGCTAGCAACCCTTACAACATATGTGAACTAGCACTTAGCAACTGAATGCAACCAAAATGACATCTGTAGGGATAAAAAAAATAACATTTTACCAACAAAATTAATCTAATATAGTTAAAAAGGATAGTGACTAGATTTATTCCCCTGAACCTCACCCAGTGAAGGCACTCAGCCTACGAGAGTGACCTAGCTCTAGAACAAGTTTCCTTGTTCTTATTTTGTAGATCATCTCTTGTTTTAGAAATGGGTGGACATGCCCTAAATTATACAGGGGCTATGAGAGGAGATGGCAACTTGCAATTCTTGCTGTACTAACATGACTTAATGTACAGAATATAGTCTTATTTTCTTCCAACCCTCAATTTATGGTTGATATCCATGAATCAAACTTTTATTTATGGGCCTAAAATCATTACTGATCTGTTGTGACTTTTTGGTACAATGATTTATGTTATTTATTTATTTTATCATGGATGTTTTATTTGTCTGTAATGAGGTAAACACCAGGTTTGGGCATATGCAATTAAATGAATGAATAAGGAAATAAATCATTATAATTGTTTTCCCACCCACATTAATTGCTGCTTCTTTTTGCTGGTACTCCAAATCATTTAAGGAAAAGACTTGGTGAAAATAAATAATTGTGTCAAACTTTCACTAAAACACACACACACACACACACACACACACACACACACACAGACCAGTATGTGAAACTGGATCTCCTTTACCAATCTATGGCATAATAATAATAATAATAATAATAATAATAATAATAATAATAATAATAATAATAATAATAATAATAATAATAATAATAAACAACCTTTATTGTCAAAGTACAACATGTGTACATTGAGATTAGCTGAGCCTCCCCCCGTGCTCTCTCCCCCCAACACACAGTGACAACAAACCCTCCATCCCACCACACTATGTGAACCAACTACACCACACACCGGCCTCCCAAGTCAATTCTGCATAAGATTATGTCCCATTTAAAAGCCTAACAGCCCAAGGATAAAAGCTATTTTTCAGCCTGTTGGTACGGCTGGCTATATTCCTATATCTCCTACCGGATGGTAGGAGAGTAAAGAGATACCGTCCAGGGTGTGAGTCATCCCTGAGAATCTTCCTCACTCTTCCAAGGCAACGAGCCCTGGCGATGTCATCCAGTGGTGTCAGGGAAATTTAAAGGAGGAAACTCTCTCTACACAGTTCTCTCCGATGTGAAGTGGGGCAGGTTCCTCTTTTTTTCTCCAGAAGTCTAACACCATCTCTTTCGTCTTGCTGATGTTTAGGTGCAAGTTGTTGTTACTACACCATATGGATAGTTTTTGTACCTCCGCCCTATATGCTGTCTCATCCCCACCTGTAATAAGACCCACCACAGTTGTATCATCTGCGAACTTGATTATCGCAGTGGATGGGTCAGATGATACACAATCATAAGTGTATAAAGAGTACAGGTAGTACACAGCCCTAAGCACACAGCCCTGTGGCGTGCCGGTGCAAATCTTCAGGGGGGTGGACAAAGCAGACCCGACCCTCACTGTTTGTAACCGATCCCTAAGAAAGTCTTGAATCCAATCGCAGATGGCGGGGGAGAATTTCAAGTCAGTCAGCTTCTCGATGAGAATGCTCGGCAAAATGGTGTTGAAAGCCGAGCTGTAGTCAACAAAAAGCATCCTGACGTAACTTCCAGGCTTCTCAAGATGACTTGCTACAGAGTGTAAAGCAGTAGCTATGGCATCGTCTGTCGACCTATTTCCCCTGTAGGCAAATTGATGTTTATCAAAGTCCAGTGGGAGGCATGTCCTAAGATGTTGGAGAACCAATCTTTCGAAGCATTTCATGACTACAGACGTTAATGCAATAGGTCTGTAGTCATTCAGGCACTCAACTGCAGTTTTCTTGGGGACTGGGACAATGGTAGCTGCTTTCAAGCACGATGGTACACATGCCGTTTGCAAGGAGATGTTAAAAATCCTTGTCAGGACCCCTGCTAATTGATCGGCACAATTCCTGACCACTATCCTCAGCACCCCATCTGGGCCTGCGGCTTTGCTGGGATTCACAGCCTTCAATACAGCTCTCACTTGGTGTTCACACAGGGTGAGTGGCTGAGAGTCAGAAGGCCGGCCAGCAAAGGCTACGGGGTCTGGTATTTTAACCTTGTAGCGGGCAAAGAAGATATTCAGCTCCTCAGCCAACGAGGCATCGGTGTTTGCCATGCTCCTCGTGCTGCCCTTATAGTTGGTTAAGTGCTGCAGTCCCTGCCATACTTGCCTCGGATCGTTGTTCGCTAAATGGTTCTCCACCTTTTGTTTGTACTGTTGTTTTGGCATCCTAATGCCTCTTCTGAGATTTGCCCTGGCCTCTCTGTATCTGTCCCTGTCCCCTGCCTTAAAGGCAGAATCCCGGGCTCTCAGGAGTGTTCGTATGTCTGCAGTCATCCAGGGTTTACAGTTCCCGTAAACTCTAATGTACTTATCCGTTGTTACACTATCTGTGAATGTTCTAATATAAGAGAGTACGGCATCTGTATATGAATTTAGATCTTGTTCTTCAAATACACTCCAGTCAGTGGTTTCAAAGCAGTCCTGCAACTGACTGAGAGCACCCACTGGCCAGGTTCTGACCCTTTTTGTGACTGCCTGAGTCCTTTTCCTGAGAGGAACATACTTTGGGCACAACAGGAGTGAAAGATGGTCAGATGTACCCAGGTGGGGAAGAGGGAAAGCTCTGTATGCCTGTTTTTTTTTAATTGAAAAGTTTTAAAATACAGTTTTCCTTTAAAAAACCCCCCTTCCCCCTCCCTGCTCCCCCCCTACCTCCCCCCAACCGCCCTCCCTCCTCCCCTCCCTCCACCCCCCCCTCCACCCCCCGACTTCCCAGAGCTAAATACAAGGTATATATATATATATAAAGGCAATCATAAACAACCATATACTAACAACTATAAATTCTAAAATCCATCACTCTCTAGCTTATATAGGATAAGACACACCTTAACAATATTAAATATATATAAGAAACTAGAATAAAAAAAGAAAAAAAAACGAAAGAAGACTTATTCGAATGCTACATAAAACTTCTTAACCCTATACTTGTTCTGTATAAACTCAATCCATTTTCTCCATTCCATAATATAACGTTCTTGCGAATGATCTTTCAAATAGGCCGAAATCTTCGCCATCTCTGCCAGGTCGGAAACCTTTAAAGTCCACTCTTCTATGGTCGGCAGTTCCTCTTTCTTCCAATATTGGCCTATCAAAAGTCTTGCCGCCGTAATTAAGTTCAACATCAGCTTGGTGTCCACAACTGTAGCGTCTGCAATTATTCCCAACAAAAAAAGTTGCGGACAAAACTTTATCCTCTGTTTAAAAATCTTCTGCATATTCCACCAGACTTTTATCCAAAAAGCCTTAACCTTCTTACATGTCCACCATATGTGAAAATATGTTGCATCTTCATCACCACACCTCCAACATTTAGGCTGATAATTCGGATACATACTTGCAAGCTTTTTAGGATCTAGATGCCATCTATAAAACATTTTGTAAAAGTTCTCTCTTAGATTTTGAGCTTGAGTAAATTTTACGTTCCTCACCCAAATCTTTTCCCACGTGTCCATTGTAATAACTTCCTGGATGTTTTGGGCCCATTTAATCATACAATCCTTAACAAGCTCTGTTTCCGAGTCAATCTCTATCAATGCAAGATATATCCGTTTAATATGTGCTGGTCCCTGATTTCTAATCTGCTTTATCAAATTTTCATCAGTCATTGTAAATCCATTTTTCTGGTCTTCTTTCCACCTGGCCTGTAATTGAATATATTGAAACCAAGTTTGAACAACCTTCTCTTCTCGCAAGAGGCTATATGATTTCAAACACCAAACATTCCTTTCCAAGCTTAAAATTTCCTTGTACGTAGTCACATCATGTTTGAAACCAGCATGTATATTTTCTATTGCGTGTTTTGGAATTGCCCACAATGGTATCTTGCTGCTTAGCTTATGTCTATACTTCTTCCAGACTCTCAGCAATGCCTGTCTTAAAATATGCATCCTAAACACAGTATCTACCTTCTTATCATACAACAAATATGCATGCCAGCCAAACAACAAATCATGGCCCTCAAGATTTAATAACCTCAATTGCGTCAAATTAATCCAGTCGCTTATTCCTACTAATGCAGCAGCTTCATAATATAATTTAAAATTAGGCAATTTAAGGCCACCTCTCTCACGAGTATCCTGCATAATCTTAAGTTTAACTCGTGGCTTTTTCCCTGCCCACACAAATTTATTGATACCACGCTGCCATTCCTCCAAATTAGAATCTTTCTTAAGAATCGGTATCATTTGAAACAAAAATAAAAATTTGGGCAGGACATTCATTTTCACTGCTGCAATCCGTCCCAACAAAGACAATTGCAATTTTTGCCAACTCTCCAATTCTTTTTGAATTTCCCCCCATAGTTTTTCATAATTATTTTTATATAGCTTTGTATTAGAGGGCGACAAAATCACCCCCAGATATTTAACCCTCTTAACAATCTCAAATCCAGTTAATCCTTCTAAGAGAGCCTTCTGTGAAACTGTCATATTTCTAGCCAAAATTTTAGTTTTCTGTGTATTTACTTTAAATCCAGAAACCTTCCCATATTGTGTTATTATCTCCATCAGGTCCACAACAGAGTTCTCTGGCTGGGTCACTGTAACAACCAGATCATCTGCAAATGCTCTCAATCTATAGTCCTGATCTCCAACTTGTATCCCCTTAATTTTTTCCGAGCTCCGAATCTTAACCAATAGTATCTCTAATGTTAACACAAATAACAAGGGCGATAACGGACACCCTTGCCTTGTGCCCTTCTCAATATTACATGCTGCTGTCAGGCTATTGTTAACTATGATTCGGGCAGTTTGTTTTTGATATAATGCCCTAATCGGCTGTAAAAATTTTTCCCCAAAATCCATTTTATCTAAAACTTTCAACAAAAATTGCCAATTCAATTGATCAAAGGCCTTTTCAGCATCTAAAAAGATTAGCGCTGCAGAGATCTGGTTGTGCCTTTCCAAAAACTCTAACACATCAACTATATGTCTCACATTATTTTTCATTTGCCTACCACTAATAAACCCCGTTTGATCCCCATGAATCACCTGTTGCAGAACCCTCATCAGTCTATTAGCCAAAACCTTAGCAAATATCTTATAATCTGTATTTAAAAGCGATATCGGTCTATAATTTTTAACTTGAGTAGCATCCTGGTCTTCCTTCGGAATCAAAGAGATAAAAGCTGTTCTCCAAGACGGTGGCACCTTTCCCCCCCTCTGAATTGTCTGAAACAGTTCCTTTAACGGCTTTATCATCTCAAATTGTAGATTTTTATAATAGGCCGCAGTCAAGCCATCCGTGCCTGGCGCTTTATCCACCTTCAGTTCCTTAATTGCTGTAAGAATTTCTTCTTCTGTAATCAGTTGATTAATCCCCTCTTTTTGTACTTGCGTAAGAACTGGGATGCTAGCATTCTCCAAGTATATATCAATATCTTTTACATTAATTTCCTCTTTAGTATATAATTTCGAATAAAAATCCACAAAAGCATCCTTAATAATATTCTGTTGAAACACAACCCTTCCTTTATACTCAATCTTATCTATATTAGAGGCCCTTTGTTTTTTCCTCAGTCTATAAGCTAACCATCTGCCTGGCTTATTAGCGTTGCAAAAAGTATTGTGCCTAGCAAACCGCAGATTGGTTGCCACTTGATCTGCCATTAATTTATCAAATTGTCCTCTTAGCAGTCTAATAGCCTCCTTGACCTTCACATCCTCTGGATTCAAAATCAAAGCCTTTTCTTTTTCCTTTATTTCATTCTCCAGTTCTTTCCTTCTAATTTCCACTGCACGTCTATGTCTATTATTCATATATATCAACACCCCTCTCATATAGGCCTTGCTAGCATCCCAAACCATGTCCATAGAGGTACCCTTATTCATATTAATCTCAAAAAAGTCCTTCATCCGCTGTTTGCATTCTTCCACATTTCTCTGATTTCTAAACAAATTCTCATTTACGCGCCACGAGCGCCTGTCTCTTTTCTCCTTATCAATCTCCAACCAAACTGGACTGTGGTCAGAAATAGTTCTTGCACAAATCTTCACCTTTTTAGTTCTCAAAAAAAAATCATTAGTCAACAAAATAAAATCAATCCTCGAAAAAGATTGGTGTCTGTCAGAATAAAAAGTATAATCCTTCTCCTGCAAGTGTCTCTCACGCCAAATATCTCGCAATTCCAGGTCATCCTTCATTTCAAAAAAAGATTTAGGCAGTCTAGCATGACTTGGAATGCGCTTAAAAGCTCCAGCCTTGTCCAACTGTACATCCAAAACACCATTCCAGTCTCCCATAAAAATAAAAGATTTATAATCCAACTGGGTAAGCTTTGTGTGGAGTAAGCTAAAAAAATCAGCTTGTTGTTGGTTAGGTGCATATAATCCAACTAGAAGCGTCTTTTTACCTTCTAACAACAGCTCAATCATAACATATCTTCCATGCTTATCTGCTTCAATTAAGTCTGCTGTTAAGGCACTTTTAACATAAACAACCACTCCATTTTTCTTATTCTCTGCAGAGGCAACAAATTGCGTACCCAGTCTCGAGTTCAATAAATGCTTTTGATCCAAAACTCTAATATGCGTTTCTTGCAAACATATAACATCTATCTTAAATTGTTTTAAATATTGAAAAACTTTCTTCCTCTTCTGCGGTGAATTTAGTCCATTAACATTCCAGGTTAGAAATTTAGTTGCCATGCATATCCTCCCAAAGCTCTTGGAGCACAGCTTTGATAGGACTAACTTCTTTAGGCCGTGCTCCTCCCACAGCTTGACTATATGTACGTTGTGAAGAATCTGAAGACTTTTGCTGATCTTGTTCTTTTATTTTCTTTGCTCGTTTTAAAGCAGCACGCGTTACTCTTTGCTCTCTAGGATCATCCAGAGAAGTTGTAACTTGATCTCCTCCAGCACCACTTTCCTCTGTTTCATCCTCTTGATGTTCTCCCGATCCCTTTCCAGCTTCCAGAAGTGTTAATGGAGTTGCTTTTAAGACATTATTGTAGAAATCACGCGCTTGCTTCACAGTAATCAGCCGATACCTTTTACCTTCATGCATCACCATCAGCCCATCTGGAATCTCCCATCTGAACCTTATATCTCTTTGCTTAAGCTCATGCACGAGAAATGTATAGTCCTTCCTTCCCCTTAAAATCCTTGGAGGAATTTCTTTTAAAACCAAGACTTCTTGTTCAGCAATCACCACTTTAGCATCATAGGCAACTTGTATAACTTGATCTCTAATCTCTCTTTTTGCAAAATAAACCACCACATCTCTAGGCAACTTTCTCTGTCTGGCAATCCATGAATTCACCCGAAACACTTTATCCATAGCTGCTCTTATTTCAGATGCTGACTGTTTTAATACCACTTCAAGAGCCTCAGAAATCAGCTGCTTTAAATCTTCTTTAATATTCTCTTTTAAACCTCTGATTCTGACAGCAAACTGCATCTGGTAATATTGGGCTAGGCTTAACTCCCTTTCCACTTTGTCTCTTGCATTTTCATTCTCCCGTGCTTTTACTTCTAATATAGCATTCCTTTGAGCCAGATCATCCATTTTTTCATCTAATTCTTCCACACATCCCGCCACTTTATGCACTGAAGACAAAATGTCTACCTTCATCACGCTGAACTTCTGTTCCATCCTCTCTTCCATTCTCTCCTCCAATTTCTCCAATTTCTCCTCCATCTGTGCAAATTTATCACCCATTGATTGATTGATTGATTCCAAAAGTTTATCCAGAGCATCTCGTAAGTCCTTCGATGTCAGCACTTCAGGAGGGTGCAACGCCTGTAGTGATGATTGTTGCACCGGCGAGGATCCACCGCTCCGAAGAGTTTTAGGGGGAGGTTTCGCCGCCATCTTTTAGTCCTCAGTTATGACGCACTTTCACTTAAAGTTTAAAAAGTCCAACAAGTTAGAGAGTATAGTAAAATAATCCTCTTCACCTTTACCTCTTGTACCGCTCTGCCTGCTCCTTTAAATCATAGTCCTTTCTTCAGGCAGGGATGGTTCGCAGACGCCTGGCTCTGCTCCAAGAAGTTCGGAGCAGAGACGCCGGCCAGCTGGGAGCAACCCAGGCTTCGGGGGAGTTCAATCCTTCAGCCGCCCAAGCTCCAAGCTCAGGCGGCCCCAGAGAACTCTACCCCTACCTGGGGCCTCACCCCCTCCTCTTCTCCCGAGGAGGGGGCTTCAATTTCGCCCGAACAGCTGATCGGCGCTGTTTCGGGCGAAAAAACAAACAGCTGAGCCGCGGGCAGCCCGGGAAGGCTGTCTTCGGCGCCGCGCCGCCACCGGAAGTCTGTATGCCTGTTTTAGATTAGAATACACATGGTCCAAAGTGTTCTTCCCTCTGGTGGAAACTTGCACATACTGTACAAACTTAGGGAGAACTGTCTTCAGACAAGCTTGATTGAAGTCCCCAGCCACGACAAGAGCGCCCTCTGGGTGAGTTTGCTGCTGCCTGGTGATGACGTCATACAGCTTAGAAAGTGCCATGTTGACATTGGCACCAGGTGGAACATAAACAGCTATAATAATTATCACAGTAATTTCTCTAGGCAGATAGAAAGGCCTACATATAACAGTCATCAGTTCCACATCTGGGGAGCAATACGTGTATACCAATCTGCTGTTAACACACCATTCACAGTGTATGTACACACACAGTCCTCCTTTACCCTTCCCGGAGCGTTTATCTCTGTCAGAGCGGTGAAAAACTCGGCCTATCAACTCCACAGCTTCATTTGGTATCTCTGAATGTAGCCAGGTCTCCGTGACAATGATCACACAGCATTCCTGGAGAGGCCTGCTTTCTGCTAACTGCAGCTGTAATTCGTCAATTTTATGGACGAGGGATCTGGCATTGCTCAGAAAAAGGCTCGGCAATGTTGGTCTAAAAGGCTGCCTTTGAAGTCGAGTCAGAATCCCAGCCCTGCAGCCACATTTTTGCTTTCGCTCCTTTCTCTTTCGCTTACGTCGTCTCCTCCCCAGCCCGAAGACAATCCATGGAGATCCTGGAGGCCTCGCTATGCAGTTCAGTATGTTTTGTGACTGCTGAAAATCACTAGTAATTTCAGATTGCCTTGCAAGCCCAGTGTTTAACAGCTCTATACGTGAGTAGGCTATTTTAGCGCCTTGCACTACACTGTGCACATTCATCCATACGCATATTAATCCAATCACCACACACCAGTAATGGGAGCTCAGAGCCGCTGCGTGTGAACGCGCCGCCATCTTGGACTTACTACTACTACTAATAATAATAATAATAAAGTTGGAAGGGACCTTGGAGGTCATCTAGTCCAACCCCCTGTTCAGGCAGGAAGCCTTATACCATTTCAGGCAAATGGCTGTCTAGTCTCTTCTTAAAAACCTCCAGTGCTGGAGCATTCACCACCTCTAGAGGCAGGTTGTTCCACTGGTTAATTGTTCTAACTGTCAGGAAGTTTCTCCTTAGTTCTAGGTTGCTTCTCTCCTTGACTAGTTTCCATCCGTTGCTTCTTGTCCTGCTTTCAGGAGCTTTGGAGAATAGCTTGACTCCCTCTTCTTTGTGGCAGCCCCTGAGATATTGGAACACTGCTATCATGTCACCCCTCACCCTTCTCTTCATTAAACTACACATACCCAATTCCATAGGGTTTTCTAGCAGAGGGCTAGTACTAGTAGCGCCAGAAAGAATGAAGCGACTGGGCCAAAGCCGAAAGGACGCTCAGCTGTGGATATGTCTGGTGGTGAAAGGAAAGTCCGATGCTGTAAAGATTTTTTCTCCATAGGAACCTGGAATGTAAGATCCATGAATCAAGGAAAACTGGACGTGGTCAAACAAGAGATGACAAGACTGAACATTGACATCTTAGGTATCAGCGAACTAAAATGGACAGGAATGGGTGAATTTAATTCAGATGACCATCAGGTATACTACTGTGGGCAAGAATCCTTCAGAAGAAATGGAGTAGCCTTCATAGTCAATAAAAGAGTAGGAAAAGCAATACTGGGATACAATCCTCAAAATGACAGAATGATCTCAGTTCGAATCCAAGGCAAACCATTCAATATCACAGTAGTCCAAGTCTATGCCCCAACCACCAGTGCTGAAGAGGATGAAATTGACCAGTTCTATGAAGCACTACAGCACCTTATAGAACTAACACCAAAAAATGATGTTCTTATCATCATGGGGGATTGGAATGCTAAAGTAGGAAGCCAAAAGATAACTGGAATAACAGGCAAGTTTGGCCTTGGAGTGCAAAATGAAGCAGGGCACAGGCTGATAGAATTCTGTCAAGAGAATACGATGGTCATAGCAAACACTCTTTTCCAACAACCCAAGAGACGGCTCTACACATGGACATCACCAGATGGTCAACACAGAAATCAGATTGACTATATGCTCTGCAGCCAAAGATGGAGAAGCTCTATACAGTCAGTAAAAACAAGACCAGGAGCTGACTGTGGCTCAGACCATGAGCTTCTCCTTGCAAAGTTTAGGCTTAAACTGAAGAAAGTAGGGAAAAGCACTAGGCCAGTCAGGTATGAATTAAATCATATCCCTGTTGAATATACAGTAGAGGTGACAAATAGATTTAAGGAATTAGATCTGATAGACAGAGTGCCTGAAGAACTATGGACAGAGGTTCGTGACATTGTACAACAGGTAGCAACCAAAACCATCCCAAAGAAAAAGAAATGCAAGAAAGCAAAATGGCTGTCTGAGGAAGCTTTGCAAATAGCTGAGGAAAGGAGGGAAGCGAAAGGCAAGGGAGAAAAAGAAAGATACACCCAATTGAATGCAGAATTCCAGAGAATAGCTAGAAGAGATAAGAATGCCTTCTTAAATGAACACTGCAAAGAAATAGAAGAAAACAATAGAATAGGGAGGACCAGAGATCTTTTCAAGAAAATTGGAGAAATGAAGGGAACGTTTAATGCAAAAATGGGCATGATAAAGGACCAAAATGGCAGGGACCTAACAGAGGCAGAAGAGATTAAGAAGAGGTGGCAAAATTACACAGAAGAACTATACAAGAATGAGCTTAACGTCCCTGATAATCACAATGAGGTGGTCACTGACCTCGAGCCAGACATCCTAGAATGTGAAGTGAAGTGGGCCTTAGAAAAGCTGAGCAACAACAAAGCTAGTGGAGGTGACAGTATTCCAGCTGAGCTATTCAAAATCTTAAAAGACAATGCAGTAAAAGTGCTACACTCAATTTGCCAGCAAATTTGGAAAACTCAACAGTGGCCACAGGATTGGAAAAGATCAGTTTACATTCCAATTCCTAAGAAAGGCAGTGCCAAAGAATGTTCAAACTATCGCACCATTGCACTCATTTCTCATGCTAGTAAAGTCATGCTTAAAATCCTACAAGCTAGACTTCAGCAGTATGTGGATCGAGAACTACCAGAAGTGCAGGCAGGATTTCGAAGAGGCAGAGGAACTAGAGATCAAATTGCCAACATACGCTGGATCATGGAGAAAGCTAGGGAGTTCCAGAAAAACATCTACTTCTGCTTCATTGACTATGCTAAAGCCTTTGATTGTGTGGATCATAACAAACTGTGGCAAGTTCTTAAAGAGATGGGAGTACCAGACCATCTTATTTGTCTCTTGAGAAACCTATATGCGGGTCAAGAAGCAACAGTGAGAACTGGACATGGAACCACTGATTGGTTCAAAATTGGGAAAGGAGTCCGGCAAGGCTGTATACTGTCGCCCTGCCTATTTAACTTATATGCAGAGCACATCATGAGAAAGGCAGGGCTAGATGAATCAAAAGTTGGAATTAAGATTGCCGGAAGAAATATCAACAACCTAAGATACGCAGATGATACCACTCTAATGGCAGAAAGTGAAGAAGAACTAAAGAGCCTCTTGTTGCAGGTGAAGAAGGAGAGTGCAAAACTTGGGTTGAAACTTAACATTAAGAAAACCAAGATCATGGCATCTGGCCCTCTCAATTCCTGGCAAATAGATGGGGAAGAAATGGAGGTAGTGACAGATTTTATTTTCCTGGGCTCCAAGATCACTGCAGATGGGGACTGTAGCCAAGAAATTAAAAGACGCTTGCTCCTGGGGAGGAAAGCCATGGCAAATCTAGACAGCACACTAAAAAGCAGAGACATCACCCTGTCAACAAAAGTGCGTATAGTCAAGGCTATGGTCTTTCCAGTTGCAATGTATGGTAGTGAAAGTTGGACCATAAGAAAGGCTGAGCGCCAAAGAATTGAGGCCTTTGAACTGTGGTGCTGGAGAAGACTCCTGCGAGTCCCTTGGACTGCAAGGCGATCAAACCGGTCAGTCCTAGAGGAGATCAATCCTGACTGCTCTTTAGAAGGCCAGATCCTGAAGCTAAAACTCAAGTACTTTGGCCACCTAATGAGAAGGAAGGACTCCCTGGAGAAGAGCCTAATGCTGGGGAAGATCGAGGGCAATAGAAGAAGGGGACGACAGAGAATGAGGTGGCTGGATGGAGTCACTGAAGCAGTAGGCGTGAGCTTAAATGGACTCCAGAAGATGGTAGAGGACAGGAAGGCCTGGAGGAATGTTGTCCATAGGGTCGCGATGGGTCGGACACGACTTCGCAGCTAACAACAACAACAACCCAATTCCAGCAACCATTCCCTATATGTTTTAGTCTCCAGCCCCCTAATCATCTTTGCTGCTCTTCTCTGTACCCTTTCTAGAATCTCGACATCTTTTTTACATCGTGGTGACCAAAACTGGATGCAGTATTCCAGGTGTGGCCTTACCAAAGCATTGTAAAGTGGTATTAGTACTTCACTTGATCTTGATTCTATCCCTCTGTTAATGCAGCCTAGCACTGTGTTGGCTTTTTTGGCAGCTGCAGCACACTGCTGGCTCATGTTGAAGTGAATGGATATTGCAAAGTTGGTCTAAAGTCAATCCATCTGCATCATTCTACAATTCTTCAGTTATGAACACCTGCCTTCTGGAATGATCCCCTACCATGACACCATTAATCCCAACTCTTTTGCCTCAACCCCCCCCCCCCCGAGGTTTTCCTTGGGTGTTAAGCCAAGATTATTGGAACTCCAAATTAGAGAGGATGTAAATGTGATATTCTGGTTGCCTATTTACATCTGTTTGGATTTGAAATGAATATCTTTATCCTGTTTTGATTCATTTCCTGTCATCTAATCTTGTATGTAGTGTTTGCGTTGGATGGACATATCATTAAAGAAACAAACCAAACCAATGAAGCTGAACAGAATCAGCTGTGAAAACTCTCAGTGTTTGTCTGACATTTTCCCTTATCTAGTTCCCATAAAAGCATTTCTAGGCCAGAGGATGAATAAAATGACCAATAGAGATATGCCCATCACTTATATGTGATGATTCTTTGATTCCATGACAAACTTATATTATTCATCCAGGAAATATAAGCTGAGACAAGAGTAAACACAGTAAGCTTTGGGTAAACGTTGCGTCCACTGCTGGAAACAAAGCTAGTGATTTCATGGACAACATCTCTGCCATTCATCAAGCTGTTTAAAGGCCTTCCTGGACCCCATTAGAATGAAAAGCAAAGGCGAGAAAGCTACATTATCAAATCTATTGTGCTCTCTGGTTTTTCCACAAAGCATGAAAGAGATGCTGAAATAAACCAAGGTGGGGCAAATGATCCACAAAGTCAGGCACGTCAAGCTGCTGGCCTGCAGGCCGGATGCATCACACTGAAACCGCGCCCACCCCATTGCCGGCAATGGGGGAAAAGTCACAAGATGTCACACAACGTCAAGTGACATCGCGGGTTTGACATGCCTGCACTAAGCAGACATTGTATAAAGCTTTCTAAGCAATTGATGCTTAGCTTTTGCACTATGATTGTTCTAGAGATATTGCAAGTAAGAAGTGAATAAATAACCAAATCCTCAGACTGGATCCTATCACCAAAGTTTGATCCTCAAGGTAAATTTGCCAGAGATTTCTCAGATAAGGAAGAGTTCATCATTTAGGAAACAGATTTTGGATGGCGGATTTTTGACTTTGGAATTACACCTATGAAAAGAATCTTGGACCTGAAGTGCAGTTTCCCAGCCTTGACAACTTTAAAGACGTATGGATTTCAACTCTCTTAATACCCCAGCCACCATTCTTTCTCTTTGCTCTGCACAGGGCAGACCCCACTGCAGGTTTTGCATCCAATATTGGATGCTCCATCTCAAGAAGATTCATAGAACCTGGAATGGGTGAAAAGCAATGGGAATGTAGAATAACAGAGGTGGAAGGAACCTTGGAGGTCTTCTAGTTCAATGCCATGCTCAAGTAGGAGACCCTAAAATAACAATTCTGGACAAATGGCTATCCAATCCCTTCTTTCAAACCTCTGGTGTTGGAGCACCCACAGCTTCTGGAGGCAAACCGTTCCACTCATCGCTCTTACTGACAGGAAATTTCTCCTGTCATGTAGTTTAGAGAAGTGCAGCTTAGCATTGCTGAATTTGCACACTTGCTGACAAATTGAAGTGGTCCAAGGCAGAGCAGAAGGCTGACCTAGATAAAAAAAACTCAGGCAATCGCGGCAGGCAATGACCTTCCTGAAACTCCCTTCTGTCGTTACCATGTACATGCTTTTTACACCATGTATCAGCAGCATGAGATTACCAGGCATCCAGCACATGTGCCATCACCTCCAAGCACACACCATGGTATCCTTTAACTGCTGAGCCCCAATAGGGTGGATTGCAGCAGATAGCATGTTCCACGAGGTGGGAGATAGGCTTGCAGCAGAGTTGCCATTTGCTGATGGTGTCAGTATGGTCAAGAGCAGGGGTCTTCAAACTTGGCCCTTTTATGACTTGTGGACTTCAACTCCCAGAATTCCTCAGCCAGGCACGCTATGCCATTTATTCACAATTTGTTCATTTCAATATTAATGATCTTATTTGATTGGTTGATTGGGATCAACAAGACTAACAAGTTAAGCACTTATGTTTCTGGATCATCTAAGAATACTACTCTTATTACTCCTTTGTATATTGCATGAATTCTAATAATATTTGCTTCTGGTGATACATTTTGGGGCAGGATCTGGCTGGAGGGGCATAAAGCACTAGGCTGCATGTATGTGTTCAGAGCTGCACTTTTTGAAGGGTAGAGTAATGCAGTGTCAAAGCTGCCAAGGAGCAGAGAAACCAGAATTGGAAGAGAAAAAGAGCAAAGATTTGTCAGAAACAAGAATATAGGCCTGTTTTGTATTAAATAGTAGTGTGACAAATATACCACACTCGTTCTCTCGTTGCCCACTGTCTTCAGCAATCAGATGGAGTTTCCAAAACCAACATTCATGATCTGGCAATATAGTTCTTTTTTGTGCCTTCAAGTCAGTCTTGACTCCTAGTGACAATATTGGCAGATTCGTGCAATTTTCATGGCAAAATATTGGAAGTGGTTTGCCCTTGCCTGCTTGCTAGAGCTGAGAAGATATGACTGATCCAAGGTCACACAGCTGGCTACAACTCACAAGTCTCCTTGGTTCTATCCTGGTCCTTTAATCACTACATCAGACTGACACACACACCCCAGCAATAATTAGATATTTCCCAGTACTAGAGACGCTGGTTTGCAATGACTAGAAGTTACTTGTGTCCAATATTTGGGCAATGTGGTAAGCCACAAGCCAAGGTGCTACAGAACCTTCAAGGACAACCCGGGCAATAGTTCAGCACATTCAGAACCCAACTATCCAATAGCTGGCATAATTGCAACCTTTATCACAAATTCGAACCTTCTCATTGGTTTAGCTTCAGACCGACTGGCCTTATTCATCAGGAGTATTTTTTTTTTAGAACCACCTCCAAGAAAGTCTCAATGTCTCAGCATACCTGCGTATGACCTAGCAGTTTTCAGGACAACTCCACCTTAATCTTCAGCAACATTATTGCTGTTCCATTTTGGATGCACAAAGATCTGTTCCACCCTTAGAAACTTCTCAGTTCCCTCATTCTTATAAATGTCGTGGTCACCAGCCACCAGACAGAAATACATTCTTCTATAGATAAGGCGGCAAGAAAGTAGAAAGGAATTGTGTCAAAAACTTCACTTAGAAATATTGTCCAACAAGGAACAGAAGTAGCAAAGTGAGGCAAGGAGTTTCATTTTATGACAATTAATAGGAGTCATTTCCTACTTTCCTAGTACTTGGTAGCCCATGAATATGCCCCACTAAACAAATGTTTTTGAGTGCATTTTGGCTGCAGCACTTTCAAAATTACACTTAACTAAAACATGTTCCTTATAAAGACAGCTAAAAAGATATTTGCAGCCAATCCTTTTCTGTCAGCCTTGCAAGGTAGTTCAGAAAAGCACAATTATGGGTATTAACTATCTTTATTGCTAGGTTATATTAACACAATCTTGCCAAGACTGAAAGTATTTCTTTCCCTCCCTTCCTTTTACTCTTTGGAAAACTAGAGGGGTGGTGGTGGTCCCTTCTGAAATGCTTCCCATGTTTTTCTCCCATCTGCAGATTTCCACATACTGTTTCATTTTCACAGAAGGATTCAAGGCATAGTTGCTTTATTAATATTTTGCACTGGTGACCTGGAGAACTCTAAGCATTTTAATAAAATCAGTCAATCACAGAAGTCATGTTTGTGTAATGTCCTATGTTTCATAGAATTTAACTTTCTTTCTATAGAAAAGAACCTGGAAAAGCATTTATTTATTTATTTATTATTTATTTATTTAATTACATTTATATACCGCCCTTTCCCGAAGGAATCAGGGCGGTTTACAGGGTGATTAAAAAACCAAAATACAAAAGTTAAAAACAAATTTTTAAAAAAATTATATATGTCCCTGCCTAAATAAAACCCCAGTTAAAATAAGATTAATCCTCAGCCTGGGCCAGAGAGCTCGAAGAGCCAGGTCTTCAGGCCCCGGCGGAATGAACGGAGGTCGGGGGCAGTCCTCAGCTCCACTGGCAGCTGGTTCCAAAGGGCAGGCGCCCCCACTGAGAAGGCCCTATCCCTGGGTGTCGTCCGCCGGCAATCTCTTACCGGTGGCACCCTGAGAAGACCCTCCCTGTGGGAGCGCACTGGGCGAAGGGAACTTGATGCCGGCAGCAGGTGTTCCCTCAGATATCCCGGACCCAAGCCATTTAGGGCTTTATAGGTCATCACCAGCACCTTGAATCTCACCCGGAGGGCAACCGGAAGCCAATGCAGCTCGCGGAGTAGAGGTGTTACATGGGAGTATCGGGAAACCCCCATCACAACTCGCACGGCCGCATTCTGCACCAGCTGAAGCCTCCGAGTGGTCCTCAAGGGCAGCCCCATGTAGACAGCGTTGCAGTAGTCTAGATGGGAGGTCATGAGCACATGAGTGACTGTGCGTAGGGCATCTCGGTCCAGATAGGGTCGCAACTGGCGCACCAGGCGAACCTGGGCAAAAGCCCCCCTGGTCACGGCTCCTATATGGTCTTCAAAATTGAGTCGTGAATCCAGGAGGACGCCCAAGTTGCGAGCCCTATCAACGGGGGGGGTAACACCTCACCCCCCATCGTTAGAGATGGAATAGTCTGGTTGACCCGATATGCCGATATGCACAGCCACTCAGTCTTGGCGGGATTGAGACGAAGCCTGTGAAAGTGAACAAAGTAAGAGATGCGAGTAGAGGATTTCAGGGAGAACTAGTCAATACAAAGTTTAATCTGACCAATATTAAAAGTAACCAAAATATGTTGATTCCACTAGATGGGAACTATTGACTCTATGCGTGATGTAGGGATATAAATGATTCACCTGTGAACCATGTTTGTGAACAGTCTGAAAGGATGAAACATATTTTGGAAGAAGCAATGGAAAAAAATAAATCTCACATGCTCTTCCAGCCCAGTTTCATTTACAACCATTCATTTAGTGATCATTTGAAGTTGCAATGGCACTGGAAAAAGTGACTTACGGCCAGTTTTCACTTTGCAGTATCCCCATGGTCATGTGATCAAAACTCGGGCGCTTGGCAACTGCCATGTCTTTATGACAGCTGAACTGTCCCGGGGGAATCACGTGACCACCACTTGTGACCTTCTCAGCTGGCTTCTGATGAGCAAAGCCAATGGGGGAAGCCAGATTCATTTAATGACCTCCTGATTCACCTAACTACTGCAGTGATTCGGTTAACAACTGTGGCAATAAATATTGTAAAATGGGGTTAAACTCACTGCCTTGCTTAGCAACATAAATTTTGGGCTCAATTGTGGTTGTAAACAATAGAATAGAATAGAATAGAATAGAATAGAATAGAATAGAATAGAATAGAATAGAATAGAATAGAATAGAATAGAATAGAATAGAATAGAATAGAATAGAATAGAATAGAATAGAATAGAATAGAATAGAATAGAATCTGGAAGGGACCTTGGAGATCTTCTAGTCCACCCCCCCCCTAAGCAGGAGAACTACTTGTATAGCTTGTATGACTGCCAATCTCCTTTAAATGAAATAGTGTCACTGCAGAATGGAGCTGGGGTAGGGGAGTGTGCTCTATAAAGAAATGCAGAATAATTAGTGAAAAGAAAACGAACCCAACACAGAAATAATTTTCTCATAAAATAGTTATCAGCTTTATTATTTCCAGTCAGGATTACCAGAGCAAGACTTTGTTTCAACTGATTTTTTTTTCCTGCAAATGAACCAAAACCTCTAATGTTAGCTTCTGCATTCAAAATCTTTCCCTGTGTCACCATTCTTCAAAAATGCTAAAATAATTGTACAGAAACCAGCCTTGTCCCTTACAAAATGGAAAGATGGAATCGTGCACAGATAGATTTTGATCTGTATTGTCAACCAATCAACATTTAAAAGTTTGGTGTGCTCATAAAACATCCAGTACTTACAAAAATCCAGAATTTATGTTTCCCTTTCGACTTATACATTCCACTGAAGGTGAAAATGCTAATTATTTATAAATTACAAGTATCACCACCATTGTCAGTTATGAGAAAGTTAGAGAGAGGACTCTTTCCCTCCTGCCCCTTATCCGAGGAAATTCAAGAAATGTATATCTGAATGTTTTCTTTAAAACATTTCAAACAAATAATAAGGGGCATTTTTTTTTGGTTTAGCAGATCACTGTGATTAGCAGTAACCATGATCACTTTACTCACTTTACTTTTCCTGGTGGGTATTTCTTGTCAACAAAAAGCAAACACAAACGTACACACACACACCCAAAATTTGGTTTTTGAGTTACTTTAACTCCCATCGCTCATGTGAGTAAGCAATTAGCTTGGCAGATAGTTTCTCATGAGATACAGCTTCTTGCTCTGCTAGTTTTTGTTTTGTTTTTTTAAGGCACATTAGCAGCTTTCCTTATTACCGGCACTGCAGTGTACAGCTAAAGCTATGGATGTATCTGAAATCAAGACAGATACCATCTCACCACTGCAATCTAAGAAAGCCAGGCTGGGCTGTTTAGTCTTGAAGAATGGAAGCAAGTGGCAGCCTTCTGAAGGCCTAGACCAGGGGTAGGCAACCTTGGCTCTTTTATGACTTGTGGACTTCAACTCCCAGAATTCCTGAGCCAGCATGGCTCAGCTTGGAAACTCTCCCTTTCCCCTCAGCATGGCTGACTCAGGAATTCTGGGAGTTGAAGTCCACAAGTCATAAAAGAGCCAAGGTTGCCTACCCCTGGCCTAGACTGTAGGAGTTAGGAGGACAAAAGGCACCTGAAGCTTAGGTACAGGGCCATTCAGACATGACACAACCTTACTGCATTCCTTCTCAATTTGTTGGGAGAGGACTGAACAGCTAGAAGACACAGTTTTAATTCTTCCACAGAATCATCAGTTGCTACCTGCAGCAATGCTGGCAAAAATTCCGAAGCTTGAGGTAAAACACGGGCCACAACCTGTGCAAAGGGGCTAGGATTTCAGTCGCACAACAATACTGCAGGCCCAGCAGTTACTATTTTAATTGCAGGTGGCTGCACTGAGCCTTTGGAAGCAGAGGTTTACCTGCTGCTCACCTGCATGTCAGGGCAGAGACCTTTAAGACAGCATTAGAACTGTGGAGATTTCTTCTTCCAATGCTCAGTTATTTTCAGAAGCCATGTTTCCTATGTAACAGATTAAAGTCATTGTCTTTGGCATCCAATTATTCTCTAAACTATACACAGATAATTTATTTCTTAGGACTGAGCCTCAAACCACTACTTCCTATAATACTCACAACGTAAAAAATTAGGGGAATGTTTGAGTTCTCATCTGGCCAATGGCCACTTTTTCTCTGTAGCCATACGAACATCACCAGTATTGTTTGCCTCAGATCGTGGAACTTTGACTGATAATATATCTAGTATTCTAAAGAGCAAACATACCAGCTTGTTATTATTTCTATCCAGAAAGCCCAAGTAAACCGATATACTAAGGTTGGCTGTTTTGACCTTCTTATTACAAAAGGCACAAAAGTGTTGTTACAGGCAAATTTTGGGTTATGCAGCAAATTGGTTCCCCTTCTTGTTTCGTGAAATGTACTGTTGCTGGAAAAGTGAGTTCAAAAGAATGAGAGCTTTGACAGGAGATGCATTCCAGAGCTGCTTGGGTCTTTTTCTTGGCCTCTTTAGCTGAAGTGCCAAATCTGATGAGCATCTGCAGTGTTGCAGGGAGCCATGGATGGATGCTCACCTCTTGCAGACAAGCACCAGTTAATTGCTACATTCTTAAGCAGGTGATCCTAAAAAACACACACACACACACACAAAACAAAAGCAAAAAGCATATTGTTGAGATAAAACATATCAAAGACTCCACTGGCTAAAGTGGCTAGGAATTCTGGGAGCAGAACTTTAATATCTCTTGTTTCTTGGAGGGAAATTCTAAAGCTAGAGGTTCTGTTAAGCCAAGAAGGTGCTCTACACCAGGGGTCTTTAAACTTGGCCCATTTATGACTTGTGGACTTCAACTCCCAGAATTCCTCAGCCAGGCACGCTGGCTGAGGAATTCTGGGAGTCGAAGTCCAGAAGTCATAAAAGGGCCAAGTTTGAAGACTCTTGCTCTACACAAAAGGACAGGGCATGTTGGCCATGCTTCCACACGGACCATCTTCCAGTGTGGGCTCCCATTTAGTCAACCTATGCCCTACCCTTTGAGAAAAGCTAGTAACAGTCACATTTGCTGATGTCAATATCACCACCTGGAGCACACTCAAACCACTTCCTGTGTAGTAGGTAGCAAAAGGAGGACAACTTCTCTCATCTGCAGGTGGGAGGGAAAAAGCAATTCTTTTATGTGCAGATATGGGTGGAAATATATCCCTCTCAGCTTCTGCACTGACAAAATCATGATATCTGAACATGGAGTTAGACTTCCGCTTCTTAATCCTCCATGACATCATCTGAACTGCCAACGCTGGTTCACATCTGGAGGGCTTAACCAAACAGCCTCTTCTGTGAAAATGTGTCTTTCTCTGAAAAAGCCTTCTACGGACTTTGGAGAAAGACAAGGGACGAGGAGATTCACAGGGTTACAGCAACATTTAAGTACACACGAACTATCTCCTTAAATATTTATCTGGTCTTGAAACTTCATTTAACTCCCACAGCTACAAAATGAAAACTGAGCAGCTCTTCTGGTTGACTGCTAGGTGATGTTTGATGTTTCTCTCTCCCTTCAGAAAAAAATCATGGAATGGTTAAGAGGACGGTTGATTGGGCATTAATTCCAAAGATGATTTAAGGATTTCTTAAAAAAACATGTTTCAAATATTTAATTTGGCTTCACTGCATCAATAAGCATGCCTAGAGTAATCAAAATTTGGCAGACTCCTTCTGTTCAAATGTCTTTTGCCATTTTGCCCAAAGTTGCCTGATAGTGAGATGGGCAGCATATAAATTAAATATATAAATTTCACCTTTCCCCTTATCCAGCTTTTTTTACTCTCAAAGAAATCTGACAGAAATCTAATTTTATCCTTCCTTCCTTCCTTCCTTCCTTCCTTCCTTCCTTCCTTCCTTCCTTCCTTCCTTCCTTCCTTCCTCCCTCCCTCCCTCCCTCCCTCCCTCCTTACTTTTTATATATCTGCCCATCTCACAAATAGGACTCTGGGTGGCATACAAAAAAATCTGAACATACAAAAGGTGGGATAGTTTTTGTTTTTTTTAAAAAAAGCAAACATACCATAATAAAAGCAACAATATTATTAAAAAGACTAGGAAAAAGCATCTTCAATATTGCAAGCAATGTAGCCATCTCAGTAAATTTCATTTCCCTTAAGCCTTTTGACACAGCCACATTTTGAGGATGGGGCCAGCCTCAGCTTGGAGAGAATGATGTTCCAGAGGCCGGTGCCATGGCAGAAAAAGCCATGATTTTTGTAGCAGAGACTGAAGTCATGATGGCTTCAGGTATTTCCTAAAGTTCTTATTACCACCAGCCCCCCCCCCCCCCAATATGCTATTTTTGCTTCAGATTTTCTTTTGAAGGAAGAGCTCAGTTTTTTTCACAGTAATGCGAATGGGGACCTTCAAAACCGACTCTGAAATTGTATTTTTAATTGTCAGTGCAATTTTAGCAACCAGATGTGTTAATAGATTCCTTACCAGGAAAGGCATTATGTTCTGGACTTTGGCTAGTTTCTGCTTGCCTGCCTATCTGTCTTTTATATGAATTCTATGTAATTGTATAGTTCCCAGCCACAATAAGAAATATTTGGCTGGCAAGTAATGTGAGACTGGCTGCAGGCAGAAATAGCTGATCTGGAAAGAGATGAGTTAAAGAAGAGCATATTTATCTGAAACTTCAAAGATTAAACTCACATGTGTCAGTTCCCATTCTTCATTTTCTGGCACTCGGGAGTGTTTCCCTGTATAGTGACAGTCTCCCAACTCAACAGCCCCCTTCTTGGCTCGGAGGCAGAGCTGCTTGCCAATGTTGTGTCGCAGATCTCGCTGGGATGTGTATTCAAAATACTAAAAGCAAAACAGGGAGGCTTTTAAAGAAGCTTTTACTATTAGAAACAAAGCCAAAATTTTAATGTTTTTCTAAAGGAGATTTTAATACTTCAGTACACCAACTTTGTTCATTACATTTCTAGACTTTTCTGTCTTCAGAAATCATTGCACCAGCCCCATATATTTCCTACATTGCCATTCACTCTTTAGAGTGGCTCCTTCCTCCTCCTCCTCCTCCTCCTCTCTCTCTCTCTCTCTCTTTTAGGATCTCATAAACTTCATTCAACTACTATTTTTTCATCTTTCCGTTTTCTCTCAGCTCATTTACTTTTCCTTTAGATACTTAAATTATCCTTTGTCTATATATGACCAAACCTCTCCATATATTTCTTTTACACAGGTAGTCCTCAACTTACAACAGTTCATTTAATGACTATTCCGCACTGAAAGATAACTATTTTTCACACTTATGACTGCTGCTGCATCCCCACAGCATCAAATGACTAAAATTCAGATGCTTGGCAACCGGCTCATATTTATGACAGCTGCAGTGTCCCAGGGTCATGGGATCCCTTCTTGTGGCCTTCTGACAAGCAAAGTCAATAGAGGAAGCCAGATTCACTGAACAACCGTGTTACTAACTTAACAGCTCCAGGGGTTCACTTAACAACTGTGGCAAGAAAAGTCGTAAACTGAGGTAAAATTCACTCCACAGCTGTCTTCACTTAGCAATAGAAATTTTGGGCTCAATTGTGGTCATAAGTTGAGGACTATTTGTACTGATTACTTCCTACTGTATTCAGGCTACGTTCATCCATCCTTGACCCTCTCTCTTCTTGGACAAACCAGCTTCTTAAATAACCCATTCAACTTACTTTATGCCTCCCAGACATTTCAAATTCCCACTAATTTTAAAAAAATATGGGCAGAGGTTTACTCTTACAAACAACAGTGAGTTTGTTGAGGTCTTATGCCAACATTTAGAAGCTGGGCAGGGCTGGGTGGCATGGAACCGATTCAAAATCAATCCTACCAAGACTGAATGGATGTGGATATTAGGATCCCATGGACCAGGGTGTTTCATCTAAATTCTTGGATAAGACATCTCCATTCAGGAGTGGTGCACTACCTGGGCATTCTCTTGAGCTAAGCTTCTTCTTAAAGAGTAAGTGGCAAGTGCCAGCTGTGACCAAAGGGGCCTTTGCACAGCTCCGTGTGGTGCACCAGTTCCACTTTAGCTTGGATTGGAAGGCCCTTTGGTCAATCACTCATGCCCTGATCCCCTCCCAGCTTGACTACTGTGAGCTGTGGGCTGGACAGCACCGATTGGAACGGGTCATGGAGGAAGGAGGTGAACCAGCACAAAAGTGTGCCCCCCTCCATCCCCAGCTCCCAAGACTGATCCAAAAGGATCCAATGGTATCAAAGGCTGCCCAGAAGTCAAAAAGAACCAGGATGGATGTACTACCTCCATCCCGCTCCTGCCAGAGGTCATCCAAAAGCCTGACAATATCTTTCCAGCATCTGGGCCTGAAACCTGACTGGAAGGGGTCCAGATGATCTGTCTCATCCAAGATCCTCTCCAGCTGCATCATGACCATCTTCTCAACCACCTTCCCTAAGAAAGAGGAGGTGGGAGACTAGATAAAAATAAATGAGAACGGTTAGATAAATGTTGGAGTTCTTGGCCTTTGAATATTAAGGTCTTTAAATGTATGCTTGTGGGAAAGAAAAAATGTTTTTGAGATTGAACTAGGGCCCAGGGAACTAGGAACATCTTTAAGGAAGTGCACAGGGACCTGGATCATGAATTTGATTCAATCATGTCATCCATGTTGTGCCTTCTTGGGAAGGGTTTGTTCCTAAACAAAGACATTTACAGAACAAAATATGCAGCAAAAGTTATTTGAAGAAAATACGAATGAAACTCTGAATTTGTCACCAGATATAAAGAAAAAAAGTCACTGAAGCAGTAGGCGTGAGCCTAGATGGACTCCAGAAGATGGTAGAGGACAGGAAGGCCTGGAGGAACATTGTCCATAGGGTTGCGATGGGTCGGACACGACTTCGCAACTAACAACAACATAAAGAAAAAAACTGGATGTGGTTTTCAAAATGAAAGACATGAAAATAATCCCAGAGAATGGTTCGAATAATTTCCTTTTGTGGTATTTATAAAACAGAGAGTTATAAAGAAATTTGCAATGTCGATCAACAGCCATCTGAATGGATTACAGAGAAAGACTGTGTACAAAAGTACAAAGCTGTTTTATTCAACCAGGGATAAAATGAGATATGTCATTTTGGGAGGGTCTTTCTGGATTTATTGATAATTTAATTGGAAAAATGTGTTATACTGGATTTGCTTACATTTACTGTAATATGTTGTAAAAGCTTTTTCCTATACTTACTTTATGTAATACTAACTTTATACTACATAAACTAGATTTGCATTTAACTGGTGTTATTTTTCAATTTAAACTAAGGAAGTTTGGAGGACTTGTCTTTTTAAAGGAAAATTATTTCTCATTGTTACATTATAGTCTTTTGGTTTATATTAGGATAACGGGATTACTTTATTTTGAAATGTGGGTGTGTTTATAGTTTAAAGTGGAGATATGGAATGTTTAGTTGAACACGATAAGTTGATAAAATTGTGTATGGGAGCTTGTCTTATAAAAGAGAATGGTCTCTTTTTTGTCATGTTAAATTTGGGTTACTTTGTTTACATTATGATATTTGGACCATTTTATAACTTTAAATGGGATTTTCTTATGGATGAGAGATGGAATATTGAGTTTTGCATATATCAATTTATAAAGGAGAAATGGTCTCTTTTTGTCATGTTAAATTTGGGTTATTTTGTTTACATTATGATATTGGGACCATTTTATAACTTTAAATGGGATTTTCTTATGGATGAGATATGGAATGTTGAGTTTTACGTATATTAATGTTAAAATCCCAGATATTTGTTTAGATCTTTTACTGGCAATAGGTTTGAAGAAGACATTACTTATTGATTTGCCTATTGTTAAGAGATAGGTTATGGGATGAAAGGTTTTATATTTGTTAGCTAAGAGGAGGTGAAGAGATCATGAAATAATAATAATAATAATAATAATAATAATAATAATAATAATAATAATAATAATAAGAAGAAGAAGAAGAAGAAGAAGAGGAGGAGGAGGAGGAAGAAGAATTTGGAAGGGACCTTGGAGGTCATCTAGTCCAACCCCCTGCTCAGGCTGGAAACCCTATACCATTTCAGGCAAATGACTGTCCAGTCTCTTCTTAAAAACTTCCAGTGTTGGAGCATTCACCACCTCTGGAGGCAGGTTGTTCCACTGGTAAATTGTTCTAACTGTCAGGAAGTTTCTCCTCAGTTCTAGGTTGCTTCCCTCCTTGGTTAGTTTCCATCCATTGCTTCTTGTCCTGCCTTCAGGTGCTTTGGAGAATAGCTTGACTCCTTCTTCTTTGTGGCAGCCCCTGAGATATTGGAACACTGCTATCATGTCCCTCCTCGTCCTTCTCTTAGACTAGACATATTGTTTATACTTGCCATGATGATGGTGGGAACTCACTTTCTTGAGGGGAGGAGGGGTTTTTTATACTTTCTTTTCTCACTCTGTTCCTGTCTCTCTCTCTTTCTAAAGATAATAGTTTCTATTACCTTTTATTATTCTAGTTAAAACTTAATATTTTTTTAAAAAAATAAAATCTCTAAAATAACTCATTCCCTCACTTCAGTCTCAGCCAAAATAATGTCTTCCCTTTTGCTGCCATTTTATCTACTCTGAATATTCATTATTTAGCCCCCTTCTAAAGCAATTTTATTTTCATCCTACCTGTCTGTATTTCATCTGCTCTTTTAATCTTAGCTGTCGCTTATTGTCATTGTTCTTAGAAATTATCTTTTTTGTGATATATAATTTCTCATCCACATTTTTACAACCGTCAGTCATTCATAGCAACTTTTACCTCATAAATTTTAATATTTCCCATTACTGTAACTCCCAGTGCTTCCATGGCTCTTTGCAGCATAATCCCTTTTACACTTTTCCAAGCAACTTCAAGTTTATGCTTCTCTGTATCTATTTTTCATTCCTCTGTGTTCTAGTTATAGTATTAATCCATGTTCTAATACCTTCTTCATAAAAGTATGGAATACTTTCAGTTCCTGCAGCCATTCTACTTTCAGCAAAGGTTCTTTATTTCCTTCCTCTTTTTGACAGGTATAACCTGGGTTCAATGTTTGCAGGAAGAGAGATAAGAGGTACATTTTCATGAAGCCCATACCTGGTTGCCTCCCATCCCATGACAGGGATACAAAATTAAAGGCTTTCCACCATGGTTGTTTTCTCCAACATCCAGGCACTGCTGAGCACCTTCATTTCTAATCTGTAGTGGAATAGATTTAATAAAATTAGGAGCATATTAACCGAGCCCATACAAACCTTCGAGTTTTAGCTAAGCACCTTGGACAAGAGTGCTTTTTAAATTTTGCATTCTTTTACTAAACATATAAACTCTTTTATCTCCCTTCTGAGTTCAATTTGCCTCTAAGTACCTCACACTAACAAGAGTCAATAAATCCTTTTAGGAATTAGAATATTTATGAACACTCAAATACTCAGTCATGGCAAGAACAGCTTGAATGGGAAATGCAGAGCCAAATAAAGACAGATTTGTTTCCTTAGGTCTTTCAATCAGCTGTAAGCCAGTTTGAGAGTGCATTTATAACACACACAACCACACCCATGAATATATCAAATTCATTTAGTCCCCCAGATTGGGCTGCAATCCTCCAACAACTTTAGACTTTAAGATCTTCTTCATTCTCTTGATATATTCACTTCCTCTTGACTACAGTGTGCTTGATATTCTAGATGCCCGCATAACTGTAGTGATTTTATTCATACAGACAGCCTGTTATTTCTATAGGTTATCTTGATAAGTTGTAGTTTCACTTACCGCTCCATAGAAAGCTGGAGTTAGGTCTGGAATGAAGATCTCAGGATAAACAGTTTGCAGATACCAAGTGAAATTTTTACAGTGTAGCTTTTCCTTCAGTTGCAGTCGTTCACTGAGGTCTCCATATGTTTTCTAATAAAGCCACAACATGTGCATGTTTAAAAAGAATCACAGAAAGCAGACAAAAGGGTCATTTTGTTTGTTTACTAGAACAACTAATCTGTCTTTATTTTCTTTGATTTGCTTAATCCATGGATTAAATCTGAGACAGTTCCAGCTAAAACGTGACTTCTAGGATTACTTTCAGATATTGAAATTTCTCACCCTGAGATCTTCCAAGTTGCTCTCCTTCATTAGATCCTGGAGGCCCTTAAGGATAAAGCTACAACTTGATTTTATAATCTATAAACTCATCTGTTTTTGTACCAAACCTCTTGCAAGTCACTCCAGTTCTAGAAATGAGGTCACCTTAGGGTGTCTAAGCCTTTGAAATAATAATTGGAAAATACTCTAAAAATTCTCTTCCTTTGGTAAGGTTCCCAGCAACTAAGCTGGAGAATCTCGCCTTTCTTTAGAGGAAATAGAATCCATTAAACCTAATATTTGGAATTTAAAGACAAGACCTACCGATTTTGTACATTAAGGGAAGTAGATCTCAAGGAAAGTACTTCATACCTCTCTGGACATCTGGGAGGCCTGTTGGTTCCTTCTGTAGAAGATTTCCTTATAGTCATCCATCCAGACTTCTGCCAAGCGCACCTGATTCCTAGAAATGACTTGGGTCCCTTTGGGGAAGGTGTGTGGGCTCTTGGAACGGAATACATGGCCAACGACGGAGCAGGGAATAATTTCCAGCTGGCCTCCACACTGCCAGACCTGAGGGGAAGAGAAAGCACGCAAACCACTAGGAAACCCCAAAGTCATGCACTGAATGTCAGAGTCAGGCAAAGGAAATAAGATGTAAAATTCACACGCCTTTTCTTTTTAAAACAGGAACCGGGAACCGGGATCAGATTCCAGCCGCCTAGAAGCAAGCCCCTTCAAGAGAGAGGCTGCCATCAAGTAGCAGAAGGAGCTTTTTCTTAGGAGGATGAGGTGGCGGCCTTGTGCTTGCAGGCAGTATCTTCAGGAGAAAAGGTCTAGGCCAGGGGTAGGCAACCTTGGCTCTTTTTTATGACTCGTGGACTTCAACTCCCAGAATTCCTGAGCCAGCCATGCTGAGGGGAAAGGGAGAGGTTTCCATGCTGAGCCATGCTGGCTCAGGAATTCTGGGAGTTGAAGTCCATGAGTCATAAAAGAGCCAAGGTTGCCCACCCCTGTTCTATATCTTTCAAGTCTGATACCAGTTCCCCCCCCTGCTTTAAAAGAGACAGTCCTTTTAAAAGGTAAACTGGAGTCCTGCCCCTGAAAACCAAGGAGCTCCCAAGATCAACAGCATTCAAGTCTGAGGAAGTGCAACCCTCTAAATCTCCTCTGACCAAAACCTGGGACTGGTTCAACCCAGAACGGACCTCTCTCCAAAGAATCTTAATCTGGGAGGGGTATAGCTTTAGTTAAAGATTTACTCAACCTGCAACTCGATTGGATAAGTAGTACTATGTTGATAAACAAAACATGTAATCTTCTCCATCTGGGAACTATTCTTAGCCAACTGAGGACCAGGAGAGAAATCTAACTTTATCTAATTTAATTTGTAATACGTTTATGAATTAAGGAATACACGAAACGTGTAATAAATAATTTCACCTCTGACATGTTCAAAACAACTTGGTAGCAATTTTTAGCAAGGCCACAAGCCAGGCTTGGGAGGCAAGCATATGTTTGTGGCTTGGGATTTACATTCATACTTTAAGGATTCTGGTCCTCTCTTTGGCTGAAAAACTGAGCCTATACATCTGCCCAACCTTAGTCTTGCAAAACATGTTCATTGCTAGGATTGATTTTTGTCTTATTATTTTTAATAATCATATTTTTAATGCTGGGTGAGAAAATGTATCGTCAGAGCAAAAGTAAAGCAGAAAGCACACACAAACATTTGCATTCACCTCCTGGACGGAAGGTGACCTTGAATTTAACATTATGCCTGACTTTAGTTAGACAAAAGCTAAACAAAAGGCTTCTGTATTTTCATTTCATCTGAGAGAACTCTCCCATTTTAAAGGTACCTATTGAAGGGAGAAAAACTTACATTTGTTTTCACGTAGCTACAGGAAATTGCAACACAGAACCAGAGGTTCTTAACCTCACTTTAACCCCCCCCACCAGTATTCCTGCGTCTCATATTCTTTTTTGCCACAAGGTGGCACTCCACACCATTTTATATCTTGCTTTTAACATTTTTTTTAAAAAATGTGCAGTTACCAACAAAGTTACCGACAAAGCATCCGCTTAAACATCTGCACTGCAAAATATATATTAATAAAAAAACTTCTGTACATCCTTAGTTTTATTTCTTCTTCATTATAATCAAATGCATACTTAGAGAAACAAATTATAATTCATTGTATCTTCAATATCAGTTGATAGAACACTGCTCTTAAAACTGGGAGTAATTGTGGAGGATCCTGGGGGTAATGGAACCATTTGTAATTGTTTGTTTCTAATCTGAGGATCCAATTTGGGACTGCTGATGTCAAGATTCTTGTGTAAAACAGCAGGATGTGTGTGTGGGGGGGGTTGTGTGTGGGTAATGATTTGAAAGCAGGAAAAGGGGTAATTGGGCCAAACAGTTTAAGAACCAATGCTATGGCATCTATGCACCTGCACGGTAATCACTGTCCCTGGATTGGACAGCAAATGAAAGTTTTACTCCCAGATGGACAGCCGGTACTGCAAATCCAAATACAAAGAAATAGTTGGTCAGCCTCCTGTTTTGTTTCCATAGCAACAGAGCCATTTTTTTTTAAAAAAATTACTACTTTGTTTACTACTTCTGCTTTCTTTACTTTCTTTTTATGGCTTTCTTTACTACTTCTATTTTCTTCCCTTTACTTTCTTTTTTACTGTTTTCTTTATTATTACTTTCTTCTGCTACTATTGCTACTAGTGTCACATTAACACCATTCCATTTTGAAAGCACAGAGCTAGGATATTGTGCACAAGATCTATGTAATCAATCCCATGTTGATTTATCCTGATTTTTAAATTTATTGTGACAAATTCTATGCACTGTTAGGTTACATGATACTGCTACTACTTTACAGCATATTCATCGCTTTTAAGTATTAGGTTGTAAATACAACCAAAATCGTAACAGAGCAGAAATAAAAATAATCCTTATGTGAAGAAACATGACAACAACTTTGTCGGTTCATTTAAAGCAGCAGTCCCCAACCTTTCCACCTTGGTGGCCCGGCCCAAGGCGTGTGTGCGTGTGCGTGTGGATGTGTGTGTGTGTGTCAGGTGCACATGTACACATACAGCTCCATTGGTGTGAGCTTTGCACGCGAGTACCATCTGTTCGTGTGAATGGAGCTTTGCACGCAAGCACAAGCGCTTTCCACTCATGAACGACGCTCCATTTGTGCCCTGTTTGCGTGAGTGGTGGTGCTGTATATTGGCCTTTTAATTAGTTTATAGATTTTCACTCTGAAATTTTCATATTTTTCAAGATATATATGCAACCTAGTTCTCTCATGGAGAAAGTACACTGACAAACCTAACTCCAAAATCCTGAACCAGCACATCAGACAATGATGGTGAACCTATGATACCTGTTCAAATGTGACATGCCATGATGTTTTGGGTGACACGCTAGTGTTCGTCAACACCCAAAAATGTCTGAAAAGCATGCTCTGTTCTCAAGCAATATTCAGAGGCTGTGCAAGAATGAGGTGTCCTTTCACAGCCTCCAGACTTTCTGAAAATGAGTTTTACTCATATTACATTTTTGTCATTATTTGACATTATAATATATGATGTCTATGTTATACAACACATAGCACCACCCATGATTGCACTGTTATTTTTTTTAAAAAAATGAATATGTAAAGAATTGTTTCTTTTTTGTTCAGGGGATGCAAAGTGTGTGACATCCCAGCAGAGTCAAGTTAGGCATTTTCCAAATTTTTGACAGGTGGAATCCAAAAGGTTCACCATTACTGATATCAGGCAATGATAAATCAATTACCTCTCATTTACTCTCTAAAGATAGCTTTTTCAGAGAACTGGTAACCCCGCCCCCCCTTTTTTAAAAAAAAGTTATATCTAGATATTCATACTCCACTACCAGGGAATATTTTATAGCTTTCCTACTTACCCGAAAAGACATCTCCACATTTTCCCCTCCCCAGATTTCCATCTGATCATCATAGGAACCAATATGTTCAAAATAGGACTTTGAAATCGCAAAGAGACCGCCGGCAAATGTAGGAGTCCTGCAAAAAGGAAGAAGCATAGGAATATTATGAAAACACCGATAAGCAAATTATTTACTGAATGGAAAAAACTGAAATCAGTCTTCATTCTCTCCGAAACTCTTAAGTGAAATGTCAAGGAAAGCTCAAACTGGGCTACAAGCTGCACAGTGGTGACGGAGTGGTTAGAATGTAGTACTGCAGGCTGACTCTGTTCACTGCCAACAGTTTGATTCTGACCGGCTCAAGGTTGACCCATCCTTCCATCCTGCCAAGGTCGGTAAATAAAATGAGGACCCAGATTGTTGGGGGCATTATGCTGAGTCTGTAAACTGCTTAGAGAGGGCTGTAAAGCACTATGAAGTGGTACATAAGTGCTAAATGCTATTGTTACAATGGCTAGAGTAGGGAATGTATTGTGTGGCACTCCAGATATTGTTGAATTTCTAGTGTCTCCATTTAGCGTAACGTCCAGAGAAGCCTTGATCAAAGTAGATTACATAAATTGGAAGGCAAGGCTTTCTCAGCACTATATCAAAGGCAACTTTCAAATAGCCTTGTACTGAAGCAACCTTTGAGAAGTGATCTAAGGCTTTTACTACAGTACTCCATTTCAGAGTTTGTTTTGTTTTGTTTTTTTGGAAAACAGATATGGCAAAAGATGTGAGGATGGCTGGAATATTTTAATATTCAAAACATGTAAATGATATTTTAATATTTTTTCCACTTTGTCCAAAAAGCTGAACCTCTGCGTAGTTTCTAGTCCTCTATCAAGTATCATAAAAAACTTAGTTTTTCGGAATTACATGGAAAGCATCTTTGGTATAAAAGGAAGCATAAAAATGGCATTTTAAGAAACAAAATAAAAGCATTAAACTAAACACATACCCTCCCCAAACAGTACCCACAATTTCCTGATTCAGTTACCCAAAAAGTCAAGAATCGCAATTCACACCTATCTGAATGGTAACCCTTCATTTAAAGGAACAAACAAACCATATTGTGTTGGAGTGGGCAAAGTAACACTTTCTCTCACACTCCTTTTTTTAAAAAAAATCCCCAAACCAAACTGATGCTTGTAAAATTTTTATTCAACATAAATTATTGTATTGACAAAAAGCAATTTTATATATATATATATATATATATATATATATATATATATATATATATATATATATATATATATATATATATATATATACATACATATACATACATATATATAAATACATATAAATACATATAAATACATATAAATACATATAAATACATACATACATACATACATACATACATACATATATTTGTTTTCTGAGGTTTTCGCGGGTGTTCATATGTGGATCTTTGGTTATTCGGGTTTTTTCCCGCGTAGAACTAAAGGTGTAGGGGCGACGTTTCGACGGAATCCCATCCGTCATCATCAGGCTGGTGGCTTCTGCTTTTTTCTTCTGGGAGAAGCATGTGGCTGTTTGTTCCTCTTTTTTAAACTGCCAGAGGGGGTGTGTTCTGTGGGTGGAGGTGTGCTCTGATTGGGTGGGGGAGTAAGTGTTTTCTGATTGGGTGGGAGTGTGTTTTGAATGGTGGGTGTGTTCTGATTGGGTGGGGGTGTGCTTTGAGTGGATGGGCTGGTCTCAGCTGCCAGCCTTAGACCTGAGCTGGTGAGTTGTGCTGCTTTTGTTTGGCTTCGTGTTTGTGGTGGTGCCATGTTTTTATAGTGGGTGTCAGTTTGCTTATTGTGTGGTTTGGAGGGGTTTAAAGTGGCTGATGTTGCAGCTGTAGTTAGGTTTCTGTTTTGTGGTTGTGCCTCGTTATCATTGTGGGTTCGGATTTGCTTTTTGAATGGTTGTGAGGTGGTGATGTCATGTGGTGTTATCATGAGTTTGGGTCTATCCTTGGTGGTTGGGACTCGTCTGTCAATCAAGGCGGGTTTCCAAATGGTTGGTAGGCGAGAGGTATCATCTCGTTTGTTTATGCTGTGGGGGCGTTTTTCTATCTCAATGGCTTCTCTGATTATTCTGTTGTTAAAATGTTCAATTTTGGCGATAGTTTTGGTTTTTTTAAAAAATCAATTTCATGTCCCGTGGCTTCAAAGTGTTGGACCAGGGATGAAGTTTGTTCTCCTTTTCTGAGCGAGTTTTTGTGCTCTTCAATGCGTGCACTTATTCTTCTGTTGGTCTGTCCGATGTATGTGGTGGGGCAGGTGGTGCATGGGATTTCGTATACTCCTTGGTTTTCTAAACCAATTATGTCCTTGGGGTTTCTTAGGATGGTGGATATTTTTCTGTCTGTGTAGAATGCTGTTTTGATGTTGTGTTTTTGGAGGACCTTGCTGATTCTGTCTGTGGTCCCTTTTAAGTATGGGAGGAGGGCTTTGCCATTTTCTTGTTCTCTGTCTTGGGTTTTTGTGGGTGTCTCTCTTCGGATTAAGTTGGTAATCATGTTTCTTTGGAATCCATTGGCTGTTAGTACATTAGTGAGAGTGTGTAGTTCGGTTTTTTGGTGTTGTTCGTCAGCTAGGTGTTTTGTTCTGGAGATGAGTGTCTTGGCTACGGAGTTGATCTGTGCTGGGTGGTGGTGTGAGAGTACGTTCAGATAGCGGTTTGTGTGTGTTTTTTATGGTAGATAGTGTGTCCTAGGGAGCCGTTGGATTTCTTGTAGACTAAGACATCAAGGAAGGGAAGTTGATTGTTAGCTTCTGTTTCCATGGTGAATTGTATTTTGGGGTGTAGGCTATTGAGGTGTGTGAGGAAATCATCCAGTTTTTCTTTGCCGTGTGGCCAGATTACGAAGGTGTCATCTATGTATCTGAGCCAGAGTTTGGGTTTGTGGTTGGATTTTTCTAGAGCGAGGGTTTCAAAGTGTTCCATGTAGAGGTTTGCGATGACAGGTGAAAGGGGTGATCCCATGGGTGCTCCTTCCATTTGTTTGTATCTTTGTCCATTGTAGATGAAGTATGTGTTAGATAGGCAGTGGTTGGTCAGATCTAGGATGTGTTTTGGGGGTTTAGCTATCCTAAATAAATACAACCCCCCAAAAAATTAAGAATATTTGGAGAAAGAATTTTTCCAATTCCACTACTTTCATTATTATTTATCATTTGTCCTTCTTTGTATGTTCATTTGTTTTAAGGAAAAGAAAAGCTGAGGCTGACACCAAAAATTAGCTCCAGCAAAGTTTCCTCTGAAACCAGCCCTCTGTTGCAGAGATTAGGAGCTGCTGAAAAGCCAAGTTGCCCATGTCTTTCTCTCTCTCTTTCTCTCTCCATAAGCAATAACAAAAAAAGGAATCTCTGTGCCTCTTTCATTGAGACAGAACAGCCTCCTGTTTGACCTCTGCACAAAGAAGAGCTGTACTTGAGGCCAAAGGAACAGGATTTTCTCTCTCTCTCTTGGAAGCGAGGAAGGCCAAGCCGGTATCAAATGGCTGGCATCATGAATTTCAAGGTCATTTCAAGCTTTAAGAAGTGGAGAGGCTAGTTACCTTAATGACTCTTCAGTTGTCCACTGCCAAGAGAGACAAGGGGCTGGCAGAGTTTGAAAGAGGAATGAATAAACCTTGGTTTTTTCATGTCACAGCCCTTATTATCCTGCTTTGATTCAGCGGGGGGGGGGGGGAAGGTCCTGTAATTGTCTCTCAAGGAACTGTGAGACTCGCAGACAGCTTATAAACCTTGTACTATACCCAATGACATTTGGGAGATAAATCAATTCTTATTTTTCCGATGTTGTGGTATGGGGGAGTGCAGAAGCAGTCTTAGAAGGCTATTAATACCACATTTTTTAAAAAATTCCTAATTTAATTAACTGTAAGAGATTCTAAAAATGAAAGGTGGTGAATATTCTCCATTAGGAATTTCTAGCATCTTGCAAGACAGAGGTATAGCTTTTAAAATTCCTTTGCAAGAGCAGATATTATCTTTTAACTATGTAGCAGTAATATTTGTGTCATTAATATTGAGACTGACTCTAAACGTTTCCAGCATTGTGCTTCATGAGAGTTGCTGCATAAGTAGTTGGCTGCTTCTACATGTTTCAAAATTCAGTTCTGGTTCAAATACGCAAATTCATTATTAGACATTCTGCATTTGGAAAAATAAAATTAAAATAAAATAAAATAACAAACTCAGCAGCAGTACAGTATGCAGTTTACACGCACTCCTATGTCTTACGAAATATTGAAATCCTGGAGAGCCATAATAAAGTGCTCCATGAACTGATTAGATAAAACTCAACAGCTGATAGAACAGTAAATATGATGGCATCAGTTTCAATCATCAATCGGGCTGGAGAAATCTGGAACCAGTTCACCCATAACTAGAGCAAAACAAGAATTATATTGCTGCTTCACAAAATGTCAGGAGAACCTCCAATGAAGAGGAATTTCAATTTTCCTACTGAAGGATGAGATTAACACCTTAAAAAAAGGAGCATCCCACTTAGGCATTATTTCTGTTTAAAAATAAAATCCCTTCCTTCCTTCTCAATAGTCTAAAGATGATGTGGGCAGGGAGGAAAATTCAAAGAGCCCACAGTCTCATTCAAATTTAGTCATCCTTAAGCCTACCGGTACTTGGAATCATGTGCACACAGTTCAATGCTAGATTGTGGCCAGGAGTATTTAAGTATCAGGTGCACCAAAAAATGCTTAGGAACAAAATACATTTGTGCCAATCCCAGTGGCAGATTAGAGATCAGTGGGATCAGTGTGAAACACAAAAGATGAAGCACAGAGAAAAAATGACTATTCTGTATCATCCATCTTATTATATGTACCAGACTATCGTAATAGTAAATAGTGTAAATAGTATACTCCAAGGAAAATACCCATCTTTCTGTTATATTGGCTCACAGTCACTCACACCCTAGTCCAGCGGTGGCGAACCTATGGCACGCGTGCCAGAGGCGGCACACAGAGCCCTCTCTGTTGGCACATGCGCTGCTGCCAGCAGCAGGTCTATCAGGCCGCCACCACCGCCCGGAGCAGGAGCCCTGCCCAGCACAAAGGAGGCGAAGTGGCCGACTAGCTAGCTCAAGTAGAGCAGAGGTCATCAACCATTGTCGATTGGCGGACTGGAAGAAAAGGGAGGGGGAAGCATTTTACATGTGTGCGTGTGTGGATGGGGCCGTGAGCATGCAGGTGCTGCAAATGG